>NC_064615.1:74134326-74744951 GCF_023898315.1 Schistocerca nitens | reverse complement strand
AATCTGCCAGGAAGTTTCTTACCTTTTAGGACGTCACTTTGATAGTGATGAAGCGGTGCAAGCAGAGGTGAGAATGTGGCTCCATCAACAAACTGGCCTCTCGTTGGGAGAAGTGTGTTTGTCGCCAGAGTGCCTACGTTGACAAATAAATATGTAGCCATGAAGAATAAAGATGTAGAGTATTAATAACATTTATTTTATTTAAAAAGCTGTACGAGCTTTCACATAAAACGTTCTCGCAATTTTGGTCACTTTTCCTTAAGTGCAATACTTCGAAAGGATATTCCATAGCACAATGGAGTCTGAAGGTATGCAGCATTGTGTGCATATCGACACCACGAAATGTAGTTCTCAGTGGTAAATGTACCCAACCGAGTTTCATTACTAAGTGATCAATTCACTATTATCCGCATGAACACAAAGGAATTTTCGATGTTCCATCTTGCTTACTGCATGGCTATTGTTGCCTGTTTATAGTGTCAGCAGATGATTTTCATTGTGTTGAAACTACACAGAACGATTTTTTTTAGATTAAGACTTATATAGCTATCCCTCCTTTACCTACTTCTGCATACTCTCTCTTTCTGCTTTTTCTTCCTCCCCTGAACTAGCTTACGCCGGTGTACTTTTTTTGTTACTTATTACATATGTTCTTGCTTTGCTATTTGCGAGAATCTTGACGACTGTTAAAATTAAGAACATATGGTTCACATAAAAAAATCTTTCTCACGAATCCTGAAATGCAAACCGAGAAATGTTTGCAACTAGTGTTTGTAACGTGACTTACCGTCGTATTTGGCGAAAGCTGTTTGTCATTTTCATGAAGGGCAGCAGTAGAAACACCGCCTTAGCATACTGCTAATTTGGAACAGACCTCCGGATGCATAAAGTAAACAGAACGTCAGTTATTCAAGCCGATTCTACAAAACTGCACAAAAAATTCGATACGAAATAACTGAAGATTCTATTGGCCTTTTAGAGATGGTATGCCTGACGTTTTTCACGCCAATAGAGGGTGATACGAGCTTAAAAACTGGCCAACTCTGTGGACTGTCGTTCTGTTAGTCAATTTGGTTTCCCTCCTAATTTATTTCCTGACCTTACAGCTCACATTGCCTCACTTCTCTCTGTTATTTGCACTGAGAATATATAAAACCATTAGTTTATAAAATTCTGGTGAATCAGTGAGCTTACATGGTTTGACGTGGAAGATTGCAGCTGGCTGATGTGAGATTTGAGCGTTGAATTCGACACATCTATTGTATCCGCCTTGTCAAATGGAATGTTCTTTTCAGGGTGCCACGTGAGTGTAATGCCATCAGGCCTTGTACCGGTGAACTGCGTAACGGTCGAGTGCAGGATGACAAGACTAGCGGTATTAGTGTACATCGTCACTCTCGGATCGTGGGTCCTCCAAGCGTCTCTTAGGTCCAGAGGTCTCACCGGTTATGCAGTCACTGGACTTTTCAACTGCTTCCATGGTATAGATGAACCAGGCTGCCTTGACTTGGCGAAAAGAGCCACCGTCAGGATCAGAGTAATTATGCAAACAAATGAGTGTATAGATTGTTTTGTTCTTAAACTGTAATACTACGTCATGCCTGATATCCTTACCGGGCGAGGTGGCGCAGTGGCTAGCACACTGGACTCGCATTCGGGAGGACGACGGTTCAATCCCGTGTCCGGCCATCCTGATTTAGGTTTTCCGTGATTTCCCTAAATCGCTCCAGGCAAATGCCGGGTCGGTTCCTTCGAAAGGGCACGGCCGCCTTCCTTTCCTAATCCGATGAGACCGGTGACCTCACTGTCTGGTCTCCCCCGCAAAGCAACCCAACCCCCTAATATCCTTGTAAAGGTAATCCACAGATGAACACAACAGCAACAACTACTGCTACTAGGCCTAAGATTAAGAATTCAGCACCATAAAGGCTCAAGAAACAGAGGACAAATTTTCATGATGTGTACTACACAGTTTGTGGTGTCACCGCTAGACACCACACTTGCTAGGTGGTAACTTAAATCGGCCGCGGTCCTGTAGTACATGTCGGACCCGCGTGTCGCCACTGTGTATTCGCAAACGTAGCGCCACCACATGGCAGGTCACAAGACACGGACTTGACCTCGCCCCAGTTGTACGGACGACATAGCTTGCGACAAGACGTACCAAGTATTCCTCTCATTTGCCGAGAGACAGATTAAATAGCCTTCAGCTAGTCCATCGCTACTACCTAGCAAGGCGCCATGTGTATCATTGCTAATTGCTTACTACTATGCAAGAGATGTATTTCAACAAGAACAAGACTACATTAAAGTTAAGTATATTAAAATCTCTCTTCTTTTCTTTATAGTTTTCATCCAGTCTCCTGTTTCAGAATTTACGCCCGTCTGCGTTAGTTTCGCGTGCACCTAGCCACTCATTGTGTCGAGACCTTAGGGAATCGACACAACAATATTTTTGGCGCCGAGGAGTGGTGCCGCGCCCACGTTGCAGTCTTTGTGTTATACTTGCTCTAATTTGTTTGTGTCATGGCTTCGCCGCATTCTCCAGATGTACTGTCCGAATTTTTTCGCTTGCAGAATCAGCAGACGCAGGCGTTATTGGAAGCCCTTGGACAGCTCGTCCAGGGTCAACGTGCGCTGCAAACCGATGCGGCGGCAGCCGCTTCATCGCTACCGCAGCCACACAACGCTGTCGCACCGCCATTTAGGCCCTTTGAGGCCACAACCGAAAGCTGGACTGAGTGGGCCGATCAGTTCAACTTCCACCTCACTGCTTATGGAATTCAAGGTAAAGAGCGGCAGCCGTTTTTGCTTTCTTGTGTCGGTGTGTCTACCTACCGTGTGATAGTGAAATTGTTTCCCCGACGCGACGTAGCAACTCTGTCCTACGAAGAAATTTTGTCTGCTTTAGATGCCTATTTCAAAGAAACAGTAAATGTAGTTGCCAAACGGTATACGTTTTTTCGTACAAAACGTACGGCCGGTCAGACTAACAGGGAGTGGGTAGCAACTTTGCAAGGCCTTACTAGAGACTGCGCGTTTGCCTGTGAATGTGGCCTCCCATATTCAGATACTATGGTGCGTGATGCAATTGCACAGAACGTTTCTGATGTTCGCATAAGGGAACAGATTTTGAAGCTAGTTAATCCCTCCCTGCAACAAGTGATAGACATATTGGACAGGCAAGACACACTTGACTTTGCTCAGGAATCATTTGAAACTTCGCCAGCAGTGTGTCACATTAATCGGCCCGCCGGGCCCGCTGCACGGGACGCTAAGCGGCCCTCGCGCCCGACTTCGCTGCGGCCGCCTAGCTTGCAACCACGTGCGCCGCGTAAGCAAGCAAATGCAGTGAAATCTTGCCCGCGGTGTGCCACTAGACATTCGCGTGAAAATTGCCCGTCACGCCAAGCTATTTGCTTTTACTGTCACAAGAAAGGACATGTACAAAGTGTTTGCCAGAAAAAGTTAAGATCAGACAATCACACAAATTCCAGGCCCTTTGCTTCGCGCCGGAATCGAACCCAGGACAATCAGGCTCGTGGACCTTCGCCCATGGACATTCATGTAGTTCATGCCCACCCGTCCAGTGACACTTTAGCTAACAGTGACTGTGTTCGTCCCACCCAAAGTGTGCGTCGACGTCGCCGGAAATCCCGTAAAGTTGCAAGTGCTTCTGGACCTGTATCAGTTCAAATTGCACGAGACAGTCGCTCTTGTCGTCAACAAGACAATAACCTTTTTGTGGACTTCGACTTTGCAGGAAAAGTGATACCATTCCAGCTCGATACCGGAGCTGCTGTTTCATTGCTCAATCACGACACGTACAAACAACTGGGCGCCCCGCCATTGCGTGCCGCAAATGTTACGTTAACTAGTTACTCAGGACAGCATATACCTGTGTTAGGACAGTGCAGCCTTCTTGCCACATACAAGGGACAGACAAAACTTGTGTCATTTTATGTTCTTCGTTCCTCTAGTGCAGTGAACTTGTTTGGTTTAGATTTGTTTCAATTGTTTAATTTGTCTATAGTAAATCAGGTCCTATCAGTGAATCAGACTGTGCCTTCCGCCAGCGTTTCTAGTCTTTGTGAAGAATTTGCAGACATTTTTGCACCGGGCCTTGGTTGCGCTCAGAACTATGAAGCGCATTTGGGATTGAAAGACAACGCGCAACCGAAATTTTTCAGAGCGCGCAATGTTCCCCACGCATTGCGTGATGAGGTCGCAAGAACATTGGCCGATTTAGCATCTCAAGGTGTCATTGAACGTGTGCAGGCTTCTCTCTGGGCCTCACCCTTAGTCATTTTGCCAAAACCTTCCGGAAAACTGAGACTTTGCGTGGACTTCAAGGCAACTGTGAATCCACAATTAGTGACTGCTACTTTTCCTTTGCCCCGCCCGGAAGATCTTTTTGACAAACTGTGCCCGGGAAAAAATTTTTCAAAATTGGACCTAGCAGATGCGTACTTGCAAATACCTGTGGACGACGAATCCCAGCGCGTCTTAGTGGTTAACACGCATCTTGGCTTGTATCGCTTCAAAAGACTGCCATTCGGGTGTGCATCCGCCCCTGCTTTATTTCAGCAATATTTACAAACTATTTGTGCGTCGGTCCCTACGGCTGCGAACTATCTGGACGATATTGTGATCTCCGGAAAGACAGAAGCCGAACATTTGCAGAATCTCCGAACATTATTTCAGGTCTTGCGTCAGAATGGTCTTCGCTTGAGGAAGGACAAATGTGTGTTTTTTGCTCGTGACTTACCGTACCTGGGGCATGTCCTTAACGCCCAAGGTATACATCCGAGTCCAGAGCACCTTCGTGCCATTCAGGACTTGCCGTCACCGCAGAACTTAAAACAGCTACAGAGTGTGCTGGGTAAGGTAAATTATTATCATCGGTTTGTGCGCAATGCTTCTTCTATTTCAGCTCCGCTTCATCGCTTACGCCGTACAGGTGTTCCGTTCGTCTGGACGACGGAATGCGAACGCGCCTTTCGCCAGTTGAAATCGGCGTTACTTTCAAATACTTGCCTTACGCCATTCGATCCCCGAAAACCCCTTTTGTTGATGGTCGATGCATCGGATTTCGGGATCGGTGCTGTGCTTGCGCACAAAGATGGTTCGCATGATCGCCCTATTGCCTTTGCGTCAAAATTGCTCTCATCTGCGCAAAGAAATTATTCCCAAATAGAGAAGGAAGCTTTGGCTCTTGTGTTTGGTGTAACAAAGTTTCACGATTTCTTGTATGGTCGTCACTTTACAATCATCACGGACCACAAACCTTTGACATCACTTTTTCATCCGAACAAGCCTGTACCTCCACGTACAGCGCAGAAATTCATTCGCTGGTCTCTTTTTCTCTCGCAGTACCGCTACGATATCTTGTATCGGTCCACTGCTAAGCACGGCAACGCTGATGCGTTGTCCCGTTTGCCTGTTGCTGAGGATAAGGCATTCGATTCTTCCGAACTTGCTTGCATGTTCATTGATTCGGAAGCCGATGACGTGGTCGCATCGTTTCCGATTGATTTTCGTCGTGTAGCTACAGCCACAGCTGCTGACCCTGTCCTTGCTCCCGTTTTGCGTTTTGTTGCTACGCAATGGCCCTTATCAAAGTCACGGATCGAGGATCCTTTGGTTCGCAGATTTTTTGCTCACAAGGAGAGACTTTTTGTACGACGTGGTGTTTTGTTGTTGCGTTCCGATAATGATCAATCCCGAGTCGTGGTCCCACGTTCGTTACAGTCCTCTGTCTTAAAGCTTCTTCACCAAGGACATTGGGGTATAGTGCGCACGAAACAACTTGCTCGTCAGCACTGTACTTGGTTCGGAATCGATGCTGCGATTACGAATATGTGCTCCTCTTGCGTGGCGTGTGCCGAACAACAATCCGCACCGCCGCGGAAATTCTTTGCTTGGCCGAAAGCCACTTCCCCTTGGCAACGATTGCACATCGATTTTGCTGGGCCGTTCTGGAATGCTCGATGGTTGGTTGTGGTCGATGCTTTCAGTAATTTTCCTTTTGTTGTCCGGATGTCTTCCACGACGTCTTCTGCCACCATCCAAGCCTTGTCTGCTATCTTTTGCATTGAAGGTCTTCCGCAGACTATTGTTTCCGACAATGGCCCACAATTCATGTCCGCAGAATTTCAGTCGTTCTGCAAGGCCAATGGTATTCAACATCTGACATCCGCGCCGTTTTCGCCTCAGTCCAACGGTGCCGCGGAACGATTGGTCCGGACTTTCAAGTCGCAGATGTTGAAGTTGAAAGAGTCGCATTCTCGGGAGGACGCTTTGTTGCTCTTTTTGTCCTCATATCGCTCTCAGCCCCGCGATGGTCGCTCGCCGGCTGAGTTGCTCCATGGTCGTCCTCATCGAACTCTGATGTCTTTGCTGCATCCGCCACATCAGGTTCCTGTGCAGCGGCAGACTCCTGCTTTTGCTCCTGGCGACGTTGTCTATTATCGCAACTATCGCGGTTCACAGCGTTGGCTCGCAGGGCGCATTCTTCGCTGCCTCGGCCGCGCGATGTATTTGGTTTTGGGGGCCTCTGGTGAGGTGCGTCGGCATCTCAATCAGCTGCGCCTCTGTCGTCGCCTGGGTTCTGCCGCTCCCCGTCTGCTTTCAGCGACGGAGCCGTCAGGTCAGCGCCCTGGGGACCCATCTACTGGCTCGCCTCATCCCCAGGTGTTACCGACGCTGCCTTCCATTTTGCCTCATGGCGTCGCGCCGCCGCAGCCGCCGCCGGCGCCGCCAGCAGCGGACGCTTCGCTGCAGCCGCCTCGCGCCTCCCTGGGTCACGCGCCGCCGCTTGCTTCCCGTGACCAGCCGTCCTCCGCCATGGACCTCTTGCCCGCTCCGGACCGGATGTCGTCTTCGCCCGTCGGGTGCTCCGACCACATGGAGGTCGACCCTGCGGACCCTCTCTCATTACGTGCGCATGCACCTCATGTTGACGTGCACCCTGGACTAGGTTTGCAGGCGTTTCCTAGCTCCCCTCGGACCGAATGGCCGGGTGCGGGTGGCACAGCCTCGCCTGTTGTTAGGCTCCCCACCTCATCGCATACGTCAACATGGGGTCCTCCCCACGGCGGGCGGAAGCCTTATCTCACGACCGTTCGCCGATTTGCGGGGGAGGAATGTGGTGTCACCGCTAGACACCACACTTGCTAGGTGGTAACTTAAATCGGCCGCGGTCCTGTAGTACATGTCGGACCCGCGTGTCGCCACTGTGTATTCGCAAACGTAGCGCCACCACATGGCAGGTCACAAGACACGGACTTGACCTCGCCCCAGTTGTACGGACGACATAGCTTGCGACAAGACGTACCAAGTATTCCTCTCATTTGCCGAGAGACAGATTAAATAGCCTTCAGCTAGTCCATCGCTACTACCTAGCAAGGCGCCATGTGTATCATTGCTAATTGCTTACTACTATGCAAGAGATGTATTTCAACAAGAACAAGACTACATTAAAGTTAAGTATATTAAAATCTCTCTTCTTTTCTTTATAGTTTTCATCCAGTCTCCTGTTTCAGAATTTACGCCCGTCTGCGTTAGTTTCGCGTGCACCTAGCCACTCATTGTGTCGAGACCTTAGGGAATCGACACAACACAGTTCAGTCACAATGTTACTACAGCTCAGCTATGTTCGGCGTGTGTGTAGTAACTTTTGTATTCGCCTGACATTCGATTCGGCACACCAAGCAGGCCGTGCAGGCAGCTGCTCCATCAGGATGACGTGCGTAAGTCGCTCCCGTCAATACAGAGACATTTTCCTGGTATGACCTGCGCTGTTTACCACGGAGCTACACGGCCCCTCCGACAAGCAGCGTTCTTGTTACAACAGAGCGCGCTGTCGGTAGGGCACGTGCCCTCACAGTGCCACGCGGATATCCATCCGCTCCCAACTGTTTAGACCACCGCCGGACTGCGTGAAGTGTTGTGCCCTACGCCTCATGTCGGCAGTTCCAGTTGGCGGCACCAGCAGTGTCGTCTCAGCACTCAACCTTGGCAGCCCCATCCCAGTTCGTCCCGGTCTTCACCAGCAGCAGGTCAGCCATCACACGCTAGCATCATTGGCCCAGTAACAGGTCTTCACGGCAGTGCACACCACGACTCTAGGGTTTGTCGTGTAGGCACATCACAGACAATGGAGGGATTTTTTTTTTAATATAGCTGTGTGGATATTCATCCAAGGACATTATAACTGAGTTTCGTTTTCTTAATTAAGTTATTGTTTTGAAAGTGTCTTCGATCACTCCTCATAACAAGCATACGTCAATAACCACTCATAGATGGCAGGTGGCAGCACTAGCAATGGAGGGTGTATAAAGCGTGTCAGGGGCGACGTGAGAAACGGTGCAGTCGTTCTCATAATGCGAAAATGGAGGATTTATCTGACGTCCAAATGGGCTTGACCATTGGCTCTCGGATCGAGGATGGAAGCATTTCCGAAATGGCTAAGTGTGTAAACCATTCACATTTCACCATGGTTAAAATGTACCTTACATAGTAAAATGGCGCTCTGAGGCAACTGTGGTGCACCATGGGTCACATATGACAGATGTGAATGACACCTTTGGAAATGCGTATGGGCGAATAGACACACAGCTGCTGAGCAACTGACTGACCAGATGAACCAAGGTGCTACCAAGAGTGTCATCTCAACGACTGTTCGGTGAATGTTGCTGTGTATGGTTCATGCACCCAAGCTGACTGCTATTCATTGGCGACGAAGGCTGGAATTTGCACGCCAGTATCGCAACTGGACTTCCAACGAGTCGTGACAGGTGGCCTTTTCAGCTGTATCACATTTTATGCTCCATCGGACAGATGGCCGTTGTGTGTACGGCATGAAACCTCTGAAAGCAAACACCTTGCAACAATCGTCAGGGCATTAAGGTCAGAGGAATGTTTTCATGGCATTCCCTGGGTGATCTCGTCATTCCGGAAGGCACAGTGGATCAACAAAGTATGAACGTATCCTTGCAGACCATATCCACCAACACATGCAGTTCGGTTTCCCTCAACACGATGGCATCTACCAACAGAACAACGCAATATGCCACACAGCTCACAGTGTATGTGTGTGGTTCAAAGAGCACCATGATGAGTTGACTGTATTCCCCCAGCTACCGAACTTCTCGAATTGAAACCAATCAGAAATCTGTGAGACCAGCTGAGTCGGGCTGTTCGAGCTATGTATTCTCAGCTGAGAAACCTAGCGCAGCCTGCCACGGCACATGGCTTCACATTCCTGTCGGTAACTTCATTGATTCTGTTTCTGCATGTGTCAAAGCACACCGTATTGCAAGTGGTGATTATTCAGGGTTTTGACAGGTGGTACCATTAATGTGACCAGACACTGTTTATGCTTTAATATGTAGATTGTTAGAATTTCAGTGCCAGCACATTGTTGGTAAAACTAATGCCATCTGCATTCTGTACAAAGGGTGATTCAGCTGTCCCTACATAAGGGTTTTATGCAGCCAGAAAACATCTCCAAAAACCGCACACAAGTTTTTCATATTCTCTCTCTCGCTATGTGCAGACCATTAAGTTCTTTAGAAAAATTGAAGAGGACCTTTTGGTAGGAAATTTAATGCAGTTAGATTTTGTACTGGACTACGTTTTCGTTGGAGACCACAGTTTTCAAGTTATTCAAGAAAATGCGTTTGAAGTACACTTTTGTACGTTTTTCTTGAATAATCCGAAAACAATTGCCTTTCGTGAAAAAGTATCCCCATACAAAATTTAACTACATTAAATTTCCAACAAAAAAATGTCCCTTTCATTTTTTTCTGTATGACTAACAGTTTGCTTGCAGCGAGGGAGAAAACATGAAAATTTTCTTGCATGTTTGATGACACTGCGGGTTGCATAAAACCCATAGGTAAGGGGAGCTGATGCACCCTGTGTAAGGAAGGAATACGCAACGGATTTCTCACGCAGAAATCGCATTTAAATGCTGAGAGAACAGGCACATCGTTCGCTCTGCCGTGTAGCATCGTGCAGCCACACTATGTGCCTTTAGTGTATAACGGACATGTTTGCAGCAGGACAGATTTCCACACAGACAGTGCGACGACGTCTGGAGCATCAAAGGATGTCTATACTTGTTGCAGCTTGCCATAGTGTGGCTGCAGAGAGAAGCGTGGCGACGGTGGTATGCCCAACAAGAACACCGGACGCGACGCCGTCTTTTCAACTGCGTCTCGGTTCTGTGTAGAGCATCACGATGGACGTATCCGTGTGTGAAGGCTCCGAGGAGAATAAAGGTCACAAGACGGCTTCCATCATTGCCGTATAGGCCAAGCACCTGTCGTGATGGTATGCAGTTGCATTCGACACAGATGAACACCTCTGATTTGGGTAGAAACTAATTTAGGTAGCAGGCGATACATTGTTGGCGTGTTAATATCGGTGGCTGTTCCCTAACTCCGAGATCTCTGTGGCGTTATCTATAAACAATGTAATTCAAGACTACATATTGCCCATGCTATTATGATCTACTCCGAGACAAGGAGGTGTTCGACCACTGTCCTGGTCAGCATATTCCCTACATGTCCGACCCCTGAAAACATCTGGTCATGGGTTGTGTTCGACCACTGTCCTGGTCAGCATATTCCCTACATGTCCGACCCCTGAAAACATCTGGTCATGGGTTGCCTAGTGACTGCCTGCAACCTCTCACCAGCTCTTGACGAACTGTAGCAAAGAGTTGAAGCAGCCTGCAATGATGTTCGCTTAACTATCAATCACGCTCGGCTAGGTGAACAGCCAGGTTAGATCCACAGTGGCGAGAGAGGTGGCAGCTCTTTGTACTACAAATTGAACCAATAATTAAGAGACTAATGATTATGCTACCTTTACACGGTCAAAATACCGCGACTCTTTAAGAATTTTACACCAAAGCAGCTGCAAATTTAATCATATATTTTTCCTATCGTACTGTACAGTAATACTACAAGATCCAGTGAGAATTCATGCCATCCAGGATAAGTGCCTCTCTGTGGGGTACAGAAGTCACTGCCCTGCATATCTACCTCTGCTCACTACACGTCACATGGCACAGAGATTAACATTGGCGGAGTAATATCGACATCGTAATAGGACCCATGTTGTTATCAAGGTGCACTCTAACACAAAAAAACGACACACCACGAAGGAATTATCAGAATAGGACGGAAATCGGCAGCTGTGTTGTATGTGTACAGACAAACAATTACAGTTTCAGAAAAAATTGGATGACTTATTCAAGAGAAAGCGCTTCAGAAATTACTTAACTTTGTGTTCTACTTTCCGGCAGGTCTTGTCATGGGGGAAGCCTCGTCAGAGAGGTCCACCGCATGAGCGTCTAGGGAAGTGATTCCAGTGGTGGTTTCCCGTAGCCTTCCACTGTTGATGATGAAATGATAATGAGGACAACACAACACCTAGTCCCTGAAAGGATAAAATCTCCGACCCAGCCGGGAATCGAACCCCGGCTCCTTGGCGTGACAGACCGCCGCGCTGACCACTTTTTTTTTTTTTTTAATGAACCGCTGCAGGAGCAGGACGACGGGTAGGGCAGGGGTCGACACCCGAAGCCTGGCCATCCCGCCGCCACGCCCAAGCAACGTGTTCGAGTTCGAGGATCGAAGGATCAGGAAGAGGATGGAGTGGGTTTGTCGATGTTGTTCTTTTTATTTATTTATTTCTTTAATGTTTATAACATTTTGGTTTTTGTATTATAGATTTATTGTTGTTTCATTACAAAGAAAGATCCTACAACTGCCGTAGCCGAGTGTCCGTGTCGTCTTCTCGTCTGTTGGGAGGGGTCCCCCCTATTCCGTCCGTGGAGGATCAATATGCTCCAGGATTCTTCTTCATTTTCAGCGTCTCATACCCGGAACGCCCCAGTGAGCAGGAGGATCCGCAAATAATGAACCTAAATAATTTGCGAAACGAGTGCTGTACTTCGGGTGGCGGCTGAAAGCTGCATGTGTCGTCATCAATAGGGACCAAAAGTCGAGTGTGCCTTTGGGAGCATCGCAAAATATGTAGTAAACGGCCATGCCTTTTAGCCAGTTAACGGCGTTCGTTCTGGTTGATGGAAAGTATACGACGTCGGGGCGCAATACGTCATCAGGGGAGATAGACTCCGGCAATCGCCGCAAGAGTAATGCCAGCATGCGCTGCGTCAGTAGCCAGCACTCGCTGGTCGCGGCACACGTCAGACGGTGTGCATCCGAGTCAGCGACTGAGCATGTCGGACACAAGGGGTCGTCCGTCAGATGTATGGAATGTAACCTCTGACGAGTAGCGAACTTCCCATTCACAACCACGTACCACAATGAACGCACCGTCGTAGGTAGAAAAGGCGTGTGGACCGCTCGCCACACCGTGTTCCAGGCAACTTCAGGATGTCTGTGGGTGACCGTATTTACAGGTTGCCGCTGCTGATAGAGGCGATAATAGTCTTTTGTGCTGGGCTTCCGTGTCGTCGGAAGTTCTGACCGTAAGTAGCTGAAGTCAATAAAGAAGTCTCTGATGTGGGTGAGTGCCGGTGAAATGTGTTCTACAGAAACCGGGGGATGCAGAGAGTGTGGTGCCACTTCCGCTATCAGGGTGCCCGTCAGAGTGGCGTGGGCAGAGGTCCACGTGCGACGCATAGTGTTGAGATAAAGCGATCGCGCACGGTTATATACGTGAATTAAACCGATACCGCCCGCCCGCTGCGGCAGTGTCAGGGTGGCGTATCGGACTTTAAAAACCAGACCGGTGCTTACGAAATGTCCATATGCTGCTTGAAATCTGTCGGCCATCGTAGCTGTCAAGGGAAGGATATGCGCAAAATAGTTCAGTTTTGAGACAAGATAGGTGTTGACATAACGTGTTCTGAGGAGCATATCCAAGCGACGCAGTTTGTTGTCCTGCAGCAGAGCACGTGTCTGGTGTAGGAGCCGGCGGTACGTAGCCGCCGCCGTGCGGCGGACATTGCTATAGAATTGCACTCCTAAACACTTGAGTACGGGCACCTTGTCAAAGGGCACCGCCGTTGTGTGGGAAATCCCCCCTCCGACATCCATGTATTTTGTCTTCTTCACGTTGATGACGCTCCCAGCGACCGCCCCGTACTGGCGTAGCCACTGTAGCGCCATATGCATTTCATCCTCTGATCTGGCCAGGAACACCACGTCATCGGCGAATGCACCACAACAAAAGGTCACGTCCCGCAAGGAGATACCAGTTAATCGCTGCCGTAGACCATGTAAAGCTGGTTCAAGCGCTGCAGCAAATAATATGCCCGACAGGGGGCACCCTTGTCGCACTGACCGTCCAACAACAATGTGACCAGACTGATAACCGTTGACCATCATGCGGGAGCGCGCTCCGTGGACCAGTCGAAGGACCACCTGTGCAGACTCCGGAGAGAGGCCCATGTGTTGCAAAACTGCGCGTAAGAAGAAGTGATCGACGCGGTCGAATGCGTGGTCAAAATCTACGGCGACAAGGGCGCCTCGAATTTTGCAGGCCGTCGTCAAAGCAATTACGTCGCGGTATGCTCCTAACGCCGTATGAATGTTGCTGACACCACTTAAACATGTCTGATCGGTGTGGATGGCTTTCCCGATAGCGGTGTGGAGACGCGCGCGGAGGATACGGGCGAAGATCTTGTAGTCGTTGTTGAGGAGTGTGAGAGGGCGAAAATCCTGCCACCTACAACCACCATTCGGTTTCGGAACTGGGATCAAGATGCCTTCTGTGAATTCTGTGGGGACAGTGAAATCAGGGCGGATCAGGTCTTGAAACATTTGGAGCCACTTGTCACCCATAAGGTGGTAAAAAGTGCGGTAGAATTCCAGGGGTAAACCGTCCGGTCCAGGCGACTTGTTCGGTGCTCCACGTGCCAAGGCTGATGTCAGCTCGTCGGGTGTAATGGGCAACAGCAGACTATCATCGGGTGCCACGTCCCGAGGGGCGGGAAAATCGTGCAACAGCTCGTCATAATCACGTACATTACGCGGATCTTCCATGTACAAGGTCCCATAGTGTCTGGCGAACGTGTGCGCGATGTCCGTTTGTGTCACTGCGCGCCCGCCGTCCTCCGTGTTTACCGCCGTAATGAGCTGACGTTTGCGGTGGCGCCTCTCGCGTACAATGTGATACACTGACGCTGTTTCGTTGGGGATACAGTCTTGCACTCGCGCACGGATGCGGACACCGTCTAGCTGCTCTGTCCTGATGCGAAGTAGACGAGCTTTGATGCGTTGTACGGACATCTGACGTTCGGGAGACGGCGGTTGCGTCGCCAGCTCACGTAACGCTGTATAGTAAAATTCCGATGTTGCCCTTTGCCAGTTCGATCTGTCACGCCCATAGGCCATCAAGGTCTTTCGGAGGGCAGGTTTGACACATCCCAGCCACCACAGCAACGTGAAAGCATACATAGGCAGGCGCCCGATACATCGACGCCACGTGTCAGTGACTGCTCGCCGACACGCTTCCTCGCGAAGGAGGGAGACGTTCAGCGTCCACGGGCCCCTGCTGCGTCTTGTGAGTTGTCGGGGCAAGGTGACAGTGCAGATGTACGCGAGATGGTCCGTGAAGGCCGTCGGCCAGAGTTCTGCATCACGGGTTGCTGTGCGGAGGGCACGCGAGACGTATATCCGGTCCAGACGACTGGCAGAATGGCTGGTAAAGTGCGTATATCCACTCTGGGTCCCATGATGTAAGAGCCATGTGTCGTGGAGCGCGAGGTCACGTATCAATGCTTGGAGAGCCGGGCATGGGACGTAATGCGGTATCTGGTCCTCGGGCCGCAGAACACTGTTAAAATCGCCGCCCACTATGTAATGGTCCATATTTCCTTGCAAAAGTGGGGCCAACTCCTCCGAATAGAAGACATGCCTGTCACCACGGTGCGAATTACCGGAGGGAGCGTAGACGTTAATGAGGCGCACTGCGCCAAGTGTGAGTGCGATGCCTCGCCCGTTCGGCAAGTACGTCGCGTCCGTCGCGTCGATGCCATCTCGGAGAAGGATGGCCGTTCCTCCTGCGCCATCACCTACGGGTAGGCTGTACGTGGTGTAGCCATATAGGTCTAAACACAGCTCGGGACGGACCTCCTGGAGAAGGGCAATGTCCAAGTCTGCCGCTCTGATCATGTCGTGTAACATGCGGGTCTTGACAGTGGAGTGGACACCATTTACGTTGACTGTTCCCACACGGTATGACTGAGACATATCAAGTGGCGGAGGCAGTGTGCCGGTGCAATCCCGCAGTGATCTCACACACCACACAGCCAGCCATCTGCATGCTGTGCATTACTGTGCCATAGGAGTCCCTGACTGGCAGAGCCCTCCGGGCTCAATGTCAGCCATGGGCTCTGGTGGAGATATCGATGTTTGCTGTGCATCATCTGCCTCCATATCGTCTGCCCAATCACCAAGAGACGATTGTGATGTCATTGGGGGCTGGACGCTTTCACAGGAGCCCACAGTTTGGGAGTCGACGCAGTGCGCCTCGTTTTCTGGGTCACCAGATTTAGGAGAGTGTTCCCTGTCTTCAGGCACCTTCTGGTGAATAATGCCACTAGAGTCCGTTGCAACTGTGGGCGAGTCAACGAAGTCGACGTCTTCCGCCGGCCTCACATTCCTGTCCTGTTCGTCAGCTGACAATCGCCTCTTCTTGTGTCGCTTGGGTGATTTTTGCTTTCGGGTCCGAGATTCGACATCCACTGGAGGGCGGGGCTCAACACAGTCTCGGTCGCTAGGAACCGCTGTGTCTGATCCCGACAGTGACGGTGGCTGGGTGCCCACGACGCTGCGGTGGGCGGAGGCCGTAGGAACCTCTGCACCGTCGGGCTGCGGCGTCGTCGACGGCGCTGACTCTCCAACGGAGCTGGCAGCGGCTTGAGGAGGGAGCAGGTTTTGATCATCCATCACATCATGTCGTGCCGCCTCCACATATGTTAGCGGGAGAGAGGTCACAGTGGATCGTTGGGGAAGTTCATTGCGGGGCACCTGAACGAGGCGGCGCTGCAGACACTCAGTTCTAACATGGCCCTCCTGGCCGCAGCCCGAGCAGGTCCTCGGTTGCCCATCATATATAACAATTGCGCGGCAGCCACTAACGAAAACATATGATGGAACGTGCTTCTTAAGTTCTATGCGCACTTGCCGTACCCCGTTAAGGACAGGGTACGTTTCGAATGTGTTCCATTTCTCCTCTGTGTGGCTCAGAACTGTGCCGTATGGCCGCAGCGCATCAACGACTAGGTTGGCAGGAACTTCGAACGGTAGTTCAAAGATGCGCACGGTACGCACCCCCAGACCAGCATGGTCAACTCCTACCACGCTCACGTTACCGTCTGCGTGACAGAAGCGAAAGCCGTTTGCAGATCGTTGGAGTAGTCTGTCGCAGGCCGCTTCGTCAATCAGTTTTAGGTACACTGTGCTGGTTACAATAGACAGATGAATGCCTATCAGTTCTTGTGGTTCGATGTGCATGATGTCTCGTAGAAACCGTTCAATTTCATGGGCCTTCGGTCGCGTGTACGATGCGTTGAACGTTAGTTTGATTGTAGCTTTTCGATATGAGAACGCCATGTCGGGTCGGTACAGGTACTATACGGCAAGACAACGACGCGACCGCGCGCTAGCGGGTAAACAACAACACCTGCGGAGCACTGCCCGGCGCGCCGAGCCCGTCCGCACGGTAACACGGCTGAAAGCCGACTGTGCCCACTGAGCTATCGGGGCGCACCTTCAGCAAATAAGAAAGTCCATAACTCATTGGTTCACCTCTGGCCTTAATGCAAGCAACTATTCGGCTTGGCATTGGTTCATAGAGGTTCATGGATGTTGTCCTGATGGATATTGATGTGTTGGCAGAAGAGCCAACACTGTGTTGCTAGAGGAGGCCGAAATGCACGCGTTTAATTACACGCTGACGCGTGAGGTCTGGAACAGTTAAGGAAATTAATAGTAGCAAATAAAGTACGTAGTTGATATAATACTTAACTTTAATCCATAATTGGTGTACATCGCTCTTGTTTATATATGTTTTATAATCTCAATATCAAATGCTATGGCGCCTTACTAGGTCGTAGCAAATGACGTAGCTGAAGGCTATGCTAACTATCGTCTCGGCAAATGAGAGCGTATTTGTCAGGGTTGCATCGCTGGCAAAGTCGACTGTACAACTGGGGCGAGTGCCAGGACGTCTCTCTAGACCTACCGTGTGGTGGCGCTCGGTCTGCTATCACTGACTGTGGCGACACGCGGGTCCGACATGTACTAATGGACCGCGGCCGATTTAAAGGCTACCACCTAGCAAGTGTGGTGTCTGGCGGTTACACCACAGATATCATGCCAATTCTGTCCAATGGGCGCGTTACTTGGTCAGAATCCCGAGATGGTTGGAAGACCCTGCCCATAATGCTCTAAAATCTCTCAATTGGGCAGAGATCCGACGGTCTTGCTTGGCGAAGGTACGGTTTAGCAAGCATGACGACAAGCAGTAGAAACTCTCTTCATGTGTGGGCGGGCATTTTCTTGCTACCGGGGCGTAGAATATCGTCGACATACCGCTCCCCTGTAAGGCTGGCGTGAATGACAAGTACTGCGACCTATTCTACAGCAAAATATCTGGCCTCACTACTAGAGCCGTATATGGGTAAGTGTTGCCACCATATACGTAATTCCGAGGATTTTGTCAGTCGCTCAAGGAAGTTAAGCTTAGCAGCTCGGATTTATTAGTCAGCTTTGATGTGGTCTCACTTTTTACCAAAGTGCCTTTAATGGAATCGTTACACATTAGTGGTAACTTATTCAGTGCATAACTGACGACCTTATTTGAACATATACTCTCCTCAACGTACTTTTTATTCAGTGACGAATTCATTGAACAAACAGACGGCGTCGCCATGGGGAGCCCTTTGTCCCCTGTAGTAGCTAATCTTTTTGTGGAGTATTCTGAGGAGTACGGTCTTCTGGCGGTACGTAGATGATACTTTTGTTGTATGGCCTCATGGCAGACAGGAACTGGAGAAATTCCTTCATCACCTAAACTCATTACATGAGAATATCAAATTCACGATGGAGATTGAAAAAGATGGCACTTTACCATTTATAGGCGTGCTAGTACGCCGTAAAAATGATGGGTCAGTAGGACATTCTATGCACAGGAAACCGACTCACACAGATCAGTATCTCCAGGCGTATCTGTATCACCCAGCACAAACAGCCGGTGTTCTCAGTACCTTTTTACACCGAGCGCATGTAATATCGGATGATGAAAACCTCCACGCAGAATTAGAAACTTGGAGAATGTTTTTAAAGAGAATGGCTACATTTCACGCCAAATAAGGAAGGCCATGCGCAACCTTCATAACAAGAAGCAACGGACTGAGGACGCTGATGACGACTATAAATCAACTGCGTTCCTTCCATACGCCGAGAATGTGTCGTCGAAAATAGGCAGATTATTGAAGAAAAATAAAATCAAGGTTATCTTCCGTCCACCAGCAAAGAACTGGGCCCTGGTTGGATCCGTTAAAGACGATTTACAACTGAAGAAAGCAGGCGTCTACAAAACTCCCTGTGAATGTGGCTCTGTATATATTGGCCAGACGACAAGAACTGTCCGTAAACGATGTACAGAACCCGAAAGATACACCCGTCTGCGGCAACCGTCAAAATCGGCAGTAGCAGAGCACTGTATTTCTTTGGGACATTCAATGGAATACAATGGAATAAAAATTTTAGCTCCGGTTTTGGGATTCTGCAATCAAAGAATCAGTGGAAATACGTCTTGCCAATAATCTTATAAATCGTGACAACGGCTTCCAGCTGGATAAAAATTGGAATCCTGTTATTAAAATTATACAATCACAACGGAATCGACGGTGTTATTCGATACTCAGTGCTAGATGATCTTTTACTTTCACCGCAGAGGGCAGCACGTACAACTCGGCTATGCCGTGCATGTCAACACCTGACGCATGCGCTGTAGGATGCCAGTACATTTCGCATGCGCGAGTTTCGGCATAAATACCGCGACTGCACATGGGCTCTTCTTCACCATTGACCATCGCCTCTCCTGGACCCCCCATCTCCGGACAATCCGAGCTAAGGCACGCTCCCGCCTCCATCTCCTCAAGCTCCTTTCTGGGCGCACATGGGATCTGGACCCCTCTACCATCCTCCACACCTATAAATCCCTCATCCGCCCTATCCTCTGCTACGTCCACCCAGCCTGGATCTCCACCCCTCCTACCTTTTACAAATCCCTTCAAATCCTAGAACGCCATGCTCTCCGCCTCGCTTATCGCATCCGTCTCCCCTCCCCCACGCGGATCCTGTATGACCTTATTCTGTTCCCGCACCTCCTCCTTTTCCTCAAACAGATACGGATCCCCTACACCTCCCGTAAACTTGACCCCCTCACCCGCTTGTCTCTCCCATCCTCTCCCACCCCCGTCTGCTGCCGCACCTGTATTCCCACATCCCACCTGCTCTCCATCTCTCCACTCTCCATACCCTCTCCCAAGGTGGCTTCCACCAGCTCCCCCTCCCTGATGATGCCCTCATCCCCTCCATCTACCCCTCCTATCAACTTTGATTCACCTCTTCCACATCCTGTGTTTTTTCCTTAGGGCACCCTCTCTCCCTTCTCTTCCTCCTCCCTTCCTCTCCCCTCCTCCCCCCAGGCCACCCCTACCCCCCATACCTTCTTTCCCCCCCTATCTCCTCTGTCACTGGCATCTACACTCTCCCCTCTCCCTCCTCTCCCACCTTTTGGCAGGTCACCGGACTCGCACACGTCACGTGAACATTCGCGTGCTGGAGATCATCGCCATCGGTTCTGTGTGTGTGTCGTCGTGTTAGTGCTTCAGTGTTTTCGCCGCCCACGCTCCATCGTTCACGTGTGGCATCTCAATCATCAGTGTTCGTGTACAGAGCTGACAGTTTTTTATTTTTCCTACGCATGTGAACGGCTTCGTGTTTTTTGCTCTCGTGTCTACTGTTTTTGTCCACCGTCATGTTTTGTGTTTCTATGTCTTCCTTGTTTCTATTTGTACTGTCTGTGGCCGAAGAGCGGCGTACTATTGCCGCTGCCGGCCCACCGCATTAATGTAAGGTGTTGAAACAACAATAAAGGAAAAAAAACTGGGCTCTTCAGTAGTTGTGTACTCACCTGAAGATGGCCGGACGTCTCTGGGCCGAAATTTCGTGGCAGAATGTCGACGGGATCCGGCTGCATACCTGGAAATTATTGGAAGAAGAAATACGCCGGGAAAATTTCAGAAGTCACAAGTACAAAAAGAAATGCCACTGATAACCATCACACTATGTTCTCGGGATATACGGCTGGCGACAGTCAGATGTTAACCGCCGTTGTCTGGGGCGTCTCCACACTCGTCTTCAGCCTGGAATCTGGAAAAATGGGAAGAAATTGCAAACAGATTTTTTACACCAGCTGATTTTCCAATCTGCGTTGCAGCAACAGACGGGAAACACGTGGAAGTGATTCAACCTTGAGACAGCGGCTCAATGTTTTACAATCATAAAGGCTAATCTTCCATTGCTCTCCCCGCCGTCTGTGGTTCTAATTATTGTTTTTCGCCGTTGACATTAGCGGCCTGTAGTCTCATTGACTGGAGTAGATTTGTCTCTAGTGATGAGTCCCGAACTGAGCTCCAATGACCAACGAAGACGTCTGGAGACGCCCTAGAGAGCGGTAGGATATACCGACCTGGCTGTCGCCCGCCATGCGCCTCGACACCCACGAGCGACGGTCTGGGGTGACATTTTTCTTCATAGCAGGGCATCTTTGGTTGTCATCCGCGGCACCCTTACGCCACAGTAGTATGTCGACGATGTTCTGCCCCGTTTTGTTGGCCTTCAGGAAAAGCCCCATGGGCTTAGATTTCAGCAAGATAATGCCCACGCGCACACAGCGAGGGTATCTGCTGCTTTTCTTCGTGCTTGCCTTGGCCAGCAAGGTCGCCGGATATCTCCCCAACTGAAAACGTTTGGAGCATTATGGGCAGGGCCCTCCAACTGTCTCCAGATTTTGAAACTCTAACTTTACAGTTGGACAGAATTTGGTATGACCTCACTCAGGAGGACCTCCAACAACTCTAACAATCAATGCCAAGCCGAATAACTAATTCCAATAGGGCCAGAGGCGGACCAATGTACACTACTGGCCATTAAAACTGCAACATCAAGAAAAAATGCTGATGATAAACGGGTATTCATTGGACAAATATATTATACTAGAACTGACATGTGATTACAATTTCAAGCAATTTGGGTGCATAGATCCTGAGAAATCAGTACCCAGAACAACCACCTCTGGCCGTAATACGCCTGGGC
Organism: Schistocerca nitens; assembly: GCF_023898315.1. Lineage (NCBI taxonomy): Eukaryota > Metazoa > Arthropoda > Insecta > Orthoptera > Acrididae > Schistocerca > Schistocerca nitens. The sequence continues at coordinate 74,723,574 of NC_064615.1, read as the reverse complement.
ATAGAGTCGAACAGAGCTTGGGTGGTGTGTACAGGTACAGCTGCCCATGCAGCTTCAACACGATACCACAGTTCATCAAGAGTGGTGACTGGCGTATTGTGACGAGCCAGTTGCTCGGCCACCATTGACCAGACGTTTTCAGTTGGTGAGAGATCTGCAGAATGTGCTGGCCAGGGCAGCAGGCGAACATTTTCTGTATCCAGAAAGGCCCGTGCAGGACCTGCAACATGCTGTCGTGCATTATCCTGCTCAAATGTAGTGTTTCTCAGGGATCGAATGGAGGATAGAGCCACGGGTCTTAACACATCTGAAATATAACGTCCACTGTTCAAGGTGCCGTCAGTGCGAACAAGAGGTGACCGAGACGTGTAACCAATGGCACCCCATACCATCACGGTGGGTGATACGCCAGTATAGCGATGATGAATACACGCTTCCAATGTCCATTCACCGCAGGCGCTCCTGTCTCTGATGCAGCGTCAAGGATAACCGCACCCATGGTCTCCGAGCTGAAGTCCATGCTCCTGCAAACGTCGTCGAACTGTTCGTGCAGGTGATTGTTGTCTTGCAAACGTCCCCATCTGTTGACTCAGGGATCGAGACGTGGCTGCACGATGCGTTACAGCCATGCGGATAAGATGCCTGTCATCTCGACTGCTAGTGGTACGAGGCCGTTGGGATCCAGCACGGCGTTCCGTGTTACCTTTCTGAACCCACCGATTCCATATTCTGCTAACAGTCGTTGGACCTCGACCAACGCGAGCAGCAATGTCGCGATACGATAAACCGCAATAGCGATAGGCTACTAACCGACCTTTATCAAAGTCGGAAACGTGATGGTACGCATTTCTCCTCCTTACACGAGGCATCACAACAACGTTTCACCAAACAACGCCGGTCAACTGCTGTTTGTGTATGAGAAATCGGTTGGAAACTTTCCTCATGTCAGCACGTTGTAGGTGTCGCCACCGTCGCCAACCTTGAATGAATGCTCTGAAAAGGTAATCATTTGCATATCACAGCATCTTCTTCCTGTCACTTAAATTTCGCGTCTGTAGCACGTCATCTTCGTGGTGCAGCAATTTTAATGGCCAGTAGTGTATTATTGACTTGCTCAATTTGTGGATCTCTTTCTGTTGGATAAATCATCCAGTTATTCTGAAATGTTAGTCACTTGTTTATCTGCACATGTACCGATTTCCGCCCCACTCTGATAATGCCTTTGTGATGCGTCGTTTTCTTTTTCTCCTAGAGTATACGTAGTTGTTGAATATTGTCATCGAACCCTTGAAATATTGAAAATGATCGCCTGTACTGATGAGCTGCAGTATACAACGAAACTTTGTCTCGAAACCTGGCAGAAAATCCAAAGAGATTCTGGTCGTATGTGAAGTATGTTAGTATACCCATTAGGTTCCTTTCGGAGTATGCTGATGCATTAGCTCCATACTTAACAATCATATACAACCATTCGCTCGACGAATGATCCGTACCCAAAGACTGGAAAGTTGCACAGGTCAAACGAATATTCAAGAAAGGTAGTAGGAGTAATCCACTTAGTTACAGGCCCTTATCGTTAACGTCGATTTGCAGCGGGATTTTGGAACATATATTGTGTTCAAACATTATGAATTACCTCGAAGAAAACTATCTATTGACACACGGTCAACATGAGGTTAGAAAACATCGTTCCTGTGAAACACAACTATCGCTTTATTCACATGAAGTGTTGAGTGCTATTGACAAGGGATTTCAAATCGATTCCGTATTTCTGGATTTCAGGAAGGCTTTTGACACTGTACCACATAAGCGGCTCATAGTGAAAATGCGTGCTTATGGAATATTGTCTCAGTTATGTGACTGGATTTGTGATTTCCTGTCAGAGAGGTCACAGTTCGTAGTGACTGGCGGAAAGTCATCGAGTAAAACAGAAGAGATTTCTGGCGTTCCTCAAGGTAGTGTTATAGGCCCTTTGCAGTTCCTTATCTATATAAACGATTTTGGAGACAATCTGAGCAGCCGTCTTCGGTTGTTTGCAGAGGACGCTGTCGTCTATCGACTAATAAAGTCATCATACGACCAAAAAAAACAGAATAGCCATTTAGAAAAGATATCTGAATGGTGAGAAAAGTGGCAATTGACCCTAAATAACGAAAAGTGTGAGGTCATCCACATGAGTGCTAAAAGGAACTCGTTAAACATCGGTTACACGATAAATCAGTCTTTAGGCCGTAAATTCAACTAAATACCTAGGTATTACAGTTACGAACAACTTAAATTGGAAGGAACACATAGAAAATGTGGGGAAGGGTAACCAAAGACTACGTTTTATTGGCAGGACACTTGGAAAATGTAACACATCTACTAAGGGGACTGTCTACACTACGCTTGTCCGTCCTCTTTTAGAATACTGCTGCGCGGTGTGGTATCCTTACCAGATAGGACTGACGGAGTCCATCGAAAAAGTTCAAAGAAAGGCAGCACATTGTGTATTATCGCGAAATGTGGGAGAGAGTGTCACAGAAATGATACAGCATTTGGGCTGGACATCATTAAAAGAAAGGCGTTTTTCGTTGCGACGGAATCTTCTCACGAAATTCCAATCACCAACTTTCTCCTCCGAATGCGAAAACATTTATTTGACACCGACCTACGTAGGGAGGAACGATCACCAAGATAAAATAAGGGAAATCAGAGCTCGTACGGAAAGGTACAGGTGTTCATTCTTTCCGCGCGCTATACGAGATTGGAATAATAGAGAAATGTGAAGGTGGTTCGATGAACCCTCTGCCAGGCATTTAAATGTGATTTGCAGAGTATCCATGTAGATGCACATACGGGTTATTTCAGAAAGCACATTAATCGTTGCAGCATTCTGAGGTTGAGGGATATGTTTAAATGTTCCTACTGTTTATCCGCCCCAGGCGGTGAAGACTGGTTCCCCACGCTTTGTGACGTACACTGTTTCACAGACGCGTCTTAACGGTGGTCGATGAATCACGTACAAAGCTTACGGTATCAGAAGACTCGAGGCGCCGACCAGCTGTGTAATCGTGTACTGGCCAAACCTGAAGCCCGTTATTGCAGACTGCGCCCTGTTGTTTACTCTCCATTTTGCACCACACAGGAGGCACGCTTGGCTTATGCAAGGGTACGAGAATAGCCGCTGTTGCCATAGAGGCCTGCCATCTGTCAGACTCAAATATGTTCTAAGGGTATAACTGTAGTCAAATACCGCTCTCTTAAGAAGTCACGTATTGTCAGATATACTGAAGGATGCATACGAGGGTAATCACAAAAGTAAGGTCTCCTATGTTTTTATAAGTACATAGACCTGTTTATTTCTACAATGGTTTGCATCAGTTTACAGCTTGAACATTTAGCTGTTTTTCGACATAATCACCATTTCTGCCTATGCATTTTTGTAGACTCTGTGGCAGTTTTTGTATGCCCATGTCATACCAGCACGCCGCCATGCTGTTCAGAAAGTTAAGATTGGTTGGTTGGTTTGGGGAAGGAGACCAGACAGCGTGGTCATCGGTCTCATCGGATTAGGGAAGGATTGGGAAGGAAGTCGGCCGTGCCCTTTCAAAGGAACCATCCCGGCATTTGCCTGGAGTGATTTAGGGAAATCACGGAAAACCTAAATCAGGATGGCCGGACGCGGGATTGAACCGTCGTCCTTCCGAATGCGAGTCCAGTGTCTAACCACTGCGCCACCTCGCTCGGTCAGAAAGTTAAGAACTTCACCTCCTCGTCGGAGATGTATCGCTGGGACCACGGACCACAATTAACGCTGACAGGTACTGTGATACTCTGAAAAAACTCAAACGGGCAATTCAGAACCGGAGAAGAGGAATGTTGAGCAAGGGCGTACACATTCTCCATGACAACGCTCGTCCACACATCGCTTGGCAAACCGTTGCTCTCCTGCAACAGTTTCAGTGGAACATAATCACCCACCCACCCTATAGTCCTGACTTGGCGCCCAGTGACTATCACCTGTTCCGTAGGTTAAAAGAACATTTGGTTGGAAAGCGATTCATCTCCGACGGTGAGGTGAAAGACGAGGTTCATAACTTTCTGAACAGCATGGCGGCGAGTTGGTATGACATGGGAATACAAAAACTGCCGCAACTTCTACAAAAATGCATCGACAGAAATGGTGATTATGTCGAAAAATAGCTAAATGTTCAAGCTGTAAACTGGTGTAAACCATTGCAGAAATAAACAGGTCTATGTACTTACAAAAAAAATAGGAGACCTTACTTTTGGGATTACCCTCGTACACTAAGTTGAACTAAATAATGGAATATTTCTATAATGCATACACGACATTTATCCAAACTACTATAAAATCACTCAGCTATCTTCACTTACTGTTATTTGTATTTTGCCTATACTGAGCCTTTTATATTGAGATGTTTCCCCACACCATCTGGTGTGGTGGCTTTATATGTATGAGTGAATGTCTGTGTGTGTGTTCTGCTGTAGTGAATACATACACCGTTGGTGGGACACAGGGCGATGGGTGAAACTGCTTTCACACTATACGCTTCCGTTGTTATGGCGATCTGCTCCAACTGCTGCGGATGCTGTATTGAAGCTGAAAGTGTTAATCAAAGTTGCGGAGAAATATTCGTCGGGGCTCTGTTGCATAGCAATCAGATCTGCCTTCAGTTCTTAGAAACATTGGTGGCAAAAAAAAAAAAAAAAAAAAAATGATCCGTGAAATCACTTCTTTTCCGAAGAAAGCATCAAATTATTTACTTAGGACTGACCGCTCCCGTCGGAATTGTTCTCGAGCTGGTATTCATTAATAGATCACACTTGAGTATACGTCGTTTGTGGAAATGACGAAGTTTTATTGACCTTAGTGTCAATGACATTCTTCTCGCACATGAATTAGCGATTCTCTATCATATATATAGATGTACATACAAATTTCCGTCAAAATCTTGCAATGGCGTCGATTTGTACTACACAATAAAGAACAGACTCCTCTCATGAAATTAAATCGTAACAAGAACAAAAGTTTACTATCTTAGAATAATTATCTAAGCGCACTACGCCACAGAGTAATAAAGAATATCTTTGTATCTCTCTCTCGTACTGTCACATTAATGCATAGCAATCTTATTTCATGACACCTCATAATTCACTTCCTTGTTAGTAACTGCGCCGTGCATAAATTATGTCAAAACAATCTGAATGGTTCAAATGGCTCTGAGCACTATGGGACTTAACTTCTGAGGTCATTAATCCCCTAGAACTTAGAACTACTTAAACCTAACCAACCTAAGGACATCACACACATCCATTCCCGAGGCAGGATTCGAACCTGCGACCGTAGCGGTCTCGCGGTTCCAGACTGCAGCGCCTAGAACCGCACGGCCACTTCGGCCGGCAAACATTCTGAACATTGCGATAATTTGTGGATAAATAATTTGTGATGAGGGTGAGAACAGATAACGAGGTGAACTAGGAAGAAGATAGAAAGATCAATGCTGTTAATAAGAAGTAAAAGCTGTGACGACTACAGCGTCAAACAGATGAGAAAAGATGGACAACACATTTTCGTTATTTCTTCTTCTCAAGTCCACAACTTGCTCGTCTGAAGTGTAGGCTGTTTTTTTACTCGGCAAAGGCAAACACGGCAGTACTAAGGTAGCGGCAAACCGAATCTCAGCTACAGAAATGTTCATAAGAAGTAATGTAATACCTTTATTTCTTTAGTTTTGATCCATTAATTACCGTAGTTTTATATTATTTCTAATTATGTTTTCCATATTTATGCAGAATGATTCCAAGACGATGTTACAAACTTGCAGGGATTATTGTGAAGGGGTAAATTTGTCAATCAGCGGTAAGGGACCCCGATCTGGAAACGAACGGGTCGAAAGTCATAAGCGAAAATCGTTCTGATGTCTCTGACTGTTGTTGTTGAGAGTGTAGAGTATACAGCTTTCAGAAGTTGCAAGTATGGGCCAAGACAAGAGAAAAGTGTAGTAAAGATGGGCTATAAAATGCATATCAGTGGACCACAATATTATTGCCGGCCGGAGTGGCCGAGCGGTTCTAGACGCTACAATCCGGAACCGCGCGACCGCTACGGTCGCAGGTTCGAATCCTGCCTCGTGCATGGATGTGTGTGATGTCCTTTGGTTAGTTAGGTTTAAGTAGTTCTAAGTTCTAGGGGACTGATGACCTCAGCAGTTAAGTCACATAGTGCTCAGAGCCATTTGAACAATATTATTGCACCTGGGAGTGAGTGCTTATCGTCAGCTTTTATCGTGATCTTTTATGGCAACAATGTGTATGAAATTTTATGGGACTTAACTGCTTAGGTCATCAGTCCCTAAGCTTACACACTACTTAACCTAACTCGAACCTCCGCCAGGATCAGCCGCACAGTCCATGACTGCAGCGCCTTAGACCCCACGCTGAACCAGTTGACAGTATATGCACAACTGTTTTAAAGTGATTCACAGTGCGACGCGTTTTTCTTAGTCACCACTATACTTGTGTACTGTAACGTCAATGTTTGTTACGGCCACGGGAGGCCAATCGCAATAATATTGTAGTCGCGTAATTCCTTAAGAGGTATGAGCATTTGTTTATCCTCGATACTGCGAGAAACTTCTCTTCTACTGCAAGCTCTTTGGTTTCCGTATTTCTGGAGGAGGTAGTATGCACCAAAGGAAGAACAAAATGTCCAGTAAATACACTCCTGGAAATAGAAATAAGAACACCGTGAATTCATTGTCCCAGGAAGGGGAAACTTTATTGACACATTCCTGGGGTCAGATACATCACATGATCACACTGACAGAACCACAGGCACATAGACACAGGCAACAGAGCATGCACAATGTCGGCACTAGTACAGTGTATATCCACCTTTCGCAGCAATGCAGGCTGCTATTCTCCCATGGAGACGATCGTAGAGATGCTGGATGTAGTCCTGTAGAACGGCTTGCCATGCCATTTCCACCTGGCGCCTCAGTTGGACCAGCGTTCGTGCTGGACGTGCAGACCGCGTGAGACGACGCTTCATCCAGTCCCAAACATGCTCAATGGGGGACAGATCCGGAGATCTTGCTGGCCAGGGTAGTTGACTTACACCTTCTAGAGCACGTTCGGTGGCACAGGATACATGCGGACGTGCATTGTCCTGTTGGAACAGCAAGTTCCCTTGCCGGTCTAGGAATGGTAGAACGATGGGTTCGATGACGGTTTGGATGTACCGTGCACTATTCAGTGTCCCCTCGACGATCACCAGTGGTGTACGGCCAGTGTAGGAGATCGCTCCCCACACCATGATGCCGGGTGTTGGCCCTGTGTGCCTCGGTCGTATGCAGTCCTGATTGTGGCGCTCACCTGCACGGCGCCAAACACGCATACGACCATCATTGGCACCAAGGCAGAAGCGACTCTCATCGCTGAAGACGACACGTCACCATTCGTCCCTCCATTCACGCCTGTCGCGACACCACTGGAGGCGGGCTGCACGATGTTGGGGCGTGAGCGGAAGACGGCCTAACGGTGTGCGGGACCGTAGCCCAGCTTCATGGAGACGGTTGCGAATGGTCCTCGCCGATACCCCAGGAGCAACAGTGTCCCTAATTTGCTGGGAAGTGGCGGTGCGGTCCCCTACGGCACTGCGTAGGATCCTACGGTCTTGGCGTGCATCCGTGCGTCGCTGCGGTCCGGTCCCAGGTCGACGGGCACGTGCACCTTCCGCCGACCACTGGCGACAACATCGATGTACTGTGGAGACCTCACGCCCCACGTGTTGAGCAATTCGGCGGTACGTCCACCCGGCCTCCCGCATGCCCACTATACGCCCTCGCTCAAAGTCCGTCAACTGCACATACGGTTCACGTCCACGCTGTCGCGGCATGCTACCAGTGTTAAAGACTGCGATGGAGCTCCGTATGCCACGGCAAACTGGCTGACACTGACGGCGGCGGTGCACAAATGCTGCGCAGCTAGCGCCATTCGACGGCCAACACCGCGGTTCCTGGTGTGTCCGCTGTGCCGTGCGTGTGATCATTGCTTGTACAGCCCTCTCGCAGTGTCCGGAGCAAGTATGTTGGGTCTGACACACCGGTGTCAATGTGTTCTTTTTTCCATTTCCAGGAGTGTATTAGCACTGAAAAGCATACCTTAAGGGCTATGAGCACTTGTTAGATAGAAGAGACGTGTTTCACAGTAACGAAGATGAACAAGTGCAGATGGCTTTTCAGGTTCATGGCCCTTAAGGTATTCACTTTAGGGGGCTTGTTTACTGGACAGCCGGCCGGGGTGGCCGAGCGGTTCTAGGCGCTACAGTCTGGAACCGCGCGACCGCTACGGTCGCAGGTTCGAATCCTGCCTCAGTCATGGATGTGTGTGATGTCCTTAGGTTAAAGTAGTTCTAAGTTCTAGGGGACTGATGACTTTAGAAGTTAAGTCCCATAGTGCTCAGAGGCATTTTACTGGTCATTTTTTGATGTTTTGTTGAATACTGCCATGCCTGAAAGTTGCCTATTCTGCAATCATAGCAACAGTGGTACCGGTACACGCATTCCACTGTCAGAGATATCAGAATTTTTTTGGCATATAACTTCCAGATCGGGCGTTTCCGGACCAGGGTCCTTTACTTCAATTTGATACATTTACTCTTCTCCATCTTCGCTGATAGGTTGTAACGTCATCACGGGATCATGCTCTATACCTACTATTAAGCTATATTGCATAAATTAATATTTTAATATTGCATTATTACAGTTGAGAAAAAGTATACTATTGTCTAGAGAATTTTCAGTATTGTGATTGTATTGTACGACCTGTTTTAGACACAGAGGAGGGCAGGTTTTATGACCGCAATAAATAAAAAAATAAAATTACCGATGATGAGTTACTTTTTACTAAATTAAAATTTGGGACCATGTATTTATTTATTTCTTATTTAGCCTGACCAAATTAGGGCGTTAAGGGATTCTCTGACATCTGAACAGGAATAATATACCCCAAAGGCATTACAATACATTCACAGAACTAACAATAATATTAATATTATGAGAGACATGTGGAAAAAACACAGGAGAAACAGTTGAAATAACTATAGTCCTTAGCGGTTCATAGGCAAACGAAGAACAATAGACACTAATAATAATAATAATAATAATAATAATAATAATAATAATAATAATAACACGAAAGGGGAACTAGAATGTACATATTAGTTTAGCACATTTTAAGCCACTTTTCGTACTGTCAGACGTGGATGGGATAGAGAAAGATTTAAAGATTGAAATGACAGTGACAGTGGCTGTTAGGAAACAACACAATTTGAATAAAGAACTCTGCCGACAGGGAGGAGGGAAAAGTTTTGGCGGAGCGGGGACTGGAGAGAGTGAGCTGCAGACTAGTACATGGGAGAGATGGCCATTGTGACAGGAAGTGGAGCGTTAGCTGTCTTTTGAAGTCTGACAGGGATTTAATTTCAAAAGACGGCTAATGGTCCACTTCCTATCACAAAAGCCGTGTCTCCCATTTACTAGTCTACAGCTCACTCTCGTCAATCCCCCTTTCCCATAACTTTTCCCTCCTCTCCACCGTCGGCAGAGTCCTCTGCCTATATTCTGTTCTTTCCTAATAGCCATTATAACCGTCATTACAGTCTTCATCTCCTTCTTTATCATTCCACTTCTGGTAATACTAAACATAGCTTAAAATGTCGTAAACTTATATATACTAATCTGAAGGTCCATTATTATTATTATTCATTATTATTCCTGTTACGGAAATGAAATGAGCGTATGGCATCGTTGGCCGGGACGCCCCACCCGGGGAAGTTCGGCCGCAAAGTGCAGGTCTTATTTCAGTCGACGCCTCACTGGGCGACTTGCGCGCCGGTGATGAGGATGAAATGATGAGGAGGACAACACAACACCCAGACCCCGAGCGGAGAAAATCTCCAACCCGGCCGGGAATCGAATAATCCGGGCCCGCTGGCATGGGAGGCGAGCACGTTATCACCCGCTAAGCAGGCAGACTTTCCTATTATTACTCTACTGGCCATTAAAATTGCTACACCACGAAGATGACATGCTACAGACGTGAAATTTGACAGGAAGAAGATGCTGTGATAGGCAAATGATTAGCTTTTCAGAGCATTCACACAAGGTTGGCGCCGGTGGCGACACCTACAACGTGCTGACATGAGGAAAGTTTCCAACCGATTTCTCATACACAAACACCAGTTGACCGGCGTTGCCTGGTGAAACGTTGTTGTGATGCCTCGTGTAAGGAGGAGAAATGCGTACCATCACGTTTCCGACTTTGATAAAGGTCGGTTAGTAGCCTATCGCGATTGCTGTTTATCGTATTGCGACATTGCTGCTCGCGTTGTTCGAGAGCCAATGACTGTTAGCAGAATATGGAATCGGTGGGTTCAGGAGGGTAATACGGAACGCCGTGCTGGATGCCAACGACGTCGTATAACGAGCAGTCGAGATGACAGGCATCTTATCCGCATGTCTGTAACGGATCGTGCAGCCACGCCTCGATCCCTGAGTCAACAGATGGGGACGTGTACAAGACAACAACAATCTGCACCAACAGTTCGATGACGTTTGCAGCAGCATGGACTATCAGCTCGGAGACCATGGCTGCGGTTACCCTTGACGCTGGATCACAGACAGGAGCGCCTGCGATGGTGTAGTCACGACGAACCTCGGTGCACGAATGGCAAAACGTCATTTTTTGGGATGAATCGAGGTTCTGTTTACAGCATCATGATGGTCGCATCCGTGTTTCGCGACATTGCGGTGAACGCACATTGGAAGCGTGTATTCGTCATCGCCATACTGGCGTATCACCCGGCGTGATGGTACGGGGTGCCGTTGTTTACACGTCTCGGTCACCTCTTGTTCCCATCGACGGCACTTTGAACAGTGGACGTTACATTTCAGATGTGTTACGACCCGTGGCTCTACCCCTCATTCGACCCCTGCGAAACCCTACATTTCAGCAGCATAATGGACGACCGCATGTTGCAGGTCCTGTACGGGCCTTTCTGGATACAGAAAATGATCGACTGCTGCCCTGGCCAGCACATTCTCCAGATCTCTCACCAATTGAAAACGTCTGGTCATTGGTGGCCGAGCAACTGGCTCGTCACAATACGCCAGTCACTACTCTTGATGAACTGTGGTATCGTGTTGAAGCTGCATGGGCAGCTGCACCTGTACACGCCATCCAAACTCTGTTTGACTCAATGCCCAGGCATATCAAGGCCGTTCTTACGGCCAGAATTGGTTGTTCTGGGTACTGATTACTCAGAATCTATGCACCCAAATTGCGTGAAAATGTTTTCACATGTCAGTTCTAGTATATTATATTTGTCCAGTGAATACCCGTTTATCATCTGCATTTCTTCTTGGTGTAGCAATTTTAATGGCCAGTAGTGTATTTAGGTAGATGAATGCATCGGGCAGCCGAATTGTTGCACTCTGGGGCTGAGCAGTGCCGCCTGCTTTGCAAGAAACGGCGCGGACTGTGCTTACGCTGCCAGCTGATGGCGGCGCCGCGTGGGACGCGTGCGTAGCACTCTCGCTGGGACCCAGAAACCCCGTTTCGGCGTGCAGGGGACGTGGGAACGGTGCGCGGGTTACGTGTTCCGCTATGCGGCGAGCTGCGTCTCACACACTGCGCGGCCAGCCCGGCGCCCCGCAGGAACACTGCCGTCTTCCATCTGTGAGCAGTGTGTCTACAGCTGAGTAGCTCAAATGACATCACCAGAAACAATCACAAAACATTCGTCAGTCAAATCTTTGATCATTACAGCTTCACTCACAGTGAGCGTGTTCCAAACATTTGTAGCACTGGCAACGAGATATAGACAACTAATCGCTACTCTCTCGGCTCTAGTGTTTTTATTTAGATCAAATGCGTTTCGCTTTATTTCAGTCATGAGTTTTAACTTCACTTTGCCACTGGTTTCATGATTTGGCAAACTTTTTTTTAGATTGCCTTTCCTGTCTGCTCAGTCGTCAGCTAAACTAAGGGAGAGAAGGCGTTTGCATCATTTCTGTGAGCCACGTAAACTTTGTTTTGTGTGTTGTCAGGTTCGGTTCGAGAAAGTTTCTCCGCACAAGCGATGTAACAGACTGTGTGTACGCCTCCTGCGATTTCAGTTACCTTTCCTTATGATCTCTGTAAGGGCTTTAAAAGTGAGCCGGATCGCGAAAAGAGACCTCCTGGAGGAGAAGCAAAATTTTCAGTACAAGCAAAACCGTTCGATAAAGTCTAAAATACCTATCTTCGGTTTTTTGTGTATTGTACTAGTTTATATTAGGTGGTGGTGGTGGTTAGTGTTTAACGTCCCGTCGACAACGAGGTCATTAGAGACGGGGCGCAAGCACGGGTTGGGGAAGGATTGTGAAGGAAATCGGCCGTGCCCTTTCAAAGGAACCATCTCGGCATTCGCCTGAAACGATTTAGGGAAATCACGGAAAACCTAAATCAGGATGGCTGGAGACGGGATTGAACCGTCATCCTCCCGAATGCGAGTCCAGTGTGCTAACCTAGTTTATATTAGTATCAGTTTTAAAGTTGTCTGAATCCAAGAACAGTCAATAACATCATTAAAAGCAACGTAGGTCAATCTTCTGAAAATGGACCTCGTGTTTTAGCCGGCCGGTGTGGCCGAGCGGTTCTAGGCGCTTCAGTCTGGAACCGCGCGACCGCTACGGTCGCAGGTTCGAATCCTGCCTCGGGCATGGATGTGTGTGATGTCCGTAGGTTACTTAGGTTTAGGTAGTTCTACGTTCTAGGGGACTGATGACCTCAGAAGTTAAGTCCCCATAGTGCTCAGAGCCATTTGAACCATTTTACAGACATAAATCTATTCCTTTATAAATTGTTCAAAATTTAATGCTGAATGTGAAAATTAGAATAGCGCAAAATTCACAATTTTTGACAATTTCGCTTCCCGTCTCAGAAATCTAGCGACCGTGAAGATGGGTTCTTTTTTCTTTTGAAGTAAGTGATACACTCCATTGTAAGAGAAATCAGTCTCTCTGTTTTATCCAGTATTAAGACAAGATACACCTCATTTCCATTTAAGATAATTTCTGAGGTCGTTAAAACCTTATAGCGAAAGCAAAAGGAACCGGACCAGGGCTCCACAGCCACCGTGCGTCGCGTGGTCTCGCGGTCGCGTTCTCGCTTCCCGAGCACGAGGTCCTGGGTTCGATTCCCGGCGGGGTCAGGGATTTTCACCTGCCTCGAGATAACTGGGTAACTGGGTATTTGTGTTGTCCTCATCATTTCATCATCATTCATGAAGGTAGCGAGACTGGGCTCAGCAAAGGTTGGGAATTTGTACGGGCGCTGATAAACGCGCAGTTGAACGCCCCACAAACCAAACATCACCATCGTCGTCGTGCGCAGCGAGCAGGTGGTGAACGCGAGTCTGCGAGGAGCGAACACTGTGGCCCCTCCGTCGTCACAGGGAACATGGTGGGGAGCCGTGTGGTGGCTTGTGTGAACGAGGAAATCGATCCAGAGGGAAATGTTTGGAGGAATCTAGACTGTCGTTATACTCAGAGTGCACTGTACACCAATTACTTCAAGCTCCCGTTCAGCGCGAAATCGGTACTGGAAGCTTTTTCCTTTTCCCTTTCAGTCGCTGTGCGAATTCTGATGTATTTTCCAACACGCCTGGCGCTCCGTCTGAGTTTATTTCTGTGGTGTCACAGCCAGACACCACACGTGCTAGGTGGTAGCTTAAATCGGCCGCGGTCCTGTAGTACATGTCGGACCCGCGTGTCGCCACTGTGTGATCGCAAACCTAGCGCCACCACACGGCAGGTCTCGAGAGACGTACGAGAACTCGCCCCAGTTGTACGACGGCGTTGCTAGCGACTAGACGTACGAAGCCTTTCTCTCTCATTAGCCGAGAGACGGAATAGCCTTCAGCTAAGTTAATGGCTACGAACTAGCAAGGCGCCATTAGCCTTACAGTGATTGTAATTAAAGTCTCCTTTGTGCGATGTACCACAATGAATATTAAAGATAAGTATTATACCAGCTACGTACTTTTCTTCATAGCATTAATTATGTATCCTGTTCCAGTACTTCACGCGCGTCTGCGTTAGTCTAGCGTGCCTTTTAAGCCACCTCTATCTACAAGGTGTTGGCCCAGCTGCCGACACATCAATTTCTTTTTCTAGCAATTGGAAACAGCGTTTGTAGCCAGAATATCGCAGTAATAATCGTCATACGAACACCGAGCTAGAGGAAATAGAAAATTATGATGTTATTAAGACTTTCAAGGTGTTGTGTGAAGGGTAATTAAACTGTTAGCTGTTACGGTGCACTTGTACAATGTGTTTCTATGTGGCAGTACCACTAGCCCCAAAATGTCAGCTTCCAGCGTTCCCCTCGTTAGTGACGCCTTATATCCTTGGCGTTCCAACCGTTTACGTTGTTTTCTTTTTGTGGTAGAGAACAAATTACAGTTAATGTGGTTGTCATGTTCATTATTCTGAAAAATAGTTCATGTAAGAACGATGGTAGGGAAGGCGAGTGCTCGACTTTGGCTTATTAGGAGAATTTTAGGAAAGAGTGGTTCACCTGCAAAGGAGCCCGCATATAGGATATCGGTGCGACCTATTCTTGAGAACTACTTGAGTGTTTGGGATCCGCACCAGGCCCGACTGAAGGAAGACGTCGAAGCAATTCAGAGGGGGGGGGGGGGGGGGGCTGCTACCTTTGTTACCAGTAGATCTGAACAACACCTAAGTGTTACAGAGATGCTTCGGGAACTCAAATGGGTATCACTGGAGGTAAAGCGACGTTCTTTTCGAGAAACACTATCGATAAAATTCAGAGAACCGGCATTTGAAGCTGACTGCCGTACAATTCTACAGGCACCATCATTCACTGCGCATAAAGACCACGAAGATAAGATACGAGAAATTAGGCCTCTTACGGAGGCATATGGACAGTCGTTTTTCCCTCGCTCTGTTTGCCTGTGGAACAGGAAAGGAAATGATAAGGTGTGGTACCAGCTACCCTCTGCCATCCACTGTACGGAGGCTTTCGGATTATCTATGTAATTGTAGATGTAGGTGTAGACCTAAGACAATATTACAAACGGAACAACATTTCAGATTAAAAAGAAAACTATACATAACTTTTGCGGTTACGAACCCTAACGTCTTTTTTCAGAAATTCCGGCCCTGCTTGCAACTCATCTCATTTTAGGATTCCGAGTCAGTGCGACGAATATGACGCACGATGCTAGTATTTGACGATACTGCGATGAAAACAATGTCTGTATAAACCTTACACGAGGTGCGACATATAGTATGTTTTCCGCTCGTCCTACAGCTAGGAAACCATTTGTTCAGCGAAGCGAGAGCTTGTACGTGACAGAGGAATGGCGTGGCATGGCGCATACTCTAACGGATCTTCCCGAAGTCTAACAGCAGTCTTGCAGCAGCGTGTGATGTCTCCCTTGCTTTGAGGGGTATTTATTTTCCAAATATTACATTTACTGGAACTCGGCAGATAGTCTGTTCCCTGTATTAAGCATTGCTGCAGCATACGGAGACAGACGTGACAACAGGATTATATGGCACGATGGTGAATCAGAGAGCGGAGAGGGAAACACACGAGCGTTGGCAACGGATCTTACTCGACAGAAAAGATGCAGGGGAACCATTAGTTTTCTTGTGTAAAGCGCCGATTTTACTCTGTTCAATATTAATGAGTAAAGTCATCTTCTGACAGAAATGATACTAGGAGAGCCTATGGCTCATATAAGAGAAATTATGGCTCATACGGAGACATATAGATAGTCGATTTTATCCTCACTCCAAGTGCGAGTGGAACAGGAAAGGAAATGACAAGTAGTGCTACAAGGTACCCTCCGCCACATACCGTACGGTGGCTTTCGGAGTATCTATGTAGATGTAGACGCAGATATTAATAAATTTCATGACAAACCAGCTGTGTGACCGATATCTGTATATTCATAAGCGGAAAAGAATTTATAACAAACTCTTTACAAATATCGTCATTCTTTTCTGTTTTCCGTTTTTCCCTCAGTTGCTCTAAATTCGTGGAGGTATGTACCGTCTATGCAACTAAATGAAGCCAGTTTATTTACTGCCATGCGCCTTTCGCTTCTTTTATTTGCGAAGCATCATCAGTGACGACTTCCAGCGTTGTTCTACATCTACATCTACATACATACTCCGCAATCCACCATACGGTGCGTGGCGGAGGATACCTCGTACCACAAATAGCATCTCTCTCCCTGTTCCACTCCCAAACAGAACGAGGGAAAAATGACTGCCTATATGCCTCTGTACTAGCCCTAATCTCTCTTATCTTATCTTTGTGGTCTTTCCGCGAAATGTAAGTTGGCGGCAGTAAAATTGTACTGCAGTCAGCCTCAAATGCTGGTTCTCTAAATTTCCTCAGTAACGATTCACGAAAAGAACGCCTCCTTTCCTCTAGACACTCCCATCCAAGTTCATGAAGCATTTCCGTAACACTCGCGTGATGATCAAACCTACCAGGAACAAATCTAGCAGCCCTCCTCTGAATTGCTTCCATGTCCTCCCTCAATCCGACCATTGTTAACTCATTTGTGTGGTCCTGGAGATGTATTTGTTGGTTTCCATACTCCCGCTGACCGATTTCTGGCGTTTTCCACCTACATTTATGACATCGCATATATCACTTGCACTTTCCGTTTTGAGATCAACATCAACGGCCAGATGGAATATGGAAACTAAGAAATACATCTCCAGGACCACACATATGAATTAACAGCGCTGGAAATCGCCACTGATGATGCTTCCCAAATAAAAGAAGCGAAACGCGTGTGGCAGTAAACAAACTGCCTTCATTTAGTTGGATAGACGGTACATACCTCCACGTCTTTACAAATACACTCCTGGAAATGGAAAAAAGAACACATTGACACCGGTGTGTCAGACCCACCATACTTGCTCCGGACACTGCGAGAGGGCTGTACAAGCAATGATCACACGCACGGCACAGCGGACACACCAGGAACCGCGGTGTTGGCCGTCGAATGGCGCTAGCTGCGCAGCATTTGTGCACCGCCGCCGTCAGTGTCAGCCAGTTTGCCGTGGCATACGGAGCTCCATCGCAGTCTTTAACACTGGTAGCATGCCGCGACAGCGTGGACGTGAACCGTATGTGCAGTTGACGGACTTTGAGCGAGGGCGTATAGTGGGCATGCGGGGGGCCGGGTGGACGTACCGCCGAATTGCTCAACACGTGGGGCGTGAGGTCTCCACAGTACATCGATGTTGTCGCCAGTGGTCGGCGGAAGGTGCACGTGCCCGTCGACCTGGGACCGGACCGCAGCGACGCACGGATGCGCGCCAAGACCGTAGGATCCTACGCAGTGCCGTAGGGGACCGCACCGCCACTTCCCAGCAAATTAGGGACACTGTTGCTCCTGGGGTATCGGCGAGGACCATTCGCAACCGTCTCCATGAAGCTGGGCTACGGTCCCGCACACCGTTAGGCCGTCTTCCGCTCACGCCCCAACATCGTGCAGCCCGCCTCCAGTGGTGTCGCGACAGGCGTGAATGGAGGGACGAATGGAGACGTGTCGTCTTCAGCGATGTGAGTCGCTTCTGCCTTGGTGCCAATGATGGTCGTATGCGTGTTTGGCGCCGTGCAGGTGAGCTCCACAATCAGGACTGCATACGACCGAGGCACACAGGGCCAACACCCGGCATCATGGTGTGGGGAGCGATCTCCTACACTGGCCGTACACCACTGGTGATCGTCGAGGGGACACTGAATAGTGCACGGTACATCCAAACCGTCATCGAACCCATCGTTCTACCATTCCTAGACCGGCAAGGGAACTTGCTGTTCCAACAGGACAATGCACGTCCGCATGTATCCCGTGCCACCCAACGTGCTCTAGAAGGTGTAAGTCAACTACCCTGGCCAGCAAGATCTCCGGATCTGTCCCCCATTGAGCATGTTTGGGACTGGATGAAGCGTCGTCTCACGCGGTCTGCACGTCCAGCACGAACGCTGGTCCAACTGAGGCGCCAGGTGGAAATGGCATGGCAAGCCGTTCCACAGGACTACATCCAGCATCTCTACGATCGTCTCCATGGGAGAATAGCAGCCTGCATTGCTGCGAAAGGTGGATATACACTGTACTAGTGCCGACATTGTGCATGCTCTGTTGCCTGTGTCTATGTGCCTGTGGTTCTGTCAGTGTGATCATGTGATGTATCTGACCCCAGGAATGTGTCAATAAAGTTTCCCCTTCCTGGGACAATGAATTCACGGTGTTCTTATTTCAATTTCCAGGAGTGTATTTTACAAGGTGGCTTTGAACGACGTCTACCATAACCTGCGTGCAATGCATGGTTGTCGTGTTTGATAATGACACTAAGCGAAACTGGTCTACCTGAAATGGACATAAATGTTGAGGCGCAAATACCAAGCATCCTTTTATTAAATCACCATTCACGAAAGGACACAAGGAATTTGCTAAAAGTAGTACAGTTTTGTTGTTCAAAATGGCTCTGAGCACTATGGGACTTAACTTCTGAGGTCATCAGTCCCCTAGACTTAGAACTACTTAAACCTAACTGACCTAAGGACAACACACACATCCATGCCCAAGGCAGGATTCGAAGCTGCGACCGTAGCAGCAGCGCGGTTCTGGACTGAAGCGCCTAGAAACGCTCTGCCACAGCTGCCGGCCCCCGTTTTGTTGTTCATCCGAGTGGTATACTCACTTGATTTTTTTTTCCTCTTCTTTCTCCTCTTCAGACAGCTTCCTTTAAATTTTAATACTGTTTCTCCACCTCTAAGGTCATTTTCCTTCACATTTTTCGTGTCAGTATTCTTTGGTGTGGTGACGCAAGCAGTGTTTTTATAAATCGAACGTACTGAAAGCACTCAGTGTCTTGTGTCGCACTAAACTTTTGTGAACCAATCTTTTTGTGTAAAAACGTAAGATTCCTCTGACTGCGGATAGAAATGCGATGACTTTGTCGGTGCTACACAATGCCGACTCACCCCTGCTGCTGTCACATGGCACCACTTCCCTACGTCACAGAGCGTCCAGCGTGTTGTCGCGACCACATTTTAAGCGCGCGTACCCTAAATCCCCACCACACCACAACTGCTCTACTCGCGAGCAAGAGAGTAAGCAGGCGCGAGTACTCGCGCTTAAAACCAGCGAGCTGTTAAACTCTGAACTAGACCTACTGTATTATTCTACCCTCAATAAAACGTACTACCTATCCATTAGACTTAATGCATGATGGCGCAGAGGCAAATTCTGCTGTTGATACAAGACATATAAAGCGCAAATATCGTCCAAGAGGGACAGGTCGAATAGAGTCTGCACCTCGATCTCCAGGATCACCCAGCCTCAGCGTTCTGCATTTTCCTGTGTGGAGTCATCTCAAAGTGAACCGCACTCTCGTTTGAACAATTGAAGCGGGGATGTTGTATCCACGGACCCAACCAACCAACCAACCAACCAACTCGCGCACGCGCGCCCTGACCGTGACATCGCTGGCCACAGTTCCTGTCGCGGCCGTCGGCGTCTCAGGGCGTTACCAGGCCCCCACAACCGCATGAGTGGTCGACTGTGAAGAGCGGACAAATTGAATAGCTGGGCGGCGGCCATTAGAGTGCTAAACTGACGCGCGGGGTTCGAATGTTTATACATCGCTTTTGGTTATAAAATGCCTTCCCTTGAGTTAAGTCACAAACATATGCCTCATTTAAATACGTTACTACAATATACTTTTTAATTTATGAACAAACAGCAACTAGTCACTGTTTATGAATTTATCTTACGTACTACATGGAATCTGCCGTTGCTAAAAGTTATGTATTGGACTCCTAGCATTTTTCGTAGTTCATTTACGATATATGTACGCAAAATGCATCAAAATACTCGAAGATTTACCCACTATATTAATAGATATTTTCTGACTCTACCTTGCTTTAGATTTTATGACGAGAAATGCGTTATATATGGCATAGTGCTTTGGCAACTCACAACCAAATTATCAAGTTTCAACCTAACCTAGACAATGAAAACACTACCGATCAGCCAACTTTCTTCATAATGATCAGAACATATAAAAAGTTATTCTGTCGGTCGGAAATCTTGTCTCCTGACAGCTGCAACCATTTTTGTAACAGCTGTGGATTTGAGAAAGGAAGCCTGCAAATAGATGCACAGACATTATACTAATACCGTGTTACGAAAACATTTATTAAGCAAGTGCACTGACATACAAAACAACTTAAAATATCCACATACCTATGAAATGTAATATTCGTTCCTTTGTCGAATTTATTTGTACAATTAATCACTGCACAACTCTTCACCATTGTACTTCTTTTGATAGGAACGTACAAACAGTAGAATTTCGAGTAACAAATACTGTATGTACGCCCCAACAAATATACAACGTTGAATCAGGGTCTTCATAAACAACAATACTACACAACACATCAGACTACAACCACTATAAAGGCGTCCAGCCGAAGGTTCAAATTATCCCGCGACTGCAGCGCCATAAGTGAGTCTAGTTATTTTTTACAAGGTCTTTGGGGCGTTACCGCCGACGGAAGAGGTCGCGCCATGGCTGAGCTCGGGTCCGCAGCGCCCTCTGCCTTTTGCACATAAGGAGGAGCGCTGGCCCCGAGACGGACAGTCTATTGTCGACTGTCTTTTGGTAGCCTTTCGTGGAGTTCATAGCGGAGCCATTGCAGTGTGATATTTGCTATTGTATTCGACTAGGCTCAGTACACGGATTACTCTTGGATATTACTTGGACTTGTATTGCTGGTGCACGTTTCGTCAGAAATAAAGATAAGTTATCTCTTCATTCTAGCTGGCGCAATTCTTGTCATTAATTCTGGTCACTACCCACGCTTTATACAATTTGTGGTGGCTGCCCCAAAAGTACCGCCGAGGATCTTGGATTTGGGAGCCGTCAGAAAAGGGGAGCTCTATGGTTTTGTCGGGATTTAGATGACAGAGAGTGGTTTCAAACAACTTATAACACACTACAGAGACGAGCGCAGTAGGTGCAATACGTGTGCAAACGTAAG
Source organism: Schistocerca nitens (assembly GCF_023898315.1). Lineage (NCBI taxonomy): Eukaryota > Metazoa > Arthropoda > Insecta > Orthoptera > Acrididae > Schistocerca > Schistocerca nitens. The sequence goes on along the minus strand of NC_064615.1, from coordinate 74,702,421 downwards.
GACGTCATGTGGGCTTCCTTCTTTCACAGGTACGAGTGTACAGTGATACCGCATTTCTTGTGAAAGTAAGCCTCGGTTGAAATTTGAACCCCATTAGTTGGGAACGTATTGGAAAAGCTTTGTTTTCAAATAGATTTGTACCCACTGGGACAATCTTTCCTTCCGGATTTGGCCAACTACGAACCGTGTAGAACATAAGGCTTTTTGGCCTTTCTTTTCTTCTGTTCCCACATCTTTTTCGTTGTCCGTTTCTTTACTTTCTCACCTCGGAAATGTTATATGTTGACTTCCTCGTTAGTGGTTTTGTGCTGTTGACTTTGCTTCTGAATTCTTCACTGTTTTCGAGCTTCTCTAGTGTAATACCAGTCTCTTACGCATCCATTTTGATCTCTTCTAGCCACAGAGAGGTGGGCTTAAATGAGGTGATCTAATTCAGGACGTTTGTCCTCAATCGGTGTTCGTCTGTTCTTGCTAGGTGTCCATGAAATTTCAGTGGCCGTCTTCGCATTGTGTCCGTTAATTTTTCGCTGTGCTTGGTGAGCTGCTCCTTTGCCCTATTCTTCCAAGTTCCATCAATAGTCTTCTGAGGCCCCAGAATTTTCCTGAGAATCTTCCTCTCCACCTTTTCTCAGAAGCATAGAGTCCTTCTGGTTTTATAACTGAATTCTAGTGCCTGATTTTGGCCTTGTAGATTATAATTCTGTTTCAGTTTGTAAGATCTAATTTTCTGGCTCTTCCTTTGACTGCTTCTTTATCCAGTCCACTGGGTTGGATCCATTGTCTCAAATATTTGAATTTATCTGTCCTTCCAATCTTTCCTTATTTGACTTCCAAGTATTTCTTTCCTTTGTGTTTGTGTATCACTTATACCGTCTTTTCATATGAGAGTTTGAGACCTGTTTCTCCAGCAGTTTCATGCAAGATCTCCAACATTCTTTGTGCATCATTGCGGTTTATGGCTAAAAGGAGGAGGTCACTGACAAAAGCTAAACGCCTGATTTCCAAGTAGTTTCCTTCCTTCGCAAGGTGTATTCCACTTATTCCTTCCAACTACAGAGCTTTTTCCCAAGTTCTTATTATTTTCTCCTGGACGATACTGAAAAGAGCTGGGCATAATCCGACTCCTTGCCTGACATTTCTCCAAAACACGTATCTTTCGAGATGGTGACTGTCAGCATTTGTTTCACGGTTTCCCTAGTTTTTATGTCAATTACAAATTCCCCTAAAACGCTAAATAAAGTTTATCTGTCAACTGAGTGGTATGCTTTATTAAAGTGGACAAAGACTACTACTGAGTTATGGCATCTTATTGTTGTAGTTCTCAGAATGCTCTTGTGGCCGAATATCTGTTCCACGCGTAACTGCCGGTTCGGAAGTCAGCCTGTTCTTTAACTCTTCTCAGCAGAACTTTGGAAGGTACCGTAAACGCGGGCTACTTGAGCCCAGATTTCGAAACTTCTGACATTATATTTTAAATTGGTCACAACATATTTTTTTCATCGATTTACTGACATTATATTATAAACTATCGTTTATTATGGATACTTTAACGTGCAGTACGCGTTGTTTGTGACATAGTAAATATTTTTATTTTTCTATTTTATTTGGGCTCAAGTTAACCTAACAGTTGGGTTACTTGAAACCAGACTGAAATTCCCAAACCAGACTGTAATTCCCAACTACCATTTGAAGGCAGTTTGGGCCCAAGTAGGTTGATGGTTATTTGAATAACATAATTTCTGAACATCCAGTGAACTTCCAAACGTTTATTTCAAGGACAAATATTAATTTTGCACATTAATTTTGAACAGCACTTTTTAGATATTGTACAAACAATAGAATGTAGGGATATAACATTGTTTAGAGTCCAGTTAAAGAAAGCTAACCTCTTTTTACTAATTTTGGGGGTTCTGTTGTCATTATCACATCTTCAAATTTATACAAGACATCCTTATTTTTAGCCACCTCCAGGCTTTTAGTGTAGGCTCCATGCAGTCGACTCTAGCACCTTCTGCTTCTATAGCGAGGATGACTCCTGGGTATTCCTTCTCGTTCCATTTTACCAGAACAAACTTGCCTATTTTTAGGTCATCTTTCGTTATAGGCGTCAGTGATGATGTTGATTTGCCTTTGGTTTGTCAAGAAGTCATAGACGAGTGTCCTGTATGTACCTCATCACTATTGTGGAGGCTGATGTCGCTGTCACCTTCTGATCTCAAACTAAATGCGTCATCTTCTTCTGACGTGGAGTCTTCTAGTTTTTGTTTTCTTTTTCGTATGGGGGTCTTGGTTGCTTTTGAAGATGCTTTCATTTTTTGAATTTCTTCCTGGTGTTGGGTGTTTTCCATGTAGGCAGTGGTATTACTGGTAGAGCAGAAATCGGACACCCTTACACTCTGTCAAGGTGGCACTTGGAGTTTTTTCCTCTTAGTAGAGCGAGGTGTAACAAACTCGCCCCTCTTCTCTTAAAGTCATTGAAGAAATGCATCCCGAATCATAGACAAGTCTACAATTGCCTTGCATTTCTCTTGATTTGGCAAACGGCATATGATCTGATTTTCATCTAGAGGCACCAATCCAGCTTTCTTGAAACCTGACTTTAGGTTGCTTTTCATATTTGGACCAATTTCTTCTAAAACAGTTAGTAACAGCATTGGGAACTGATCCTTTGAAAGCACACAGAGTCTTTTAACTGTATCTGATTGCTTCCAACGGTCAAGAACATCCTTCCACCTCATTTTGAGAGACCCAAAATATGCAAAATTCTACATTTTTCAGATGTAGAAACACGACTACCAACTTTCACTTACGTTGCACAGCTTCTTGTTGGTGTTTAGATTTTTTCCCCGTAAGTGTAAGTTGCTGTTTGAGTCCTGCTACTTGATGACTAACGTCTGACCTAGTTCTACTTCATGATATTCAATGGATTAACGTTTAAAACCTGTCATCAGGATATAGTTCACTTAACATGGTACTGAAACAGAAGGTTTCAAAAATGAGAAATCTTTACATGTTCAATCTCCTTGTTTTCTACATGTCTGTTGTATGATAAGTGTTGTAAACATGTCCTGATACTGAGTGGATATAATGTGGGTTTTCTTCAAGCTCTAAAAAATCTGTCTTTTTTCATGAAAAGTAAATAGCTTGGAAATAGTACATGCAGGCCCTAGATTCACGAAAGACTACACTGTACTGAAGTGTAGATTGGTAACGAATACGACCGTAAGGCGTACATTCTTCGTCACGTGATTGCCTCGAATAATTATTTGACTTACTGAACGCAGCACGCTTTACTAGAAGGTGAATTTTCAAAACGTCGTAAGTGAAATGGAGTGTTCTCTTTGGACACCAAATAACGATGACATCTAAGGACACTGCTGTCTACGAAGAAATGCGTGATGAGGAGAAATTTGCATTCTTGAATGAAACACTTTTAACTATCTCACAGACAACCAAAAGAAAAGAATGTAATCTGTCAACACGGGTCATAGGCAGAAGCACGTGACGTGCCGTGGAGGAGAGGAACGGCTCGATACACGATAGGAATGAAGGGAAAAACGTAAGTCTAGTAAACGTTCAGCTTATCTTAGCTTCCGAAGCCGAGTTGAATTGGGGTCAGAAATCAAATCCAAGGAATACTGGATCTTCATTCAGTTCCTAACCCACCACGCAGGTGGTGAAACGGAAAATTCTCCAGCACGCAGTCGACCGTCTTTCGGATCCACGAGGCTCCTAAAACTAGGGCAAAAAAGGGAACTGGACGTGGGGTACCTTAGCCACCGATATTACTTAACTCAAAAAATGTCATTTTACTTGTTAGCTCCTCCACATATTCATAAACAATTATAAATTTCATGCTTTTCTCCCTTTCTACTCTGCCTTCCATTCTCTCTCTCTCTCTCTCAACCACTATTATTATTACTATTCTCTTTTATTATTATTACTGGTTCTCTTTTATTTTTATCATCTTTTTGTAATATTCGGTAAATGATTGTTTTAATGAGTAGTTGTAAAGGATAAATTAGCAGTAGATAGCTTATAACTAGTTCTTAAACGACATAGATGTATAGCTAAGCACATAGTCTGAGCGCTCATCCACCGGCAGATAACGAAGTCACCTGTATGTTCTAGGTACTTTAAAAAATAACCCTAAAAACTTAACGCTTTAAACATGGCTGCGTTGTCAGGGACCGTTAAAAGGTAAAATTGTAAGTAGGCTGTTAAAGTTTTTATGTTGTTAACGCTACGTAGCGCTCTATATGAAAATCACTGACTGTTCTGTGTGAAGTCTGCGGCTGGTTTGCATTGTTTGAATATTTGCTATTGTGGAGTTGGGCAGTTGGATGTGAACAGCGCGTAGCGTTGCGCAGTTGGAGGTGAGCCGCCATCAGTGGAGGATGTGGGGAGAGAGATGGCAGAGTTCTGAGAGCGGGCAATCTGGACGTGTGTCCATCAGAAACAGTGAATTTGTAATATTGGATATCATGAACTGATATATATATATATATATATATATATATATATATATAACTTTTGGACACTATTAAGGTAAATACATTGTTTGTTCTCTATCTTTCATTTGCTAACTATGCCTATCAGTAGTTAGTGCCTTCAGTAGTTAGAATCTTTTATTTAGCTGGCAGTATTGGCTCTCGCTGTATTGCAGTAGTTCGAATAACGAAGATTTTTGTGAGGTACGTGACTCATGAAAAGTATAGGTTATTGTTAGTCACGGCCATTCTTTTGTTAGGATTATTGAAAGATTGCGTTGCGCAAAAAATATTGTCAGTTTAGTGTTGATCAGAATAAGTAAAGAGAGAAATGTCTGAGTACGCTCAGTTCTGCTCAGCTGTTTGAAAATCAAATAATGTAAGAGATTTATCAGCACTGTAATTCATAAATTTTTTTAAGGGGAGGTTTCAAAATTAAAACAATTGAGGCCCTCGGTCGCAAAAGTGAAGACTTTTTGACCTAGGTTTCGACCACTTCTAAGAGTGCCTTCATCAGAAATAAAAGATTTAAAACTAGCATGTCACGTATAAAATAAATATGAAGCGATAACGCTTTAGTCACAAAATATTAAAATAGAAAATACAGAGGCAGGCCACTAAGGACTGCACCACATGTCAAGCTGCGGTAGCCTAAAAATGTATATTCTTTGTACAACTTGTTACAAAATGGAAACAGGTGTTCCATTTAATTAGCTAGGTGATGCGCCATCAATAATGGTAAGTAAGTCTAAGAAGAATACGGCATTCAGAAACAGTGAGCAGCAGTCTCAGACAGTTCAGTGACAATGCTGTTGTACACGGGAAAGACTCTTCTCTGGATGTTTTTCCATAAACAGAGAACAACTTACCACATAGGTGTGACGCTAGATTCTGTTCATTCTGGGAAGGGTTGCGACTGAACATTGCCCGAAGTAGTGACAAGTTTCAGAACAATAGTTATTAACATCCAAATATTTAATCAAACACAGATTAAGGTATGGAATTTGAATAGAACACTTAAAGATGTACCAATATAGAAACGTGCAGGTAATTTAACTAAACTGTTTAAACCAGTCCATTTAAAAAACAAACACTTCATTGCTTATTGAAACACGTAACTGGTGGGCCAAGATTAATAAGATTTGATAGTATCAAGACCTGAGATTCAATAAGTTCACTATGAATGTAAAAAAAACGCTAACATTGAGACCTGGGAATTAATAACATCAGACTAAAGTTTTTTACCAACGCAATATAAAGGTAATCGATCCACAGCGCCCAGCGCCTCTGGCCGGAAACAATTAACAAATGGAGCGGCTCAGAATTCTTGCTGTCGCCTTCTAGAAAACACATGTGACTATATGTCGATACATAATATGACAATGAAACAAGTTGAAATCAGGGGCCGGAGGCAGCGTCAGGCAGCACCGTAGCGCCTAAGGCAATTATCGTGGGAGACTGACATGACAGTTGCAGAATTTGCCCGCCAATTGTAGAACCATTCCAAGGCGCTACTCTCGGACTGTACAATCAGTGAACATCACCAGGAGTAATAATAATAAATAAATTGACTGCAATTCTCGCAGAGCAACATCTAGTAAGAAAAACCTCCCATATCGAGGTCACACATTTAGCTTGTTGTAAAGGACCCTGCTCCCTTGCTCCCTGCAGACCAGAATACGTTCAAATGTCAACCATTAATCAAACTCAAATCTTACGCCCTTGGCGCGGAACCGAAACAAATCCATGTGTTCGCACGTGGGACGGAACTCTCTCTCTCCTTCTTCTCAGTGATCACAGGACCTGTAGACCACGCTCTGCATCAACGATCTGTTTCGACCGCCTTCTATCTCTCGCAGCCTCTCTCCACCCTGCAGAAATTCCTAATGCTGCGATGTCCTTCTCTATGTCATCTTTCCACCTTGTACGGGGTCGGCCCAATGGTCTTGTTGCCTGGAGAGTTCCTTCAAATGCTTTCTTGGTGATTCTGTTGTTTTCCATTCTAGCCACATGTCCAGCCCAATGCAGTCTCCTACTTTTTAATTTCTGGATGATAGTGGGTTGGTTCATTAACTGATAAATTTCATTGTTCTTTCGATTTCTCCATACACCATTCTCCAACACAGGTCCCCAGATTTTTCTCATTACTTTTCTTTCGAAAACATTCAGTTTTTCTCTTTCATTCTTTGTAAGCGTAAAGCTTTCTGAACCTAACAGTACTGTGGGGCAGATGATAGTTTTGTACATCTTCATCTTTTTGGTGATTGACAAAGCTTTACTTTTGAGTGGGTTGCTTAGTGAGTACAGACATCTTTACCCTGAGGCTATTCTTTAATTTATATCCATTGTTATGATATTTTTACTGTTGAAACGTGATCCAAGGTATTTAAACTGGAGAACTTTTTTTTAATTTAGAGTGTTGGTCAATTTCAAAGTAAGGATTTGGGTTTATGACTCGACCTATTTCCATATATTCGGTTTTCTCTTGGTTAATCAAAAGCCCGATTTTGCTGGCACTCTGCCTGAGAGATCTGTACATGTCTTTCAGTTCTTCTTCAGTTTCACTCAGTAATACTATATCATCTGCATAAGCCAGGAGTTTTACTTCACTGTGTTCGAATCGGAGACCATTGCATAGATGTAAATTACTCTCCCGAACCATTTTCTCTAATGCAAGGTTGAAGAGGACACATGAAAGAGCGTCTCCCCGTCGTAAGACTGTTTTAATTGGAAAGGTGGGGGATATGGATCCTCTGAACTTCACTGCTGCCTGGGAGCCATCCATGCACAGTTGTATCATCCTAATGATTTTACTGGATATACTAAATTCTCGTAATGTGTTGCAGAAGCTACTGCTGTGGATGCTGTCGTAGGCTCGCTGGAAGTCAATGAAGAGACAGTGGATGTTTTTGTTAAATTCGCAGTATTTCTCAAAGATCTGTCGTATAGTAAATAAATTAGCAGTTGTGGAACGGTTTGTTCGAAATCCAGCCTTCTAATCTTAAATAATGTTTTCTGCATAAGGTTTAAGTTTTTCCAGAATGATCATTGAGAGGATTTTGTATGTTATGTTCAGCAAACTGATTCCTCTGTAATTTCCACATTCCATTTTGTTTCCTGTCTTCTGTATTGGACAAATTATTGCAGTTTTCCAGTCTTCCAGCAGTGTTTCAGTTTTCCAGATCATTGTGATAAGGTTATAAATTTCTTTGTGTAGTTTGCTTCCGCCTTCTTTTAACATCTCTGCTGATATCTGGTCCTCGCCTGCTGCCTTGTTGTTTTTGAGCTTTTGAATGGTGTGGATCACTTCCTGTTCTGTGGTTCTACATTCGTCATTATTAATGCTGTCACTCTGACATTGCGTAATTGAAGGTTATGTGCGGATCAGTGAAATTTAACATTTCTGAGAAATGCTCTTTCCATCTTTCTAGGATATCTTCCAGCTGCGTTAGCATATTTTGATTTTTATCTTTTATGAATAGGTTTTCACTTTGATAACCTCTCTTAGTTTTCTTTGTATGCTCAAACAACTTCTTTGAGTTTCCATTGTTGCATTCCTGTTGTTAACGGAAAAACCAGTACCAAATTCATGATGTTTTTCATCTCACCCATAAAAAAGGACACAATTATCCTCCGTGTGTATTCCTTCTCCAAGCCACCTAACTTCCTGTAGAGCTACAATGTCTGTCTTGTATGTTTTTAGTTCAGATATCAAAGTAATTAACGGTTCATGAAAATTACTATGGAATGGCTTGAGATCCAAGTTCCTGCATACATGTCAGCCCTCATCTGGGGAATCAGCCCAACACTTCAATAACAGTAATAGTAAAACATAAGAGGAAAGGAATAAATTTTAAAAACTTCACAATAACTTATTAAACTTTAAGGCAAATGCACCACAAGTGTGACCTACAAGGAACGGTTAGAAGCGGCATGCGCAGCAACGCAGGCCATTACATACAAATCTGGAGATAGTACGTAGGCGACAATCACAAAAATTGAAATCAGGAGGCTGAGCTGAGGCACGACTGTGAGGGAAAGCACCTCGCTGAGTCAAGTCACAGAGTAATGACCAAAACAGAGGTTCCTGCTGCAATATGATGGACACTAGACACCGAACACAGAGGCGCTGCCACCGCTCAGAAATGACCTTTGCTCGGTTAAGGTTAGCCCCGAGAAATGTGAGAGTTCCCAGACGCGCTCACCAAGAAGATCTTGTGAGGTGTCAGCTGGAGGATAACGCCCGGTGTTGTCCGAAACTCGGGCTGTGTGGCAAACGATATCCTCCAGCTTGCTTCCGTCAAGAGTTTGCCCGCGTCGGTCCGCTGGGTTACCTTCCCCACATCCTCCTGGGAAACACGGCCAGCGTGTTTAGGAGACAATACACTTCTGACATCGTCAGTGTGAAAGGGGGGAGGGAGGCGGTCCGATCTGTAGTACTATGAACACTGAATAAATTTTCAACTGTCTAGGCCGGCCGCGGTGGTCTCGCGGTTCTAGGCGCGCAGTGCGGAACCGCGCGACTGCTACGGTCGCAGGTTCGAATCCTGCCTCGGGCATGGATGTGTGTGATGTCCTTAGGTTACTTAGGTTTAAGTAGTTCTAAGTTCTAGGGGACTGATGACCACAGCTGTTAAGTCCCATGGTGCTCAGAGCCATTTGAACCAACTGTCTAGATTACTAAAATCATTTATTCGTATAGATTATCAGTTTCGGAAACTCTCTGTTACCATCTGTGAATCTACTTTTACGTCACTACACCATCTTCTCCTTTAGCACAGTAGGTGGTGCTATACAACGTACGTATGTCAGTGTGGGTAGCATAATCTACACTAGAACTTGGCATGTCAATTTTAAAATAAAAAATATTTATTCAGGGTTCAGGAGACAAATCGGTAATGAACTACAGGATGCACAAAACGCCCAGCACGCACACAGAACAGTAAGTGACTCTTCCCGCATGCCTCATCATAATCTCTGTCCTCGCCAACGCTCACGCCATCCGGCCGATAACAGGTTTCCGCCTCGTCGCTTCTCTAGCTGCGCGGCCTGCACTGCAAAGATAAGCCTGTACGAGGTGTGGCGCAACCTGTCGATTTACGCAACGTCTTACTAGCGTACTGACTGACACGTCTCCCGAACTCCGGAGAGCCGCGCGGCGTGGCCGCGCGGTTAGAGACGCCATGTCAGCGACTGCGCAGCCTCTCCCGCCGGAGGTTCGAGTCCTCCCTCGGGCGTGTGTGTGTGTGTGTGTGTGTGTGTGTGTGTGTGTGTTTGTGTGTGTGTGTGTGTGTGTGTGTGTGTGTGTGTGTGTGTGTTGTTCTTACAAGGGAACCTCCCCATCGCACCTCCCTCAGATTTAGTTATAAGTTGGTACAGTGGATAGGCCTTGAAAAACTGAACACAGATCAATCGAGAAAACAGGAAGAAGTTGTGTGTAACTATGAAAAAGTAAGCAAAATATACAAACTGAGTAGTCCATGTGCTACATAGGCAACATCAAAGATGGTATAAGCTCAGGAGCGCCGTGGTCCCGTGGTTAGCGTGAGCGGCTGCGGAACGAGAGGTCCTTGGGTCAAATCTTCCCTCCAGTGAAAAGTTTAATTTTTTATTTTCAGCCAATTATCAAAGTTCAGGCACTCACACAATCAACTTCGCTCTCCAAAATTCCAGGACATGTTCAGATTTGCTTGGACATATGCAGGATTTGACGGTCTGCACACGGAAAAATTTGAAAACGTTAAAAGGGAAAACTGTGCGAATGTGAAACTGTTGCATTCTTTTGTTGCAGTTTATGTGACAAACTCTTATGTTTTCGTCACTTTTCTTGGGAGTGATTATCACATCCACAAGAAAACCTAAATCGGGCAAGGTAGAAGAATCTTTTTACCCATTCGCCAAGTGTACAAGTTAGGTGGGTCGACAACATAATCCTGTCATGTGACGCACATGCCGTCACCAGTGTCGTATAGAATATATCAGACGTGTTTTCCTGTGGAGGAATCGGTTGACCAATGACCTTGCGATCAAATGTTTTCGGTTCCCATTGGAGAAGCACGTCCTTCCGTCTACTAATCGCACGGTTTTGCGGTGCCGTCGCAAAAACACAGACATTAAACTTATTATAGTGAACAGAGACGTCAATGAACGAACAGACAGATCATAACTTTGCGAAAATAAAAAATTAAACTTTTGTCTTGAGGGAAGACTTGAGTCAAGGACCTCTCGCTCCGCAGCTGCTCACGCTAACCACGGGACCACGGCGCTCCTGAGCTCATATTGTCCTTGATGTTGCCTATCTTGCCCATCGACTACTCAGTTTGTATATTTTGCATATTTTTTCCATACTTCCACACAACTTCTTCCTGTTTTATCGATTGATCTGTGTTCAGTTTTTCAAGGCCTATCCATTGTGCCAACTTATAACTAAATCTGAGGGGGGTGCGATGGGGAGGTTCCCTTGTTAGCATAAATTGGTTTAAGCTAGTTTAAGTCATGTGTAAGTCTTGGGAGTGATGACCTCAGCAGTTTGGTCCTTTAGGAATTCACACGCATTTGAACATTTTTTTGAACTGTGGAGAAATGCAGACAGTGTTCATAACATACACAAAAAAAACGACTGTACCAGACTGCAAGATCAGTTGTGAACTTCGGTCACGTCCTTTAAATACCTATCTGTAATTGAGCAATGTAGAATAAACTCTTGAATTCCTCGTACTGAAGGGAATGAGGAACTGAAATCCGTTTTTATAATGACTGAGAGCTGTCAGAGGACGTTAAACACATCTGTTAAAGAAATGTCATACCAGACTCTAATGGGCAGATTCTAGATCATTGTTGCAGTGTTTTGCATCGGTAGAGCTCAGACTAAGTTGTAATAGATATGATTGGGAAAATGAAATGGGAATTATTAGCTTTTCCGTGTGCGGAGGGTTGTGATTCCGCAACTGTGTATTTAGTTAATGAAACTCCACTCCACTTGTTAAATGGGAACCTCATTAAGTCCACGACCTTTGCCATTTTCAAGTGGATCTGAAACCGGCATTGCTAATGCACAGTACACCGAAGCGCCAAAGAGATGATATAGGCAAGCGAATTCAAGTACAGAGATATGTAAACAGGCAGAATACGGTGTTGCGGTCGGCAACGCCTATGTAAGACAACAAGTGTTTGGTGCGCTTGTTGGATCGATTACTGCTGCTACAATGGCAGGTTATCATGATTTAAGTGAGTTTGAACGTGGTATAACAGTAGGTGCACGAGCGATGGGACACAGCATATCGGATGTAACGATGAAGTGGGGATTTTCCCGTTCAACTATTTCACGAGTGTATCGTGAATATCAGGAATCCGATGAAATATCAAATCTCCGACCTCGCTGCTGCCGGAAAAAGGTCCTGCAAGAATGGAACCAACGATTGAAGAGAATCGTTCAGTGTCACAGACGTGCAATCCTTCCGCAGATCGCTGCAGATTTCAATTCTAAGACATCATCAAGTAACAGCTTCCCAAACATTCAACGTATCCTCATCGATATGTGCTTTCGGAGCCGAAGACCCACTCATGTACCATTGATGACTGCACGACACAAAGCTTTACGCCCACCTGGGCCCGTCAACACCGACATTCAACTGTTGATGACTAGAAGCATGTTGATGGTCGGGCGAGTCTCGTTTGAAATTGTATAGAGTGGATGGAAGTGTACCGGTATGGAGACAACCCCAAGAATCCATGGACCCTGTATGTCAGCAGGATACTGTTCAAGCTGGTGGAGCCTCTGTAATGGTGTGAGACGTGTGCAGCTGGAGTGATATGGGACCCTTGATACGTCTAGATACGACTTAGAGGTGACACGTACGTAAGCATCCTCTCTGATCACCTGCATCCATTCATGTCCATTGTGCATTCCGACGGACTTTGGCAATTCCAGCAGATCAATGCGACACCCCACACGTCCAGAGTTGCTACAGAGTGGTTCCGGGAACACTCTTCTCAGTTTAAACACTTCCGCTTGTAACCTCCCCCTCACTTATCGACCTTAATGACAGTGAAAAATTAAACCGCGTGTACCTAATGGAAATTTGGGAAACGCAATCGTCACGGAAGTTAATCTGTCGGTAAAGAGGGAGGAAAGGGTTACATATAAATGAAAGGAAAAATGCGAAATTACGGTCGCCAGTCCTATGGACAATTACTATAGTAACTGAAAAAGAAAGGTTATTACACATATAATTAGCACTAGAAGCGAGGCAACTGAAGGTTGACACGTGTAGTGTGAAAACTGAAAGTTTGTCAGAATTTAGCAAAAGAATTAATAAAACCGGAAAATTGAAAGTTAATTTAGTGACTGAAATTAATAGAGAGCTTTGTTTCTGAAGCACATCGAAATTCAGTAAAATACGGTTAGTCTTGGGCTACCTCAACAATCATTTCAAAAGCTACTTGAATCTACGCAATTTAGAAATAAGAGATTTAACTTTGAACTTGAATTAAATGATTCTGAACAATTAACAATAGTAAAATTTAGTACGTACCAAGCTGAGCTGCAGTCACAGGTAAGCTAAAACATGCTAACAAAACTCGCACTCTTAATTTCTGCTTGTGTAATCTAAATATTGTAGCCAGCTATGAATACCTTATCTGAACTTTGAAATTAAAGCAGTGAAATGGAATGATATTACTTTAATGCTGGCGTCTGAATTTCAACGACACTCGGGTTCATTTCGGAAAAGGAAGGGACCCTGCTTGGTAATGCAATTGGGACAATGAGCAACAAAGGTTCATGCTAAGTTGCTGTAATTTTGTGATGCAACAATTTTAAAAGCTGAGGTCTGCCATACAGCTCTAAAACTTTACGTGCTTCCAGTCTTCCTTGTTGGTTGATTGAAGCTGTCGATCGAGGAGGTGGCGACAGTCACTCATTGTCGGCCGTCGCTGTTGCAGAAGCTGGATGTTGGCGCGCCTTCTTCTCGACATGGTGTCCAGCAGAAACGGGCTCTTGATGTGTGCCAGCTAACGCTTCCCGTCCGCGACACCATGTCCGAAACTATCATAGCAAGTAGAGCGCAATTACATGCTGCCAAACCCCGAAAGCGTGGCAACTCGCGGGAGCGTTACACAACACACCTGCTCCACTGCACTACCCCAGCCAGACTCCCCTCTGCCCGCGCTCCACGCGACAGCGTTAACACTACCAAAGATCCTAAACACTTTGGTTCTCCACACGACCTATCGATGTATTCGTTCGATAGCATAGTTTTCCCTAGGCCAGACCCAGCGTAAAAATACAAATAATATTTACAAAACAAACCAATTATACATCGCCATAAATGCATATGCATATATATATATATATATATATATATATATATATATATATATATATAAACTGTAAAACAATTACAATATATAAAGAGACAGAAATGTCATATCTTCAGGTGACAAAATAAGGAAAAAAAAATTTATAGTGCATTAGACATGCAGCTTTACTGTATGATTAAATGATGATGGCGTCCTCTTGGGTAAAATATTCCGGAGGTAAAATAGTCCCCCATTCGGATCTCCGGGCGGGGACTACTCAAGAGGACATCGTTATCAGGAGAAAGAAAACTGGCGTTCTGCGGATCGGAGCGTGGAATGTCAGATCCCTTAATCGGGCAGGTAGGTCAGAAAATTTAAAAAGGGAAATCGATAGGTTAAAGTTAGATATAGTGGGAATTAGTGAAGTTCGGTGGCAGGAGGAACAAGACTTTTGGTCAGGTGATTACAGGCTTATAAATACAAAATCAAATATGGGTAATGCAGGAGTAGGTTTAATAATGAATAAAAAAATAGGAGTGCGGGTTAGCTACTACAAACAGCATAGTGAACGCATTATTGTGGCCAAGATAGACACAAAGCCCATGCCTACTACAGTAGTACAAGTTTATATGCCAACTAGCTCTGCAGATGATGAAGAAATTGATCAAATGTATGACGAGATAAAAGAAATTATTCAGGTAGTGAAGGGAGACGAAAATTTAATAGTCATGGGTGACTGGAATTCGTCTGTAGGAAAAGGGAGAGAAGGAAACATAGTAGGTGAATATGGATTGGGAGGAAGAAATGAAAGAGGAAGCCGCCTTGTAGAATTTTGCACAGAGCATAACTTAATCATAGCTAACACTTGGTTCAAGAATCATAAAAGAAGGTTGTATACCTGGAAGAATCCTGGAGATACTAATAGGTATCAGATAGATTATATAATGGTAAGACAGAGATTTAGGAACCAGGTTTTAAATTGTAAGACATTTCCAGGGGCAGATGTGGATTCTGACCACAATCTATTGGTTATGAACTGCAGATTGAAACTGAAGAAACTGCAAAATGGTGGGAATTTAAGAAGATGGGACCTGGATTAACTGAAAGAACGAGAGGTTGTAGAGAGTTTCAGGGAGAGCATAAGGGAACAATTGACAGGAATGGGGGAAAGAAATACAGTAGAAGAAGAATGGGTAGCTCTGAGGGTTGAAGTAGTGAAGGCAGCAGAGGATCAAGTAGGTAAAAAGACGAGGGCTAATAGAAATCCTTGGGTAACAGAAGGAATATTGAATTTAATTGATGAAAGGAGAAAATATAAAAATGCAGTAAATGAAGCAGGCAAAAGGGAATACAAACGTCTCAAAAATGAGATCGACAGAAAGTGCAAAATGGCTAAGCAGGGATGGCTAGAGGACAAATGTAAGGATGTAGAGGCTTGTCTCACTAGGGGTAAGATAGATACTGCCTACAGGAAAATTAAAGAGACCTTTGGAGAGAAGAGAACCACTTGTATGAATATCAAGAGCTCAGATGGCAACCCAGTTCTAAGCAAAGAAGGGAAGGCAGAAAGGTGGAAGGAGTATATAGAGGGTTTATACAAGGGCGATGTACTTGAGGACAGTATTATGGAAATGGAAGAGGATGTAGATGAAGATGAAATAGGAGATAAGATACTGCGTGAAGTGTTTGACAGAGCACTGAAAGACCTGAGTCGAAACAAGGCCCCGGGAGTAGACAACATTCCATTAGAACTACTGATGGCCTTGGGGGAGCCAGTCATGACAAAACTCTACCATCTGGTGAGCAAGATGTATGAGACAGGCGAAATACCCACAGACTTCAAGAAGAATATAATAATTCCAATACCAAAGAAAGCAGGTGTTCACAGATGTGAAAATTACCGAACTATCAGTTTAATAAGTCACAGCTGCAAAATACGAGTACTAAGGCGAATTCTTTACAGACGAATGGAAAAACTGGTAGAAGCGGACCTCGGGGAAGATCAGTTTGGATTCCGTAGAAATGTTGGAACACGTGAGGCAATACTAACCGTACGACTTATCTTAGAAGAAAGATTAAGAAAAGGCAAACCTACGTTTCTAGCATTTGTAGACTTAGAGAAAGCTTTTGACAACGTTAACTGGAATACTCTCTTTCAAATTCTGAAGGTGGCAGGGGTAAAATACAGGGAGCGAAAGGCTATTTACAATTTGTACAGAAACCAGATGGCAGTTATAAGAGTCGTGGGGCATGAAAGGGAAGCAGTGGTTGGGAAAGGAGTGAGACAGGGTTGTAGCCTCTCCCCGATGTTATTCAATCTGTATATTGAGCAAGCAGTAAAGGAAACAAAAGAAAAATTCGGAGTAGGTATTAAAATTCATGGAGAAGAAGTAAAAACTTTGAGGTTCGCCGATGACATTGTAATTCTGTCAGAGACAGCAAAGGACTTGGAAGAGCAGTTCAACGGAATGGACAGTGTCTTGAAAGGAGGATATAAGATGAACATCAACAAAAGCAAAACGAGGATAATGGAATGTAGTCAAATTAAATCGGGTGATGCTGAGGGGATTAGATTAGGAAATGAGACACTTAAAGTAGTAAAGGAGTTTTGCTATTTAGGGAGTAAAATAACTGATGATGGTCGAAGTAGAGAGGATATAAAATGTAGACTGGCAATGGCAAGGAAAGCGTTTCTGAAGAAGAGAAATTTGTTAACATCGAGTATAGATTTAAGTGTCAGGAAGTCGTTTCTGAAAGTATTTGTATGGAGTGTAGCCATGTATGGAAGTGAAACATGGACGATAACCAGTTTGGACAAGAAGAGAATAGAAGCTTTCGAAATGTGGTGCTACAGAAGAATGCTGAAGATAAGGTGGGTAGATCACGTAACTAATGAGGAGGTATTGAATAGGATTGGGGAGAAGAGAAGTTTGTGGCACAACTTGACTAGAAGAAGGGATCGGTTGGTAGGACATGTTTTGAGGCATCAAGGGATCACCAATTTAGTATTGGAGGGCAGCGTGGAGGACAAAAATCGTAGAGGGAGACCAAGAGATCAATACACTAAGCAGATTCAAAAGGATGTAGGTTGCAGTAGGTACTGGGAGATGAAGAAGCTTGCACAGGATAGAGTAGCATGGAGAGCTGCATCAAACCAGTCTCAGGACTGAAGACCACAACAACAACATAGATGGAAATAGGAGGATGCATTTCCGGCGTTACACGTGCCCCACATTGTCTGAGGATGTTCGTGTAACCTAAACAGACTCAGAAAATGTCCCAAAAAGGAAAAAAAAAAAACAGCGGAAATGCATATGCTCAAAACATCTAGAAAATGTAGCATTAGGATAATTAACCATAAATCAATTTCTAGGCCAAAATAATTGAGTGGAGACACTCCTTATCTTATTCCACTCTGTCATCTTACACAAAAGAAAACAGGTTGACACCATATTAAAATTCATAGAAAACATAGAAAATGGTTTAGCTATCAAAAAAATCAAAATTCCTAGCAGTATCAAGAAATGGAATGCTATTTACAAAATTAATCAGAGTACATGGTCATAAAAAAAACAGGTATATCAAAATACGCAAATTAATAATTAATTACATAGAATACACATTTTATATAACCTTTTCATAGTTAATATTCTCGTCATGAGCGTCCACTTAACGCTAAACAAGAAAATAATATACAGCAGATCGAGAAAAACATAAATATTGACAGCAGAATTCTTTCACATCAGCTGCTCGGGAAGAAAAACTATTCCGCCTTTCGTACCCGCAAGTAGAAAGAATGCCGACAGCAGCACAAGAGCCGACAGCGACTCTGCCTCGGCAGTATTGTTGCGCCCGCCTGTGCGGCACGCTTGATCTCACTTGCCTGTGTAATGGCATTTTCAGAACGTCCGTTTCACTGAATTCTTTCGGAAAAACTCACTCCCCAGTAATCTCAAGGAGTCTATTAACACTATCACAGTGAATAACTCAACACTGTCCATCACCACACGCATGTACTAGCCTGAAACTTAAAACAGCGTCTAAGTACATCGGCAATGACTAGTAAAACACATATTCATGAAATCTTACAGCTACTTACAAAATCATATATACATTCCTTAATCTACTGTGACTCAGCTGAAAACTTAAACTAGCAGCTTGGATTTTTCAGTTGATAAATAATCACTCTCTCTTAAATCATTTAGTAAAAATTAATTACTTATTATTTACAACTTCTTTAATGTCCTCTTGGTCAGACAAAAGCATGGCAATCTAGCAAATCGTTAAATATTACACTCTATATTTACATACTGTACAAATTACCAATTCTGTGGTATTAATCAATCTTTGGTTGGTGCAATTTCAAGTCTACAATGTTCCGTATACCTAATAGTTTTCCTGAGCTTGGATACTCTAAGCAATAAGCATTTGTGTGAGGTATACCAATGACTTTATATGGTCCATTATAAACAAACTTAAATTTAGAGATTTCATTGTGTATCTCGCTCGATTTCTCATGAGCTTTTACAAGTACTAAGTCTCCGATTGCAAACTTAGCAAAACGCGCTTTAGCGTCATGACGACGCCTGAGAGCTCTTAGCTTCATTCTTTCTCGCAAACGATCTTTTTTCACACCAATACTAATGTCAATCCATGGAGCGAATTTGATTTTCTCTTCCACAAGTCCCGGTTTGTCTGATAACACACTCTTTTTCCTCATTATTACTTCATACAGGCCTCGTCTTTGTTCGTGTGTTACGTTTGAAACACCGTCTACAATACTTTCCAATTCACTTTCTACACTTTTGTCAATGCCGAGATTCCTCACGTTACAGTAGTTCAAATTCATACCTACGTCAGTGGCATCCAGCGAGTTAACAATGTGTATAGGCTGGTATTGTCTATGCATGCCGTCTCCTGCCTCGTCAAAACTATTATTGTTTTATCTTGTGATGTACATGTCAAAGTTTTGCTTTCGCAATTAATCACTGCACGGTACTTTAATAGCCAATCTAACCCGATAATTACTTCCGTAGTTAAGTCTGGCACGACGACAAACTCTTGTTCAAATCGTGCCCCACATATCTCGAAGTGGACAAAAATCTGTTTTGTGACCGGTTTACTGTCCTTCTCAGTAGCACCGATAATTTTCACTCCTGTTACTGGCATAACTACGATGCCAGGTCTGTCTTTCAGTAACTCACATATTTTCCGAGATACAGCTATCAATTCTGCACCGGTGTCGATCAACACGTTTAGTTGTAGGTCGTGCAAATTAACAGACACTACTATCTGTCTACACTTGTCCTCGATTGTTTCTTTATTTTCCCACAGTAAATCCTCGTCTATATCCAGGTCATTCCAGAAAAAACAGCCAGCTTTGATCCTAAATCCGGCTTATCTGGCGGCTTTTTCAGCCTCTGTTGCTTTGCTATCAATTCACTAACTGTCACCTTCGTTGATTCCTCCTTGGCCAGATTGATCTCATCTGCCAATGTACCTGGAGGAATGTGCCCAGTAGTATCTGCAATTACTTCCTCTGGATCTGTGCAACCCACACTGCTACCGTCTGACCGTATAACGTCAGCTCTAACCTCATACACGCTGTAATCTACGTGCTTTTCTACCAATCGTGTCCGGCTATCACTAAAATTTTCGTAATCTTTCTCCTTAATACTCTCGCAATGTTTAAACTGGAGGTTTGCGTCGGATGGGTCGGCTACTTCTACCATTACAACTTTCGGTAAGGTCTGCCGGTTAGGGCCAGAACTTTCTATCACTTCACAAATACTATCTTCCTGTGGGACGAGACGCGGCAAATCCTGCCCGCGCTCCCCATAAACACTTCTCCCGTACAGGCCCCTATAATCTCTTAGTTCGTCGTATAAGCGACCGAACTGCATTAACCAGACCTCATCCCTCTCTGCATCCCCTCGCTCGATGACGGACGTTTTATCCGACATCTGATCTTCTCTCAACACTTGCGAATCATTCTTAAACTCAATCTCCAGTTCCGCTGTGGGTGTTACAGCTGCCACTTTATAATCGAGTTCCGGAACACTACTTAAATTGTTCTCACTGACAGTGAATGTATTTTCTACTGCCGTGTTTACAGCTGGTCTACTACTTGTGGGTGCACTCCTTTCTCCCAACACTGGCACAGTCTACCGCCGTTGATTATTCCATACGGAATTGTCATAACGACTACACCTCGGTTTCCTACTGTTATAGGGCCGCCAAAATTTCTCCACTCCTGGTCGGCCCCTCACCGGCGCGGCTAATGGTTTCCCTGTCTCGTCCCAGCAGATACGGTCCCCGGATGCTGCTGAGGCGGCTTATCGCACCCTCTGGCGTTATTACTATTCTGTGAAGCTCGTATCACGTTAGTATGATACTGGTTTCCGTCATTCCTGTTATTATTTGCATTGTACCGATTGTCATTACGGCCCGAACCACTATTGTTATTGCTGCCATGGTTGCGGTATGCATTATTCCCATGGTTATCGTTGTTGTGGTTGTTGTGGTACCCGTTGTTGTTACCACGGCCTCTACCACTGTCGCGATTATTGCGCCAATTGTCCTCGTCCTCAACTCTTTCCAGGAAATCATTGATTGTCTTGTAATTGCTTCCTACGTAGCGTTTTGTATCATCTGGAAGCTTCTTGTAGAGCTCCCAGACTGATTCGGATTCCGTGCGGCGATCACGCAAATATTCCAACTTGCTGATACAGCCCTCACAAAACTCCTTCATCGAGCCACGCGAATTCGCATCGAAAGGCCTCGATACGACAAATTCGCGCCAGACACTTTGTTGTTTTTGCTCTGACCAGTATTCAGCCAGAAACAAATTTTTAAACTCGTAGAAAGTCAGGTTCGTGATGTTGAGGTTTAAGCCCCAACGCTTGGCGTCACCAGCCAACACGTCAATAACCGCATTAATTTTTCTCTCATTAGTCCATGATCTGGGTAAAACTCTTTCACAATTTTTAATGAAATCCGTCGCGTGTATACCGCCTTTTTTCAAGGGATCGAACCGTTCCTCTTTCGTCAACAATTCCGAACTATGTGCACATATTGGCACATAGCTCTGTTTTTCGTCAAGTTTCTTATCTAATTCCGACACTCTCGTAATTACTTGGCAAGTGGTTGTCGCAAGCGTCTCCACTTCCCTCTTTTTCTCTTCGCAGCTATTAGCCTGCTTCCTCACTTTGGTATCTACTTCGGATACTAAAGCCTTTAAAGTTTCCACCTTCTGTTGATCCTGTTTTTTCACTAGTTGAATTTGTTCCGTCACCTTATTCTCAATGATCGGCGCAACCACTTCTCCTACACTTTTCTCGATTCTGCTAACTTCGGAATCAAAACGAGTATTTATGCTCGCAATTTCCGCCTGAACTCCTATCATTTCCTGTTTAAGATTACCGATTTCGGTATTAATCATAACAATATCTTCTTTGATTTTATCAACTTTTGTGTTAACAACTCCAACATTGTTGTTAACAACATTAATAGCTTTGTTCTGATTGTCTAGCTTCCGTTCAATTTTTTCAGACTGAGCTTCTTGCTTGGCAGACTGAGCTTCTTGCCTGGCAGCCTGAGCTTTAATTTCTGCCGATTGACTCTTGATTTCATTAATCAAAACATTCAATAAATCAGTTAAATTCCTGGAAACTACCGGTTTCACTTGCGTAGCTGGTTCCTCTATATATGTTCCCCCGTATTCGTCATCAAGGGATACAGAATTGATTTTCGCTTCCGATTCCGAAACATTTTCTAAATTTTGGAATTCCATTTCTGCTCTTTGTTGCGTTTCGGCGGTCGCGTCTTTCATACCAGCCGCCTGCCCCTGAACAATGGGTTCCGCGGTGCATGTTTCCCACTGTTCGACCGATTGTTCCGTATCCAAGTCTACCAAATTTTGGTAATTGTTGCCTTCACTCATTTTAATAATTTTCAATATAAATGCCAAATCTCAAATATAATTAGGATTGCAACCACTACTTATTCTCGCTGACGTAACGGCCTGTTCGTAACCACTACTTTGTTACGAGATTTGCACAATGCAGAATTCGTGTCCAGAACAACCTCAAATTTGAAGATTGTCCCGTCACCAGGTCGCCACGTGTAACCTCCCTCTCACTTATCGACCTTAATGACAGTGAAAAATTAAACCGCGTGTACCTAATGGAAATTTGGGAAAAGCAATCGTCACCGAAGTTAATCTGTCGGTAAAGAGGGAGGAAAGGGTTACATCTAAATGAAAGGAAAAATGCAAATGAAATTGGTGGAGATAAATTTTGAGAAAAGGGTAAATTAATAAAGGAAGTAAATGTGCGGCCGTTACGTTAACAATTAACTAGCGGTGAAAGGTCTCTGTTGGATTCCTTTCATGTTTAATTTCTCAAATTTGTTGTCATTTATGGAGTAAATTCCTCTCCTAAATTTACTGTGGCGTTTCTGACTATCTGGGAGGAGACTGAGTAGTGGAACGTGTTACTTTTACACGTAAACAAGAACGATCTGTCACACTACTACACTTTAAAGCACAGTTTATATGTAATTCTTATATGTAATTCATGTCACACAGTCTCATATGGAACCTACATCCGCTTTCTGTTATATACTGTATATGATAAGATACTGTCATCCCCCTTCCCTTCTGTGTGAGAGGATGAATGATCAAATGTGTTTGTAGTTGCATGCTTGAGGGTAGCAGACAAGGCTGTCTGCTAGAGAACAGTAGGACCAACGTTGGAACAGGTAGCTACGGTTCCTAAAAGCAAAGAGGTTTCTATTCTTAGTATGGTCCGGTCCGTCCCTTGTCATGTTGGTATAGGAAGCTGCCCCTCTGGCCCCTTCCGTTTGTCTTTGTGAGCCACTCTCAGGAGCACGCTGGGTAGTGGCAGTTGCAGTCCACTAGTAGGCAGTTGCAGTCTGGTAGTAGGCAGTTGCAGTCTGGCGGTAGCGAGCGTCTGAAATGGTAAGATCTCCGGCTAAGCGCGTGTCTGCTAACTCCGTAGGACAATGGATTTGTTAAGTTCAGCCTAACTGAGAATTTAATCACCGTTATTTCGGGTTAGCTCTAAAATATCTAAGGTTACCTTAAATTGCAGCGTAGTGTAATTCTCGTGTGAAGTTCATATTATTTTCCGGTAGTTGCTTTGTCATTACTTTGTGAGTAAGGTGGAACCACGTGTTGGTCAGTAACTCTAACTAAGATCAATCTTAAATGCGATTGCTTGTGTGATTATAACGTCTGGTCTTGATAATATTTTCAATATAGCAACTTTTCTTTATGTTCAACCCACGTGGGGTATACTTTGTGAGACCAGTACCACGTGCTTATATAACTGTTTGACCCGTCAGGTTAACAGTAAGACGTTAATAACCAGTTCGAGGTTTTTCTTTTGTAATTTGCTTTTCGATCGAATTTATTTTAATTATCAAAATTACTGTGGAGTTATACGCTTTCTGTAAACCAAGTTGACCACGTGAAGCATGTGGTGTAATCATTAAAGTAGCCCTCAGCTATTCTTCTTGGGAAGATTTCACAAAGAGTTAATATGAATTTAGTATACCAGTGTGTGGTAATTACATGACGGACAGGATTGTGCTACGAACGTAATTTCTCTGACTGAAAATTTGAATCTGTTGGTTGTGGTTAACTTTCTCTTGCATGCGTTTCAACGTTCTTTGTGTGTTTTTTTATGAATGCAGTGTTGTATCCAGTCTCCCAATCTTGGCTCCATATTTTATGTGTTCCGTAAGATTCCAATCTCACATTTTCACAATCGTAATTAAGGCACCAGCTCAGTTATAACTCACGTATAATATGCCGAAATTTCAATGAACAATCTTAAAATAAATTTGTAAATATAAACTGATTTCTTTCTTTTTATTTAAATTCTCCTTTTTATATATAGATATATTACCGGTTGTTGTATGACTGTAAAAGATTATAATCAATGTTAGTCTGATTGGTAATGTGGTAAACCTAGACTAAGATACCCAGTCGTGAAACAGTTGCTTAGCAATGCAAGATTAATCTCCCCAGACAGTTCACAGCTTGTAACCAACTTTTATTCTACTATTAGCACGCGATTTCAGCATACCAAATTAAAGCTAAAATATTACACATGGCGACCCTGTTCTGTGATTCCGCTAGACTCTGGAATCTCTGAGACGTTAGATTGCAAGCGTTGTATAATCTTAATTTTTTTTCCCTACAGCGCTCAAACAACTTCTGCGTTGTTCTGAGCAGACTCAAAAGATTCACGGCGTTGTTGATCGGCGTTGCGTTGTTTGTCTTGTTTTGTTTTCTATATTTGTTTGTTCTATATATGTGTGTTTTTTTGTCTCTCGCTTGTAAATTCTACTGTTTCGATCAAAGATAAAAATTTGTTTTGCGTGTGAAAAAGTGCGTACTAGGTTGGGTATCTTTCTTGTGACTGTCGTAATTTTTGGGGGACACATTTATTGAGATTAGTGTGTTGCGTACTGGGTGTAAATTGCACTAATGCTGACACGTAACCAAGCTAAAAGTAAGCGGTCCGACAACTTAAGCAACATGGACCAAGGGGATAATTTGATTTCCAATATTAACGCGTCGGGCGGTTCCGAAAATACAATGGGAAATACTTCAGACGAAATGCAAAACAGGACGAACGGGCTCACATCAGAGCCACAAATTAATTTGCCTCCTACTAACCAAATTGATTTGGCAGAACTCTTGAAAACCTTATTGCAACAAAATTAAGAATCATCCGAAAAATCGATCCGCGAGCTAGGCGAACAAATGACGCAGAAATCAGAAAAATCGTTCCGAGAACAAAAAGAATCATTTGAGAAATCGATCCGAGAGCTAGGCGAACAAATAGACGAAAAACTAATCCAGCAGACAAATAAAGTTGACAAGTCGATGCAGAGAGTGTCCGATGATATCTTACAAAGAATAAACAATCTGGCAAGTGAAATAAATATTATGAAAGAATTAGGCCGTACATTTGAACAAATCGATGACCGTCTGCAAGCGTTAGAACAGAACAAGCGGAGTGGCGATGCCAAATCTAAAGAAAGCGAAGAACGGCTACTTAGGAATTTCCAAGAGCTGAGGGAAGAATGCCAAAGAGAACGCCAGCAGGTACTCTCGAGGGTCCAAGAGGCGGAAACGCATTGTCCCACGGTCGTTAGCAACACAATAGCGGACAACAGTTTAGCGATCCACGCGTTGGAACAGCAGGTTGAACAATTGAAGCAGACTGGGGCGGAGGACAAGAGACAATTAGATGATAAGATTGCGGCATTAGCGGACATTGTAGGCACGATGAAGCTGACGGAAAGCGAGAACAATACTACACCGGTAGCGGCCGCAGAGACCGAAGAAGTGCGTTCGCTTCTTAAATTTCAGAATGGACAATTCGAAGTGAACAGACAGCACAAAGCAGTAACAGGCGAATTACAAGAACACGTGGCGCATCTGGAAAACCGCATGGCGTGTGATTCCGAACTCGCCAATAGCAATAAAAATAGCCGTACGAACAGTGCAGAGAGGGACTCCGGCCACAAGGGAAATTTTGACGACAGGGAAGAATGTAATTTAAGGGGCAGACATGAGAGAAATAGAAACATTCAAGGGCCTCGCCAGGAGGAAATGAGGGGATTTGATTTCAAACATTTCCTTACGGTAAGAAAGTTTGAGGTATTCCGAAATTCTCAAAAAGGCATACATCCACGAGCATGGCTCGAGCAATTTGAGTTCTGTCTTCCTCCCGACTGGGCAAGTTCACATAAGATAGAGTATATGTGTGGCTATTTGGAAGGTGAACCGGCGAGTCGCATGAGGTCGGCAGCGCGTCACTGCAACTCCACTCGGGAGTTTCGACAAGCCTTTCTGTCCGCCTATTGGTCGGAAGCGGCACAAGATAGGGTCAAACATGGCATAATTATGCTGCCAAATTTGAACCAGTCTGGTTTCGGCAGCCCTGCACGCCTATTCGACCACATGCTGCAGGCAAATCAATTTTTATACGACCCATACGGGCCTGCGGAACTAATTGGGATATGCATCACCAAATTGCCGATGCACTTGCGGCACGTCATTCTTGCGGGACGATGCAAAGAGGACGTGGAAACGTTTAAAACACTTCTCCAAGAGTTGGAATACAATACAGCAGAATGCCCGCCTAATCAGGCACAAAGTTATTACGGGGCACAGCAGCGCGACCGCAGTCGTGGCCGTATTACTAATCAACGGCGTGACTGGTCGTCGCGACGCGAACGAAACAATAATCGGGACCGGCCGTATAGAAACTGGGGTAACAGTCGCGAACACAGGTGGAACAACAGAAATGATCGAGGACGTAGACAAGATCGTGAACGCTACAGGTACGGCAACCAGAATCGTTACTACGATGAACACGGTGGAAATAGGATTGTAGGCGGAGCACCACATGATGCTGAAATTCGGCCGGCCAACCCTAGACATAATCCAGTAAATGGAAATGAACCAAACCGGCAATGACAAATGATCAGCCCAGAAGGCGCCCAATCGGAACAAATGAGAGCGACATGGCAAACGAGTAGAAAGGACAGTGAGGAATAGAGAGGACAGTGAAGAGAAACAATTGATTAGTTTAAATTTGTGACGTATGCATTTTGAATAATACGTTGGTAAAAATAGTGATAAAGATATTTCTATGTGATTGTTGAAGTGATGTTTGTAGTTTTTTTTTAATTCGTTTTCTTTCCTTGTGCAATTAGGATTTAGTTTGATTCAAACGTAAAGATAAAAGGTTTCCTTGTGAACGAGTGAAATGCTGTTTTTTTTTTTGTGTGTCAATTGAAAAGAGTCGCTCCTGAGAGAAGCAAGATCGTTGCTGAATTAGTGCAAAAACTCAGGGGAATATCCGATCTGTGGGTATTATGGGTCTGGCAAACCCAGGTCCCCAGCTGTTAGTAGCCTTGTTTCCGATTTTCTGCTTTCAGTGCTACTATCTATCTATTACTATTCTATATCTGTCAGTATGAATGAGGATCTCTTACTATAGTACGCGTGCTGTATGAATATTTTAAGATAGGAGAACTCTGAGAAAGGAATGAGTAAGTTTGGAATCTTGAAAACAGGATGCGATAATACGATTGTTTAACCATTGGCTTCCCAATATGCGATGATATGTTAATATTGATGATATATGTCTTTTTTTGTTCTTTATAGTTGAGTACGTAAAGTGCTGTCTGTGGATTTCGTAAGTAGTATATTGATTCCCTTCAAGGTGAAAGAAGAATTGTGGTTTGTGTAATTTACGTGGTTCTGAAATATTATTGTGGTAGTCAAATACGAGCAGTTTTTCAGCAAATGGAGAATGGAACGGAAATATGGATCCTTTTTGTAGTCTTGATTGATGTTGAGCCAAAGCCTGAAATATTATTCTGCGTTAATACTTGTCCTAGAAAAGCGACGTTTATGTGTTTTGCTGATGCTGTGAGCATTACAGCCTACTGTTTTCGCTGGTGCGGGATGCACTGCAGCCTATATGATTTGTAGTGAGGAAGTTTCCCTCTTGAAGGTAGAGGATGATTAAATAATTTTGATTATGGGAACGAAGGAAAGCTTGGTTTAAGGTAATAAGGATAAAGCAAAACATTTGTCATTTAAACTACAGGAGGATTCGGATCTTTTGTGTCTGTTGTGAGTTCAATATGTTAAGATGATACTGTTTTACAGAATAGAGGTGACCACAATTTTGCCATTCATGAGAAATGAGTCCAGAATAACCACCACAGGCGAAATAACTGATTTGAAAGCGAAAGGTAATGTAAAGAAGGAACGAAATCGAAACAAAATGGGTAAGAAAATGTAATATAACCTGTATAATAAAAACATCTTTAACCTTCTCAGAGCCATCTGTGTGATTAATTCTAGTGATAACGTAATTTTAGATGAAATTTTCTTACTGTTTGATGTGTGAATATATGAGTATGATAAATGTATAATTGCGAGTCTCTTTTCAGGTGTGCGAACTGGTATAAATGTTTTTGTGTGTAAATAACCATTGTTTCTTTTACTGTGTATGTTTAAGGAAAGTTTCTCCATATTTATCATGTGACAAGACGTATGCCGCGAGCGTCAAGAAGAGTACGAAGTAGAACAACATTGTAGTGGTATATACACGGTGTTGAAATAGCATTGAAGTAGCTTGTTGGATTAAATAGTAGTGGATAGAAGTAGAATTATGAGTAATGCATGTGTATGGGTAGTTAGTTTGTAGAATAGACAACAGGTGTGCATGTGTGTGTGTGTAAATAACATGTGAACCCTATGCTGTCCTGACCTATACTTGCACAAGGGATAATCCTATTCATTTTAGTGAATTAATAAGTAGCACTTGATTTATTAAAACAAGTGAACCACATTAGTGATGTGGATTTAAATATTATATTGTCAGTTCATTTAATTTTTATTTTTACATTGTAAAGTCATTTCACTTTTATTTTTTTTACATTGTCAAGTCATTTAAATTTTATTTTATATTGTCGATTCATCTAATTTTTTTATTTAAAAAAAAATTTAAGTCTCACTTCTGTTTTAAAAATTGTGAAAGACAATACTAAGTGGTATTATGTATGACATTGTGTAATCACATAAGAATGATGAAAAATTTCTGTGAATGCAGTTGAGAACGTGAAAGCGAACTGGCAAAACTCTTAAGAGACAGCGGGAGCAGCCGGACTAGTTGTAAACTGGCGGGTTTCCCAGCAGGACACGCTGTCAGCCAGGCCACTTCGGGAGCGCGGCCGACAACAAAAGAAGGGCCGCCGCAAACACTTTCCCTTATACCTGGAGCTAATGGGCGGCCGCCCCGCGCGACCCTTCCTGAAGGGAATGACCTGAGATGGGCGAGCGGTCCACCGCGCGGAAATCCATCTCCTGGCAACGCACCACACGCACGCGACCGTGACGAGACGGCCGCGGTGAAACAAAACAAGGGGCGTGGAGCCTTTTGACAGGTACTGTCCAAAGAAACTTGCAGACGTCAACGACGCCTATCGACATTTCCTGATGGATGCCTACTGTCAAGCGACAGTAAATCATGGTTCGATGTTCTCTGGTCGCTAAGGGTGACACAAAGAAGAGCCATTAAGTGTCATCCTTGCCCAAGAATATCAACCTGGCGTGTCAATCGAGGATACCGCACGAATTTGACAACACAAACATGGAACCAAATCGAGATGTACGTGACACAGACCACCAAGAGAAACTTCATGAGAGGGCAGAGACGGCGGGATTGCACGCAACAGATGGACAAAAATCCCTACTGACAGCTGCGGCGACGAACCCCCTCCCCCTCCCCTTATATTGTGCCTCGGAACAGTGGAACTAGTGAGTGTATCGGTGAACAATGATTATACGGTTCTTAGTTCAATGCATATACGTGTGTTTCTGTCACAGAAACTTTGACTCGTGTGTTTTGCAGGGACTTGATTTATTGGTGTTTATTAAACTCTGACTCTTGTATTTTGCAGGTGTTCTATATTTTTTTTAAACTTTGACTCTTGTATTTTGCAGGTGTTTTATTTATTGGTGTTTTGTTTTAGATGTTGACTATTGTACTGTTTTATTGATCAATGTTTGTTCTTCTGTTATGTATTAGATTTGTGATATTTTGTTTCGTAAATTCATTGCAGTGGCATTGCTTCGTTTATCAGTCAGATTGCTATTCATTCTCATTGGCCTGTGATCGATTAGCCTTTGCATGGGGCATATTTGTTGTGAGGAACCCCTTAAGGGTAACAATCACATTATTATTGTAGTTTCAGTATAATGACACAGTGCACATTGTTTGCTAGCTAATTGAAATATAGTAGAGTGATTAAATTAGTGCCACATAGTTATTTTAATTCTACAAATTATTAGTTTTATAAGATATAGAATTTTTTGCGATAACCACTTTGTAAAACATGTTTTTTCTCTTATCATTTTTTTGCTTTTGCGGATTGTGCATTGTAATGTTCTGCCTTGTAATACTGATGTTATTTCATGTTGCTTTTTAATTGCTGTGGCACCTTTGCTATTTTCATAAATTTTGCTTGTTAATAAACAGTCATAAATTTGCCTGTGATCAGTTGGCTCTTGCAATGAGCAAATACTGGTGAACTCCATAAGGGTAACAACCAGAAATTGTTTTCATATTAATGACACAGGAACCATTGTTTTTACTTGCTGACCGATTTAGGTCTACACGATCTTTTAAATAGGTGTCACAGATTGTGTGTTTTTTTTCTCTCTCTCTTTGAAATTGGTAGATTGTAAAGATGTTTGAAATTATTGTGTTTTAGCAAGTAGCTGGTGACCTTTTGCCTTTTCTTTACACTTTTGGTTTAAGTAGGGTGTGAGAAGCCTGCTTGGGAATGTCCTAGCATGGCCAGAATATTCCCTGCACAGTCTTTTCCCGGAGCGTTGGGGTTATGAAAGGTCTCTGTTGGATTCCTTTCATGTTTAATTTCTCAAATTTGTTGTCATTTATGGAGTAAATTCCTCTCCTAAATTTACTGTGGCGTTTCTGACTATCTGGGAGGAGACTGAGTAGTGGAACGTGTTACTCTTACACGTAAACAAGAACGATCTGTCACACTACTACACTTTAAAGCACAGTTTATATGTAATTCTTATATGTAATTCATGTCACACAGTCTCATATGGAACCTACATCCGCTTTCTGTTATATACTGTATATGATAAGATACTGTCATCCCCCTTCCCTTCTGTGTGAGAGGATGAATGATCAAATGTGTTTGTAGTTGCATGCTTGAGGGTAGCAGACAAGGCTGTCTGCTAGAGAACAGTAGGACCAACGTTGGAACAGGTAGCTACGGTTCCTAAAAGCAAAGAGGTTTCTATTCTTAGTATGGTCCGGTCCGTCCCTTGTCATGTTGGTATAGGAAGCTGCCCCTCTGGCCCCTTCCGTTTGTCTTTGTGAGCCACTCTCAGGAGCACGCTGGGTAGTGGCAGTTGCAGTCCACTAGTAGGCAGTTGCAGTCTGGTAGTAGGCAGTTGCAGTCTGGCGGTAGCGAGCGTCTGAAATGGTAAGATCTCCGGCTAAGCGCGTGTCTGCTAACTCCGTAGGACAATGGATTTGTTAAGTTCAGCCTAACTGAGAATTTAATCACCGTTATTTCGGGTTAGCTCTAAAATATCTAAGGTTACCTTAAATTGCAGCGTAGTGTAATTCTCGTGTGAAGTTCATATTATTTTCCGGTAGTTGCTTTGTCATTACTTTGTGAGTAAGGTGGAACCACGTGTTGGTCAGTAACTCTAACTAAGATCAATCTTAAATGCGATTGCTTGTGTGATTATAACGTCTGGTCTTGATAATATTTTCAATATAGCAACTTTTCTTTATGTTCAACCCACGTGGGGTATACTTTGTGAGACCAGTACCACGTGCTTATATAACTGTTTGACCCGCCAGGTTAACAGTAAGACGTTAATAACCAGTTCGAGGTTTTTCTTTTGTAATTTGCTTTTCGATCGAATTTATTTTAATTATCAAAATTACTGTGGAGTTATACGCTTTCTGTAAACCAAGTTGACCACGTGAAGCATGTGGTGTAATCATTAAAGTAGCCCTCAGCTATTCTTCTTGGGAAGATTTCACAAAGAGTTAATATGAATTTAGTATACCAGTGTGTGGTAATTACATGACGGACAGGATTGTGCTACGAACGTAATTTCTCTGACTGAAAATTTGAATCTGTTGGTTGTGGTTAACTTTCTCTTGCATGCGTTTCAACGTTCTTTGTGTGTTTTTTTATGAATGCAGTGTTGTATCCAGTCTCCCAATCTTGGCTCCATATTTTATGTGTTCCGTAAGATTCCAATCTCACATTTTCACAATCGTAATTAAGGCACCAGCTCACTTATAACTCACGTATAATATGCTGAAATTTCAATGAACAATCTTAAAATAAATTTGTAAATATAAACTGATTTCTTTCTTTTTATTTAAATTCTCCTTTTTATATATAGATATATTACCGGTTGTTGTATGACTGTAAAAGATTATAATCAATGTTAGTCTGATTGGTAATGTGGTAAACCTAGACTAAGATACCCAGTCGTGAAACAGTTGCTTAGCAATGCAAGATTAATCTCCCCAGACAGTTCACAGCTTGTAACCCGCTTTCATTGGCTAGCAGTAACGCTTTCATTCATACAAAATTAAAGCTACAACGTTACAGCGGTAATTAGATATTTGAGATTTGGGGGAAATTACGGTCGCCAGGCCAATGCACAATTACTACAGTAACTGAAAAAGAAAGGTTATTACACATATAACTAGCACTAGAAGTGTGGCAACTGAAGGTTGACACGTGTAGTGTGAAAACTGAAAGTTTGTCAGAAGTAATAAATTTCGCTACACTCTCACTTAATTTAGCGAAAGAATTAATAAAACCGGAAAATTGAAAGTTAATTTAGTGACTGAAAGTAATAGAGAGCTTTGTTTCTGAAACACATCGAAATTCAGTAAAATACGGTTAGTCTTGGGCTACCTCAACAATCATTTCAAAAGCTACTTGAATCTACGCAATTTAGAAATAAGAGATTTAACTTTGAACTTGAATTAAATGATTCTGAACAATTAACAATAGTAAAATGTAGTACGTACCAAGCTGAGCTGCAGTCGCAGGTAAGCTAAAATATGCTAACAAAACTCGCACTCTTAATTTGTGCTTGTGTAATCTAAATATTGTAGCCAGCTATGAATACCTTAACTGAACTTTGAAATTAAAGCAGTGAAATGGAATGATATTACTTTAATGCTGGCGTCTGAATTTCAACGACACTCGGGTTCATTTCGGAAAAGGAAGGGACCCTGCTTGGTAATGCAATTGGGACAATGAGCAACAAAGGTTCATGCTAAGTTGCTGTAATTTTGTGATGCAACAATTTTAAAAGCTGAGGTCTGCCATACAGTTGTAAAACTTTACGTGCTTCCAGTCTTCCTTGTTGCTTGATTGAAGCTGTCGATCGAGGAGGTGGCGACAGTCACTCATTGTCGGCTGTCGCTGTTCTCATATCCGATATAAATGTATTACATAATTCCAACAGTCGCTGTTGCAGAAGCTGGATGTTGGCGCGCCTTCTTCTCGACACGGTGTCCAGCCGAAATGGGCTCTTGATGTGTGCCAGCTAACGCTTCCCGTCCGCGACACCATGTCCGAAACTATCATAGCAAGTCGAGCGCAATTACATGCTGCCAAACCCCGAAAGCGCGGCAACTCGCGGGAGCGTCACACAACACACCTGCTCCACTGCACTACCCCAGCCAGACTCCCTTCTGCCCGCGCTCCACGCGACGGCGTTAACACTACCAAAGATCCTAAACACTTTGGTTCTCCACACGACCTATCGATGTATTCGTTCGTTAGCATAGTTTTCTCTAGGCCAGACCCAGCGTAAAAATACAAATAATATTTACAAAACAGACCAATTATACATCGCCATATATATATATATATATATATATATATATATATATATATATATATATATACTCCTGGAAATGGAAAAAAGAACACATTGACACCGGTGTGTCAGACCCACCATACTTGCTCCGGACACTGCGAGAGGGCTGTACAAGCAATGATCACACGCACGGCACAGCGGACACACCAGGACCCGCGGTGTTGGCCGTCGAATGGCGCTAGCTGCGCAGCATTTGTGCACCGCCGCCGTCAGTGTCAGCCAGTTTGCCGTGGCATACGGAGCTCCATCGCAGTCTTTAACACTGGTAGCATGCCGCGACAGCGTGGACGTGAACCGTATGTGCAGTTGACGGACTTTGAGCGAGGGCGTATAGTGGGCATGCGGGAGGCCGGGTGGACGTACCGCCGAATTGCTCAACACGTGGGGCGTGAGGTCTCAACAGTACATCGATGTTGTCGCCAGTGGTCGGCGGAAGGTGCACGTGCCCGTCGACCTGGGGCCGGACCGCAGCGACGCACGGATGCACGCCAAGACCGTAGGATCCTACGCTGTGCCGTAGGGGACTGCACCGCCACTTCCCAGCAAATTAGGGACACTGTTGCTCCTGGGGTATCGGCGAGGACCATTCGCAACCGTCTCCATGAAGCTGGGCTACGGTCCCGCACACCGTTAGGCCGTCTTCCGCTCACGCCCCAACATCGTGCAGCCCGCCTCCAGTGGTGTCGCGACAGGCGTGATTGGAGGGACGAATGGAGACGTGTCGTCTTCAGCGATGAGAGTCGCTTCTGCCTTGGTGCCAATGATGGTCGTATGCGTGTTTGGCGCCGTGCAGGTGAGCGCCACAATCAGGACTGCATACGACCGAGGCACACAGGGCCAACACCCGGCATCATGGTGTGGGGAGCGATCTCCTACACTGGCCGTACACCACTGGTGATCGTCGAGGGGACACTGAATAGTGCACGGTACATCCAAACTGTCATCGAACCCATCGTTCTACCATTCCTAGACCGGCAAGAGCACCTGCTGTTCCAACAGGACAATGCACGTCCGCATGTATCCCGTGCCACCCAACGTGCTCTAGAAGGTGTAAGTCAACTACCCTGGCCAGCAAGATCTCCGGATCTGTCCCCCATTGAGCATGTTTGGGACTGGATGAAGCGTCGTCTCACGCGGTCTGCACGTCCAGCACGAACGCTGGTCCAACTGAGGCGCCAGGTGGAAATGGCATGGCAAGCCGTTCCACAGGACTACATCCAGCATCTCTACGATCGTCTCCATGGGAGAATAGCAGCCTGCATTGCTGCGAAAGGTGGATATACACTGTACTAGTGCCGACATTGTGCATGCTCTGTTGCGTGTGTCTATGTGCCTGTGGTTCTGTCAGTGTGATCATGTGATGTATCTGACCCCAGGAACGTGTCAATAAAGTTTCCCCTTCCTGGGACAATGAATTCACGGTGTTCTTATTTCAATTTCCAGGAGTATATATATATATATATATATATATATATATATATATATATATATATATATATATATATATATATAGAGAGAGAGAGAGAGAGAGAGAGAGAGAGAGAGAGAGAGATACAAACAGT
The DNA here is from genome assembly GCF_023898315.1 of Schistocerca nitens. Classification (NCBI taxonomy): domain Eukaryota; kingdom Metazoa; phylum Arthropoda; class Insecta; order Orthoptera; family Acrididae; genus Schistocerca; species Schistocerca nitens. Next base: position 74,667,544 of record NC_064615.1, on the reverse strand, counting down.
AAAACAATTACAATATATAAAGAGACAGAAATGTCATATCTTCAGGTGACAAAACAAGGAAAAAAGTTTATAGTACATTAGATGGAAATAGGATATGCATTTCCGGCGTTACACGCCGGCCACTAATCTCCCCAGACATGGATATTAGTGAGCATATCTGGGATTCCTTGCAAAATGCTGCTCAGAAGAGATCTCCACTCCCTCGTACTCTTACGGATTCATCGTGTCAATTCCCTCCTGCTCTGCTTCAGATGTTAGTCGAGTCTACGCCGCGTCGTGTTGCGGCACTTCTGCGTGCTCGCAGGGGCCATACACGATATTAGGCAGCTGTACCAGTTTCTTTGGCTCTTCAGTGTATGATGGATATGTAAATATTTTTAATTATAGGAGAAAAGTACGTAAGGAATATATAAATTACCTTATGCAGTTGCGAGGCTACATCAGATGATAAAAAAGCAAAACTCGGATGGATTTAAAAACTTATGGACCAAATGATCGTGAATAAAACGGACATGTTGTAATTATAAAATCTGTACATTTCGATATATTCAGAGTATTGGTATGCTTTAAGTATGCTTTAGCTTTAAGTAGATTTTTATTCTGACATGTTGGAAATTCCTTGCTTTACCAACAAAAGACTAAAAGTAATTTTTTTTAGATTTAATTAAGTATAAAGCAATTGAACTTCGTAGGTAGACATGGAGAGTTCTGGAACAACAAATGATGCCCTTCACCCATATGACATTATCAGTGACATAATCATTGGGCCTTCAGATTGCCCCACAACTTCCCCTCCCCCTACGACGTCATGCAGTGTTACCAAATATCCCCCACGCCTCTGACAAAGGCAAACTGCACGATGCATAAAATGATAGGAAATTCAAAAATTAATGAGATAATCAAAATAGTCAAATTAAACTACAGCGATTTCGCACCACTTCTATGACGTCACTTTAAAAGTAAGGCTGTTGTCCTAAGTATGAATTGTAGGAAATTCTTGAAACCTAAATGTTGCATTGTCATGTTGGTGGAGGTAGGTCATTTGTGCTAAATACAGAATTCAGTATCACCTCTGGGTTTTCCCCTAATGTCAGTGTGAAAGTAGGTCACTTGTGCTAAGTGTAGAATCCAAGACGGCCAACCTGGAATATTGGCACAGTCTTTATGATATCAGAACCCAAGATGTTAGGACAAAGGTTAGTAACCAGTCTGTTGAGCTACTTAACATGTTTTCCCAAAGCTATTATACACACTGACATAAATGGCTATTTACGGCAGTCAGATTACTTATAGAATTCAAGGGTTTTCCGCTGTAATGCCACCATTTAAACTTTTTCCATACTAAATTCAAAATGGCTGATACATATGTCATACAGCGTCGAGTTATGTAAATTCAAACATCGTAAGCCCATTTTTCCCATAAGTTCAAACAACTGCCTTCTGACGTCGTAGTTTAAATAAGCTGTTTTGAAGCCTATTTTAAATCTGAATGGTTGTCACTATCACAATCCATAACAGGAACAATTGCGTCTTGTAGTTAACATGTTTTCTAGAAAGCACTCAACCCTGTGGACACCTACTAGCCTATTCCCTGCAGTCACATCACTTAAAGAATTCTGGAGTTTTTCTCTCTGATGTCACGATTTCAGCAATTGTCATCCAAAGTTTAAATCTGGCAGGAAATTCAATATGATTAACACATATGTCATACAGCATCTTGTTACTTTACTTCAAAAATCAGTAACCCACATTTCCCCGATGTCCATGCTTAAACAGCCCCCCCCCCTCCCACCATCCCTCTGACGTTGCAGCTTAAACAGTTTCTTTCTCACACCAGTTACCATCAGTTTAAAATGGTGACGAAATACACTCACTCCACGATTAAAATCAGGGGAAGCCTGCTGGCTGTCAGAACTAGAGCACTTTGGCTTAACGTTAAAACTGAATGGCCCACAGATTCAGTCCGTATAGTCGTCAAACATTTACCACTATCGTGTGTGGCAGGAGGTATGCGCATGCGTCTTTATTTAAACATCAGGGTCCCAGGGTCACGTCACAGCAGGCCATGTCATCGGTGTGCACCCCTGCTGACTGTTTGCACCTAACTCTTGCCAATATGGTTGGAACTCGCCAGGCATCGCACGACGCTTCCCAATTTCATATAAGCAACAGTTTGTAAGGGGTCTGCAGCCCCTTACATAGAATATGAATGTAGTTGTGCCTCACAGAGCTTGAGGCAGGCTAGAAGACGATAGTCGAGCACTAAGAGCGCCAGAGCGTTACAGCAGTTGTTAGTCAGGGGAGTGCAGGCAGTGTGCGGGAGAAGGAGCTGCTGAAAGAGGTCTAAGCGAGCAGGACGTGGTGTAATGGCGGAAGGCCGACAACCGTAATACGTATTGTCCACTGAGTGTGTCCGCGGTGCTGTAACGTATTACTATGTTTACGACGTTTCTCATCGAGCCATATACGTTATCTCGCATTTCTAGCTGCTTCTCTCACACAAATAATGATAAAACGGAGCTGGAAAATTGTTATTTTAATTACTTTAATAATTTAATTACAAGTATGCAAATTTATTTAAGTAGCCAGATAAATAGCACTCCACGTCGTGCACGAAGCAACTTGATTAATTCAGGATTGGAAATCGGAGTAAGTGGGTAAGATCAACACCACAGAATTTATCTTGCACGTAGATTATTTATTGTATCTAAGTATTTGGTTGCACATCCTAACCACACATAACTGGTCCCTGACTAGAAATATTTAAGTAAGAATTACGTGAGAATGTAACAGAGCACAATTTAACTACAGCAAGAAGCAACACAGAAAACGGGGGTGGGAGATAATCATACTACCATCTGCTTTGCATTCATAACATAAAAATATCTCAGTGAGATTTACATTACGATTCTACGCATGCACTATTCTGGACAGAGGTTTAACCAATTCAAGAGGTTGTGCGATAATTACTCAACATACTAACTGCGTCTGCTGCTTGCCCGTCTGCAACGGGCGAACTAGAGCACGGGGTGCATTCCGAATCAAACTGTTGTGCTGCTTTGTAGAAAGCGCACGAAAGAACAGATATTCTTGCAGAAATTATAGCTCATTAAACAAGCAAACTGTTAAAATAAAGCCTACTGCGGTGCCGTGGTGGACCACAAGGGTCATTGATTACCAAACACGTGGCACAAAATTGACGCACAAAGGCAAAAGCAACTTCCACAAAATATAAGATTAAAAATCATTAAAAATCATACTCGCTTCGACACACTATTACACTCACGTACGGTTGATGAGATCCTAACCAGCTTTTCCCAATCAGATTTACCGTTTGAAATTCTACTTCATCGTTGTTCAAAATGAACAAAATAACTTCCACACTTTTAACTCAAACACCCAAAACTCGCCTGTTTAAAGATATATAATTATGGCACATTCGGAAAAAAAACCTCACTTAGCACGCTTCAGTTAAGCTGAAGTTCTTAAGTATTTCAACAGTTAAACATAACGAAGTCCTAACTCAACCTGCTTCCTATCACCTGAAACCCTCCTTACGAGCTACGATCCGTACTCACCAAGCGTTCACCGAAGAGTGCCACTTTTTCTTTCGAGATTACCTAGCTGCCCGTGCAGCGGAAGCTACTAGAGGGATAGCCCTCCATCACCAACCTCACACACAAAAACAGCCTTCGACACAGCGACTAAGATGGGCAAACCTCTCTGTTCAGGTATTGAAAACCTAAGTTGGTCATCCTGTGCTCTCCTTCGAACGAGAAACAACATCGTCTGCTCCCAGCAGACGATGACCAACTCAGAGTTTCCCACAAAACAAAACCGAAATCCCACATTAAAACACACGTATAATATTCAATAGGCCTTATTTCAGTGCTCAGTCTTTCTGGAAGAGTTCATGAATTGAGCTAAAATCAGGTAGTAGAGTGAATAAGTTGTACCGAATTCGACAAGCGTCTCATGAAACGACTTCACAGAGACGTTTCAATGCCTTGGGTTGACCCTCGGCATTTACTAACCATGATAAAAGAGTTCTATTTTGAAACGTTATTATTAAGTATCTACATAGTACCGTGATCACGCGTTTCGCGTCAACTGCGCCGGCCACCTACAATTCGATTGCAATGAGGTGTTTGTGCTAATTATTGTGCTAATTAATGCAATAGCGTGTGAAGATATCAAAGAACGACATGTGATCGGTATAACCACAATTAAATTGTAAGGCGAAGGCAGTAACTGCCTCGCATTAGTGTAAGATCAAGAATGTAACACTTAATTACAGTGGAACACCGTAATGATTATTATTGCAATAGAACTTCACTGATTCTGTAAATTCATTATTCAGCAGCCGAAACACTGTACGAAACAACTCCCATAGCAGTATTAACTGATCAGCCCCCAATCATTAGAACACGGTCAGTCTAACTCATTAATTAGGCTGCTACTCGGGAGTGTTTCAAACTCCAAGTCCCAGGCTATCCGCTTTCTTCTTCCTATTGCGAATCAGTTCCGAATGCCACTGTTGTTCGATACGGGTTGGATACCTTGACTCGGGTGGCTACATTATTTCGCACTTTAAAACTGTATGATGTCCTATTCCAGTTCGCGATCGTTACGATCCGCATGCTACCACTGCGACCGGCTTCACTGCTTAGTGCTCCTGTCTCTACCTGCAGTCGCCAAGAATAGTACCGTCACAATGCATTTAGCTCCGGCGTGAAGGGCATGCAGTACAATCCAGAAGAGGAGGTAACTCAGCAGTCACTTTCACACAGGCGTTCCTGAGGTCTTAATCACGTCTCAATTTTGAAAACCGCACAGCGGCTGACTGTGTCGATGAACTTCCGAGACCGAGCACTGAGACAGGAGTCAACAGCATCGTGCACACCGCAGCAGACAGTTCCGATGTTACGAGACCGCAGTAAAACTCCGAAAAGGAATGCCTGTAACTACGTTGCAAGCGCGAAACTCCCTCTATGTGAACAACAATATCCAAACACAAAATCTAGTTTGATATACCGTATTACATTCATAAGCGACGACAACGCGGAAGCGTATCACACACAGTATCAAAACTGACACATCTACCTAACGCGATACAGGCTCGTGAACGAACAGATTGAGTTTTCCCACTGCTAAGAACAACATATTATTTGCTAGGAACTCTTCAATGCAATCATAAATCCCGTGTGATATTCCGTATTTTTCTCGTGTGCAGACATCTTGGAACTGTATTGAACACTTACTGGATGTCAAGGACAGAGTACCTGCCGCCTTCTAGGTCTCGTGGACGAACAGAGAGACCTGAGTTCCACAAAATCAATGTTTATTGGATGCATGTTGTCTCCAGAAAGAGGATAAGACGTGTACCAAAGCTGGGCAGCCGACTGGCGTTAGCGATATAGACTTTCAGCATCCACTCCATGACAGTTTTTGAAAAATGGGAATGCCTACCTACTAGCGTGTTGGCTCATCTATTCTTCGCATTCAGTACAGTGTCGAGATTCTGCGTTACATGAATTGGTCAACCCTAGAAAGTTTGAAAGGGATTGAAATCTGTAATTTTTGAACCGGCCGTCTCTCTTCAGTGAGACATACATGGTGGTCCATTGATCGGGCCAAATATCTCATAAAATAAGCGAAAACGAAAAAACTACAAAGAACGAAACTTGTCTAGTTTGAAGGGGGAAACCAGATGGCGCTATGGTTGGCCCACTAGATGGCGCTGCCATAGGTTAAACGGATATCAACTGCTTTTTTTAAGTAGGGACCCCCATTTTTATTACATATCCGTGTAGTACGTAAAGAAATAGGAATGTTTTAGTTGGAACACTTTTTTCGCTTTGTGATAGATGGCGCTGTAATAGTCACAAACATATGGCTCACAATTTTAGACAAACAGTTGGTAGCAGGTAGGTTTTTTAAACTAAAATACAGAACGTAGGTACGTTTGAACATTTTATTTCGGTTGTCCCAATGTGATACGTGTATCTTTGTGAACTTATCATTTCTGAGAACGCATGCTGTTACAGCGTGATTACCTGTAAATATCACATTAATGCAATAAATGCTCAATGCATTTGGCAATACGTGTAACGACATTCCTCTCAACAGCGAGTAGATCCCCTTTCGCAATGTTCGCACATGCATTGACAATGCGCTGACGTATGTTGTCAGGCGTTGTCGGTGGTTCACGATAGCAAATATCCTTCAACTTTCCCCACAGAAAGAAATGCGGGGACGTCAGACACGGTGAACGTGCGGGCCATGGTATGGTGCTTCGACGACCAATCCACCTGTCATGAAATTTGCTATTCAATACCACTTCAACCGCAAGCGAGCTATGTGCCGGACATCCATCATGTTGGAAGAACATCGCCATTCTGTCACGCAGTGAAGCATTTTGTAGTAACATCGGTAGAACTTTACGTAGGAAATCAGCTTACATTGCACCATTTAGATTGCCATCGATAAAATCAGGGCCAATTAACCTTCTTTCCATAATATCGCACCATACGTTAACCCGCTAAGGTCGCTGATGTTCCACTTGTCGCAGTCATCGTGGATTTTCCGTTGCCCAATAGCGCATATTATGCCGGTTTACGTTACCGCTGTTGGTGAATGACGCTTCGTCGCTAAATAGAACGCATGCAAAAAATCTGTCATCGTCCCGTAATTTCTCTTGTGGCCATTGGCAGAATTTTACATGACGTTCGAAGTCGTCGCCATGCAATTCCTGGTGCATAGAAATATGGTACGGCTGCAATCGATGTTGATGTAGCATTCTCAACACCGACGTTTTTGAGATTCCCGATTCTCGCGCAATTTGTCTGCTACTGATGTGCGTATTAGCCGCGACAGCAGCTAAAACAGCTACTTGGGCATCTCATTTGTTGCAGGTCTTGGTTGGCGTTTCACAAATGGCTGAACACTTCCTGTTTCCTTAAATAACGTAACTATCTGGCGAACGGTCCGGACACTTGGATGATGTCCTCCAGGATACCGAGCAGCATACATAGCAAACGTCCGTTGGGCATTTTGATCACAATAGCCATACATCAACACGATATCGACCTTTTCCGCAATTGGTAAACGGTCCATTTTATCACGGGTAATGTATCACGAAGCAAATACCGTCCTCAGTGGCGTAATGTTACGTGATACGACGTACTTATATGTTTGTGACTATTACAGCGCGATCTATCACAAAGCGAAAAAAGTGTCCCATCTAAAACATTCATATTTCTTTACGTACTACACGAATATGTAATAAAAATGGGGGTTCCTATATAAAAAAACGCAGGTGATATCCGTTTGACCTGTGGCAGCGCCATGTAGCGGGCCAACCATAGCGCCATCTGGTTTCCCCCTTCAAGCTAGACGAGTTTCGTTGTTTGTAGTTTTTTCGTTTGATGTTTATTTCGTGAGATATTTGGCCCGGTCACTATCAATGGACCACACTGTGTATAGATGAAAACGCTTGCTACTGTATCCGACGTGTGCTCATGTCATATGGTGAGAGTGCAGAACGCACAATGCGGAAGTGAGGATGATGATTTAACGCTATCCAACAGTCCTTAGATCCTTACGTTACTGTAAAATAAATAGAGGAGGACTGCATTGAACTGTAGGACACCCAAAAACTCCAGTCATTCCACCTGCAAAGAGAAAGCGTTCTAATAGTCAGGCTATTTTAAGCGATTCCTCGCATACATAGCGGATTTCTTGTGATACTGTCTTTTGGGGTTTAACAGATGGAGCTGTGAGCCACTGAGTTCAAAGTCATTATGAGGTACACGAATATATGTACTTTGTGGGTAGACCTTATGAGAGTAGGTATGTGGTATTGTCTTGCTTAGGACAGTAAAAACACTGAGATGCAAACGTGCTGTTTGTGATTTTGGTCACTCAGTATTTCTAAGATCAAAGTGTGATGACAAGTGTCACAGGTTCTTAATCGAAGATACATGGCAGCGCAGGACATTCACTGAGAAGTACTACACATAAGTCTGCTAGTATTACTTCTATAAACAGAAATTCCACACAAGAGGAGTTTACAGATGGCAGATGGCTGCATCACATAGCTTGTCTGCATGCTGATTTAGACTTGATTTCCACCCCAAAGTGTTGGGGACAGCATAGGAAGCATGTCTGTGTGCTGGCTTGGTTGCTGCTGCTCAAATGTATCACATTGCATCGTCTACATCGGAGAGCTGCTGCACTGAGGGAGAAATAAAGACAGCCATGAAAAATACACAAATAAAATAATAATAATAATAATAGAGACTGAAAGAGAGATTAATTGGTTAGTACTTACATCCATCTGTGTGTGTCAATTTGTCTGGATGTGGAAGATCTCTGATGACACTTCCTGATGATCATCAATCTTTCACTATGGTGTATAGAATATAAGTGGTGGAGCCACCTGATGCCTGTTATGCCTAACTGCTGAGTATGAGTGATGGGGTTTCAGAACTATAGTACCCCAGAAACGGGAAGAACCATTTTGGACTGTTCCCATATACCTAGATCAGTCATCTTGGATTCTGGCGTCACTAATGACGTAATGGATCGCTGTATTGGATTCTGATGTTACCTATGATGTCATGTATCGTCATCTTGGATCACCATCTTTAATTCTAAATACACGAACAAGTAGCTTAGTACCCACAGGATGATGTCATAGAAATACTGTTATTCTGCTAAATGGTTGACTCTATTATATTACAGGTGAGTCGATAACATGTTTGTAGACTTGAAATTGAATGGGGGGAGGGGGAGGAGGAGAAGCAGGTCAGCTACAAATAGCTGATGGAATGTCCATCCATGGTGATTGCTACTTTCAGGGTAGTGGTACAGGAGGATGTAGACCAGAAATAACATGCTTTGTCTAAGTGATTTTTGCGTTGGAATGTCACATGTGAATAACATGCTAGAAATTCATAGCAGAGTATTCCCATGGATCAGCCCTATAAAGCTTGACCAGACAATTCCATAAATCTGTACACATAAGGATATCAGATGCTGGATGATTTTGCTGAAATGCATCAGTTCTCTGAAAATCAGTGAACTGTGTGGTAGTCTCGTTGTTGATGTAAACACATGTTCAGAGAAAAGAGAACACTTTGAACGACTAGAGTTTAGACGTTCATACTCACAAGACATGTACATTAGTATGTTCTGCAGAAATGATTAGCCTTTGAACCCTGTTGGCCCGCGGGTTCAAGGGCAACATCGATATCACTGCACAACGTCAGCTACTGGTAAAATATGTCTGCGGCTCTTGGTGTCGCTATAAACCGAAGGTAATGGATCAGTGTGACTTGAACAGACGTGCAGGATGCCTCGCAGACATATGAATGAACAGTATCATTAAATCAATGAATCTGAAAGCGAGCGCATTATTGGCATGAGAGAATGTGATGCATCCATTCGCGAAATTGCTGCCGTAGAAGACGACGAGATGAGTCAGGTCGCACTACCCAGACCACCCCCCCCCCCCCCCCACACACACACACAAGAAGATCGACACCTCATCCCAAAGACACTGAAGGACAGAACGGCTTCTTCCTGGACTCTTACACAACAGTGGAACAGTGAAACACATCGTACACTATCAGGGGTAACAGTCCGGCGCCGTTTATTATGGCATGGTGTAACACCGAAAATGCAGGATGCATGGCACATGCTACCGATATATAACTTTATTTGTTTTTAATTGTATGTAAATATTTGTAATTTAAATGCTTTCTTTTAACAAGTAAGGACATTGTTTCACTGTGTGTACATTTAGGTAGAAGTCTGTTGATGTTTCATTGTATTTACCTGTGTTTTACTGTGAAACTTATAAGCTCTGGGAAAAAGCCAAAGTAATTGTTATTTGCATCGACTAGCAACGATAATAGCAGTGCTTGTGCGTTGTAAAATCTATGGGTAGGGAGTGTTGCGCAGAGCGCGCAGAGAGATAGAGAGAGAGAGAGAGAGAGACGGGTTCCAGCGCTTGTAGTGTGCGGAAGTGTGGTGTTGACGCTCTCGCAGTAGAGTACCATTTTCGGTGGCATGGACGCGCGCCGGCCAGATGTCTAGAGCAGGAGTACGGACAGTGGACGGGCGGAAGAGGCTGTATTAATTACGATTGCCCGTTCCTGTAGTTAGCCGTGGCTCCACAATATGCTACCGTCTTCAACAACAGCAGCAGTTCCAGCAACACAGTTTCGTCGTCGGCTCAGAGTTTCGTCGTATGCACAGCACTGAAGTAAGACTGTTCATTGGTAGAAAGTATTAAGGGCTAAACCAGCTCACGGTTCTAGGCGCGCAGTCCGGAACCGTGCGACTGCTACGGTCGCAGGTTCGAATAGTGCCTCGGGCATGGATGTGTGTGATGTCCTTAGGTTAGTTAGGTTTAAGTAGTTCTAAGTTCTAGGGGACTGATGACCACAGCAGTTGAGTCCCATAGTGCTCAGAGCCATATGGCTAAACTAGCAGCACTACTGAATGTGATTTGATTGATAAGATTTATTTAAATAATAATCAGTTAAACTCAGGGCGATTGTCCTCATTGCACCCAGACACTGTTACCAAGCAGGATCCTTGTTCCTTTTTTTCCTAATATGCTAACCGAGTGTCATAAGAATCAAATTGAATAGTTACAGCCAGTTTATTAATGAATAAATTCTCTTTTAAGAATTTTAGCCTCAGTCTCCTTTCCTTTAACTGTTGTACAACAGAGGCTTCAGTACATGACTAAAGTAAAGCAATTTCATTTTTCAAGTTTGAGAATCAATCACTGGAAAAAATCCAAATCTAAAAAAATGCACAAACTAAGAGTGCGGAAGTTTTATTTATTTTACATACAGCTAGGAGAACATGGCTGTTTGGTTTGGTACGTATTCTAGTATTTAATTCTGTCCAAGTCAGTAAAAAAGGCTCAGTTGTTCAGACAATAATATGAAATCCAATTTGCAAAATAAGTAACGGCAAAGTAAAAAGTTCTTGCTTTTTTTTCTAAATTTCTTTGATGACGTTATGCTGAGGTCATTGAAAGTCATTGTTCACATAACGAAGTTCAGTACTAACATACAGTTTAATTGCATATTTTCAAATCATTATTCGATTGCCTTTTTCAAAATTTAATGCCAAACATAAGAGTGACTTCTCAGTTTTCTTTATCATTGCATAGTCGCTTAAAATTAGTGTCAAAAAAACCTAGCAACCTTCAGTTGTCACTTCAGTGTTTAACAATACATGTTTTTCTTTCCCATCATCTTGTACAGGATTTTGGATGTAAATTGCCCTAGTGGGCTGGCGACCGTTAATTATTTCCTTTTCGTTCATTAGTGTAACTTTCGGATTCATGATCAGTGGTACCCCTTTCTGTCCAGTGTTGTTCGTGAGTGAATGCACAAAACAACTTTCAGTTTCCAAATTATAGCCCTGTTCGGTTTAATTACTTTTATTTTTAGTAGACTTTCCATCAGAAGGGTCGGTTGCACACTTTCCTCCTACTCGATATCACTTCTTCGGGAAAGATAGCCTTAAATAATTAGTAAAAATCCATTAGGCATACACTCGATCCACGTTCATATTTTATATCGCAAGCAGGATAGGCCGATTAGTAAGAGGGAGGTTACAATGGGTTACGTGCACGTCATCCACTTCTCAGCCTACCTTTGACGAATGTCATACTAGATGGCAACGGTGTACGGAACAACGTCACTGAGGAGAGGAATGGCTTCAGATGGTGTTTTCGTACGAATCCAGTTCTGTTTGTTTGGAAATGATTGCCGAATTTTGGTTCGCCGCAGACAGGAGGAGTGGCATGACAGTGATTGCATTTGCACGAGACATACAGCGCCATGTCAAGACCTTATGGTGTGGGGTGCTATTGGGTACAACCACAAATCACAGTTGTTGCGTGTCCAGGGCACTGTGACCAGTGTTACCCACATGAATGACATCCTGCTACCCATAGCCATACCCTCTCTGCACAACTCCCCAGATGCCATTTTTCAGCAAGACAGTGCATGACCAGATATTGCTCCATGAAGATGTGCCATCTTCGTGTCACAGGATGTCAACTTTATGTCCTGCCTCGCCAGATCACCAGACTTTTCGGCAAACCAAAATTTGTGAGATATGGTCAAACGACAGGTGCAGTGCTGTGACCCAATGCCAACAACCACAATGAACTTTAGAACCTGGTGAATGCAGCATGGATAGCTATATCACAGAACGCCATTCGCGCCATATACACTACTGGACATTAAAATTGCTACACCACGAAGATGTACTACAGACGCGAAATTTAACCGACAGGAAGAAGATGCTGTGATATGCAAACGATTAGCTTTTCAGAGCATTCACACAAGGTTGGCGCCGGTGGCGACACCTACAACGTGCTGACATGAGGAAAGTTTCCATCCGATTTCTCATACACAAACAGCAGTTGACCGGCGTTGCCTGGTGAAACGTTGTTGTGATGCCCCGTGTAAGGAGGAGGAATGCGTACCATCACGTTTCCGACTTTGATAATGGTCAGATTGTAGCCTATCGCGATTGCGGTTTATCATATCGCGACATTTCTGCTCGCTTTGGTCGAGATCCGATGACTGTTAGCAGAATATGGAATCGGTGGGTTCAAAAGGGTAATACGGAACGCCGTGCTGGATCCCAACGGCCTCGTATCACTAGCAGTCGAGATGACAGGCATCTTATACGCATGGCTGTAACGGATCGTGCAGCCAAGTCTCGATCCCTGAGTCAGAAGATAGGGACGTTTGCAAGACAACAACCATCTGCACGAATAGTTCGACGACGTTTGCAGCAGCATAGACTATCAGCTCGGAGACTGTGGCTGCGGTTATCCTTGACGCTGCATCACAGACAGGAGCGCCTGCGATGGTGTACTCAACGACGAACCAGGATGCACGAACCGCGAATGTCATTTTTTCGGATGAATCCAGTTTCTGTATACAGCATCATGATGGTCGCATCCGTGTTTGGCGACATCGCAGTGAGGGCACATTGGTAGCGTGTATTCGTCATCGCCATACTGGCGTATCACCCGGCGTGATGGTATGGGGTGCCATTGGTTACACGTCTCGGTCCCCTCTTGTTCGCATTGACGGCACTTTGATCAGTGGACGTTACATTTCAGATGAGTTACGATCCGTGGCTTTACCCTTCATTCGATCCCTGCGAAACCCTACATTTCAGCAGAATAATGCACGATCGCATGTTGCAGGTCCTGTTCGGGCCTTTGTGAATACAGAATATGTTCGACTGCTGACCTGGCCAGCACATTCTCCAGATCTCTCACCAATTGAATACGTTTGGTCAATGGTGGCCGAGCAACTGGCTCGTCACAATACGCCAGTCACTACTCTTGATGAACTGTGGTATCGTGTTGAAGCTGCTTGGGCCGCTGTACCTGCACACGCCATCCAAGCTCTGTTTGACTCAATGCGCAGGCGTATCAAGGCCGTTATTACGGCCAGAGGTGGTTGTTCTGGGTACTGATTTCTCAGGAGCTATGCACCCAAATTGCGTGGAAATGTAATCACATGTCAGTTCTAGTATAATATATTTGTCCAATGAAACCCGTTTATCATCTGCATTTCTTCTTGGTGTAGCAATTTTAATGGCCAGTAGTGTACATGTCGATGCCATCACGAATGGAGCAAGTTATCAGGGCGCATGGCGGGCCCTGTGCCTACAAGGCAACAGGACACTTGCTGAACTGAGGTGACTGAAATGCTAATTGATTCTGCAGAACATACTAATGTACATTTCCTGTGAATGCGTACTTGCTCTCTCTAGTTGTTCAAGGTGTTCCGGTTTTTTTCTGAACTTGAGTGTACATTGTCACTGTTGATGGGTGGTCCCTACACACATTGTATGGTAATCCAGTAACATTGTCAGTGTTTGAGAGTTGAACAGTGCAGTTATCTGTGGTGAATTCCGATGTAATTGATATCAGTTATGATATCACAGATCGATATTACTGCCACTGGCGTTTCACATTTGGCAAAGGAAATGCACAGTTCTTACAGACACCAAGACTGAAGGTGTGGGGACGCAGTAGCTCCAAAGATACACACCCTATGAGCCACGCCTTCAGCGTCTCTATGAGTGCACTTTATCACCACGATATATGATGGCCTGCAGCAACTACACGCCAAGTCTCAGTCTTCGGCAGTAGTCAGTCTTAGTCAGTTCGCTAGTGCATTAGTAATGCGAGCGTCACACTGCACGACACTCATTAGTTAGCTTCTTGTAATAGCTGGAATTTACTGCTGTTAGTTCATTTCTGTTGTGTCTTTGCAACAGTTAGAGAAAGCTATAAGTTAATTAAATCGTCTGTTTTCTGTGTTTATGTGCTCGCTTATCATTTCTGTTCTGCTTCCCTATGACGACAGCTGCTGCATTACTCTGTAGCCCACCTCCATTGCTGTTGTGTGTGAAATAGTACACAACATCATTCATAGCCTAACAACACTACTTTAGTCTCAGCAGATCATAGATTTTCAAAAAGTAGCACCACATTGAACTCTCGATCTGATAACAATACATTTAACGATGCAGAGACTAACACGACATTCATTAGTGCGCTATGCGATGCTAGTGGTGTAGATAATGAGGATAGTCGAAACTCAATGTACGGAAACAATTCTATGCGTCTCGCTCCAATCTGTAATGGAGCTTGTAGTAAGCCTGAACTCTGGGCATGAATGCTGGTAAGAAATCCACTGGAAATGTTCGATGTCCTATGCATAAGGTAAAACACAATTTATGTGAGGAAACGCTTAAAAATGCAGTACTAGGATGGACGTTGGATCACTTTCTGTTTGTAGGAAGGATTTTTGGGGTTTAACATATCACGATCATCTATATCAAATTTCCATCACACCAAGACATACCCACAACGAAAATCAGTATTAGTTAATAAGTAGTACTGTCGCCCACCAGAAGAGTGTGTGATCACTTTAGTACGACTAGTTGAGAATCTATGGTCAAGAATCTATTATTACAGCTAAATGAGCGCCTATTTGCACCTATAATGTGAATCTACTTCATCTAATTTTCATTTGGATCTACTGGTTGAATCTATGGAATTATTGTACTACTACAAATCCACTAGTACTCTACCAACTTCTCCACACCGACCACGCCTCTTTTAGAACTCTGATAACGTATTTTCCAGCATTAATATCATTATGATTCGCTGTAACATAAGACTCAATAGTGCTACTGCCGACCAATGCGACTAACAACAGTGTTCATCCCAAATGATTACGAAATCGCTTGGAACCATTTGATGTCTATGTCTGCCTGTCGATAACGTATATTGAGATACGGGACATTCACAGTACAGTATAACAACTTGTGTACTGTCTTCCAGCAGGATGAGTGTCTGTGGCGGGAGGGTAGAATTGCGTTACTCTCGTTTGACAGAGTATATAGTATGACGGAAGTCTAATACATACAATCATGATACTTCTGCTACCTTAATTGTGTACTGTTGGCCGTAGGAAGGTGCAGTTACATACAGACGAACTGCAGGAAATTGCCTAATGTGAAACGCTGTATCAAATTTCTAAAAGAATCTTCCCTGTCACATCTGGAATACTTCGCAACACTGACCAGCAAAGCAATTATAACGCAACCATGTTGTTGAAGGAATCACACCTGCAATCATCTGAAATGGTTTACAAATCCTGTGGAAATGTGTGATGTATGTGTCCGACAGTTAACTCCTGCATATCTTTTGTAACACTTCGGGATAGACGTACTGTGATGCCATCTAGCTTCGATCGTAAACCTACGACACTTGTCGTCAAGCTTTGATCTTAGAAATACTGAGTGACCAAAATCACCAGCACATATGCTGTACTCAGGAAGACAATATCACAGATCTACACTCCTGGAAATTGAAATAAGAACACCGTGAATTCATTGTCCCAGGAAGGGGAAACTTTATTGACACATTCCTGGGGTCAGATACATCACATGATCACACTGACAGAACCACAGGCACATAGACACAGGCAACAGAGCATGCACAATGTCGGCACTAGTACAGTGTATATCCACCTTTCGCAGCAATGCAGGCTGCTATTCTCCCATGGAGACGATCGTAGAGATGCTGGATGTAGTCCTGTGGAACGGCTTGCCATGCCATTTCCACCTGGCGCCTCAGTTGGACCAGCGTTCGTGCTGGACGTGCAGACCGCGTGAGACGACGCTTCATCCAGTCCCAAACATGCTCAATGGGGGACAGATCCGGAGATCTTGCTGGCCAGGGTAGTTGACTTACACCTTCTAGAGCACGTTGGGTGGCACGGGATACATGCGGACGTGCATTGTCCTGTTGGAACAGCAAGTTCCCTTGCCGGTCTAGGAATGGTAGAACGATGGGTTCGATGACGGTTTGGATGTACCGTGCACTATTCAGTGTCCCCTCGACGATCACCAGTGGTGTACGGCCAGTGTAGGAGATCGCTCCCCACACCATGATGCCGGGTGTTGGCCCTGTGTGCCTCGGTCGTATGCAGTCCTGATTGTGGCGCTCACTTGCACGGCGCCAAACACGCATACGACCATCATTGGCACCAAGGCAGAAGCGACTCTCATCGCTGAAGACGACACGTCTCCATTCGTCCCTCCATTCACGCCTGTCGCGACACCACTGGAGGCGGGCTGCACGATGTTGGGGCGTGAGCGGAAGACGGCCTAACGGTGTGCGGGACCGTAGCCCAGCTTCATGGAGACGGTTGCGAATGGTCCTCGCCGATACCCCAGGAGCAACAGTGTCCCTAATTTGCTGGGAAGTGGCGGTGCGGTCCCCTACGGCACTGCGTAGGATCCTACGGTCTTGGCGTGCATCCGTGCGTCGCTGCGGTCCGGTCCCAGGTCGACGGGCACGTGCACCTTCCGCCGACCACTGGCGACAACATCGATGTACTGTGGAGACCTCACGCCCCACGTGTTGAGCAATTCGGCAGTACGTCCACCCGGCCTCCCGCATGCCCACTATACGCCCTCGCTCAAAGTCCGTCAACTGCACATACGGTTCACGTCCACGCTGTCGCGGCATGCTACCAGTGTTAAAGACTGCGATGGAGCTCCGTATGCCACGGCAAACTGGCTGACACTGACGGCGGCGGTGCACAAATGCTGCGCAGCTAGCGCCATTCGACGGCCAACACCGCGGTTCCTGGTGTGTCCGCTGTGCCGTGCGTGTGATCATTGCTTGTACAGCCCTCTCGCAGTGTCCGGAGCAAGTATGGTGGGTCTGACACACCGGTGTCAATGTGTTCTTTTTTCATTTCCAGGAGTGTACTCTCACGAGCTCTATCCATAAAGTATCTATGTTCACACGTTTCTTGTAGTGGCCATTTTCGCAGCAGCTGTATATAAATTGCAGTTGTTTCAAAGAAAATGCCTTTTTTGCATGCTGCACATCGAAATTTTTATTTTTATTTTTATTTATGCACCCAGACGCTTCGCCTTTTTTACAAGGCATCTTCAGTGGGTGTCAGGTAACTTCTAATTCACTGCATCTAAGCAAACTGCTTTTTCTCATCTGGCAACCAGGTGGACATCTTACAGTTCACTGTTTACGTTACACATCACTGTGACTGCCATCTTTTTAATATAGAGATTGTTAAAAAGATGGCAGTTCCAGTGATGTGTAACGTAAACAGTGAACTGTAAGATGTCCACGTGGCTGTCAGATGAGAAAAAGCAGTTTGCTTAGATGCAGTGAATTAGAAGCTACCTGACACCCACTAAAGATGCCTTGTAAAAAAGGCGAAACGCGTCTGGGTGCATAAATAAAAATAAAAATAAAAATTTCGATGTGCAGCATGCAAAAAAGGCATTTTCTTTGAAACAACTGCAATTTATCTATGTTAATCTTCTTTATGATGACGTTGAGCTTGATAGCTCACACATCGACCTGATGATAATAAACCCCAGAAGGCTGTACCTTAAGAAAGCTGTTGGATACGTTGGATGTATGTAAAACGTAAATCACTTATAATTTATGTGAGGAATCACTTAAAACGTCCTAACCAATAGATCGCTTTCTGTTTATAGGAGGGATAACTACAGTTTCGTGTGTCATGCAGACCAGTGCAGTGTTGCGCTATTAATTTTACTTTTACAAATGGACCTAAGGTCTGTTGGATGGCGTTAAATCATCATCAGAACTTTTGAACTGTGTGTTTTGTACTCTCACCTTGTTGCATACATCAGATTCAGTAGGAAGCGTTCACATATGTATATATTTCATTCAAGAACAACTAAAGATAGTGCACCAGGTCAAAAATTAGTGTTTTCAATCCCTTTCAACTTATCAAGGGCTTGTCTAATCGATTTAACACAGAATCGCATTGTATTGGGTGCGAAAAAAGGTGAATCAACACCCTAGTAAGTACACACCGAACTATATTATTCGCATACGCTGTAGGTGAAGTTATATTTTAATTATTTTAGCATAATATATATCTTTCCTCCTTGTCATGAGACTCAT
Source organism: Schistocerca nitens (assembly GCF_023898315.1). Classification (NCBI taxonomy): domain Eukaryota; kingdom Metazoa; phylum Arthropoda; class Insecta; order Orthoptera; family Acrididae; genus Schistocerca; species Schistocerca nitens. Next base: position 74,648,994 of record NC_064615.1, on the reverse strand, counting down.
TGTTGTCCACTTCCGTTATTGTGAAAACTACTAAATGATAACATCTCCTTTCTTAAATGCTGGAATTTATTAATTAAATCACTCAATTTATAAACATTTATGAACATCAAACACTGTGTGCCATTCTGCCACTCATCTCCGGTCTCACTACCGAGCAACCTCTCTCTCTTGCCTCTCACACCCGACTTCCACCCACGGACTCCAACACTCGACTACTGGTTACCAACTCGCACATTGTTGACTGCATTGCAGTCTTTGCTTAAACCATGTATGATCTCTGCATAGTGCATAATCGATACTACGTAAGGGTACTGTACCCTTACAAGTTGATGCACGCAACTGTAGGTCTATACATCGATAATTTCAACTGACTGAGGTATTTTATCTCTGCTAATTTTTAATTTAAAAATAAAAAAAACGGTTAAAATGGCTCTGAGCACTATGGGACTTAAAAAATGGTTCAAATGGCTCTGAGCACTATGGGACTCAACTGCTGAGGTCATTAGTCCCCTAGAACTTAGAACTAGTTAAACCTAACTAACCTAAGGACATCACAAACATCCATGCTCGAGGCAGGATTCGAACCTGCGACCGTAGCGGTCTTGCGGTTCCAGACTGCAGCGCCTTTAACCGCACGGCCACTTCGGCCGGCATGGGACTTAACATCTGAGACCATCAGTCCCCTAGACTTAAAACTACTTAAACCTAACTAACCCAAGAACAGCACACACATCCATGCCCGAGGCAGGATTCGAACCTGCGACCATAGCAGCAGCGCGGTTCCGGACTGATGCGCCTAGAACCACTCGGCCACAACTGCCGGTATTATATCGACCCAACTAGTGTTGGGTGGCATTCAATCATTACCAAGTTCACGCTGTTAGTTCTGAGTTGTGGCTATCAATACCCAGGAAACAAGTTTCACCGCCTATCAATTCTCTGAGATTTCGAGGACACTGTGCGATCTATCATCGAGCTATACACCCAATTGAAAGTTCATATCGACAGCGTCAATCGACTGTGTTCCGGAGTAAAGTCAAGCGCCGGCACGCCAGAGAGCAGAGGAGGCTGTGAAGAAGACGTCAGCCATTTGCACGCTGACCGACCCCTCTCCAGGACGACAACGCAACAGCAGCGGCCTCTATGCGAAGAGGACATTAGCGCCACGCCCGACTGGTCGCGGCCCAGTTCTACAATAGCTTCAACACTAGTCATTTCGCTTGCACTACATAGCATTGTGTATAGTGAAGAACCTTGCATACTTTAGAGGTCGCCCTTAGCTTGCGACACTTCTGTGTTATTCTCAAAGGTAAGTATTGTCATTGTTCATTTTGTAATAAACTCATTAATACGATTTGTTTGAAGTGTTTGCCTAGCGATCCGAGAAAGCAGGTTCCCCAGACACCCCATCTTTGACGACTAGGCAGGATTCAACATTTGGCGGCGAGTAAGAAGAACCCCGTGCACGGCTGCCACGAAATTTCTACTGTGTTTTGCTGGCGCCTTAATTCTGCATTCTTTTTTCTTTGCAGGGGCGTGTTTACTTGCTTCAACAGTATCTCTTATAGTGTTTGCCTAGTCTGTTTATTGCATTTGCATAGTCCAAAATGAGCAACCCACCTATCCCACCCCCTGCTGAAGCGCCTCAGCTGCAAGCATTAGATGCAATGCAGCTAACACAGATGTTTCAGTTTCAGACCCAGCAAAATCGCCACGCTGCTCCACAAGGTACAGTAGCTACTCACCGCTCAAGCAACTAATGCAATGCAAAATACAACTATAGCCTTTTCGCCAGTTTAATGAAAAACAAGAGGAATGGATCGAGTGGTCCCAACAATTTGAAGCCCATGTAATTGCTCACAGCGTACCAGGTACTGTGAAACTACATTACGTTTTGTCAATGGTAGGGAGTGCAGTGTTTCGCCTCATTCATAAATTATTCCCTAACGCCACTCCAAGTGAACTTTCGTGTGATCAGATAGTAGATTCGCTAACTAACTATTATGACCAATAAGTGAAACCGAGCGAGGTGGCGCAGTGGTTAGCACACTGGACTCTCATTCGGGAGGACGACAGTTCAATCCCGCGTCCGGCCATCCTGATTTAGGTTTTCCGTGATTTCCCTAAATCGCTCCAGGCAAATGCCGGGATGGTTCCTTTAAAAGGGCATGCCGACTTCCTTCCCCGTCCTTCCCTAATCCGATGAGACCATTGACCTCGCTGTCTGCTCTCCTTCCCCAAAAAAACAACAATAAGTGAATGTGGTGGCAACTAGGTACCAATTCTTTCATTGTAAGAAACGGCCAGAACAAACTTATTGCGAGTGGGTAACAGTTTGCAGGGTATGACGAGGAAATGCAAATTCAAATGTGCTTGTGGTGCTTTATATTCCAATGTTGTGTTGTGTGATGCGATCATGTACAATGTAACTGATGTCAAACTTAGAGAACAGATTCCGAAACAGTCCGATCCATCATTCCAACACGTAATGCAAATACTAGATCAGTACAATTCAGGTGCCGTGTCAGCCGATAAATTTGAGCAGCCATTACATTTGTCAGGCTGAGTCGTCCCTTGCTTACGACCGGCCCATTAGGCAACGATAGCTCACACGTGCCATGCCTTGTACATAGTTCTCCTCGTCGCATAAAAAGTTCTCTAAACAGGCGAACGGAATTAAGTTATGCCCTCGGTGCTATTCACAGCACAGACTGCCCATCCAGACAAGCGCAGTGTTAAGATTGTGGGAAACAGGTCATGTACAGTCCTTATGTTTGCAACGTAACAAATGCAAGAATTCTACCCGCTCATATAATGCTAGTCAGGGCCCGTGTAATCAATGCGGTGTATTCCAAGCCTGCTGCATGCATTAGCAAAACTAGCAAGCGAACAGTTTCTTCAGTGCAATGCCAGTCCAACAAACTTTTTGTTCATTTGCATACTAGTCGAAAACGTGTGAAATTTCAGTTGAACACGGTGCCTCAGTTACATTGCTGAATCGTAACACGTATGAACCGTTAGTCTCCCCACACCTGTCTGAAACTAGCACGCACCTGACGGCTCATAATGGACAAGACATTTCCGTTCTCAGAAAATTTACTTTGCCTGCCGTGTATCGCTCGCATACGCGAACTGTGACTTTCACTGTGCTACAATCATGTGACTGTGAGAACATATTTGGTCTTGATTCGTTTGATTTGTTTGTCTTTAAAATTCAGGATAATGTGTTGTCACTGACTGCATTCAGTGCCAAAGACAGTGTCGCTAGCTTGCTGAAGGAATTCCCTGAACTGTTTTCTGAAGGTTTAAGCAAGGCTAATAATTTTGCTGCACGTATTACTATGAAAGACAATACTCAACCGAAATTTTGCCAGGCCCGAGCTGTTCCCATTGCATTATGGGACAAAGTCGTTGCTGAACTTAAAGAATTGCCAGATAGCGGAGCTACTGCGCCCATACCAGCTAGTCAATGGGCAAGTCCACTGGTTTTGCTCCGGAAACCGTCAGGTCGCATTCGCTTCTTTGTTGACTTTAAGTATATAGTCAACCCACAAACTGTGATTGATATTTATCCATTGCCATGCCCAGGGGATCTCATAGACAGATCAGGCGCTAGTCACCACTTTTCAAAAATTGATTTGCGCGACGCAAATCTCCAAATACCATTAAATGAAGAATCTCAAAACGTGTGTCTTGTGAACACACATTTCGGCTTGCTTAAATATTTACGTTTGCCTTTTGGCAGTGCTTCCTCACCCGCCATTTTACAACGGTATTTGGAACAGCTGATTGCTCAAGTACCAAACTGTTCAAGTTCGGACGATATTGTCGTAGCAGATCGTACACTTGAAGGACACATTGCAAATTTTTGTGCTTTGTTTCGTGCGTTACCTGATGCACGACTAGCCGGCCGGTGTGGCACTGCGGTTCTAGGCGCTACAGTCTGGAACCGCGCGACCGCTACGGACGCAGGTTCGAATCCTGCCTCGGGCATGGGTGTGTGTGATGTCCTTAGGTTAGTTAAGTTAAGTAGTTCTAAGTTCTAGGAGACTGATGACCTCAGAAGTTAATTTCCATAGTGCTCAGAGCCATTTGAACCATTTTTTTGATGCAGGACTAAAGTGTTGACTGCACAAGTGTGATTTTTTTCAAACTTGAGTTGCAGTATCTTGGTCATGCCACAAACAGTCAAGGTGTACATCCGCGTACGGAACCTGCCAGTTCCTCACAATGTCACATAATTGCAGTCAGTTTTAGGGAAAATTAACTATTATATTCGGTTCATACCGAATTCTGCACAAATCGCAGCTCCATTCCATCGCTTGCGTCGCAAGAATGTCCCCTTTATTTGGATAGATGAGTGCCAAGAAGCTTTTCAAACACTTAAAGATCCATTGCTAAGTGATCGATGCTTGGTTCACTTTGATCCTGACAAACCACTTGCGTTGCAAGTTGACGCTTCCTCTTACGGAATCGGTGTAGTGCTTGCGCACAGAATTGGTGATAAAGACAGGCCTATTTCTTTCGCATCAAAAGTGTTGTCCAAAGCTCAGTGCAACTATTCACAAATAGAGAAAGAGGCATTCGCTATTGTATATGGCGTCCCCAAATTCCACCACTATTTGTGTGGCAGAAAATTTTACTTAGTAACGGATCACAAGCCATTACAATCCTTGTTTCATCCGATGAAGCCGGTTTCTGTACGAACTGCCAAAAAATTGCAACGATGGGCTTTGTTGTTGTCTCAATACTAGTACGAGATTGTGTATCGTCCGACAGGTCAACTTGGTAATACGGACACAGTCTCACGTCTTCCGCTTGGCCCTGATACAGACTTCGACGCTTCTGCTGCATCTTGCTGTCACATCGATGCTCAGCATTCTGAATTGCTTCAATACTTTCCTCTGAACTACAGGAAAATTGCACAGGCCATGGAAGCTGACCCAGATTTGAATGTTTTGCTAAAATACATTCGCACATCTTGACCTCGCTCGTTGCATAGCATAGAGAACTCAGCAGTGCGCCGCCACTTTGATCGTCGGCATAGCCTCGGTATAACAAGGAGCGATACTTGTTCAAAATGACAGTGGACTGTCACTTGTGTTGATCCGCAAAGCTTTGCAAAAAGAAGTGTTGCAGCTACTTCACCAAGGACGCTGGGAGATTGTTCGTACGAAACAGTTAGCGCTTCGACACTATACTTGGCAGGGTATGGACACCGAAATAGAACATATGACGTCACAGTGTCACGCATGTGCGGAAAATCAGTCCGCTCCGCCACAATAATTCTCTGCTTGTCCTAAGTCACAATAACCATGGCGACGTGTCCACATAGACTTTGCGGGACCTTTTCGGAACACTCGTTGATTCATCGTTGTAGACTCGTATAGCAAGTTTCCTTTTGCCGTGCGAATGAACTCGAAGGTTTGACTGAAGTCATTGTGCCGGACAACACCCTCAGTCCACGTCAAATGAATCTGAATCATTCTGTGAAGGCACTGGCATAAGGCATCTGACTAGTGCACCGTTCCATCTACTATCAAACGGCGAAAGGGAACGTTATGTCAGAACCTTCAAGAAGCATATGTCCAAACTTCGCTCCGCACACACCAGGGATCAAGCATTGCAGCTGTTTCTCGCCTGCTGTCGTTAGCATCCACGAGATGGACCATCGCCGGCAGAATTGCATCACGACCACCTCCATCGGACACTGCTCCACCTGTTCCACCCTCCTCAGCATCCGGCGCCGAAGGAAGGCACTGCATGATATTGTGTGTTCAGGGTTTGTAGCGGCAGCAGATTGCGGGCGCTAGGCGAGATCCTTGTCGACTTGGCGCGTGCGTGTATCTCATTCCAGGCCCAGACGGATTGCAGCACCGACATCACAATCAAAATCTCCACTGTCATATGCACGGTGATCGTTCCGTATCTCTTCCCCCAGATTCACAGATCCCGAGGACAGTGCGGTCACAGTAGCCGCCAGAGGGTGCTATGACGACACCACGGGACGATCGCATGGTTTGCCTTCTACACTTCCTCTCGTCCTACTGATAGAGGTGGACGCGCCCACGCCGCAGCGGCCGACTCTTGTTATAGGCCTTAGGAGGTGGTCGCGTACCCTTCTGGTCGTTTTGCGGGGGACGTTTCCGCCATAGCGAAGACCGGATGGTAGGGTACGACTGGAGGTCTGCCGCCCCCTGCAGCCACAGCTTCCAGTCCCTCAGAGCATCCACACTCCTGCCTCCCCCGACGTTGTCGTGCTCCCTGTACGACGACGGTCCGTTGCTTTGAGGAGAGGGGGGAGAGGGGATTCTCGAACATATTCTCAGTTCGAATATAATGAATTTCCTTGAGACAGACAAGTTGCTGTCCATGCATCAGCACGGCTTTAGAAAGCATCGCTCCTGCAAAACGCAACTCGCCCCCCTTTTTTCACATGATATCTTGCGAACCATGGATGAAGGGTATCAGACGGATGCCATATTCCTTGACTTCCCGAAAGCGTTTCACTCGGTGCCCCACTGCAGACTCCTAACTAAGGTACGAGCATATGGGATTGGTTCCCAAGTATGTGAGTGGCTCGAAGACTTCTTAAGTAATAGAACCCAGTACGTTGTCCTCGATGGTGAGTGTTCATCGGAGGTGAGGGTATCATCTGGAGTGCCCCAGGGAAGTGTGGTAGGTCCGCTGTTCTTTTCTATCTACATAAATGATCTTTTGGATAGGGTGGATAGCAATGTGCGGCTGTTTGCTGATGATGCTGTGGTGTACTGGAGGGTGTCGTCGTTGAGTGACTGTAGGAGGATACAAGATGACTTGGACAGGATTTGTGATTGGTGCAAAGAATGGCAGCTATATAGATAAATGTAAATTAATGCAGATGAATAGGAAAAAGAATCCTGTAATGTTTGAATACTCCATTAGTAGTGTAGCGCTTGACACAGTCACGTCGATTAAATATTTGGGCGTAACATTGCAGAGCGATATGAAGTGGGACAAGTATGTAATGGCAGTTGTGGGGAAGACGAATAGTCATCTTCGGTTCATTGGTACAATTTTGGGAAGATGTGGTTCATCTGTAAAGGAGACCGCTTATAACAAACTAATACGACCTATTCTTGAGTACTGCTCGAGCGTTTGGAATCCCTATCAGGTCGGATTGAGGGAGGACATAGAAGCAATTGAGAGGCGGGCTGCTAGATTTGTTACTGGTAGGTTTGATCATCGCGCGAGTGTTACGGAAATGCTTCAGGAACTCGGGTGGGAGTCTCTAGAGGAAAGGAGGCGTTCTTTTCGTGAATCGCTACTGAGGTAATTTAGAGAACAAGCATTTGAGGCTGACTGCAGTACAGTTTCACTGCCGCCAACTTATATTTCGCGGAAAGACCACAAAGATAAGATAAGAGAGATTAGGGCTCGTACAGAGTCATATAGGCAGTCATTTTTCCCTCGTTTTGTTTGGGAGTGGAAGAGGGAGAGAAGATGCTAGTTGTAGTACGAGGTACCCTCCGCCACGCACCGTATGGTGGATTGCGGAGTTTGTATGTAGATGTAGATGTAGAGGGGGGAGGGGGAGGGGGAGAAATGTTACGGCGTAAAGTCAAGCTCCGGCACGCCAGTCGCGAACAAGAGAGCAGAGAGGGCTCTGAAGAAGACGTCAGCCAATTGCACGCTGACCGACCGCTCTCCAGGACGACAATGCGACGGCAGCGGCCTCTATGCGAAGACGACATTAGCGCCGCGCCCGACCGGTCGCGGCCCAGTTCTACAACAACTTCAAGACTAGTCATTTTCCTTGTATTATGTAGCATTCTCTGTACTGAAGAATCGTGCATATCTTACAGGTCGCCCTTTGCTTGCGAGACATCTGCGTTATTCTTGACACGTTTCCTAGCCTTGAAGGGGAATCAAAAATCTAAATTAGCATTCCAAATTAATAAAGGAGGAAAGTGCCATTAGATGGCGGTCGCGCGCGTATTGTCACCCGCAATACGGACGGCGCAGCGCGATGAAACTGCAACGCTCCGTGCCGAGCTCGGCGTGAAGCGGCTGGTATAAATTCAAAAATAAAGCATGGACCACCATCAATAATTTGAACGAAGCGGGGCCTTTGTCCGACTGGTGTAGGTCGCACAACGACGTCACTGTTAGTGGACGGCGGGCCGAATCATTCTTTGCGTCACTCGCGTGAAAACTGCGGCAGGATGCAAATGAAATGATCGGCGCACTGATATCAGGGACGTGGAGCGATATACGCGGTTTGAAATTAATGACTGAGCACGAGAAGTGTTCGGCCATATACGTCCACAAACAATGGGTCGTCGGTGCTTCTTTTCCAACCGTGATCATCTGAAAAACATAAATCATAAAATATTAATAACAAAGTGACATGGAGGGTTGAAATTTAGAAATGAAAATCATAGTAAAGTTAACTTTGACTATATTGTAAGCACTTAAGGTACATTTTAAAATAAATTCATACAGAGAGTCATGACAATGCGTCCGTACCTGTCGCAGAGTGATGTACTTCGCGCAAGTGAGAGACTGTTTGTTTACTCTTAGGACAATGTATCTTTGACTTGTTATATTGTACAATGTATCTTTGACTTGTTATATTGTATGTTCTGTGACTATGGAATAAAGGGTTGTGAGACTGCAAATCGCTGCTCTACTGTGATTCACGACACAAGAGTTTTTGGTGCCGAAACCCGGGAGACAGACTTTGCCCGAGACAATTCCACGATTGTCGTAGTGAACAGAATTCTGGACGCACGTCACGCGGCAATACTACGACGGGGTTTACTGCAGCGATTTGTTACACCACGCAACAAGCTCTTCGACGACAACCGCCATCATACACAGCTAAGTTCAACTGAATTATCACGCAACATGTTTTGTAGTGCCATTTGTAAAGGCAACTGATTACAGTATTGCCGCCGTGTACTGCTATTGTAGCTGTTCGATTAGCGCTTTAACGAATTATCAGATCCTACGCTACGCCTGTAGATTGTTTTTGACTAGTGCTGCCATCTAGCGACCATCAATTGAACTACTTCGACTAGCGATCCAAAGATAACGCCTTACTAGGACCAGCTGATCGCTAGCCGACACTGCTTTAAACTTTCGAGTAATCTGACGGAATGGACGTGCCAGACCACAAACCAGAAGCGCAATTACACTCTCTAAAGAGAAAACGTACGAGAGAAAGAGCAAACATTACGCGACTCGTGGCGGAAGTTGCAAGGTTGCCCGACACATCGGAAATCGCGGATTATAAATATTACAATGACAGATTGGGAAGCGTTCTGGACCGCCTCGTTAAATTAGATGAAGATATTCACGAGTTGTTAGACGATGGCGAATACGAAGAAGATGTTCCTAAATGTGAAGATTATATAGACACCGCGAAACTCACAATTTCCCGATTGTCTCACGAAATAGAGAACCAGCTTGCGAAATCGGTAGCAGACATAAAGATTCCCGACAATCCGCCGGCACAATCTGTAACAATGAGTGTTCCCACAGCTTCAGTAAAACTTCCGCCGATCAAACTTGAGCCTTTTTCAGGCGATATTGAGACATGGGCGCGATTCTGGGAGCAGTTTGAGCAGTCGGTTGACAAAGATCCGACGGTAACTACAATCAATAAACACATTTTTCTTCGCGGCTATCTCTCGGGAGAACCAAAGCATTTAGTGGACGGTATCGCGGTGACGGCCGAGACGTACGCAGAAACGAAGAGGATTCTCCGAGCGCGTTATGGCAACAAGGATCGAATAATTCAAGCCCACTTAGATTATCTCGAAGCCATAAGACCAATTAAGCTGTCCACCCCAGAGGAACTTAATTCAACATTCATTGAATGCCAGCGACGTATTCAAGCTCTCCGGGCACTTGGGGAAGACGTGAACGGATACGGTCGAGTCCTCGCGCCGAAAATTTTACGCGCTTTTCCGGATGACATATGCCGCCGCTGGATAATTCACGCCAAGCGTACAGGAATATCCGAAGGGGACATTTTGCAACTGATGGAGTTTCTGAACGAGGAAGTCGACGGGGCGCTTACCACGCAGAAGATACGCGGTGAATTTTCAAGCACTTTTAGTAACCTTCCCACAGCGTCCACACTTCACGTACACGCGAAATCTAAAAGATCGACTCCGAAGGATACCAGCGTAAAGGAACCATTCTGCGTCTTTTGTGAATCCGACGGTCATTGGGCGCAAGACTGTAAGAAGATCGTACGCGTTAATGATCGAATAGAGAAATTGAAACTAGCAAACAGATGCTTTCTTTGTCTTCAACGTGGGCACAAAGTGTCAAATTGCAAAAAGAAAGAAAAGGCTCGGTGTGTTAACTGTAAAAGACTGCATCATAAGTCCATTTGTGAGGAACGAAAGGATATTAGGGGTCCTGCGGGTCAGACAAACGTTACTTCCGTTGGAAAGGTATCTGTCGCTCCCCACGGTTACACGTACCTTCAGACAGCCCAAGTATGCGTCTCAGGACCTACAGGATTGAGCAGGACAACGCGATGTCTACTGGACGCAGGCAGTCAGTCCAGCTTCATAGCAAAATCGCTGATTGATGATCTGAAACTGCAAACGGTAGACCGACAAGAACTAACCGTTTGTTCCTTTGAATCAAACCCTACACGCCCACGCCACCGCAGGCTTGTTCAGTTTAATATGAAGGGGCTTTGGCAGAATTCTTCAGTGCCACTTACTGCCTTCGAAAGTACTCACGTTATTTCTCACCAGCCTTCAGTTCCACACCATATAAAGAGTTTACCAGATGCCCGTAAGATTACGCTAGCAGATCCGAAAACCGATTCAACAGAAGATCTTCCCGTGGAGATTCTTGTAGGAGGCGATTTTTATTGGAAGATAGTGAAGCACAATTCGCCCATACGCATCTCTGAAACCTTAGTGTTAGTTCCTTCTCTGTTTGGCTGGATACTTAGTGGTAACAAGTCACAAGCCTGTGTGCATACAACCGTGGTAAATTTTGCTCAGACTGACCGATCTCCTCTGCACTCTGACAATGATTTCAGACGCTTTTGGGACTTGGAAACTATAGGGATTACTGCCGATCAGGATCTACCTGTGAACAACAAGGATACGAGACTTCTTGAAGAGTTTAGAGCATCTTTCTCTATAAAGGATCATCGAGCAGTCGTTACACTTCCCAGAATGCAACATAAAGTGCTTTCGAGTAACAGACCTATCGCGGAAAAACGATTCAAGCACCTCAGGGAAAGATTTCAACGTCAAGAGACATTTAAGCAAATGTATTTCGATCTTATGCTAGACTACATTACGAAGGGGCAAGTAGAGGTCGCTCCCACCCCACTCTCAGGAAAGGAGCTATTTTATCTCCCTCATCATGCAGTGAGGAAGGAGAAATACGGAACCACTAAGTGGAGAATAGTCTTTGACGCCTCATCTCACGAAAACAATGCACCTTCTCTGAATGAGGTATTAGAAGTAGGACCGAACCTATTACCAGAGATTCTGGAAATTTTACTGCGTTTCAGATTATATTCTACGGCTATCGTCGCAGACATCACACAAGCTTTCCTTCAATTAACCTTGAACGAAAAGGACAAAGACTTGACCAGATTCTTCTGGTTCAAAATTAGCCAGGATCAAACAGGAAATCTTCAAACGACGGACGAACTAACAGAATACCGTTTTAACAGACTCCCATTTGGCCTGATCTGCAGCCCATTTTTACTTTCTGCAACACTAAGAGAACTTGCCGACAAGTGTATGACAGCATTTCCCACCGTAGCGCCACTTATAAACAAGACCGCATACATGGACGATTTTGTGATCTCAGTAGAAGGTGATAATTTGGTGATAACTATATACTATGAACTTGTAACCCTAATGAAATTGATCAGTCTCCCCTTATCAAAATGGGCTACCAACTGTGAACAACTCCACACTATCTGGAGGGCAGAAGGGCGAGAACTCCACACCCAGACTCAAGTTTTAGGTGTAGACTGGAACACCGCAGGTGACTACTTCTGTATCGACCCTAGCGAAATCATCAGAAGGTCGTCAGAAGAGCCAGCCACCAAACGACTCCTTTTACAATGTACGGCTAAATTCTATGACCCACTCGGACTGTTTTCCCCAGTTTCTCTTGTTGGGAAATTGCTATTCCAGGACACATGGTGCCGAGGAATTGGCTGGGATGAACTTATGCCCTGGGACTTAGGGGCACGATGGCGCACTTGGATATCTAGCTTACCTTCATTGTCACATATACGTGTCCCTAGATGGATAGCTACAGCTCATGGAAGAGACTCTCAGCTGCACGTATTCTGTGACGCCTCGGAAAAGGCATATGGAGCAGCTTTGTACATTCGTACTGTCTTAGATGATGACGTCGTAACCCATTTAGTCTGTAGCAAGAACAGACTTGCTCCTATTAAGAAGGTGACATTGCCTCGACTCGAACTTTTAGCAGCAGTAGTTGGGACCAGACTATTGTGTTACTTTTGCCGCGCAACAGACTTTAAAATTGCCCGTGCAATACTGTGGACGGATTCTACAATAACACTAAGTTGGATTCGCTGTGATCCTAACAAATGGAAGACCTTCGTTTGTAATCGTGTAACTGAGGTACAAACACACACGACTCCCACGCAATGGAAACACTGCCCAGGACCAGACAATCCTGCTGACCACCTCTCACGTGGACTCCTCGGCTACCAAATGAATTCTTTGGACATTTGGTGGCATGGGCCGCCTTGGCTTACACGCCCCCCTGAATGCTGGCCAAACAACGATACTCCAACGATGGTACGACTTCCTGCCGAAGAAAAGAGGAAGAAAACGCAGAGCCAAGTTTTGTCGATATCTACGCCAACCAGCCTTTTGAACTTACTTAAATTCAGCTCATACTGGAAGCTCATTCGTATCACAGCATGGACTCTCCGTTTCCTACACAACATTCGTCAGAAGAATAAATCTTCAGGAGAACTTACTGCCACCGAATTATCAGCTGCCAAAATGTATTGGATTCAAGTGGGCCAGAGAGATTCCTTCCCCAACGAATTACATGCACTTCAGAATAACTTACCACTGCCAAGAGAGTCAAAAATCGCACGATACAATCCTTTCCTAGAAGATGGACTGATACGTCTAGGAGGTCGACTGCAGTGCACTAGCCTAAATAGGGAACAAAAACATCCTGTACTCCTTGACGGTTCCCACCACTTCACACAATTGGTTATTCGAGAGACACACATCCGCCTTCATCACTTTGGTGTTCGTTCTGTACTATCCGAACTGCGAACCGAATTTTGGATCCTTAGAGCTCGTCAGGCCATCAAAAGAATCCTACACTCATGCCTCGCATGCAAGATCTTGAAGAATCCACGAGGGCAACAGATCGAAGCACCGCTGCCACCTGAACGAGTTTCACCTGCCAAACCATTTGCTGTAACCGGAATAGACTTTGCTGGTCCACTATTCATCAAAGTGGGGAAGGAAACGCACAAGTCATATATCACTCTTTTCACATGTGCTACCACACGAGCTGTACACCTCGAACTCTGTACAGACTTGTCAACGGACAAGTTTCTTATGGCACTTGAGCGATTCGCCGGAAGACGCGGACTACCCCACACGATATATACAGATAACGCGAAAACATTCCACGCCACGAATATGGAACTAGCCCAACTTTGGAAGGCATTAACCACCACAAAATCTTATCAATTCCTCGCCCACCACGGTATTACTTGGAAATTCATTGTCTCCCGGGCGGCTTGGTGGGGAGGATGGTGGGAAAGAATGGTGGGCACTATAAAGCGTTGCCTACGGAAGGTACTGGGACTCGCAAAGCTCACTGAGGAACAACTGAACACCACCTTGATCAGTATTGAAGCCGCGGTGAACTCCAGGCCCATCACACCAGGAGATGATTGTGATGCACTCACACCATCCCATTTTCTGACGGGAGAAAAACTTACGACTATTCCGACGGGACCAGAGCCTTCAGCGAGCACGAATTTAACAAAGGAATTCCGACTGAGACAGCAACTCTGTGACAGTTTTTGGAACCGTTGGGTTAAAGAATACCTATTGGAGCTCCGGAACTACCATGAAGTTAAACGCCCATCGGGACGAGTCATCCCCTTTCGCCCTGGCGACATCGTGCTGATCCAAGAGGACCTTCGTCCGCGACATATGTGGAAGAAGGCCAGGATAGAAAAGGTACTACCAGGAAGAGACGGCAGGGTAAGGACGATAATACTCCGAACACCAGAAGGTCACATCATAAGTCGTCCTGTGCAGCTGGCCGTACCTTTGGAGGTCGACCAGGGTGGGGAGGATGTCGCAGAGTGATGTACTTCGCGCAAGTGAGAGACTGTTTGTTTACTCTTAGGACAATGTATCTTTGACTTGTTATATTGTACAATGTATCTTTGACTTGTTATATTGTATGTTCTGTGACTATGGAATAAAGGGTTGTGAGACTGCAAATCGCTGCTCTACTGTGATTCACGACAGTACCTAATCAGAGCGGCAACAGAACAGAAACCAGCGGACGCAAAACAAAAGAATTAGACATAAAAATGACTGACGAAATTAAACAGAGGTTGTACGTCAGCACATACATCGATAAGTACACACAGATGAAACTATAATACAGGATGTAATATGGAATCTCTGACTCCGTAAATGTCGGAAATAATTTTAAAAGCAAAATAAATACTACTAATTAAAAGGTAATACTACACTGTCAACGTTAAGTATTGTCATTGTTCATTTTGTAACAAACTCATTAATACGATTTATTTGAATTGTTTGTCTAGCGATCCGAGACAGCAGGTTTCCTAGACACCCCATCTTTGACGATTAGGCAGGATTCAACAGGCTGTCCAATTTTGGAACGTCTCAGCAAAAATGGTTCAAATGGCTCTGAGCACTATCGGACTCAACATCCGTGGTCATCAGTCTCCTAGAACTCAGAACTACTTAAACTTAACTAACATAAAGACATCACACACATCCATGCCCGAGGCAGGATTCGAACCTGCGACCGTAGCAGTCACGCGGTTCCGGGCCGAAGTGCCTAGAACCGCACGGCCACCGCGACCGGCAACGTCTCATCCCCATTCTTGAGATAGAATAACAACACGCATTCCCTAAATATTAATTGTGTAGAACTCGGCTCGCTCTTTCGTCCATGAGACCCAGAAGGCGGTAGGTACCGTTTTCCTGACTTCTGGTCAGCGTTCAATATATTTCCGAGATATCTCCACATGAGCAACTACGGAATATCTTGCGAGATTTATGATAGCATTGAAGAACTCCTGGCAAATCATGTATTGTTCTTAACGGAGGAAAACTCACTCTGTTCGTTCAAGACAGTGGATGGAGTTAGATACATGTGTCTATGTTGATACTGTGTTTGATACAGTCTGGCGGTGCTGTCATACGAATAGAATACGCAATATCAAACTCGTTTTTGCGTTTGGATCGGAGAAATACTAGCAAATTACGTGTTGCTCTTCACATACAGGGAAGTTCGCACTTGAAAGGTCGTCACATACATTCATTTAGGGAGTACTACTACAGCTTCTAACATCGGTGTTGTCTGGTGCAGTGCGCACGGTCGTGTTGGCTCCTGTGTAAGTGCTAGGTCTGGACACGTCGAAATAGTAAGCCGCTGTGCAGTTTCAAAACTGAGACGTAGTTAGGACCTAAGCAACGCCTGTGTATGAATGCCTGCTAAGTGACATCCCCGCCTGGAACGTATTGCATTCCCCAAAAAGTTCGATATAAATACATTGTGACGATACCGTTCTTGTCGATTGTGGGAAGAGACGGGAATGTGGAGCACTGAAGGCAGTCGCAGCGGAAACATGAGACTCCTAACTGCCGTGTACGGGGACAGCGCATCAGTTCTTTGGCGTAAAACAATGTAGCCGTCTGAGTGAAGGTATCCAACCCATGTCGAACGTTAGGAGACTGACATACATCGACACGGATTCCGAAACGATGACGTGTTCTTCAGATTCGTAGCGTGTAGGAAAAAGCAGGCAGCCTCGGACTTCGAGCTGTTTCTTACATGGAACTGGAGCAATGAGATATGTACGAGCCCTGAAACGAACTTGTGACGTCACACTTGTCGGCTTGTCCACCACATTTCTCGAACGTTCGGCACTGTGCAGGGCCCACGGGAAATCTATATTTAATTGAAGAAGTACCCACCAAAGGTCTTAATTTTGTCGAGTTTTGTCGAGCACTTGCATGCATTCAGTCACGCAGTCAATAATTATTAAAAAAATGGTTCAAATGGCTCTGAGCACTATGCGACTTAACTTCTGAGGTCATCAGTCGCCTAGAACTTAGAACTACTTAAACCTAACTAACCTAAGGACATCACACACATCCATGCCCGAGGCAGGATTCGAACCTGCGACCGTAGCGGTCGCTCGGTTCCAGACTGTAGCGCCTAGAACCGCTCGGCCACTCCGGCCAGCGAATTATTAAACTCGTCAGAAATAGTTACTCGCTGCTGGGTCTTTGAACAGTACGATTTGTTAGTTTAATGGGGCAACAGCGATGGCGTGCGTGGGAGGGAGTGGATTGAAGAGCGAGTCACGGTCGTTCCGAGTCTTCCGCGAGTGAATCCGGTGTCCAGATGAACGAAAGGCAGCGCGCCAGAGCCGGCCTTGGGGCCAGGTACGGTCAGCAGTTGCGGCCTGCCAGTCGGCCGAGGCAGTTCGTAGCATCATAATGGATGCGAGGAAGGGAATACGGCAACGGGACAGCGCAGGGGTTTCCACAGAATGGCCAGTTACCTCTGACTGTCAGATAATGGAGACCATGGTGTCTTGGGCTTTCCGATCGCGGTTTTGCGACGCGTAACATCAACATGGTGTCTCCGACAACACATGTTTTAGCGAAGGGTTACCGACCGTCAAAGGAAGCCACAACAGTGCATTTTAATTTCTCACTCAGCTTTTGTAAGAAAACCAGGGATTTTAAACATCTCCTTAAATCCTGTGAGTCATTACGTACTCTACTGGCCATTAAAATTGCTATACCACGAAGATGACGTGCTACAGACGCGAAATTTAACCGACAAGAAAAAGATGCTGTGATACGCAAATGATTAGCTTTTCAGAGCATTCACACAAGGTTGGCGCCGGTGGCGACACCTACAACGTGCTGACATGAGGAAAGTTTCCAACCGATTTCTCATACACAAACAGCAGCTGACCGGCGTTGCCTGGTGAGACGCTGGTGTGATGCCTCGTGTAAGGAGGAGAAATGCGTAGCATCACGTTTCCGACTTTGATAAAAGTCGGATTGTAGCCTATCGCGATTGCGGTTTATCGTATCGCGGCATTGCTGTTCGCGTTGGTCGACATCCAATCACTGTTAGCAGAATATGGAATCGGTGTGTTCATGAGGGTTATACGGAACGCCGTGGTGGATCCCAACGGCCTCGTATCACTAGCAGTCGAGATGACAGGCATCTTATCGGCATGACTGTAACGGATCGTGCAGCCACGTCTCGATCCCTGAGTCAACAGATGGGGACGTTCGCAAGACAACAACCGTCTGCACGAACAGTTCGACGACGTTTGCAGCAGCATGGATTATCATCTCGGAGACCATGGCTGCGGTTACCTTTGACGCTGCATCACAGACAGGAACGCCTGTGATGGTGTACTCTACGACGAACCTGGGTGCACGAATGGCTAAACGTCATTTTTTCGGATGAATCCAGGTTCTGTTTACAGCATCACGATGGTCGCATCCGTGTTTGGCGACTTCGCAGTGAACGCTCATTGGAAGCGTGTATTCGTCATCACCATACTGGCGTATCAACCAGCGTGATAGTATGGGGTGCCATTGGTTACACGTCTCGGTCACCTCTTGTTCGCACTGAGGGCACTTTGAACAGTAGACGTTACATTTCAGATGTGTTACGACCCGTGGCTCTACCCTTCATTGGATCCCTGCAAAACGCTACATTTCAGCAGGATAATGCTCGACCGCATGTTGCAGGTCCTGTACGGGCCTTTCTGGATACAGAAAATGTTAGACTGCTGCCCTGGCCAGCACATTCCAGATCTCTCCCCAATTGCAGATGTATGGTCAATGGTGGCCGAGCAACTGGCTCGTCACAATACGCCAGTCACTACTCTTGACGAACTGTGATATCGTGTTGAAGCTGCATGGGCAGCTGTACCTGTACACGCCAACCAAGCTCTCAATGCTCAGGCGTATCTAGGCCGTTATTACGGCCAGAGGTGGTTGTTCTCTGTACTGATTTCTCAGGATCTATGCTCCCAAACTACGTGAAAATGTAGTCACATGTCAGTTCTAGTATAATACATCTGTCCGATGAATACCCGTTTATCATCTGCATTTCTTTTTGGTGTATCAATTTTAATGGCCAGTAGTGTATTCTCTAATTGCCTTTCAACCTTTTTCAATATGTACACCTTTCTTCTTTTATGAAGACACAGGCCAACGGAATCTTTTTTAATTTGAAATATAGCATTTACTGCTTACTCATTCAGCTTATTTATCAGAATGTACACGTCAGTTGTTTTTGATTTATCGAGGGTTTCAGTTTCCTGTGCCAATCTTCAACAGCATTCGTGGTTCTGTGCCACTGGTTAAAAATATTCCACATTTCTATTGGTATGTTAAGATTTTCCGTCCATTGATTGACAATGTAGTCTGAGAATTTCATGCTCTTTTCTCTACTGGGCATTTCCTCTTTATTACCATTCACGCTTCGGCAACACTGTTTGGTGGAAGATGTGCCATTGCAGCACACATGGGGCAAAACGATCAGAACTCTTTTCTATTCATATGTTCTGACGTTCATCACAGTTCTCGTATTTACTACCACAGGCATTGATTTAAGTGAAAATTACAACTCAAAACGGATTTTTAGGTATGAGGTTATTGCTGAGTCATCGATATATCACAGTGGATGTCAAAATCTGTACCGTGTGACCTTCCCAATAAACACATCACTCCCCATAGGACCACTGAATTTTATTACAGGTGTCGCACAATAGATAGCTTAACGAATGGAATTTATGAAACAGGTGTGGCCCTAGAATAAGTTAAACATTGGTGCTGTAACTCACAAGATCATAGAAATAGGAATTTTATCAAGCTACTACATGAAACAATGGTCACTATAAAGTCCTTTTTTTTATAATTCCTCTTGGACTTCAAGTGCACGGAGACTGGAAACCGTTACGTTCACTGCGCATTAACTGATGTTACAATGGAATTTAAATATACTTTGGCTAACATCAGGTAATGAGTCTAAGGTCGACACAATATCTGGTTGTTTGCATTACAAGGTAGCAATATAACAGTGCTGCAATTTACAGGATGTCCATAAATTGCGCTATCATTTCGGAAAATAATAACTAGTAATTACTAGACATACAGGAGCGTTTTCTGTGATAAAACGTTTACCAGGTCTCAGACTTCTTCTCCTTTGTCTCGGTTGCAGCTTTGACTTGGAGTACATCAGAATTGTGGCAGACCAGGAGGAGGCACAGTGTATCATATGGTATGCAGTATCCAAATCTGTGTCAACGATAGTGCGGAATTTTCAACGCCAGCATGGTAGGGCACCGCCGGCGAAAACAGGCATAATCCGGTGGTTAAGAAGTTTTGAGACAGGCAGCGTCACAGACCTTCCTCGAAGTGGACGTCCCGTTGTGTCTGAAGCATATGTTGACAGGGCGCCAACTGCATTTCAACACATCCCTCAGAAGTCAAGTCGTAGTGCATCACACTTACTGTAGGAAGCAAGATAAACTGTATTTAACGTGTCACATAACGGGCTACGCAAGTGTGAACAGTCTAAGTACTGCAGCCAAACGTTCCGTTCTCTGTGGCGTGCAACCGTGTGTTTCATGCTGTCCTCGATAGATGCTGACAATGAGTTTCAGATGAAGCAACGTTCCACATTTTGGACTCGTGGATCATCACAGCATTGGGATTTGTTGTTCTTAAAACCCTTACAAATTATATGAACACATCTGTGATAGCTCGAACTTTACTATCTGGCGTGCCTTAATACACGATAGGGTGACAGACCCATTTTTCTTGCAGAGAAAATCAAAACGGGAAATGTTTACCTGCTCATGCTAGAACATGCTACCAGAGATAAGGAGCTACAGCTGTCCATTATTTTCCAACAACAAGATGCCACATCGGAGTGTGAACGTGCTGAATAACGCATTTCCTTACTAGATGGTTGGGCTGTGATGATTCCATCGCTTGCCCGCCCCCCACCCCTCCCCCCTCTCCCCGCTTCCCGATATCTCGCCATTAGATTTCTTTCTGTGGGGTTACTTCAGGATCGCGTGCACTCAACAGCAGTCAGAGACATTGCTACCATTCGTGCGGGAATCATTGAAGCAATCAGCACTATTGATACTGCAGTGCTGATACGTATCTGGGCAAGATTCGAGTATTGCCTTGATTTTCTACGAGCGACGAATAGGGCACACATTGAAACTCTAGCATAGCAGAGAAAAAAAATACTTTGAGAGCTGCTCTGCCGCGCGGGATTAGCCGAGCGGTCTTGGGCGCTACAGACATGGACTGTGCGGCTGGTCCCGGTGGAGGTTAGAGTCCTCCCTCGGGCATGGGTATGTTTGTTTGTCCTTTGGATAATTTAGGTTAAGTAGTGTGTAAGCTTAGGGATTGATGACCTGAGCAGTTAACTCCCATAAGATTTCACTCACATTTGAACATTTTTTGAAAGAGTTGCTCTGTCTCCAACAGTTTCCAAGCTGTGTTTTCCAAGCTGTGTTTGAAACGATAGCGGCACTTTGTGGACACTGTACAGTATCGCCATTGGGAGACTTAATACGGCTGGATGTTAATATGTCGCAAAAATTAAAGAGAAGTATCTATAAGTAATTTTCGATGACTTCGAAGGACACGAAATGCAACAAGCACAGATGAAATTCAGACTTGCCGTATTGTTGTTGTTGTTGTTGTTGTTGTTGTCTTCAGTCCTGAGACTGGTTTGATGCAGCTCTCCATGCTACTCTATCCTGTGCAAGCTTCTTCATATGCCAGTACTTACTGCAACCTACATCCTTCTGAATCTGCTTAGTGTATTCATCTCTTGGTCTCCCTCTACGATTTTTACCCTCCACGCTGCCCTCCAATACTAAATTGGTGATCCCTTGATGCCTCAGAACATGTCCTACCAACCGATACCTTCTTCTGGTCAAGTTGTGCCACAAACTCCTCTTCTCCCCAATCCTAATCAGAACCTCCTCATTAGTTATGTGATCTACCCATCTAATCTTCAGCATTCTTCTGTAGCACCACATTTCGAAAGCTTCTATTCTCTTCTTGTCCAAACTATTTACCGTCCATGTTTCACTTCCATACATGGCTACACTCCATACAAATACTTTCAGAAACGACTTCCTGACACTTAAATCTATACTCGATGTTAACAAATTTCTCTTCTTCATAAACGCTTTCCTTGCCATTGCCAGTCTACATTTTATATCCTCTCTACTTCGACCATCATCAGTTATTTTGCTCCCCAAATAGCAAAACTCCTTTACTACTTTAAGTGTCTCATTTCCTAATCTAATACCCTCAACATCACCCGACTTAATTCGACTACATTCCATTATCCTCGTTTTGCTTTTGTTGATGTTCATCTTATATCCTCCCTTCAAGACACCATCCATTCCGTTCAGCTGCTCTTCCAAGTCCTTTGCTGTCTCTGACAGAATTACAATGTCATCGGCGAACCTCGAAGTTTTTATTTCTTCTCCATGGATTTTAATACCTACTCCGAATTTTTCTTTTGTTTCCTTTACTGCTTGCTCAATATACAGATTGAATAACATCGGGGAGAGGCTACAACCCTGTCTTACTCCCTTCCCAACCACTGCTTCCCTTTCGTGTCCCTCGACTCTTATAACTGCCATCTGGTTTCTGTATTTTACCCCTGCCAACTTTAGAATTTGAAAGAGACTATTCCAGTCAACATTGTCAAACGCTTTCTCTAAGTCTACAAATGCTAGAAACGTAGGTTTGCCTTTCCTTAATCTTTCTTCTAAGATAAGTCGTAAGGTCAGTATTGCCTCACGTGTACCAGTATTTCTACGGAATCCAAACTGATCTTCCCCGAGGTCGGCTTCTACTAGCTTTTCCATTCGTCTGTAAAGAATTCGTGTTAGTATTTTGCAGCTGTGGCTTATTAAACTGATTGTTCGGTAATTCTCACATCTGTCAACACCTGCTTTCTTTGGGATTGGAATTATTATATTCTTCTTGAAGTCTGAGGGTATTTCGCCTGTTTCATAAATCTTGCTCACCAGATGGTAGAGTTTTGTCAGGACTGGCTCTCCCAAGGCCGTCAGTTGTTCCAATGGAATGTTGTCTACTCCGGGGGCCTTGTTTCGACTCAGGTCTTTCAGTGCTCTGTCAAACTCTTCACGCAGTATCGTATCTCCCATTTCGTCTTCATCCACATCCTCTTCCATTTCCCTTGTATGGACCCTCTATATACTCCTTCCACCTTTCTGCTTTCCCTTCTTTGCTTAGAATTGGGTTTCCATCTGAGCTCTTGATGTTCATGCAAGTGGTTCTCTTATCACCAAAGGTCTCTTTAATTTTCCTGTAGGCAGTATCTATCTTACCCCTAGTGAGATAAGCCTCTACATCCTTACATTTGTCCTCTAGCCATCCCTGCTTAGCCATTTTGCACTTTCTGTCAATCTCATTTTTGAGACGTTTGTATTCCTTTTTGCCTGCTTCATTTATTGGCTGTCCATAAATACTTTGTAGCATATAACGGTGTTCATTGCCAACATTTCGAGCATTTGGTATGGCAGTTATAACAATAACAACGCGAGACAGTGGTGGGGTAAGTGGCTGATTTCGTTTGGTTCAACAGGGCAGACATTCTTGCGATTCTCCTCCTGACGGCAGGACAGTGATTTGGCGATGTCCTCTATAACCGCTCTTTTAATTGAGAATAGTATTATCAGGCTTACTCTCATATAGGGGAGGAGTGATCGATAGTATCGGAAATAATTAATAGCATTGAAAAAGTTTTAATCAAAATTATCGATATATAATCTCTCATCAGAATAACGCCCGCAGCAAAGTAGCGCCTCAGAGAAATCAAAGAGTGTTCAAAGGGGCCACTTTTCTTTCTAAATTCTACTATATAAATCATGCGCGGGTATTGTTAGTTCTCTTGTCCGTTTTCTGCGCTGTGAGTAAGTCTACGTAGCTACGGCGTGCGATATAGCTTACATTTCCTTGTGATATGCTACAGAAGAGATCAGGGCACCTTTTTAAACTGCAAGAAAATTGACTATAGTTAATTTATACGGAACAGACTTTTGCCGTAAGGTCACGGACTAAGAATATCTGAGGAATTGCGTGCGCGAGAAGAAGTAGCACTCAGTATTAAATTCTATTACATTCCGAATTACCGATAATACGATTTGTGGACTATAAGAAGGGGCGTTAAATCGAATATAAGAACGGAATTGGACACTTAGCTTTGTGAAAGTAAAAGCGTACGGGTTGAATGACGGGTGTATCGAAGTATAGTAATAGACAATAGTCCTTGCTATAATATTTTTGAGTGATGGACTATAAAAATCACGGACATTTTAGTTGCTGTAATTGCTGAGAGTAATTATAGGATGAACCAGCCCTCTCTCTATATACAAAGTGCAATCATTCATGATCATTTAATTATTGTAAAATGTTTTTAATTAAAAAAAAACTTAAGTGATTTCCACAGTAGCGTGGTTATTAGTCAACGATAATCATAGCCAAGTGGCAAACTGTATCACTGGATGACGGAAGGCTCGATTATGAATATTTACGAAGTGTACATTGTGACTTAAAGGCTATTTAACGTTTCATTTCGAACCGGACAGAAATAATACAAAATCAGAAACAGTTGGGTCGGCAGTAACATTGGAAATAGGAAGTTGAAATAATAACTAACATCCAAAGACGTTATTAACTATCTTGTTTCGATAACACAGCAACAAATGAAGGGTGATCGACTGTGCAAAAAGCCAATATTAATTGTTATTATTAAAACCCGAAATTCAATCGTATTTACAGTGAAGATGTTTGTGGCTACTCCATCTGATATGTAGATATAACGGAAAGTGGGGCATATACAGTAGATAACAACATCAATATCTTATGCCAGAGAAGTCGACGACAGCAGATCGACGAAGCGCGGCTACACTTCTTGCTACTATTTGATCAAGTACCACGTATGTTATATCGCTGAAGTCCTTCTTCGAGGCTCTTCCCAGTGCCCCAGGAAAAAGAATATAGATTATCTGATCAAAAGCATTTAGAAAACTATGTAAATCGGAAATGAACACCAGATGTCACGAGGGGCGAACCCGCCAATATAAAAGAAAGTAGGGTGTATCGTATTGTCAGTAGTGAAGCAGTAACAACGGTATGGGTCGGTCAAGAGGGTTCATTGACTTCAAACGTGGTCACGTTATGGGATGTCACCTGAGTAATAAATCCATCAGGGACGTTTCAGTCCTTCTGAAGTTGCTAAAGTCTACTGCTTATGCTGTGATTGGGAATTGGAAACGCGGAGGAACGACAACAGTTAATCCGAATCTAGGCAAACCTCATGTGATAATGGACAGGGACCGTCAACCATCGCGGACGATTGTTAAAAATCAGGAGTCACCCATGTTTTCCAAAGTGCTACTCGCGGTTCATATGGCACAATCACAGTCTGCAGGCTGATAAAAAGAATGGGTTAGAGTGGTCGACCAGCTTCTCATAAGCCACACAGTTTTATAGTGAGTCCTAAGAGACTCTGGAGGTGGGGTAAAGAGCGATGGCACTGGACAGTGATCTGGAGTGATGGATTATGCTGTGGCAATTCGAGAGAAGTATTTGGATTTGACCAATTCCTGGAACACTTTACCTGGCTTCACGTGTAGTACTAACAGTATGGTGCCGTTTGTCGAAGTTAAGGTGTTGTCCCCTTATTGTGGTTAAGAAATCGATAAATGTGGGAGGATGTGAGCACTTTTTATAGCTTAGTGTACAGTGTACACCAGTATAAGAAGTCGGAGACAACTGTTTGTATCAGCATGACAATGCACTCTGTTACAAAGCTTTATCTGTGGACAATAATATACATGAAATGAACTGGCCTACCCAGAGTCCTGCCCTGAATCCAATGAAAGGCCTTTGGGATGAGTTAGAATGTCGACCACAGCGTCTAACATCACTACCTTTTCTGGTTTAGGCTCTTGAGGAAGAATAGACTGCCATTTCTCTACAGACATTCAGACGTCTCATTGAAAGTTTCCCAGTAGAGTTCAAGCCATCATAAAGGCGAAGGATGGACACACCCCATATTAATGTATGATAATGAGTATCCGGATACTTTTGGTCACATAAAGTAGTTCGTTGACAATAGTGTCATAATTCGACGTTATGTACGCCCTAAAATCCGTTTCATTATTCACTATAAGTTTGCAAAGAACATCCCTAAAAAAATTTGTTCGTTTTGGATGTATTTGCGATAGCCACTCTTAACTGCTTGTCTCTACAGTCCTCATAATATTTTCTGAAGGCCACACATTTCTTACAGGAGACTATGTTTTTTTTATTCTACTCAACGTGGGAGGAAAGTTGGAACCGATTAAAGAGATAGACTGATCTGGAAACTAAGTATGGAAGATTGCATACAAATGGCTGATGGAATTGAAAAACAAGTAATATCAATATTCCAGTCAAGCAGGACTGCTATGTTTCACCAAGGACGTGCCCAGCGAGGAGCAGGAAGTGTCAGCTGATCTTCTCCCTCATCCCACCTGCCCCCAGGAAAAATGTAATAAAAGAAATTAACATAACTCGCACAGCGAAGTCACATCCTGCCGCGCCACGCAACCAGACGTATCAGTTCAGTAACGGGTGAAATAAACAGACTGTTTCATTTTCACGATAAACTGAACGAGTGGACACAAGCCATGGAACAAAAGAACAACCAATACATCTAGCTACATCCTCCTCAAACTAAGAGATAAACGTCTTGTTTAGCCTTCGGTACACCCGACGCCTACAACCATTCGAAGAGGCAATATCACGACTCGTCGGACAACAATACACGATATCAGGCAGATGCTGTCCAGTTTCTGTGCTATCAAGATCACTGAAGACCGACAGACTTATACACTGCTGTGAGCACTGGCTATTTGTGAGATACTTTACTCATTCTGTTATTGCGTTGTTCCGAAAAACGATGTCACTTCAGTTGACGATAAATTCATCTGGTCCCTTTACGAAGACGATTAAGGCGCACCGGGATGAACTGCTGAAGTTACTACCTTAAATTACCGGGTGTTTGTAATTAAAGCGCAGCTACTGACAGAAATCTAGTGTAGGCTGTTGCCGGCGAAACTTGGTAGATATTCTTATGCGTTAATGCGGAACTGATTCATGCTGAAAAAAAAATGGTACCAATTTTGGCCACCAGAAGCAAATCTGGCACTGGGAATGGAAGAAATGTTTAGAAATATTTCTATCCGTAATCGAGTAGAAACGAAAAGTAGGCAGAAATGGAGAAACAAGTGAGAAAGGCATAATATTGATTCTATTATTACCCGCCGCTTTCACAATTTGTTCAATAAGAGCACCGGATACGTTGACGGGATGCTGCATCCCTAAAACGACGTGACCGACAGTTGGTCGCACCAGTTCCGGTGGAATCTGAGCAACGTGTTCCTGTATACCAGACTTCAGATTCTTTTAGATGCCCCCAGAGCCAGGAATCACATGGATTCAGATCACGTGATCTTGCAGGCCATGCATACGGAAAATCTCTGGAGACAACGCGTTCGTGGAGGATTCCATAAGCAGATCTTTTACTGGACAAGCGAAGTGAGGTGCTGCCCCACCTTGCACGAAAACACAGGCTTCCACACAGTTGCGCTCTTCCAAAGCAAGAATCACATTCTGCACAAGAACGTCTCGGTAACGTGGAGACGTCCCGATACACCTGACAGGCTCTCTGTTTTGTATCCCGCCTGGATAGGCGGTGCATGTGTCTGCTCCTGTGAACTGCTTCTGTAATATAGGCCGAGAGTGAAGGAAGCGAGTAGGAGCAGGAGGGGTGAAGCACTTCGGTACTGCATGTAACTTTAGCACTTATAATAGTCAAAAACACAAGTAAATATCAAATGCATACATAACTTTGGCTAGGATGAGCACGTAGGTGTGAAGCTGTAGTCCATGTCTAATCCTGTGAAGTTAGGATGACTGTCCTGCATAGACTCAAAACTAACAAATACTCGTTGCTGTCCAAACTATAACTGAACGTAACTAATACAAAGTCTCAATAGCAAGCTAGCCCACTCGGTAGCAGAAGCGATATTTCCAGGCCGTCTGCTCTTGATGAAATGGGCAGAAATCAAGACGACACTCCCTGAGCTCCACAGCGACGGCCAGAGGGCGCTGTCGTCGGCGTAGTTAGTCTCCTCTCGTAGTGCCAACTTAAGAGAGCGTGCACCTACCCCAAACTGGGTTGGGGGTTGATTTGGGGAGGAGACCAAACAGCGAGGTCACCGAACTCATCGGATAGGGAAGGACGGGGAAGGAAGTCGGCCGTGCCCTTTCAAAGGAACCATCCCGGCATTTGCCTCAAGCGATTTAGGGAAATCACAGAAAACCTAAATCAGGATGGCCGGACGCGGGATTGAACCGTCGTCGTCCCGAATGCGAGTCCAGTGTGCTAACCACTGCGCCACTTCGCTCGGTCCCCAAATTGGCAGTTCTGTCTATTCACTGTATCCTATAGAGTTAAATGTTCTTCATCATTAAATAAAATATTGCCCGACCACATGTCATTAACATCGTTCCATGTCAGAAACTAAAGAGCAAATTCAGAACGTTGTTGCGGAACATGAGGTTTCAGTTGCTACACCATCTGGATCTTGTACGAGTACCAGTGTAAAACAGATCGCATAGATTTCCATACTGTTTACCGGAGTATGCGCAATGCTCGTGACAATGTTCGAGCACTAAGTGGGACATTTGGTGTATGGTCAGTTACAGCAACAGCAAACTCGTCAATAATTTCTAACGAGGTAGGACTCCTTCCTTTTCCTGGTGCCACACAAAGTTCGACCGTGGTTTCGAATTTCATTATCATCTTCTTTAAACCATTTAATGACGTCGGGCCTTTCTTCAGACCTTTCAGTCGGCGATACTCTCTCAATGCAGCACTGCAATTGCTGCCGTTCACATAAAACAGTTTCACTAACAGCACGTGAGCTGTCTTCTCGATGGCCATACTGTTCACTCACGTTATGGCTCGTCAATTGACAGCGTGGATGCCGTTCTGAAGTAGCTACGACGAAGTACGCTACTGGCCATTAAAATTGCTACACCAAGAAGAAACGCAGATGATAAACGGGTATTCATTGGACAAATATATTATACTAGAACCGACATGTGATTACATTTTACGCAATTTGGGTGCATAGGTCCTGAGAAATCAGTACCCAGAACAACCACATCTGGCAGTAATAAAGGCATTGATACGGCTGGGCATTGAGTCAAACAGAGTTTGGATGGCGTGTACAGGTACAACTGCCCATGCAGCTTCAACACGATACCACAGTTCATCAAGAATAGTGACTGGCGTATTGTGACGAGCCAGTTGCTCGGCCACCATTGACCAAACGTATTCAATTGGTGAAAGATCTGGTGAATGTGCTGGCCAAGGCAGCAGTCGAACATTTTCTGTATCCAGAATGGCCCGTACAGGTCCTGCAACACGTGGTCGTGCATTATCCTGCTGGAATGTAGGGTTTCGCAGGGATCCAATGAAGGGTAGAGCCACGGGTCGTAACACATCTGAAATGCACTATTCAAAGTGCCTTCAATACGAACAAGAGGTGACAGAGACGTGTAACCAATGGCACCCCATACCATCACGCCGGGTGACACGCCAGTATGGCGATGACGAATACACGCTTCCAATGTGCGTTCACCGCGATGTCGCCAAACACGGATGCGACCATCATGATGCTGTAAACAGAACCTGGATTCATCCGAAAAAATGACGTTTTGCCATTCGTGCACCCAGGTTCGTCGTTGAGTACACCATCGCAGGCGCTCCTGTCTGTGATGCAGCGTCGAGGGTAACCGCAGCCATGGTCTCCGAGCTGACAGTCCATGCTCCTGCAAACGTCATCGAACTGTTCGTGCAGATGGTTGTTGTCTTCCAAACGTCCCCATCTGTTGACTCAGGGATCGAGACGTGGCTGCACGATCCGTTACAGTCATGCCGATAAGATGCCTGTCATCTCGACTGCTAGTGATACGAGGCCGTTGGGATCCACCACGGCGTTCCGTATAACCCTCATGAACACACCGATTCCATATTCTGCTAACAGTGATTGGATGTCGACCAACGCGAGCAGCAATGTCGCGATACGATAAACCGCAATCGCGATAGGCTACAATCCGACTTTTATCAAATTCGGAAACGTGATGGTACGCATATCTCCTCCTTACACGAGGCATCATAACAACGTTTCACCAGGCAACGCCGGTCAACTGCTGTTTGTGTATGAGCAATCTGTTGGCAGCATCTTCTTCCTGTCGGCTAAATTTCGCGTCTGTTGCACGTCATCTTCGTGGTGTAGGAATTTTAATGACCAGTAGTGTATTTGATGGCATTATAATACCGCTTTTGGTGACAAAGAACTTTGTCAAAGACATATGATGAATATTTGATCAGATTTCTTTGTCAAAGAAATCCGACTTAACGTGCAGCACCACGGCTTTCTGTGGTCGTGAACAACGACGGCGCTACACCGCTGCTCTGCGGCCGTGAACTTGAACTGGCGAGGCGTCAGCTACACGCCACGCCACAAGTGCTGCTGCGGAAACAGGTCAATGCCACGGCCGACGATGCGCAGGCGAGCGAAAGCCGGCCAAAACCAGGCTCAGCTCTCCGTGCCGCGAACGCGCAACCGCGCGATGCCTATTTCTGTTCAACTTTACGCACTCAACGTCGCTAGCAAGGCGTGTGCCTGTTGCAGGGTAAAAGCCTTCCCACTGCCCCCTCCCCCCCAAACCCCCCAAACACATACCCACACACCGGCGATATCATCCGCGATATCACGTGAAACCGTTCCCTCGTTTCGATCCCGTTATACACGAGCGTTTTACAAAGAAGTTTCATCTACATCTACATTTATACTCCGCAAGCCACCCAACGGTGTGTGGCGGAGGGCACTTTACGTGCCACTGTCATCACCTCCGTTTCCTGTTCCACTCGCGTATGGTTCGCGGGAAGAACGACTGCCGGAAAGCGTCAGTGCGCGCCCGAATCTCTCTAATTTTACATTCTTGATCTCATCGGAAGGTATAGGTAGGGGGAAGCAATATATTCGATACCTCATCCAGAAACGCACCCTCTCGAAACCTTGACAGCAAGCTACACCGCGATGCAGAGCGCATCTCTTGCAGAGTCTGCCACTTGAGTTTGCTAAACATCTCTGTAACGCTATCACGCTTACCAAATAACTCTGTGACGAAACGCGCAGCTCTTCTTTGGATCTTCTCTATCTCCTCCGTCAACCCGATCTGGTACGGATCCCACACTGATGAGCAATACTCAAGCATAGGTCGAACGAGTGTTTTGTAAGCCACCTCATTTGTTGATGGACTACATTTTCTAAGGACTCTCCGAATGAACCTCAACGTAGTACCCGCCTTACCAACAATTAATTTTATATGATCATTCCACTTCAAATCGTTCCGCACGCATACTCCCAGATATTTTACAGAAGTAACTGCTACCAGAGTTTGTTCCGCTATCATATAATCATACAATAAACGATCCTTCTTTCTATGTATTCGCAATTCATTACATTTGTCTATGTTAACGGTCAGTTGCCACTCCCTGCACCAAGTGCCTATCCGTTGCAGATCTTCCTGCATTTCGCTATAATTTTCTAATGCTGCAACTTCTCTGTATTCTACAGCATCATCCGCGAAAAGCCGCATGAAACTTCCGACACTATCTACTAGGTCATTTATATTTATTGTGAAAAGCAATGGCACGCCAGAGGTTACTTTAACATCTGTAGACGTCTCTCCATTGAGAACAAATGCTGTGTTCTGTTTCCTAAAAACTCTTCAATCCAGCCACACAGCTGGTCTGATATTCCGTAGGCTCTTACTTTATCAGGTGACAGTGCGGAACTGTATCGAACGCCTTCCGGAAAGCAAGGAAAATAGCATCTACCTGGGAGCCTGTATCTAATATTTTCTGGGTCTCATGAACAAATAAAGCGAGTTGGGTCTAACACGATCGCTGTTTCCGGAATCCATGTTGATTCCTACAGAGTAGATTCTGGGTTTCCAGAAATGACATGATACGCGAGCGAAAAACATGTTCTAAAATTCTACAACAGATCGACGTCAGAGATATAGGTCTATAGTTTTGCGCATCTGCTCGACGACCCTTTTGGAAGACTGGGACTACCTGTGCTCTTTTCCAATCATTTGCAACCTTCCGTTCCTCTAGAGATTTGCGGTACACGGCTGTTTTACGGGGGGCAAGTTCTTTCGCGTACTCTGTGTAGAATCGAATTGGTACCCGTCAGGTCCAGTGGACTTTGTTGAGTGATTTCAGTTGCTTTTCTATATCTTGGACACTTATTTGGATGTCAGCCATTTTTTCGTTCGTGCGAGGATTTAGAGAAGGAACTGCAGTGCGGTCTTCCTCTGTGAAACAGCTTTGGA
Organism: Schistocerca nitens; assembly: GCF_023898315.1. Classification (NCBI taxonomy): domain Eukaryota; kingdom Metazoa; phylum Arthropoda; class Insecta; order Orthoptera; family Acrididae; genus Schistocerca; species Schistocerca nitens. The sequence goes on along the minus strand of NC_064615.1, from coordinate 74,617,159 downwards.
AAAAGATGTTTAGTATTTCAGCTTTACGCGTGTCATCCTCTGATTCAATGCCATCAACAGAACTTCCTAGGATTTTCTGTCAAGTCGATACATAGAATTTTACTTTAGAATTCACTGGGGTAGCGATATCCACTTTTACAGATAGCGGTAATACCGCGTTAACAAGGCGCTAAAGGACAGCGCATTAGCGTAGCTGTCATTTGTACTCTGGTTTCCGACGTGTTTACGGCCGCACAACGGGATTAATATACGTTGAAAACGGAACGATAGTTGGAACTAGACGCATGACACATTCCATTTCGGAAATCGTTAGGAGATTCAGTATTCCGAGACCAACAGTGTAAAGAGATGCCGAAAATACCAAATTTCAGGCTCCACCTCTCACCGCAGACAACGCAGTGGCCGACGGCCTTCGGTCAACGATAGGAGCAACAGCGTTTGCACACAACTGTCGATGCTGACAGACAAGCAACGCCACGTGAATAACCGCAGAAATAAATGTGGGACTTAACGACGAATGTATCCGTTAGGAAAATGCGACGAAATTTGCCGTTAATGGCAGCAGACGACCGACGCGAGTGCCTTTAACAGCACGACATCGCCTGCAGTGCCTCTCCTGGGCTTGTGACCATACCGGTAGGACCCAACATCACTGGAAAACTGTGGCCTGGTCAGATGAGAAGGGACAGGATGATAGGACATCTGCTGCACTTTTTTTTGTCATCAGTCTTCTGACTGGTTTCACGCGGCCCGCCACGAATTCTTCTCCTGTGCTAACCTCTTCATCTCAGAGTAACACTTGCAACCTACATCCTCAATTATTTGCTGGATGTATTCCAAGGTTTCAGATAGATTATATAATGGTAAGACAGAGATTTAGGAACCAGGTTTTAGATTGTAAGACATTTCCAGGGGCAGATGTGAACTCTGACCACAATCTATTGGTTATGAACTGTAGATTAAAACTGAAGAAACTGCAAAAAGGTGGGAATTTAAGGAGATGGGACCTGGATAAACTGAAAGAACCGGAGGTTGTACAGTGTTTCAGGGAGAGCATAAGGGAACAATTGACAGGAATGGGGAAAAGAAATACAGTATAAGAAGGATGGGTAGCTCTGAGGGATGAAGTGGTGAAGGCAGCAGAGGATGTAGTAGGTAAAAAGACGAGGGCTAGTAGAAATACTTGCGTAACAGAAGAAATATTGAATTTAATTGATGAAAGGAGAAAATATAAAAAGGCAGTAAATGAAGCAGGGAAAAAGGAATACAGACGTCTCAAAAATGAGATCGACGGGAAGTGCAAAATGGCTAAGCAGGGATGGCTTGAGGACAAATGTAAGGATGTAGAGGCATATCTCACGAGGGGTAAGATAGATACTGCCTACAGGAAAATTAAAGAGACCTTTTGGAGAAAAGAGAACCACTTGCATGAATATCAAGAGCTCAGATGGAAACCCAGTTCTAAGCAAAGAAGGGAAAACAGAAAGGTGGAAGGAGTATATAGAGGGTCTAAACAGGGGCGATGTTCTTGAGGACAATATGATGGAAATGGAAGAGGATGTAGATGAAGATGAAATGGGGTATATGATACTGCGTGAAGAGTTTGACAGAGCACTGAAAGACCTGAGTCGAAACAAGGCTCCGGGAGTAGACAACATTCCATTAGAACTACTGATAGCCTTGGGAGAGCCAGTCCTGACAAAACTCTACCATCTGGTGAGCAAGATGTAGCAAACTAGAATTATGTCTGCCCCTAGAGACAATCTGGATAGTTTCATTGAATATTTGGAACGTGTAGAACGTGTTGCTGCCAATGAGGAGCAAGCACGTAATAACAGAAATGCTAATAACAATAGTAGTAATTTTAAGAACGAGCAGAATGGCAACGTAAACATCAGAACAGTAGGTGTTCGCCATCCTAAGAGAGGTAGGAATTCGAGAAATAATCATCAGAACCAACAATGGCATCCAAATGATAGTAATTTTGTTCCGAACAAAATTATGCAGGTAAACAACAGTACGGAAAGCAATGCTGTGCCAGTTAACTATAATGGAAATAAAGGAAACAGTAGTAGGCCGAGGCAGGAAAACTAGTTCCCGTCTATGAGGACACTGGCGCTCACCAGGCGGTTACTTTTCCTAAGCCAGTAATTACAATAAATGGTAAGACAGACCAGAATACTCAAACTGAACATGTGGATGAAGGGTCGGTAGCATCTAAGAATACAGCAGAAATATAAGATCACTCACAGTATTTGATAGATACCGTGTTAGAGACGCTTTCTAAGTGGGAAGAGGAAGAGAAGGCGCAGCAGTGTAATGGTAGTGAAGAGCTACAAAATACTGAATTGTCAGGTGAAGAAGCAGAAGAAATTCATGCTTATATTTACGATGAGGATGATGTGCTCTTATCTAAAGTGCCTGTGTAGGATGTTGATACTGTACTAATAGATTTAGGACAGGAGGTAAGTGAGAATTTAGAGGGTAGCCTGTTGGGGATCGATGAACCCAGTAGCTGTGACCAGTTGTCACTGGAGAAGGAACCCGACGATAATAGTAAAAGTGGTTTAGCTGTAACTAGTGTTATGCCCGGTCTGGAGGTGCAGAATCGCTCAGACTACAGTAATTTGGGTCATGTTCAGCAAACTAAATGTAATGAAGTCGTGAGGTGTTTCGATTTAAAATTAATAGACCGACTGGAAAAGGCAGCTGAAAATGTAATTCAGGAAACCCCTACACACTTTGACCTAAATGTAATGAAGACAGATGTCGATCACTTTAGTTGGAGACAAATCCAAAAGGAACTATTGGATGAGTTTGAGGAACCACCTGTACAAACTAGAATAAGGTACCCTATAATAACAGTGAATATGTTGGGTATCAATGCACGTTGTCTCTTAGACAGTGGAAGTGAGGTGAGTGCGATATCTCAGTCCTTCTTTGATGCATTACCTGGTAAAGACAAGCTTACAGTAATGAGGGTATCAGGACTAAGAATAATTGGTGCTACTGGCAAGGTGTCAAAAACGGTAAAGCAAGAAGCTTTACTGCCCTTTAACATTAATGGTAATTTAATTGATCATCCATGTTTAATTGTAAACAATCTCAGTATTGAGGTTTTAATTGGCATAGATTTCTTGCCAAAATATCAGATTGTTGTTGACTTTGAAAGAAGCCAGTTAAAAATGGTCTTGCCGATAACCGGAGTAATTACGGTACCTTTTATTGATAAACATGTTGTAACTAATGATGAAACTTGGGAGCTGCCCATACGAGTTCTGAAAAATAGGGGATATTGGGACGAAGGTATTAATCTTAGTAAAAGTAAGCTAAACACAGAAGAAGAAGAAGCAATTATTTTGGACAAAATAGAAGCTAAATTTCAGGAAATCGATAAAATTTCAGCTAATCAGAAGGAAGAACCGAGACAGGTTTTAAAAAGGCATCATAAGGTATTTTCAGATCGACCTGGCGTGGTGAAAGGTTATGAATGTCAATTAAAGGTGAAACCTGGCCAAGTGTTTTTCAGGAAGCCATACCAAATACATGTAGCTAGGAAGGAGGCAGTTCGAAAGGAGATACAGAGAATGCTAGAGTGGGGTGTGATTGAAAAAGCGGTCAGTGAGTACAATAATCCTCTTGTTGTTGTACCAAAAAGAGACGGGAGTGTCAGATTGGTCTTGGACGCTCGTTGGTTGAATGAAATAGTGGTTAGGGAAAGTGATAGACCACAGAACATGGACGAGTTATTGCAAAAGTTCCGGGGAGTAAAATTCTTAACTTCTATGGACATCACGTGTGGATATTGGAATTTGCCACTGGCGGAAAAATTCAAGGAAGTACACAGCTTTCTTGTACGAAGGAGTTTGTTACCAATATCGTGTGGTACCTTTCGGACTTAATATCTCTGTTTGTGCCTTCGTACGTGTGATGTGCCATGTTTTAGGACCAGTCTTAAGTAATAAAATAACAGTCTACGTAGATGATCTGTTAATAGCAACTCCTACCTGGGAAGAACACATAGCTTTATTAGAGGAAGTGTTAGAGGCTATTGAGAGAGGTGGTATGAAACTAAAGATTGAAAAGACAGAGTGCGTTCAAGAGGAAATAGGTTTCTTGGGATATATGAAAAGTGGAAGAAGTATTCTGCCTGACCCAGGCAAGCTAGCAGTTATTGAAAAATTTGAGGCTCCCAGAAACAAGAAGCAGTTGAGATCGATGTTCGGTCTTTTCGGCTTCTATAGGCGTTTTGTTAGTGATCAGGCTTTTAATGCGCCCTGTCTTCATCTCCTGCTGAAAAAGAATACCCCTTGGGTTTGGACAGCAGAATGTCAACAGGCGTTCGAGGTGCTTAAACAATCTTTAATTAATAGTCCTATTTTACATCATCCTGATTTTGAAAAACCATTCTGTATGTCTGTTGATGCTAGTGGCTATGGTATAGCTGTGGAGGTATTCCAAGTAGAAATAGAGAACGAACAAGAAGTGCACAAGACTATAGCGTTCGCAAGTCGATCTTTACAGGCAGCAGAGAGAAATTATGGCATCTCAGAACTGGAAGCATTGGCAATTGTATTTGGGGTACAGAAGTTTGAGCAGTATCTATTGGGTCACAAGATAATTGTTTACAGTGACCATAAGGCGTTGACCTTTTTAAAGACCTGTAAGTTGAGGAATGCTCGTTTGGTAAGATGGTCATTGTATCTCCAGCAATTTGACCTTGAGGTTAGATATATTCAAGAGAAAGACAATCTGGTAGCTGATGGGTTATCTAGAAGTGCGGAGTTCTGTGATGACGCGGGAATTACAGCAACAGACCTAAGTGAAGTACGAATGTTTGCGTTGCACGAAGTGAAGGAAGAAAGTGCATTAAAGAGGGTGATTAAGAACTTGAGACGTGAGCAGAATGCAGATGACCAGCTGAAATTAGTGAAGAGCTATTTAGGAAATGCGAACTATCCAAAGGTTTCGCAATACTATTGTCTGCATAAAGGTATTCTGTTTAGGAGGAAAAAGGTAGGTGTTTCTGAGTGGAAGCTGTGCTTTCCCTCACAACATGTAGACTTACTAATCGACTATATACACCTGAGGTATGGGCACTATGGTGCAAAGAAGTGCATTGCAAAATGAGAAGAGAAGGTTGTGTTTGACAACATGTACCGCCGTGTGGCCAAGCGTCTAGCATCTTGTGTAGTGTGCCAGAAAGTCCGTGCTTCTAACACCAGAATACAAGGGGATATGCATTCAGTAGAGCCAACTGAAACCCTAGAATTACTGGCTTGTGATTTGTTTGGCCCTCTTCCTGCTTCGAGAGGTGGTTGCACCCATGTTTTTGTTGTTGTGGATGGATTTAGTAAATATGTTAAGCTATACCCAATTAAGAGAGCAAATGCAAAAACGTTGGTAGAAAAGTTGGAAAAAGATTTCTTCGTGAACGTTGGCGTTCCGAAGAATTTGCTGTCAGACAATGGGCCTCAATTTACTTCTGATAGATTTAAGGAATGTCTAGATAAGGCTGGAGTGAAACATCTGAAAATATCTGCGTATTTCCCCCAAGGAAATATGAGTGAACGTATTATGAGAGAATTGAATAGGCTTTGCAGGACTTATTGTATTCGGAAACACTCAAGTTGGGCAGAGCACATTAAGTATTTTGAGAATGTAATTAACAACTTAAGACATGATGCAACTGGTTTTGCACCTTGCGAATTGATGTTTGGCCAAGAACCGCACAATGTGATTGCAGATATGGTAGAATTCCCTATTCTAACGCAAATATCCACAGACGAGAAGAAGTTAAAGGCTAGGGCAAATATAAGAAAAAGAGCATTGGAAAGGAAGAAGCGTCATGACGCAAAAGCTGTACCCACCAGTTTTGAAATAGGTCAGTTAGTCCTTGTCAAAACCAAGGAAAAATCAAAGAAAATAAATGCAGAAACAAAGAAATTCATGTTCGTATACCAAGGACCTTTCAGGATCATAGGAAAACCACATGCCAATGCATATAGGTTAGAGTACCCTAAGAGTAAAAAGCTATTAGGTCTCAGGAACGTGGTCGACCTTAAGAAGTTCATAGGTAGTGAATGAATTCTGTAGGGAGGAGGTTGTCCTGTAACCTCTACACAGTGTGGCAGCTGTGCAGTCCCAGCTGTGTGAGATCTTCTTTCCTTTTCAGGTCTCACTCATTCTTCATCTTTCCTATCCACCAAAATTTCGGCTCTTACTCTCAAACACATTAAATCTTCCGGTATGACTATCAAGCCAGCGTTAAACTAATGAATTCGGTAGGGAGGAGGTTGTTCTTTAACCTCTATACAGTGTGGCAGCTGTGCAGTCCCAGCTGTGTGAGATCTTCTTTCCCATTTCAGGTCTCACTCATTCTTCATCTTTCCTATCTACAAAAATTTCGACCCCTTCTTCCAATACGAAAATTTTCTGAAACTAATGAATTCTGTAGGGAGGAGGTTGTTCTGTAACCTCTACACAGTGTGGCAGCTGTGCAGTCCCAGCTGTGTGAGATCTTCTTTCCCATTTCAGGTCTCACTCATTCTTCATCTTTCCTATCCACCAATGTTTCGACTCCTACTTTGCAATACAAAAATTTTCCGTCATGGCTATCAAGCCATGAGTTCTGTAACCATTATATCCACCGATTAGTGAAGAAAATACCTAATGTGACAAACCTAACTGTGACATAGACAACAGAGAAGTATGATGTAATTAAGATACAAAGATATTTGAGTAACAAGTGTGTATAGAACCCTGGTAATATTTTAAGTATAAAGTGTTGTTTTATTGGAAATGGTCCACCAACAGTAATTTAAAAAGATATACTAATTCGTGTACAAGTCGGATCTGAAGTGGCAATGAGACCTAGTGTATGCATTAAAGCTAACTAATAAATAGTAAGAGAGAGTGCTTAGTGTTATGAAAAATATGCAGATAAGTTGTAAGAATAAACTCACATTGTGTAGCAAGGAATGGCAGTGTAATAGAATTGAACAGTGTTTGTGGTTGAGACGTGAAGGACACGTCCCTGAAGTATTTGTAAGGTTGGAGCTGGCCATTATTTTGGTGTTGTGTGTGACAGGACACGCCTACATGTATTGAGGTTATGAGTTGGAGGCGTGAATGCGACCATAGGTACCCTTATGTTAGATGAGACAGAGCAGCTCATGGTGTCCTATAGGTTTAAGGAATTTAGCATTACGCTCGTCCATAATTACTTGATGCATTTTAGTGGTAGGTCGAGAGAGACTACCTGTGGTTTCAGCGTCCGATCGAGTGGAAATGGATTGCCACGTGAGCAAAATGATCAGCTGCAATACACTATGGATATGAAATAAATGTGCTATCCTATGCGTTAAATGTTAATAGAGTGAGTGTTAAATAAGTACGTACACTAGCAACATAATTGAGTAACATAATGGCAGACGTGAAACATTATTTATAACTCAGCATAAATACACTTCGATGAAGTAAGTACATAATTGCAGACGTGGAACTGACACAGCAACAGAGGACCAATAAGTGGATTTTGTAGTCAACTAAACGTAGTGTGTTTTGAACACTCACAACTGAACTATTACCAAAAGTTACTCACATGTACAAAGAAGCTGAGAAAACAACTACTAATCAAATATACTCATACTATCTCTAAGAATAAGGCAATCGAAGATGAGTCGGCTAAGTAAATAAAATGCAGATTTGTCAGGAATGTACCGAGCACTGGTTCAGTGTTCCGGCACAGAAATAATAAATTGAAATTAAATAGGATTCATGATTGTATGCCTTGAGCATAAATTTTCTCTAGTAAGTGACTAACGGCGTTTTGAGCCATTTGTTTACCGATTTTATGACAGTCAAGTAACCACGAGAGTAAAATTGAAAAAGTTCTGTTAACTTTGTTCCAGCAACATATTGAAAGGTAAAATGTATGTATCCCAATTTCATTGTGACCCACCCTTAGATATTAAGTGAACAGAGTCTGAGGCACTCTTTTTGTTTGTTCTACAGGACAAATCAGATAATGGCAGCCTGGTAGCTGCATGAAAGCGTGGAGTGACTTGGACACAAGTCACAGTGACCCCTCCCTTTTCCCCATGTAATTTAGAGTGAACGTGAAGGACGCACACCATAGCAACTTCCCCTCTTCTACCCTTGTGAATGGAAGTGTAGAACGCCAGCCAAAGCGGCTACAACCACGTGTGTAAAAATGATTTGTGAAATTTTCTTTCAGGTTTAGAAAAGACTGCTGAGATATAATCATCTGTTTATGTATCTTGAATAACTGTGTTATTTTCTTTGAATTTGTGTATGTAAAAATGTATTTAATGGATTTAAGATTTTCATAATTTTACATAATTTTATGTGTGTGTTTGTCTAAGGCAATATGTATGCCAAAGTGTTTCATTGATTTTGCTTCAATTTTGAGTGATAATGTTGCTTAAGAGGCAGTGAACATGCCACCAATTTAAATAATTAAAGTAGGTAATCAGTTTTCTTTTAATATTTCTATATGTTTACATTTCAATTTTAAATTTTCATAGGGAGTTAAGCTGTAATCTTGCTTCCCTTTTTGTAATTAAATTTTTTTTCTTCGTTCATTAACATTCAAAAAAAAATTTAAGTAGAGGGTGATGTAGGGAAGCAGCCTACTCACGCCTTATAAAATTCACATCAGTCTTTCCATTGTGTGCCAGCCTAGTCCGTTGTAACTAGCTCTGGCGTCATAAATGTTGCGCAATACTTTAAAAATCAAGCAAATAACTTAAAACGTTTCTAGCGTGTCAGGAGTAATACTAAATTAATATGTGTTGAATATCAGTTCAATAACTTTAACCATTTTCGAAATTTAGACGTTTTTCTGTAAAAATCATTGGCGCAACAGAAAAGAGCTAGAGACTTAAAAATTTATATTTAGATTCCTTTTTCATAATTATTTAATAGAAACAGTCTTCTGGATCTCACAAATTAAGATTTTAGTTGAAATTAATGATTTTCTGGTTTTTGTCTTAAAAATTAAGGAAGCAAGATAGATTAAGTAGGCTAATAAATAAGGCTAGGATGTTTATATTTAAGTAGAATGGAGATCCGCTATAATCATGAAGATGTGAGAAGTTTCAACTCAATAACTGTAAAACTATAGCGATAGCGTATCTCCAAAGGGTAGGTTCAGAGCTCGTCTACTGCGTGTAGTGTAATTAAATTAATTCTCTCGCCCAATATAATTGACTTAGCCACATCAGCCATTTATTATGATTACTTACGTGTGTGCTGATTGCGCATTTAAATTGAGAGCTTCATCTGCCATCAGCAAAAGAAGCTATGATTTATTCAATAACGTAAGGTGGTGCATTACTAGCCCAGCGGCTAGTCGGGAGAGCCGATTTGATCAGGCGTTCCCTTAGCTGTCCGCACCGCGGCTTTATATATAAGAACGCTGCGCGAGGAAGCAAGGCCCCAGTTCTCTCCAGACGCTGAATAGCACACCATCTGTGTCGGGAGTCGCGTCGCGTCGGTATCATTGCTATAAACAGCCTCGGATGCCGTATTAAGTTACTCGGGATACGCGTAACCATGAAATCATTTTCGAGTGAAGTGTTAATTCTGGGATGACTTTAATTATCTATCTTCAGTATGTGTATGTCGTATTTTCACGTGCCGTCGCGGGACAGACATTCTACCATTATTTAGCGTGGCGTTTGATGAACCTAATCATCAAATTATGGCGAGCATTCATTTAAACATTTAATTTGGACAGTTATAGTTGCATCAGCGCATTAGACTCTGAACTGCTCTGTTAGTCAGATTGTGTGGATTCTTCTTTTTTTTCATCTGTGACTTTCAGAATATACTGAACTATTTTTAATCAAAATCGTTTTTGATTATGAATCCCAGACAATCTCCTAATTCCTCAGAGCTATAAGCTGCAACTATAAGCGTGTTTCTCAGATGAAGTGGGCACTAGGAATTCTAATTACAGGCTTCACGTTTTGCTAATCACTTTCTGGTTGCCAATATTGTAGTTAGAGAGCCAGTGTTGAGAACGGCAAAACAACAGCATAAATAATAGGAACACTTATATAACAATTAATTCCAACCAGCCGCCCCACATATGGTTAATCGGCCGGGAAGTGTTTCAACATTCAAACATTTATACAACAGTAATCTTCTAACAGCCGCCCCACAATACAATGCTGTACTCCAGACGTACATTCTCAGAAACTTCTTCCTCAAATTAAGGCCGATATTTGATATTAGTGGACTTCTCTTTGCCGAGAATGCCTTATTTGCCATAGCTAGTCTGCTTTTGATGTCCTCCTTGCTCCGTCCATCAATGGTTATTTTACTGCCTTCGATGTAGAGATTGAACAGTAGGGAGGAAAAAGTACATCCCCGTCTTACACTCTTCTTAATCCGAACACTTCCTTCTTGGTCGTCCACTCTTATTATTCCTTCTTACCTCTTGTCCATATTGTATATTACCAGTCTCTCCCTATACCTTATCCCTTTTTTCTCAGAATTTCGAACATCTTGCACCATTTCACGTTGTCGAAAGCTTTTTCCAGGTCTATAAATCCTATGAACGTGTATGGTTTTTCTTTAGTGTTGCTTACATTATCAATTGCAACGTCAGAATTGCCTCTCTGGTGCCTTTACATTTTCTAAAGCCAAACTGATCGTCATGTAGCACATCCTCAATTTTCTTTTCCATTCTTCTGTATGTCTCAAAAAAAGGTAGAAAACCCAAAGAGATTCTGGTCGTATGTAAAGTACACCAGTGACAAAAAAGTCAATACCCTCACTGCTCGATAGCGATGGAAATATTACCGATGATGGTGTCACTAAAGCGGAGTTATTAAATACAGATTTCCGTAATTACTTCACGAAAGAAGACGAAGTAAAGATTCCAAAATTCGAAACTAGAACAGCTGTTAGCATGAGTGACATAAAAGTAGATATCTTAGGTGTTGCGAAACAACTCAAATCACTTAAGAAAGGCAAGTCTTCCGGTCCAGATGGTATACCAATCAGGTTCCTCTTAGAGTATGCAGACACAATAGTGCCTTTCTTAGCAATCATATACAACCGCTCACTTGACGAAAGGTCTGTTCCTAAAGACTGGAAAGTAGCACAGATCACACCAATATTCAAGAAAGGAAATAGGAGTAACCCATTGAACTACACACCCATATCACTGACCTCAATTTGCAGTAGGATTTTGGAGTATATACTGACTCGAACATTATGAATCACCTTGAAGAAAATGACTTATTGATACATAACCAACACGGATTCAGAAAATATCGATCTTGTGCAACACAGATAGCTCTTTAGTCCCTTGAAGTAATGGGTGCTGTCGACATGGGATCTCAGATCGATTCCATATTCCTAGATTTCCAGAAGACTATTGATACCGTCCCTCATAAGCGGCTATTAATCAAATTGCGTGCATATGGAGTATCGTCTCAGTTGAGTGACTGGATTCGTGACTTCCTCTGAGAGATCACAGTATGTAGTGATCGACGGTAAATCATCGAGTAAAACAGAAGTGATATCTGGCGTTCCGCAAGGTAGTGTCATAGGCCGTCTGCTGTTCCTGATTTATATAAATGATCTAGTTGATAATATGAGTAGCCCCCTTAGATTTTTTGCAGATGACGCTGTAGCTTACCGCCTAGTAAAATCATCAGACGATCAATTCCAATTACAAAATGATCTAGAGGGAATTTCTGTATGGTGCGAAAAGTGGCAATTGGCACTAAACAAAGAAACGTGCGAGGTCATCCACATGGGTACTAAAAGAAATTCGATAAATTTTGGGTATACTATAAATCGCACAAATGTAAGGGCTGTCAATTCGACTAAATACCTAGGAATTACAATTACGAGCAACTTAAATTGGAAAGGCCATATAGTTAATATTGTGGGGAAGGCGAAACAAAGACTGCGCTTTGTTGGCAGAACACTTAGAAGATGCGACAAATGCACTAAAGAGACAGCCTACATTACGCTTGTCCGTCCTCTGCTGGAATATTCCTTCACGGTATGGGATCCTTACCATGTAGGATTGATTGACGGAGGACATCGAAAAAGTGCAAAGAAGGGCAGCCCGTTTCGTGTTATCGCGCAATAGGGGTGAGTGTGTCACTGATATGATACGCGAGTTGGGGTGACAGTCACTGAAACAAAGGCGTTTTTTTTTTTTGTTTTTGCGGCGAGATTTATTTACGAAATTTCAATCACCAACTTTGTCTTCTGAATGGGTAGATATTTTGTTGACACCCACCTACGTAGGGAGAAACTATCATCATAATAAAATAAGAGAAATCAGAGCTCGAACGGAAAGATTTAGGTGTTCCTTTTTCCCACGCGCCATTCGAGAGTCGTATGGTAGAGAAGTAGTATGAAAATGGTTCAATGAATCCTGTGCCAGGCACTTAAGTGTGAATTGCAGAGTAACCATGTAGATGTAGATGTAGTTGTAGATGTATATTATTCTTGTCAGCAACTTAGATGCATGAGCTGTTAAGCTGATTGTGCGATAATTCTCGCACTTGTCATCTCATGCAGTCTTTGGAATTGTGTGGATGATATTTTTCCGAAAGTCAGATGGCATGTGCCAGACTCATACATTCTGCTCACCAAGAATGTTATCTATCCCTTCTGCCTTATTTGATCTTCCAATGCTCTCTTAAATTCTGTTTCTAATTCTAGATCCCCTATCTCTTCTAAATCGAGTTCTGTTTCTTCTTCTATCACCTCTGACTAATCTTCCCCTCATAGAGGCCTTCAACGTACTCTTTCCACCTATCAGCTCACTCCTCTGCATTTAACAGTAGAATTCCCGTTGCGCTCTTAATGTTACCATCCTTGGTTTTCATTTCGTTGAAGGTTGTTTTGACTTCCCTGTATGCTGAGCCACTCCTTCACTTCTTTTTCGATTTTTTCACGTTTGTCACGCAGCCATTTCGTCTTAGCTTCCATGCATTTCCTATTTATTTCCTTCCTCAGCGACTTGTATTTCTGTATTCCCGAATTTTCCTGAACATTTTTGTACTTCATCTTTCATCGACCAACTGAAGTATTTCTTCTGTTACCCATGGTTTCTTCGCAGTTAACTTCTTTGTACATATGTTTTTCTTTCCAACTACTGTGATTCTGCTTTTTAGAGATATCCATTCCTCTTCGACTGTACTGCCGTTTGAACTATTCCTTACTGCCGTATCTATAGCCTTAGAGGGACTTCAAGTGTGTCTCGTCATCCCTTACTGCTTCTGAATTCCACTTCTTTGCGTTTTGATTCTTCCTGAATAATCTCTTGAACTTCAGCCTACTCTTCATCACTACTACACTGTAATCTGAGTCTACATTTGCTCCTGGGTATGCTTTACAGTCCAGTATCTGATTTCGACATTTCTGTGTGACAGTGATGTAATATAACTGAAATCTTCCCGTATCACCCGACCTTTTCCAAGTATACCTCCTCCTCTTGTGATTCTCGAACAGAGTGTTCGCTGGTACTAGTTGAAATTTATTACAGAAGCCAGTTAGTCTTTCTCCTCTCTCATTCCTTGTCCCAAGCCCTTATTCTCCTGTAACCTCTTCTTTTAGTCCTTCCCCTATAACTGCATTCCAGTCCTCCATGGCTTAGATTTTCATCTTCCTTTATGTACTGCATCACCCGTTCAATGTCCCCATATACTTTCTCTGTCTCTTCATCTTCAGCTTGTGACATCGGCATGTATACCTGAACTTTCGTTGTCGGTGTTGGTTTGCTGTCGATTCTGACATGAACAACCATTTCACTGAACTGTTCACTGTAACACACTCTGCCCTTCCTTCCTATTAATAACAAATCCTACACCCGTTATACCATTTTATGCTGCTGTTGATATTACCCTATACTAATCTCACCAGAATTTGTCTTATTTCTATTTAACTTCACTGACCCCTCCTACATCTAGATTGAGCCATTGCATTTCCTTTTTCATCCTTTCTAGCTTCCCTGCCACCTTCAGGTTTCTGACATTCCACGTCCCGACTCGTAGAACGTTATCATTTCGTTGATTATCCAATCTCTTCTCATGGTCATCTCGCCTTGGAAGTCACCTCCCGGAAATCCGAATGAGGGATTATTCCGGAATCTTTTGCCAGTAGAGAGACCATCATGACACTTTTTCCATTACAGGCCATATGTCCTATGGATACACGTTACGTGTCTTTTTCCATCGCCATCTGCATCCTCATGCCGTTAATAATCGCTGATTCTTCCTGCTCGAGGAGCAATTTCCCATCCAAAGGACAAGAATGCCCTGAACCTCTGTCCGCTCCTACGCCCTCTTTGGCAAGGCCGATTTATGCTGAAAAAAAGTTCCAATTTTGGCCACCAGGTGCAAATCAGGCGCTGTACAGCATCTCGTCAACGTCTCCGGTACTCAAATTGAACAAATTGTGTAAGAAGTAGTCAATAATACAATCGACATTATTTCTTTCTCACTTGTTTTGACCATTTCCGTTGTTCTTTTCTTTTTTATTTGACGTCCCATTCCTAATCCATTACATATGGATACATTTCTATACATCTTTCATGAATTTATAGTGCCAGATTTGTACCAGGTGGCCAAAATCGGAACCAATTTTTTTCCAGCGCAAATCGGTTCCGCATTAATGCATTAGCATATCTATCAACAGTCGCTGCCATACGATAATTGCAGCCCACGCTGGATCTCTGCGAGTTGCTGCACTTTAGTTATAACCACCCGTTACCTAGAGTCAGGAAATGGCGACTTTACTTGATGTGGAACACAAAAGAGGCGCTGCGACAGTGTTGAGCCTAGTGACAACATTCGAGACTGGAGTGACACTACGTCATCTTTCGAGACAATGTCCAGTTGTGCGCACGTCATAGCAATGGATATATTGTCCGTCTGTGGAGGGCCCGAGGAGAAAGAACATTGCCAGATTGCATCTGTTATCGACATACAGGCCCAGCCACATAGTATGGGTTGCCATCAGGTACACAATGCGATCACCTCTCGTTCGCATAGCCGATAATTAAGTCAGCACCCGTTATGTTTTGAGGTTGGTGGCTGTGCCTATCTGCTGGGTCTCCATGACATTAACTTTCAACAAGATAAAGCAAGACCGTATGTTGCCCACACTGTCCTGACCTACCTTAATACAGAGGGTTCATTTGGTCACCCCTTTCTCCAGATCTCTTGCCTGTTGAAAACAGCTAGTCATGGGTTTCTGAGAGATTAGCATCCGACTGTTCACCAACCACTATGACTGATAAACTCTGGCATCGAGATGAAGCAGCATGAAATGACGTATCGATATGTGTCATTCTAGTTCGGTCCTACTCAATTCCTAGCCCAGGTAGAGCCATTCTTCCTGCTAGAGGTGTCAGCTCTGTGTACTAAATTTCGCAGCCCACTCATTGAAATCAGCAACAAATTATTCATGTACTTCCTGGTTTACTATACAGACGAAATAAGCAAAACTTCGTAATTTTCTGGGCTACCTGGTGTAACTACAGCTGCGTACACACACACACACACACACACACACACACACACACACACATTAACAACGTATATGTAAATAATCAATTCTCTATGACAGGTCAGCCACCAGAATATATTAGTGTGGTTTGCGTGTAGTGTTGTTACTAGGCCTGGTAACTGATAGGATACATAAAGGGCGTGAAAAGCGTCAAATATTGAGCGATCACTGTGAATGACACTGAAATCGCTCACTTTTGTGAGACAGCGTTATCAACACCACTGTTTGGAAGGGGCGTCATTGCAGGCTTCCGTTTGGCCGGCTGGTCGATTCGTGCAAATATGGGTGCATTCAAATGTGAAAGTGGCCTGATGTTGGATTGCGCAGCCACTTGAGAACAGGCATACCCATCGGCGAATGCGTCTGATCCCCATATGGGGGGACCACCAAACATGTTGCAATCCCTTCTCATCAGATATCCGAGAACAAGTAACGGATTTTCTGCAATATTCTTTGTCACTCTCTACCACTTCACATAGTCAAGTGCGTGGAATACTCTATACAGAATTTATTTGTTTTGACTGCACATTAATAAAATGATGGCCGGTTTCTATTGCTGCTCATCGTTTTATAAATTTGCAATCAAGACAAATGAATATTGTATTTTATATGCGCACCGCTGGCCGGATTCTATTACCTATTTCATAATGACTGACGCCCGGCTTTGCGTTAATATAATGGTTACATCACATGACGAACATCGATGTACCTTCCCGAAATCGTCGAAATGTCTACTTTTATTGGGTGTACGAACAAAACATTTTAGTTCTAAAGTATGTGTCACAGTCGTTAATATGTAAGAGAAAGTTACCTTTTTCGAGCATTTTTTGCCTAGTGTCTATATTGAGGAGTCATAGAAACCAGACTGTAATTAGGTGAAAAATTTCTTTTGCACGGTTTAAAGACACAACCATTCTCTACTTACAGAGGTATTTTCGTTAATTTTCGACTAGTCTTTTTGTCCTAATAATGGCGGATGTAGAGTGGCGCAATTCCCCAAATGTTATCGATACAAAAAGTGTATTAGAAAAAGTACATACAAGCTCCTTCGTTGCCTTTCACAGCTGTTACGTTTTTATGGGCATAAATGTACATAAAGCGCTAATATCACGTGTTTAGTTTTGCTTTTGTGTCGTTTGCGCCATGTGCTCGCGTAAACTGTTACTGGACCCCTGAATAGTACTTCGCTGTTCATTGTTGCGATGTTTACAAGGGGCTTCCCGCCAGGCGGGGAACAATCTTGCTGCCATTCGTCGTTGTGGCGTGGTGTGAAGACAGTCCTCGTGACATAACTAGTTGCCTTGTACTTAAGTGAAAGCAGGCAGCATTTACGAAGTGAAGTCCATGGTGATTAGTGTATGTGCTTACTTTGAGGGCGAATAAGAACAGAGCGTCAGCAGTTCCGTATCACAGTAAGTAAACAGAATTTTTGAAATTGTCAATATTAGTAAAAGTAAAATGAAGCGAATCTCGAGAGAATATAGAGAAACTTCATGTCTTGTATCACCAGAAAAGAGTTCTGGCTGATGGCAGAAGTTTACGCAGGACAAGTTTACACAGGGAATAATAAAAAGGAAAAGCCACGAGTTCAGTGTGGAAAAGCGATCTGCAACAGTAGCAGCCGTAGCAGTAGAAGAATTTCCTGATATGAGTGAAACGATCCTTTCATGTGCTATTCGGAAACTGGGCTTCAGACACAAAAAAACTCAACAAAGAAACCAATGCTGATGGAAATCATCAAGTAGCGTTCTTCCGGGAAATAAGACATTTGCGAAACACCGGATGGAATATTTAACACTGACGAAACTGGTGTGGTGCAAATCATTCAGCAATGGATGTGCACCTCAAGTGGCAACAGCGGACACGGGTGTTTCCACTCTGTTCCTCGAAGGCGGGTTCATCATGTTTAATAAATTATAAATAATCGCGGAGAAAATGAACTGTTTTGTATATTCAAAGCCACTCGGTATTACATGGCTGTTATATGATGTGCTGAGTTTGAAAAACAAAATCATTTAGAAACCATAATTATAAAATTATGGAAATGTGATGTTTTGCTTCTTTCTCGCAGTTGGTTTTAACAGAAAACCTGAAAATGGCAACGGCATGAAGTTAGAGACTTTCTCTAGAATTTGCCGCTCAGAACCAGGAGCCAGGATATCAAGGCATTTAAGACACTATACAGATTGTTTCCTTATACCGATGCTGATCATAAATTTACGGATTTTACACGTTCTGTCTGCTGACTTGACCTAAGGCAAGACATTCAGTATTACTGCACTATTCTAGTATTACTCTATGGAAGTCTTTTCACCTCATTATTTGCGTTTGATAGGCATAAGGGTAATAAATACAGAAATAAGGCGCACCTTTGGTGACAGAAACACAACAGGATGAGGATCAGACCCTCCTCAGACAAGTCTATGGACATATTGCTATCTTGCATCATAACAATAGAATATGTAGGATGATGCGTATATTCACTAACACGATAAGGGGATTAAAGAAAGCCCCACTGTGCTAATAGAAAAGTATGAGACATGCTAACCGCCGGAAGTTCAAGCTGTTCGACCAAAATTGTCTTCACCTCTGTTATTTCAAAAATGTTGATGGTAGGATGTTCCTCTAAAATCCATGAGTGTGTGTAATGGTGCATACATACCGTAGACTCGAGTCGTAGTTAACCTCGTATAGAAAAGAGCTACCGGTACTGATTTTTACGACGTATTCTACGGAAGAAAAAGCCTATCATACGATCTGATCCTATTACAAAATCTAAAGTCAATTGTGAATTACCTGCACACATAAAACACGTAACATCATCCGCTATGCTCATATGTACACAAACGCAACTTTCACAATAAATGTGCAAAACTAGTCCGGATTATTTTTTCTTTTCGCAGAGTGAGAAGTTCAAACACGTAACAAAAGGTGTAGGCCCTAATATGCAGAAATGTTTGAGATCATGCATACAATCACCTTCTTACCCGGTCACGGACCTTGTCCCATGCACTTAAACCGCGTGAGTCTGAGGCAGACACCTACATCCACACGCAGGGAAGAAGGTTCCCCAGAACACACTGTCTTTTTCTGCGGACAATACGCCAACAATAGACATACACTACACTTAGACTACACAGATACAGACATAGATATATACACAGCAATAAGAGACGAAGAACAATGGGCACTATTAAACGCACTGACAAACAGTATTTCAAAAACAACACATGAAGAGTACATGCGGACACGACATTACAGACATGCCTATGTGCAGCGTAACAACAAGCTCCAGAGGATGGACAGCGATACCCACAGTGACAGCGAAAATAGTGACAATGAGGAGGAACAGGAGGAGGAAGCTGAGATGTGACTGTAAATAAGCAAAAGTGCTGGCGATCTAGCCAAGAAAACACCAAATGCTGTACATGGATGGGCACCTAAAGTAGTAATACATAGGATTAGTAATAAATAGGATAAGCAACATTATTTCTCTACTAATAACCATTAATGTGTGTGTGTGTGTGTGTGTGTGTGTGTGTGTGTGTGTGTGTGTGTGTGTGTGTGTGTGTGTGTGTGTATGTATGTATGTATGTACTGGCGGTCAACGGCTCGAAGAGACCATTCCGAGGTATTCACCGTCAGTCACATTCGGTGATGGTACTAACAAATCTCTCCTCTATCCTATCTTCTTTTTAGATTCTTCTTAAAAAACAAAAAAAAATTATTTATATTTCAACCTTAAATTATTGTTATTTTGAAAAGTATCATTCTTTGTAAATATTGTAGATAAAACAAAAGAAAAGAAAACTGTAAAAAGATGAAAAACGAAAATTGCAAGATGTACGACCTGTTTTGAACATCAGGTAACAGGTCTATAATTTGGCAATAAATAAATAAAAAATAATACAATCACCTGACAAGAAATTTTGACGTTGGCTCATTTTCACATTCTATCTTATAACACATGAGGAAACTTTCCGGATTTTTTTGGATAAAAAAAAACGATAGAAATACGCCGAGTAACGCTAAAATAGCGCTGTTTATTCATGAAACGGAGCAAAATATTCTTTTTGCTAGAACGTTAGCTTTGTCATCTTTTGACCCCATCTTACCCTCAAATGATTTTGTTTGGCCTCTCTTAGCTCACGTGTGGTCTTGTAACTGTACTACCTTTCACGAGCAGACGTAAACAGATAGTTAGGTTTGAAGACGTCAGCACACACCAGCAAATACAAGATTTATCTCTTTTACAGTAAAATCGTTAAAAAAATCCCTTTAAACTTAATACCGCTCATTATTTTGGATTGATGTGGCCACCCCCGCGTCTACAGATCCGTCCTGATCACTCTTGCAGCAATACTGTGTAGAGTACTTCCTTCAACACGAATAGAATGCTCATCAAACACGAATAATGAGGTGAAAAGACTTCCTTCGAGTTATCACTAGAACCTTGCAGTAATAATAAATATCTTGCTTCAAGTCGGTGTCAGCAAGGAGTGTATGAAATCCGTAAATTCATGACCAGTACCGATCATAAAGAAACAATATGTATAATGTTTCAAATGCCCTGCCATCCTGGTTTTGACTGATACATATCGGAAAAAATTACTGAGCTCGTGCCATTCCTATTTGCAGTTTTTCTGCTAAAACTTGCTGCGAGAATCAAAGAAAAACATTATATTTTCATAATTTTCTTAGTATCGTTTTTTAAATGATTTTTTTTCACCATCGCCATAGCATAAATAACGGCAATATTCACAGCCACATCATCCCAGAAAGTTTTCGTTTAAAAATTCAGTGGTGTAAAGTTAAATAATGCTATTGTGCAATTTTACTGAGGTTGTATCTGATTCTAGCAGTTGGGAACAGTGTTTGTCGGCAGAATAATCGCAAGAGTAAATAGAAAATAATGAGGTTATTAAGGCTTTGAAAGGCGTTTTGCGAAGTATAATTAAACTGTTAGCAGTTAGAGTGTGCTTCTAAAACCTGTTCCTATGTGGCAGTGCCGCTAGCTCCAAAGCGTCAGCTTCCAGCCGTTCCCTTCGTTAGTAACGCTATAGATCCTTTGTGTTCCAGCCGTATACGTTGTTTTCTTTTAGTGATAGAGAACAAATTATAGTTAACCTGGTTGTTATGTTCATTATTCTGAAAGTAGTTCACGTAAGAACGGCGGTAGAGAAGGCGAATGGTCAACTTCAGGGTATTGGGAGAATTTTAGGAAAGAGTGGTTCACCTGTAAAGGAAACAGCACATAGGACGCTGGTGCGACCTATTCTTGAGTACTGCTCCAGTGTTTGGGATCCTCACCAGGTCGGATTGAAGGAAGACATCGAAGCAATTCAGAGGCGAGCTGCTAAATTTGTTACCAGTAGGTTTGAACGACACCTAATTGTTACGGAGATGCTTCGGGAACCCAAATGGGAATCCCTGGAGAGAAGGCTACGTTGTTTTCGAGAAACACTATTGAGAAATTTAGAGAACCGACATTTGAAGCTGACTGCAGAACGATTCTGCTGCCAACAACATACATTTCGCATAAGGACCACGAAGACAAGATAAGAGAAATTAGGGCTAATACGGAGGCATGTAGACAGTCGTTTCTACCGCGCTCTGTTTGCCAGTGGAACAGGAAAGGAAATGACAAGGTGTAGAACCAGGTACCCTCTGCCATCCACTATACCGGTGGCTTACGGAGTACGCATGAAGATGTACGTGTAGATGTAGATTTGTCACAGCTATCCAGAAGAGACACCGAAATCCGTTGAGTATTTTCCGACAGGGCGTAGCAACGGAGCGAGAGGAATGAGGTATTTGAGGAGGTTATCTCAGAAACAGTTTCTGGAAGCAACACATCCCAACATTATAGGCTGCCATGGCCTGCTCTTTCACATGGCCTTCTCGTCTGGGATTATTCTCTCAGTGGTGATCTCAAGCGGAAAATGTTCTTTGGTAAACTAAACACTTCCGGCAAACTGGGATCAGATAACTACTGTGTGGGAACCGTAACTTGGCACACGGACTCCCCAGTTCTGTTCGGGAGCTGTCGCCAACAGTCGGGAGACTTCGTGCTGTAATGATTGCTAAATATTCTTTGCCAACTGCTCAGCAGTATTGATTGCATTGTCATCTCCTCTGACCATGAGTTCTGCTGTCACAGACTTTTTTTTTCACTTGCACTACTTACGTTGTGATGTTTTCGAAAATGAGCGATGATGTGTTTGCTAGCCCATTTCGGTGGTTATCTTATACTCCATTTCGGAAAAGGGAGCCAGTTACCAGGAACTCTTGAAAGTTCAAAACAATGCTTTGTGCTATCTGTAGTGTGTGCTTGCAGGGCATGGAGGAAGAGCTTTTTACCCCCTCGCCGCAGCACGCCGCTTCTCTCTGCAGCAAATCCCATCCGCTCCCCCCTCCCCCCCCCCCCAACTACCGCTAGCTAGATATCAATTTCGCGAGTAATACAAAAATCGCAGCAATACCTTCACACGTGTAGCAACAAGCGCTGCAGATCTTCCACTTGGGACGTTTGCGAAATCGAAGGGCATTTTTAATATAAGTTTAGCAGCGTGGCTAATGGTTACTGGTACGACTTAAAGAGTCTGCCATGTGTGACAGCTGAGATAGTAACAGTTAGTGATATTTTTTGGTGGTCGTCATATATACTTGCTGTTAAGGAGCAATTCTGATATTAACTTTCTCGCCGTTCTCATTTCTGCTACTTCTCATTACTTAGCTCTTTCTTCGATTTACTCTTAGTTCAAATTCTGTACTAATTAAAATGTTCATTCCATTCAACAGATCCTGTAATTCATCTTCACTTTCACTGAAGATAGCAACATCATCAGCGAATCTTTGCAGTTGCAAACCTGCTACGATACTCGATAAGCTCGTAATTTTTTCACTAAACGGCAGTGCAGGACGATGTCAAATGCCTTCCTGAAGTTAAGGGACACGGCAGCAACCTGAGCGCCTTTGTCTACGGTGCTGTGTATCTCACGGAAGAACAGAGCGAGCTGAGTTTCGAAGCATCTCTGTTTGCGGAATCCAAGTTGATTTTTATACAGGAGATTTTCGCCGGTCGTGGTGGCCGAGCGGTTCAAGGCGCTACAGTTCGGAACCGCGCGACCGCTACTGTCGCAGGTTCGAATACTGCCTCGGGCATGGATGTGTGTGATGTCCTTGGGTTGGTTAGGTTTAAGTAGTTCTAAGTTCTAGAAGACTGATGACCTCAGAAGTTAAGTCCCAGTGCTCAGAGCTATTTGAACCATTTTTTTTATTACAAACGTTATGGGAAGACCAACACTTACCTTGTTCCGCTATCATATAATCATACAATAAACGATCCTTCTTTCTACGTATTCGTAATACATTACATTTGTCTATGTTAAGGGTCAGTTGCCACTCCCTGCACCAAGTGCCTATCCGCTGCAGATCTTCCTGCATTTCGCTGCAATTTTCTAATGCTGCAACTTCTCTGTATACTACAGCATCATCCGCGAAAAGCCGCATGGAACTTCCGACACTATCTACTAGGACATTTATATACATTGTGAAAAGCAATGGTCCCACAACACTCCCCTGTGGCACGCCAGAGGTTACTTTAACGTCTGTAGACGTCTCTCCATTGAGAACAACATGCTGTGTTCTGTTTGCTAAAAACTCTTCAATCCAGTCACACAGCTGGTCTGATATTCCGTAGGCTCTTACTTTATCAGGCGACAGTGCGGAACTGTATCGAACGCCTTCCGGAAGTCAAGGAAAATCGCATCTACCTGGGAGCCTGTATCTAATATTTTCTGGGTCTCATGAACAAATAAAGCGAGTTGGGTCTCACACGATCGCTGTTTCCAGAATCCATGTTGATTCCTACAGAGTAGATTCTGGGTTTCCAGAAATAACATGATACGCGAGCAAAAAACATGTTCTAAAATTCTACAACAGATCGATGTCAGAAATACAGGCTTATAGTTTTGCGCATCTGCTCGACGACCCTTCTTGAAAACTGGAACTACCTGTGCTCTTTTCCAATCATTTGCAACCTTCCGTTCCTCTAGACACTTGGGGTGCACGGCTGTTAGAAGGGGGGCAAGTTCTTTCGCGTACTCTGTGTAGAATCGAATTGCTATCCCGTCAGGTCCAGTGGACTTTCCTCTGTTGAGTGATTTCAGTTGCTTTTCTATTTCTTGGACACTTATTTCAGTGTCAGCCATGTTTTCTTTCGTGCGAGGATTTAGAGAAGGAACTGCAGTGCGGTCTTCCTCTGTGAAACAGCTTTGGAAAAAGGTGTTGTGTATTTCAGCCTTACGTGTGTCATCCTCGTTAGCAAGAATCTGCTAAAACATGGCTAAAGGCCGACTAATCTAGAATTGCATAAGAAGAGAATACCGGCGGCACTGTCACAGTTTATTGCTCTCAGGTAGCACTTAATGTAATATCCAGTATTAAACAGTGGATTACGCAAATCCCAATGAGACCATCGGAGTTTCTGGTGGAGTAAATGGTCTGGTCTCGGAACACTATTTATTCTCTTTACCAACAAAAGAGGCTGAAATGGAAACAGACACTTGTAAAAAAGAAATACTATGCTCCAACTTGTAGATTATATTTAAAAAATATTTTGTTTATTTTTTTCGAGTTAACTTTACACACAGCCCTTTTTATAGTATACAGTGTGGACCAGAACTCCACCAACAAATTTTCAGAGTTGTTGGTGTGGAGCAAAACAAGAAAAAAGTGCCAAGTAAACAGGGCTTTGAAAATTCATACGTTAAGAGTTATAAGCACATGTTCACTCTCGGTACTGTGAAACACACTTTTTCTACTGCAAGCTCTTTGCTGTCCATACTTTGGTAGGTGGTAATATGGACTAAAGCAAAATAAAAAGTCCAGTAAACATGGGCGCTCAAATGGAAACTTTAAGAGAAATGAACACTTATCTAGTAGAATAGATCCGTTTCACAGATGGACAAGTGCTCATAGCTCTTAAAGTATGGATGTTGGAGCCCATATTTAAGATGCATTTTTTTCTTGTTTTGATCTATGCCATCACCTCTGGAAGTTTGTCTGTGGTGTTGTGGTTCACCTAGCATATTCATACGAGGGGCGTCCAATAAGTAATGCAACACAAGTTTTATCAAAAAGTAGGCTGGTTTTGTCCAGGATTCAAATACACCGCATTATTCCCAGTCTTTTGGCTACAAAATCCTATTTTTGAACATGATCTCTGGTCAATGGGACGGCCTTACGCCACCTTACTGGCAAGGCTAGTATGCCCACATGGTACCTCTCCACTGGTCGACGACGGAGCCAACTTCTTGCTGCATTAATAACCTGCACTTCGTCCACGTACTGCTTTTCACGGAGTGGTCCTCCACTGGGCCAGATGGATGTTCGAAGGTGCAAGATTCGGCCTGTAGGATGGGTGAGGACAGACAGTACAATGAAGGTTTATGAGCTCCTCTCGGGTGCATAGGCTTGTGTGAGATCTTACTTCATCATGGAGCAGGAGCAGTTCGTTTGCATTTCTGTGGCAATAAACACTATGAAGCCGTTTTTTTTTTTTTCAGTTTCCTGAGGCTGTGTGTGGCCGGCCGGCGTGCGAGAGACAGTATAGGCTTGTGCGACTTTGTTGCGATGATGAAAGACGTGTCGCTCGCCCGATGACTCACCGTGCTTTTGTTGGCTGTCAGGTCTCCGTAGACTTCTGCAAGCGTCTGTAAATATCTACGATGCCCTGGATTTCCGCCAAGAGAAATTTAATGACAGCTCTATGCATGGAAAGCACCTCCTTTACAGGCGCCATTTTCAAGACGGCGTATGGCATCGCCACCTGTCGAAACTACATGAAACTACAGGGGCTGAAGCTGGAATATTTCACGACGTCCTACAAAAAATTACGCATTTTTTCAAGTGAAATTGGATGGGGAAAAAATGTGTCGTCTTACTTACTGAACGCCCCCTCTTAATTTCTGTTCAAGTCATTCAATGCAAATACACAAATTACAAGGACAACTAGACTATAAAAACTTCATTTTGATTCCTACACACAGTACCTCTTTTGTAGGCGTTCACCGTTCAAAAGGAGAAACCTAATCTAGATCGTATGCACAGTATATCACGTGTCAAGTCTTAGTGTCTTGGTGAAGTTCAGTCATCGCTCTTGGATCATTATTAACACGTCTGTAGCCTGCCGCGCGGGATTAGCTGGGCGGTCTCAGGCGCTGCAGTCATGGACTGTGTGGCTGGTCCCGGCGGAGGTTCGAGTCTTCCCTCGGCCATGGGTGCGTGTGCTTGTCCTTAGGATAATTTAGGTTGTGTAGTGTGTAAGCTTAGGGACTGATGACCTTAACAGTTAAGTCCCATAAGATTTCACACACATTCTCTATAACCTGTCCGCAAATTACAGAAATAAAACAAATGTATACATCAGCAAATCTTATAACTAAGTACGAAGCTCCAGGGAGGACCCATGGCTTATTTATTTTTTTAAATTAGCTTACACTTGTGATATTCGCTTGACGTTTGTGGCTCGTACAGAGGTATGCCTCCAGCAGTATCAAAGTTAAGTACTACGTGGCAACATTCTTTTAATTGTTATTTCTGTTCTGGTGCTGCCCTGTCGAAGGAAGTGATTACTTAACAATCATAGCGTGCGATGGCTACCTGTAATGAATTTAGCAGTAACTGCCGCTGTGGATGTTGGCCTGGATTAACAGCAGGCTACTGTTGCAACATTAACAACAGATATTATGCCTACTTTTAGTAAGACGATCATAAAAACTTCCCCATAACTATTTCAAAAAGGAATCGCAAATATATTCATTAAAGACCGATACTACGAAAGCAATTCTAAACAGTCGCAAAATATAGTCACGAAATGGTTCAAATAATGGCTCTGAGCACTATGGGACTTAACGTCTCAGGCCATCAGTCCCCTAGAACTTAGCACTACTCAAACCTAACTAACCTAAAGACATCACACAACACCCAGTCATCTCGAGGCAGAGAAAATCACTGACCCGCCGGGAATCGAACCTGGGAACCCGGGCGTGGGAAGCGAGAACGCTACCGCACGACCACGAGCTGCGAACAGTCACGAAATGTTTTCATTCAATAATATTATGTTTATAGACGAATTGGTTTGTTAACTCTGTAACCAAGCTCACAACAATATCATTTGGGTTCAGATGTCTGGAACATGTCTCAGCATTAATCCCATAATAATGTGTTGTATTGGAAGAATATACTGACAGGAGCGTGACAAAGTAGCTGGATGGAGAGAAGTCGCAGTACAGAGAGATCGTATATATCAGTTATCGGGCAGTAGCGAGGGAAATTTGCTGACCTGGAAGCGAATCATCATCATCATCGAAGAAAGGAACTAGGTGCTAAGAGCAAGGCCGAGTGCGAGCCATTGTAGGATATAGGGATCTACATTTTCATTTTCAGGCGCGTGTAAGAAGGTACTTTTTGTGCCATATGTGAGGGTTCGTAGTGGGAAGAATTATCGACTGAACGTCTCTATATGTGTTGTTATTAGCCTATTTTTTACGGTTTTTAGAGGAACGATATGTAAGAGGATGAAGAATTTTCGTATATTTTGCTCTTAAACCCGGTGTTTGATATGTTCCAAGCAGATTTTCGAGAGCTGTTAGCCAACTTTCTTCGAGTGTCTGGCAGCTGATATTTTTTTAGTATTTCCGTTTCAGTGTCTCGCTAAACAAATCAGTCAGTGGTTATTTGCACTGCCATTGTTTACACCAACTCAGTTTCTCCTATAAGCCATTCTGAAGTGGATTCCACACACCTGAGCAGTGTTCCAACGTAGGACGTACATATGTTTTGAAGCTAATCTCTTTCGCAGCGGTAGTAAATCTGTGGAACGCGGGAAAAACGCCTGATCTGTTTCTTCGAACCCAGTATCCTAGATGACCGTCAATAAGATGAGCTCGCGTATGTCGAAGAGAAATATGCTGGTTTGCGATCCTGTTGGGAACAGCAGCCTTATTTCCACAGAGTGTACAAACAGCGGTTCAAATTCTTGAGTAACGCTTGACCATTTGCTGTACCTCCAAAAACAATGTTTGAACACCACCGCACTGGACACAAGACGCAGTCCTGGCTATGTTTCGTTTACTGGTTTACTAGTCTCAGGGCCGACTGCACCAACGTGGATAAAACGTTAACCGTAGGTAAGTCGACATTTAGCCCTGGTCAGCGCAAAATTCGATTGCACCAACCTCGGTTAAAGTTAAACGAAGTAAAACGGCTAAAATGAAGTAAACACGTACTGTAGGCGACGAGTTTTGATGTTTTAGATGGCACAGAATATGAAGAAACGATATATCTTGTCCATGTAATTCGTGGACGCAACCTTATTGATGTGCTTGTGTAAAGGGGAAATCCTTTCGAAGATTATGGGGACAGGAAATTTGAAGAGAGTATTCATCTTTCAAATGATGGTGTGGTGGTTATCAGATCCAAGGAGTTTGGAATTTCCTGCTTATCGGAATAACCCTGTCTCGCCCATGAATCTACTTGATGATGATGATATGATGAGGACAACACAAGCACCCAGTCCCCTGGCAAAGAAAATCTCCAGCCCCGTAGAGAATCGAACCCGGGACCCCGTGATCCAGAGGCAGCAAAGCTAGCCACTAAACCACGAGCTGCGGATTACTCCTATTGACATAAAGATCATATACAACTGGGGCATTTAGTATAGTTATTGGTGACAGTGGCAATGTACATAGTACAACAGCGCCAAGAATTATGTATTGGGGATCATAGCAGCAACCTCTCGACAATACGTAAGGTTTCCTTCTTGAGCAAAATTACGCTCTGTGATGGATGGTTGCAGTGTACTAGAAGGATTTCCTTAAGTCACTGGTACAGTGGATTGTACTCACATAACGATTAAATCTCCTGGGAGATCTAATGTGGAACTTTTTCTCAATAGAATAGCGTACTTTTTATTTAACTGCCAAATCATCAGTGACCACTGTTTAATAACACAGGCCTTTGTTGCTCGATGGCCTGAAGTGCAGTTAAACTGTGTTACTATATTTGACAGTGCTGCCAATTTCTCCCTAACACTACACCTGCCAGTATTTGTTTTTGTTGTTGCTTTTTTTTGCAATATAAAATTTTCGCATTACAGCCGATCGGCCTTAAAGGACATCTGGTTTCAACTTTTTAGGAATTCGGCGTCCTTTCTTGTCCCTCCATGGCGCAGTAACAATACCAACATTCCGATAACAAACTGAAAAGCGCGTGTAAATACGAAGGTTAGAGGTAAGTACAACAAAAGTGATTATTATTATTATTATTAATATTATTGTCGATTACTTCCCTTTACAGAGCCTGCGATCGAGAGGGTATCACAGCTACACTTCCTTTTCTTCTTTTCTTCCCAAAACCTCTTCATTAATTCATTTCGTTTTTTCTTCCTTTCATCTGTCCATTTTTTCCCTGTTACTTTCTTTGACTTCCCCCATGAACCATGGACCTTGCCGTTGGTGGGGAGGCTTGCGTGCCTCGGCGATACAGATGGCCGTACCGTAGGTGCAACCACAACGGAGGGGTATCTGTTGAGAGGCCAGACAAACATGTGGTTCCTGAAGAGGGGCAGCAGCCTTTTCAGTAGTTGCAGAGGCAACAGTCTGGATGATTGACTGATCTGGCCTTGTAACATTAACCAAAACGGCCTTGCTGTGCTGGTACTGTGAACGGCTGAAAGCAAGGGGAAACTACAGCCGTAATTTTTCCCGAGGACATGCAGCTTAACTGTATGATTAAATGATGATGGCGTCCTCTGGGGTAAAATATTGCGGAGGTAAAATAGTCCCCCATTCGGATCTCCGGGCGGGGACTACTCAGGAGGACGTCGTTATTAGGAGAAAGAAAACTGGCATTCTACGGATCGGAGCGTGGAATGTCAGATCCCTTAATCGGGCAGGTAGGTTAGAAAATTTAAAAAGGGAAATGGATAGGTTAAAGTTAGATATAGGGGGAATTAGTGAAGTTCGGTGGCAGGAGGAACAAGACTTCTGGTCAGGTGACTACAGGGTTATAAACACAAAATCAAATAGGGGTAATGCAGGAGTAGGTTTAATAATGGATAGGAAAATAGGAATGCGGGTAAGCTACTACAAACAGCGTAGTGAACGCATTATTGTGGCCAAGATAGATACGAAGCCCACACCTACTACAGTAGTACAAGTTTATATGCCAACTAGCTCTGCAGATGACGAAGAAATTGAAGAAATGTATGATGAAATAAAAGAAATTATTCAGGTAGTGAAGGGAGACGAAAATTTAATAGTCATGGGTGACGGGAATTCGTCAGTAGGAAAACGGAGAGAAGGAAACATAGTAGGTGAATATGGATTGGGGGAAAGAAATGAAAGAGGAAGCCGCCTTGTAGAATTTTGCACAGAGCATAACTTAATCATAGCTAACACTTGGTTCAAGAATCATAAAAGAAGGTTGTATACCTGGAAGTATCCTGGAGATACTAAAAGGTATCAGATAGATTATATAATGGTAAGACAGAGATTTAGGAACCAGGTTTTAAATTGTAAGACATTTCCAGGGGCAGATGTGGATTCTGACCACAATCTATTGGTTATGACCTGCAGATTGAAACTGAAGAAACTGCAAAAAGGTGGGAATTTAAGGAGATGGGACCTGGATAAACTGAAAGAACCAGAGGTTGTACAGAGTTTCAGGGAGAGCATAAAGGAACAATTGACAGGAATGGGGGAAAGAAATACAGTAGAAGAAGAATGGGTAGCTCTGAGGGATGAAGTAGTGAAGGCAGCAGAGGATCAAGTAGGTAAAAAGACGAGGGCTAATAGAAATCCTTGGGTAACAGAAGAAATATTGAATTTAACTGATGAAAGGAGAAAATATAAAAATGCAGTAAATGAAGCAGGCAAAAAGGAATACAAATGTCTCAAAAATGAGATCGACAGGAAGTGCAAAATGGCTAAGCAGGGATGGCTAGAGGACAAATGTAAGGATGTAGAGGCTTATCTCACTAGGGGTAAGATAGATACTGCCTACAGGAAAATTAAAGAGACCTTTGGAGATAAGAGAACCACTTGTATGAACATCAAGAGCTCAGATGGAAACCCAGTTCTAAGCAAAGAAGGGAAGGCAGAAAGGTGGAAGGAGTATATAGAGGGTTTATACAAGGGCGATGTACTTGAGGACAATATTATGGAAATGGAAGAGGATGTAGATGAAGATGAAATGGGAGATAAGATACTGCGTGAAGAGTTTGACAGAGCACTGAAAGACCTGAGTCGAAACAAGGCCCCGGGAGTAGACAACATTCCATTGGAACTACTGATGGCCTTGGGAGAGCCAGTCATGACAAAACTCTACCATCTGGTGAGCAAGATGTATGAGACAGGAGAAATACCCACAGACTTCAAGAAGAATATAATAATTCCAATCCCAAAGAAAGCAGGTGTTGACAGATGTGAAAATTACCGAACTATCAGTTTAGTAAGTCACAGCTGCAAAATACTAACGCGAATTCTTTACAGACGAATGGAAAAACTGGTAAAAGCGGACCTCGGGGAAGATCAGTTTGGATTCCGTAGAAATGTTGGAACACGTGAGGCAATACTAACCTTACGACTTATCTTAGAAGAAAGATTAAGAAAAGGCAAACCTACGTTTCTAGCATTTGTAGACTTAGAGAAAGCTTTTGACAACGTTAACTGGAATACTCTCTTTCAAATTCTGAAGGTGGCAGGGGTAAAATACAGGGAGCGAAAGGCTATTTACAATTTGTACAGAAACCAGATGGCAGTTATAAGAGTCGAGGGGCATGAAAGGGAAGCAGTGGTTGGGAAAGGAGTGAGACAGGGTTGTAGCCTCTCCCTGATGTTATTCAATCTGTATATTGAGCAAGCAGTAAAGGAAACAAAAGAAAAATTCGGAGTAGGTATTAAAATCCACGGAGAAGAAATAAAAACTTTGAGGTTCGCCGATGACATTGTAATTCTATCAGAGACAGCAAAGGACTTGGAAGATCAGTTGAACAGAATGGACAGTGTCTTGAAAGGAGGATATAAGATGAACATCAACAAAAGCAAAACGAGAATAATGGAATGTAGTCAAATTAAATCGGGTGATGCTGAGGGGATTAGATTAGGAAATGAGACACTTAAAGTAGTAAAGGAGTTTTGCTATTTAGGGAGTAAAATAACTGATGATGGTCGAAGTAGAGAGGATATAAAATGTAGACTGGCAATGGCAAGGAAATCGTTTCTGAAGAAGAGAAATTTGTTAACATCGAGTATAGATTTAAGTCGTTTCTGAAAGTGTTTGTGTGGAGTGTGGCCATGTATGGAAGTGAAACATGGACGATAACCAGTTTGGACAAGAAGAGAATAGAAGCTTTCGAAATGTGGTGCTACAGAAGAATGCTGAAGATAAGGTGGGTATATCACGTAACTAATGAGGAGGTATTGAATAGGATTGGGGAGAAGAGAAGTTTGTGGCACGACTTGACTAAAAGAAGGGATCGGTTGGTAGGTCATGTTTTGAGGCATCAAGGGATCACAAATTTAGCATTGGAGGGCAGCGTGGAGGGTAAAAATCGTAGAGGGAGACCAAGAGATCAATACACTAAGCAGATTCGGAAGGATGTAGGTTGCAGTAGGTACTGGGAGATGAAGAAGCTTGCACAGGATAGAGTAGCATGGAGAGCTGCATCAAACCAGTCTCAGGACTGAAGACCACAACAACAACAACTTTCGGCCGGCCAAAGTGGCCGTGCGGTTAAAGGCGCTGCAGTCTGGAACCGCAGGACCGCTACGGTCGCAGGTTCGAATCCTGCCTCGGGCATGGATGTTTGTGATGTCCTTTGGGTAGTTAGGTTTAACTAGTTCTAAGTTCTAGGGGACTAATGACGTCAGCAGTTGAGTCCCATAGTGCTCAGAGCCATTTGAACCATTTTTGAACAACAACTTTCTTTGAGGCGTCCAAGTTTTTGTTTTTTATTTTAGTTCTGAACTGTTTTCTGTCGTCAGTTTCTTCTGAAATTTACAGTTGTTGCAGGTCTCCTTGTTTCTTTTATACAGTTGGCCTTCAATTTGCTTGCATTAACGATGTTAAAAATTTTCTTTGAAAGTCTGTTTTCATTAATCTTGCGTAGGTGTACGTAGAACTGTAGGTACCTTTTCCTAAATTTATCTGTGATGTCTGTGTGTTTGGAAGAGTTCCTTTGTCCGTCGTCTGGCGCAAGTTCCGTCCCATAGAAGAGCGCTGTAGGTTTTTCTAAGAATTTTTCGTTCTTGTTTCTCTATGTCAAAAGGCGATCATTAGCTTCGCATGTATAATGGCCGTTTTCCTTTGTAACGCATGGCATTAACCGTGGTCAAATTCCCAGTTACCTGAACGCGTTTCGCTAATCGGCATTTAACGTTGATGCAGTGCAGAGACAACGTAAGTGCGATTAAGCCTTAACGGTGACGACGGGACCTGCGGTTATCTTGCATTTTCATCGATGTTGGTGCAGCCGGTCCTCACAGCACATGATGTATGTAAGAGGCAACCATTAACAAAAATCGTTTTAATTTAAGTGACTGCGAGTTTCAGTCCAACTCCCAAATATAATACATGCACATCACTTTTCAAAGCGTATACAGTTTTTTGGAACGGAGGGGGCAGCAGTGGGCTGCCTCTGCAAATTGGAGAACATCTGCAACATATTCTTGTAAGAAATGCTCCGCTTAACCAGGCAGTATGAACGGAGAATTCACTGAAACAGCGTTAGATTAGTGAAAGTACTGCCCACTCTTATTTCGGCTGCAATAGCCTGTGGCGTGCTTTGGCCGAGCAGCCTAGAGCAGAATCTCGCGTGCAGACTTTCAGCCACATCCGGCCGGCCGCTATATGATCTGCTAATTACTGCAGCCCTGGCGGAACTAACCACCCCTCTTCCAAAACAAGTCGCTGAGCTTACAGCGATTTCGTATACTTGTTGCTCGAAGAATCAGCTTCCACTGCGACGAAATTGAAACACGTGCTACGGGCATCCATCTCTCGAGGCGACTTGCGTTATTGCACTGAAATATTGTATAATATCGATACTGGTATACTTAGTTCCATGTGAAAGCCTGTTACAGAAGGTGCAGCAGATGAACCAGCTGTCATCAATACTGGGGACAAGTAGTGGTGCCTGTGGTAGATATACACTACTGACCATTAATAATTGCTACACCACGATGATGACGTGCTACAGACGCGAAATTTAACCGACAGGAAGGAGATACTGTGATATGCAAATGATTAGCTTTTCAGGGCATTGGCGCCGGTGGCGACACCTACAACGTGCTGACATGTGGAAAGTTTCCAACCGATTTCTCGTACACAAACAGCAGTTGACCGGCGTTGCCTGGTGAAACGTTGTTGTGATGCCTCGTGTAAGGAGGAGAAATGCGTACCATCACGTTTCCGAATTTGATAAAGGTCGGATTGTAGCCTATCGCGATTGTGGTTTATCGTATCGCGACATTGCTGCTCGCGTTGGTCGAGATCCAATGACTGCTGGCAGAATATGTAATCGGTGGGTTCAGGAGGGTAATACGGAACGCCGTGTTGGATCCCAACGGCCTCGTATCATTAGCAGTAGAGATGACAGGCATCTTATCCGCATGGCTGTAACGGATCGTCCAGCCACGTCTCGAGCCCTGAGTCAACAGATGGGGACGTTTGCAAGACAACAACCATCTGCACGAACAGTTCGACGACGTTTGCAGCAGCATGGACTATCAGCTCGGAGACCATGGCTGCGGTTATCCTTGACGCTGCATCACAGACAGGAGCGCCTGCGATGCTGTATTCGACGACGAACCAGGATGCACGAACGGCGAAATGTCATTTTTTCGGATGAATCCAGTTTCTGTATACAGCATCATGATGGTCGCATCCGTGTTTGGAGACATCGCAGTGAGCGCACATTGGACGCGTGTATTCGTCATCGCCATACTGGCGTATCACCCTGCGTGATGGTATGAGGTGCCATTGGTTACACATCTCGGTCACCTCTTGTTCGCATTGAGGGCGCTTTGAACAGTGGACGTTACATTTCAGATGTGTTACAACCCGTGGCTCTACCCTTCATTCGATCCTTGCAAAACCCTACATTTCAGCAGGTTAATGCACGACCGCGTGTTGCAGGTCCTGTACGGGCCTTTCTGGATACAGAAAATGTTCGACTGCTGCCCTGGCCAGCACATTCTCCAGATCTCACACCAATTGAAAACGTCTGGTCAATGGTGGCCGAGCAACTGGCTCGTCACAATACGCCAGTCACTACTCTTGATGGACTGTGGTATCGTGTTGAAGCTGCTTGGGCAGCTGTAGCTGCACACGCCATCCAAGCTCTGTTTGACTTAATGCCCAGGAGTATCAAGGCCGTTATTACGGCAAGAGGTGGTTGTTCTGGGTACTGATTTCTCAGGATCTATGCACCCAAACTGCATGAAAATGTAATCACCTGTCAGTTCTAGTATAGTATATTTGTCCAATGAATACCCGTTTATCAGCTGCATTTCTTCTTGGTGTAGCAATTTTAATGGCCAGTAGTGTACAAGAGTCTACCGTATCTATTGGATCAGGAAAATTCAGTAACATTGATTGTACGCGTAAATGTGTTTCAAATCAATTATTTTGATTACAAGTGACGCAATATAAGATTAAAGATCTAATAAAAAGAAATCATGGCACATAAAAGAAAGAAAGAGTTTAGCTTCCTGTCGACATCGTAAACATCAAAGAAGGAACACCTGTTCATTTGTATTACAGATTTTTTTTTATTGGCCTTCATCTTACACCATACAGGCAGCTTATTTTCACACACACACACACACACACACACGATCACAATGTAGATAGAACATACATAGTTACATGTAGACAAATCTCTATACACGAAAGAAAATGTCCACAGTGATCCATTGACCATCGTCGCCCAGCCCAAACTTCTAAGAATACAAACTTGGAATTTGGAGAGGGTGTTGATCTTACAATATAGGTATAATTTTTAGCAGTAAGGGGGTGAAACAAGGAATGACAGGTTTCTTGAATATATGTCGCTATTAGACCAATTTTGAAGCAAAAACTATGAAAATCTATTTTTGGTTTCTTTGTCAGAAATAAAGAAATACATGTTTCAGAATGTTTTGAAATTAAACCCCTAAGGAGGTGAAATAGTGGGTGAAAGGTTTTTCCAAAAATAAATTTTTATTAAGGAACTAAAAAACATTTTTAAAGTTACATCTGTGGAACTTTGTACAGGGTAGGACAAATAAAAGAGGC
Organism: Schistocerca nitens; assembly: GCF_023898315.1. Taxonomy (NCBI): domain Eukaryota; kingdom Metazoa; phylum Arthropoda; class Insecta; order Orthoptera; family Acrididae; genus Schistocerca; species Schistocerca nitens. The sequence goes on along the minus strand of NC_064615.1, from coordinate 74,581,246 downwards.
CTGGACATTTTGAAACCGTTTGTGGAAGCATCCCGTCAAGATACAGAGCCGGTAGTGGGCGTTTTGCACTCATATTGCGCAATGACACCTGCAAGTGATCCTATGGCACAAATGTCAGAATGAACCAAGTTACACACGTTTGTGTAGATTTGACGCAAACCAGGGGCAGAATTCCAGTCTTCGAAACCCAGCAGATACACCACAGAGAGAAGAGAGGTTTTGATGATAACCACTTTCTTAGAGTGCGGAAATACTAGTACTATAAGGAAGTTGCAAATATTCTCCACTCCCGCGCATTTATTGACCAATTTAAAGTAGGAATACCGACACATTGGCCACTGAAACATAAGTTACATTTTATTTGCCCGCATATGGAGGGATGTCTTGCTGAAACTATGCAGAAGATAGCAGAAACTTGCGATTCGTATGATTCTTGTAGAGCTGCCTTTATAGCAAGATATCGGTCTCCTGAGGCTCAAATGATAATAAAATATGAATTATTACAAAATGTCTCATTCGAGAATTCGCGTGAGAAAAGAGCAGTCAAATTCTATGAGAATATGGCTGAAAGGAACCAATACTTAGATAGCCCATATGGCGACGGAGAATTGATTCAAATATGCAAAACGAAACTGTCAATGAAGTATTAACGAGCCTTGATAGGACTTGGGGACGATAACGTAGAAACTTTCAAAGGTGTTTTGAGAGAAGTAGCATTCATGTATGAAAACGACTCTCAAAGACGTCGCGATTTAGGACAGAATAATTTTGAAAGAACACGTAATAGTAAGGAGAATAATTATAATGGTAGTGATGGTAGGCCGGTTTTGGGATTGAATTCTGGACGAAATGGGGGTAATTACGCAAATGGCAGTGGTGGAAACACTAGACCACAGCGTAATGGGTATGGCTTTGATAGTGGTTGGAACAGGCGGAATATAGACGAAAACAGGACTGGAAACTGGAGAACTCGGGATAACCGACAGACTGACTTTAATCAGCTATCTCCAGTTCCACGGAGAGAAAGCAGACGCGTAGGTGGTGCGAGAACGCGGCTACAGGCAAATACTTCGGGTAATTACCGGAGAAACGAACCACAGATGGAGGTTGAATTACGACCACCAAATCCTGGGAAGCGTGACGATTGACTGACGTTAGATATTGCAGGAGTTCAAGTAGATAACACACTTCCTGGAGAAATTGATGACAAGGCGTCCGCAGCAATAAATAGGTTAAGGTGTGACGTACATGAGTCGGAATTGGGAACAGGAACGACATAAAGATCATCAAAGGTATCCACAAAGATACTACAAATAGGGAGGAAGTCACAAATGAAGTGTTGGGACGAGATAGGTTGGACTGACACTGACACTGACGATGAGGATGAACTCCCAGCATTACCTGGTAATGAACCATTTGATTATGACGAAGCATTAATGTATATGGTGCAGACGTTTGATTCGGCACAGGCGAAAAATGATTTTCAGCAGGATAATACACATCCTACTGTAACCTGTGACGCTACGATTGACCAAGACGATAGGATTAACTGACAAAATACGGCTAATACAGGTCTTATAAAAAGGAAGATCAAAAGTTCGACACGCTACAAGATCTACTAAAATCATTTCACAAAACTTTGGAAGAAAAGCAGAGAGTCTGATGCGTTGTGGATAGCGGGAATCGGACAAAATCGGGAAGAACAAGTGGATATTGGAAAGGAAAGTGACAGGGAAAATATGCCGTCTGGATCGGAAAACCAACTAGATGATAAAAGTATGTAAACAGTCTGATAAATCAGATTCAAATGTTTACAGTTTTGGTACATACGAGGACATAGTATGGCAGTATTATCGAGACTATGTAATCATCACACCATACACAGAAAGCAGCGTCGTAATAAATGACGACACAGCTGAAAATTTGAATCTGCTACTCTCAGTGGCAGATAACAAATATGATAATGAGTTGAATCAGGGTGCAAGTGAAGGTACACTTAACGTAGAATCTGACGACTCCCCAGAATCTAAGTGTGAAATACTGTCACACTTAAAGAATATTTGCCAGGCTCTAAAATACAAATTAAACACGATTACACAGATGTGTCACGAGGAGACAAACTTAATGGAAGTAGCAAGGTGTGAAAATAAGGATTTAAAATCTAGATTGGTTACTTTAGAAGCTGATCTAGAAGCAGCGAGACTTAAGTTGGACAATTTACAATAGGGAAGTACTTCTCCCCAAACTCTCGATGAGGACCATCTAATGTTGATGGAAAATGACGCAACTATAGATGTCCATAAACACCCAGTTATGACGAAACAAACACACATACATCGGTTAAATTACAAAGTAATTGAGGACATATTAATGGAGGAAGTTGAAGACGAGAGTACTTCAGAGATAAGTCCGATACTTCGTGTAACAGTCAAGGGTATTGTTGTTAACGCAATAGTAGATAGCGGGAGTGAGTTAACGGCGATATCAGAGCCGTTATTCAATCGTTGCAGTGGTGACAATGACTTATTCGAACAGGACATAGATCCAGAGTTGTTAAGGGTCAAACATAAGTGGAAAGACAAGAACTCGGTTGGCATTCGTAAGCATCATTTGCTGAATAATGACGTGCTGTTCTACAGACGCATTGGATGGGAATTCTTGCAGTTGTCGTACGGCAATTAGCCATGAAAACTAAAATATAAATGGATCACAGGTGATGTAGCAAAAGAATGTAGATATGTTTCAGGTAGTAGCAGATCTCAAGAGGCAGACAGGACGAGCTACAAACATGTAAATATTCAAATTTAGGTACAGTAATACTAATCATTTACATCATCAAAGTAGGATAGAAACAAAAATGAAAGAAAACAAATTGCATGATGTACTAATTAACTAACCTACACATCATCAATCCATGGTCACACAAGAAGTAAAGGAACCATTATAAAATGAAGTAACTTAATGTGTAAATTATATAATTCTTCTGTAAAGTAATGAAAAAACTATTTAAACGTTCATTTAGTATTATTCATGTAAATATTCAAATTTAGATAAAGAAACTTGTAAGTAGTAGCATTAAGCAAAAGTGATTGTAAACAAATGAAACAAAGAAGACACACAAACAACACGACTACAATTGTCTGGGGAAGGAAGCCAAGGTGACGACAGGAGCAGAAAGTCGATGGGAAGCTACGGTCTGAGTGTGAGAGTTTATACAATTGTGCAATGTGGCATTAGCGACAAACCGGAGACCGAAGTAAGGAATTCACTGTCTCACGCTTCACATTAGTGCGGGGACCGAGTCAGGTGTATTTTGAAGAATATTGTCCCACGCCTCACCCGAATAGGGAGGGGACAGGAAAACCCAGCAGCAGCGAGGGACAAAGGACGCACACCTGCGAGGAAGGCGAAGCGACCCCATTAGCGGCGACGCACAATAGCAGCAATGCACAATAGCAAACAGTCGGTAACAGCTCCTTAGTACAACCACCTGGAAAAATTAACTCAGAATAGTCTTCTCAAAATCGATGCAGAAGCTGATAACTGAAAACAGATATATCACTTCCGAAACTATTTATTCAGACTTGACCATATCTGATAACAACACTACAGGTAATTCTTCCAAATAATTTTCGCTGAATAACATATTCTATCTCTATGCACAAGAAGTTGAAAGTTCCAAGAAAGAAGACATGAAGATACAGCAAGAAACGAAGAGAAGATAGGGTCCCTAGATGAGGGCAGAAGACAGCAAGATTCCTTTCTAAATCCCATACCTTAAACCAGTATGAGATTTGGCAGAATTCACAGAAAGCAATATTCAACAAAAATGTGGCAGTTATTTAATGCTAACCATCAAACCAACCAAAGGTGGTCAAATCATCAAACAGAATACACATAATGGGGACAAACATCAAACTGCAGCAATCGTCGAGGGGCTACACTCATCAACCTCAATAGCAACGATGCCAATAAGGACAAGGCCACATACGCTATCACATCATGGCATTGCCTTGGACGAGCAGTTTGTCCTCAAAACAATGCAACATGGAATTTACCATGTAATGGCACTCGTGATCAAACACTCAGAATTGTAAATGTCGATAACCTTCATCAACATCACGCAGAGTCTACAACTGCCTAGCAGCATCAACCACCCCTGATCGACAGCAGCATCAGGAAGCAAACCCTGACCAAATTTTAAAGTGTAAAGTGCATGAAGAAAGAGAGTGGTGCTTGTGACAAATTCATTGTAATATTTTAAAAAGTGCAAAAGATAATCAACTCAGCAAGGAGTTGAGATGCCTGTTAATATGCAGTCACACCTGTGCCACTGTGAATTTGTAAATTATGTGTTTCATTTGTATTCTATAATTAGATTTGTAAATTGTTAAAGTATATTCACAAATGTACCATGTTTTATATTTTGTATTTTATGTATAATTTGTAAATGTCCATTCAATCTAAATATACGTTAATAAAAATTTGTGTATTGCAGATATTTGGAAAACTTGTTTTTAATGATAAATAATGTCAATGAATATAAAGTTTGTGTTAATGTGTATAAAAATATGCAAAATATTAACTATTTTACATATATGTCACTTAAGTAAATACATGTCTGTTTATGAGAATAAACTGTAATACTGATGTAGCATGTAAGTGTTGAGAGTAGATAAGAGAAACAAACGCTTCCTTAACTTCACTCATCTTTCACAATCATCAATATCATGAATGAAACTTCCTGGCAGATTAAAACTGTGTGCCGGACAGAGACTCGAACTCGGGACCTCTGCCTTTCGTGGGCAAGTGCTCTACCAACTGTGCTACCCAAGCACGATTCACGCCCCGTCCTCACAACATTACTTCTGTCAGTACCTCGCCTCCTACCTTCCAAACTTTGCAGAAGCTCTCCTGCGAACCTTGCAGAGCTAACACTCCTGAAAGAAAGGATATTGCGGAGAAATGGCTTAGCCACAGCCTTGGGGATGTTTCCAGAATGATATTTTCACTCTGCAGCGGAGTGTGCGTTGATATGAAACTTCCTGGCAGATTAATACTGTGCCCCCCCTGCGGGTCCTGGGTAAGAATAGGCCCGAGGTATTCCTGCCTGTCGTAAGAGGCGACTAAAAGGAGTTTCAACCATTTCGGCCTTCCATGTGATGGTCCCCCTTGGGGTTTGACCGCCATTTTTCAAAATTCTACAGAAGTACGAGCCTTTTGGGGAAGGACGCCTTACGTGGTGTATCACTGGTCCTCAGTGCACTAAGACCTTGGCACTCAGCATTGTAACGGCGTTGTAACCACACCCACTATTCCTCCAATTGGGCCTAAATGCCTGATGGGTTGCACAAGTTACGCCCATAGTGCGTCCCCATCTGCACCGACGATCATGATGGACTTTCCATGGCACCCGAAATCCAGCATGGTAGCCAGCCCAATGTGGTGGGGTCGTCATGTACCCTCTAGGTTGTAGCCCCCTGACTACACAGGGATTGTACTGCCGATACCTGAGCTGTACCCTCCTCCTCGTCGGCCAAGGAGTAGATGCCCGTCTCCTTGGGGCATCAGGACTCCCAGCAACGGTCATTCTGCCAGGTGGCCCTTGCTGAGGCTGGGTGCGCCCGTGGGGAGAGCCCCTGGTCGGAGTGGGTGGTATCGGGGCTGACGTTTCGCAGATGAAACGTCAACATGTAGCAGGCCGCTCTGTGGCCGAGTCTTTTAAAAAGAAAGGTACTGTCTCTGGTTCTGGTTCTCCTGCCCTTTCCCCCTTGGCCACTCCCTGGGAGGAAGGACAGGCCCGCCGGCTTGGGGCGAAGTACTTCCCCCGCTATTTAGTCTGTTCTCGGACCGATGGGGGGACGTTCGCCACCTCCAAGCCCATGTTCTTTGTCCAGCACATCGAGGATATCTTGGGGGAAATTGAGGCTCTCAGTAAAATGCGTTCGGGGTCCATTCTTATAAAGACCACCTCCGCCACACAGTCGGCGGCACTCCAGGCGTGCGACCGACTAGGGGACATCCCAGTGTCTGTTGTCCCGCATCTGGCACTGAATAGGACGCAGGGGGTTATTTTTCATCGGGACCTCCTGCTGCAAACTGATGAGGAGCTCAGGGCCAACCTGGCGCGCCGAGGTGTGCATTTCGTCCGGCGAGTCCAGCGCGGCCCCAAAGACCGTCGCGTCGACACCGGGGCCTTTATCCTCGCCTTCGAGGAGGACGTTCTCCTGGAGAAGGTAAAGGTAATGTGCTACCGGTGCGACGTGCGACCTTACGTCCCGCCTCCTATGCGCTGCTTTTGGTGTTTGCGCTTTGGGCACATGTTGTCACGGTGTGAGGCTGAGCCCCTTTGTGGCGATTGTGGACGTCCTCTTCGTGAGGAACATACATGCACCCCACCACCTCGGTGCGTCAATTGTCCTGGCATCCACTCGCCTAGATCTTTAGACTGCCCCGCGTATCAGATGGAGAAGAAGATTCAAGAATTAAAAACTTTGGATCGTCTCTCTTATTCTGAGGCCAGGAAGAAATATGACCACTTCCATCCCGTGACGTTGACAACTTCGTTTGCCTCAGTCGTGTCCACTCCTTCCACAGTATCCTCACCCCTATCCTGTCCCCCCCCACCTACTCACCCCATCCGAGGTCTATGCCTCTGTCTCCCAAATCCCTCCCTTCCAAATCCTCCTCCCTCACGGCCCCTGCCCCCTCTGCCCCAGGGGCCACCCTTCCTACTCCTCCCCCTCCGCTGCCTGAGAAGCGATCCTCTTCTCAGGCGTCCATCGGGGAAATGATCCGGACCCCGGCTTCCGAGGTCCGGCGTTCCAAAATGGATCCCGCGCGTGAGGCCCTTCTTCGGGTCAAGCCCACCATCCCCGTGCCTCATCGGACTTCCAAGAAGAAATCTTTATCCCCCTCTCCACCCCGGCGCTGCATTTGGTCTGACGCTCCATCTGCGAGTCGCTGCTCCTGGCTGTCCTCAGTTTCGCCGGGACGCTCTACTGCCACGCGCTCAGCTGGCCTCTCGTCGGCGAAGTATGCTGCCCCTCCTACGCAACCCGGGAAAGCAGCCGCAGCTGGCGACGACTCGATGGAACAGGATCCGCTTCCCGCTGGTTGTAGCGTTGTTCCCTCGAAACCTGGCTCTCCGCGGCCGTCGAGGTGACCCGCTCTTCACCCGTTTCGTTCCCCCCTTTTTTTCTGACTAGCGATGGCTTTGTTACATTGGAACATAAGAGGTATTCGATCTAATCAGGAGGAATTACAACTGCTCCTCCGCCTGCACTGTCCGCTCGTCCTTGGTCTCCAGGAAACCAAGTTGCACCCAACTGACCGTATTGCTTTTACCCACTATACCTCAGAGTGGTCTGACCTCACCCCTGCGGACGGTATTCCAGCTCATGGTGGGGTCATGTTGCTCGTTCAGGACGATGTCTGTTACCATCCCATCCCATTGACCACCCCACTCCAAGCAATAGCTGTCCGTATTACTCTTTCTGCCTTTACTTTTTCTGTTTGTACCGTCTACACTCCATTGTCATCCGCAGTTAGTCGGGCTGACATGATGCACCTGATTGTTCAGCTTCCTCCGCCGTTTTTATTGTTTGGCGACTTCAATGTCCATCATCCCCTTTGGGGCTCTCCTGCATCCTGTCAGAGAGGCTCCCTCTTGGCGGATGTCTTCAACCATCTCAATCTTGTCTGCCTCAATACTGGCGCCCCGACTTTCCTCTCGGACTCTACTCATACCTACTCCCACCTGGACCTCTCGATCTGTTCTACCACTCTTGCCTGTCGGTTCGAGTGGTATGTCCTTTCTGACACCTATTCGAGCGACCACTTCCCCTGTGTCGTTCGTCTCCTGCACCACACCCCATCCCCAAGTCCTTCGCGCTGGAACATACCGAAAGCTGACTGGGGACTTTACTCCTCCCTGGCGACATTTCCGGACCACGATTTTCTCAGTTGTGACAGTCAGGTCGAATACCTCACGGCTGTTATCATCAATGCTGCCGAACATTCCATTCCTCGTACTACCTCTTCTTCACGTCGCGTTTCCATCCCCTGGTGGAATGAGGCTTGTAGAGACGCTATCCGTGCTCGCCGACGTGCTTTACGCACCATTCGCCGCCATCCTACGTTGGCGAATTGTATTGGATACAAAAGACTCCGAGCGCAATGCCGTAGAGTCATCAAAGACAGTAAAAAAGCTTGTTGGGCCTCTTTCACCAGCTCCTTTAACAGTTTTACTCCCCCTTCTGTCGTCTGGGGTGGCCTGCGCCGGCTGTCGGGCATTAAGGCCCACTCCTCGGTACCTGGCCTGACTTCAGGTAATGAGGTCCTTGTTGATCCTGTGGCTGTCTCCAACGCCTTCGGCCGCTTTTTCGCGGAGGTTTCAAGCTCTGCCCACTCGCTGAATCTGGAAAATTATAATGCCCCCTTTACTATGCGGGAACTCGAACGTGCACTTGCACTGTCCCGGTCCTCTGCTCCGGGGCCAGATGCCATTCACGTTCAGATGCTGGCACACCTTTCTCCGGCAGCCAAAAGCTTCCTTCTTCGTACCTACAATCGCGTCTGGACCAAAGGTCAAGTCCCCATGCGTTGGCGTGACGCCGTCGTTGTTCCTATACCCAAACCCGGGAAGGATAGACACCTTCCTTCTACTTACCGCCCCATTTCTCTTACAAGCTGTGTCTGTAAGGTGATGGAGCGCATGGTTAACGCTCGGTTAGTTTGGATTCTTGAATCTCAACGGCTACTTACCAATGTTCAATGCGGCTTTCGTCGCTGCCGCTCCGCTGTTGACCACCTTGTGACCTTGTCGACATTCATCATGAACAACTTTTTGCGAAAGCGCCAAACAGTAGCCGTGTTCTTCGATTTGGAGAAGGCTTATGATACCTGTTGGAGAGGAAGTATCCTCCGCACTATGCACAGGTGGGGTCTACGTGGTCGCCTGCCCCTTTTTATTGATTCCTTTTTAACAGATCGAAAGTTTAGAATACGTGTGGGTTCCGTATTGTCCGACGTTTTCCTCCAGGAGAACGTAGTGCCTCAGGGCTCCGTCTTGGGCGTAGCCCTTTTTGCCATAGCGATCAATCCAATTATGGATTGCATTCCACCTAATGTCTCGGGCTCTCTTTTTGTCGATGACTTCGCGATCTACTGCAGTGCCCAGAGAACATGCCTCCTGGAGCGCTGCCTTCAGCGTTGTCTATACAGCCTATACTCATGGAGTGTGGCAAATGGCTTCCGGTTCTCTGAAGAGAAGACGGTTTGCATCAACTTATGGCGATATAAAGCGTTCCTTCCGCCATCCTTACATCTCGGTCCCATTGTTCTCCCATTCATGGAAACAACTAAGTTTCTAGGGCTCACAGTGGACCGGAAACTTTGTTGGTCTCCACACATCTCTTATTTGGCTGCCCGTTGTACGCGTTCCCTTAATGTCCTCAGAGTTCTTAGTGGTTCATCTTGGGGAGCGGATCGCACTGTCCTGCTTCGCTTGTATCGGTCCATAGTCCGATCAAAGCTGGATTATGGGAGCCTCGTCTATTCGTCTGCTCGGCCATCCCTTTTACGCTGTCTCAACTCTATCCACCATAGGGGGTTATGACTTGCGACCGGAGCATTCTACACTAGTCCCGTCGAGAGTCTTTATGCTGAAGCTGCCGAATTACCATTGCCCTACTGGCGCGACGTACAGCTTTGTCGGTATGCCTGCCGGCTGTTGTCAATGCCCGACCACCCTTCTTATCAGTCCTTCTTCGCCGATTCTCTCGACCGTCAGTATGGGTTGTATGTCTCTGCCCTGCTGCCCCCTGGAGTCCGCTTTCGTCGCCTGCTTCGACAATTGGATTTTGCCCTCCATACCACCTTCAGAGAGGGTGAGAGCCCGACACCACCTTGGCTCCAGGCTCCGGTTCATATTTATCTCGACCTCAGCTCGCTCCCGAAGGAGGGTACTCCGGCTGCAGTGTATTGCTCACGGTTTGTCGAACTTCGTGCGCAACTTGCCAGTCACACCTTTATTTACACTGATGGCTCCAAAACTGACGATGGTGTCGGCTGTGCCTTTGTCGTCGGGGCCGTCGCCTTTACATACCGGCTCCTCGACCAATGTTCCAGCTTTACGGCCGAGCTTTTTGCTCTACATCAGGCCGTTCAGTATGCCCGCCGCCACCGCCATTCATCGTATGTACTCTGCTCTGATTCACTCAGTGCTCTTCAGAGCCTTGGAGCTCCATATCCGGTCCATCCCTTGGTGCAACGGATCCAGCAGTCCCTCTATTCTTTTGCTGCAGATGGCTCCCCTGTCAGCTTTCTCTGGGTTCCCGGCCATGTGGGAGTGCCTGGGAATGAGGCTGCTGATGCTGCAGCCAAGGCTGCAGTCCTCCTGCCTCGGCCAGCCTCCCATTGTGTCCCGTCATCTGATGTTAGTGGGGTTGTTTGTAAGAGGCTTGTGTCGTTGTGGTGGGATACTTGGTCATCACTTCAAGGAAACAAGCTCCGGGCAGTAAAACCGTTCCCAACTGCTTGGACAACCTCCTCCCGACCATCTCGGCGAGAAGAGGTCCTTCTGACCAGGTTGCGGATTGGGCATTGCCGGTTTAGCCACCGCTACCTGCTCTCCGGTGACCCAGCCCCGCAGTGCCCTTATGGTCATGCATTAACAGTGTGCCATGTTTTATTGTCGTGTCCCCGTTTTAGTCAATCTCGTGTTGTCCTGTCTCTGCCATCTACTTTACAGGATATTTTAGCTGATGACGCTCGAGCAGCTGCTCGGGTTCTTCGTTTCATTACTTTGACTGGCCTGTCCAAAGACGTCTAACTCTTTCACTTATTTTATCTGCATCTTTGTCAGAACTTTCTGGTGTCCCCCCCCCTTGAGTTTTACTAGATTCTATGTGCTCTAACAATTGTGACTGGGCGCTAATGACCTCAGTAGTTGAGCGCCCTTAAACGCCAACAAAAAAAAAAGTACTGTGTGCCGGACCGAGACTCGAACACAGGACCTTTGCCTTTCGCGGGCAAGTGCTCTAGCAACTGAGCTACCCAAGCACGACTCACGCCCCATCCTCCCCATCCTCAGTCGGTAGAGCATTTGCCCGTAAAAGGCAAAGGTCCCAAGTTCGAGTCTCGGTCCGGCACACAGTTTTAATCTGCCAGGAAGTTTCATATCAGCGCACAATCCGCTGCAGAGTGAATATCTCATTCTGGAAATATCATGACTGTTTGAGAATTGTGCAGTGCCTGAAGTTATTGTAAAGAGAGAATCTAACAGGTGGATGGACCATTTTAATAGAATTTAACCACTAGAGAGAAAAATGTTGTAAGATTAGTCAAATAACTATAAAGGACTGTAAAGCCACATAATAAACTTGTTGTTGTTGTGGTCTTCAGTCCTGAGACTGGTTTCATGCAGCTCTCCACGCTACTCTATCCTGTGCAAGCCTCTTCATCTCCCAGTACTTACTGCAACCTGCATCCTTCTGAATCTGCTTAGTGTATTCATCTCTTGGTCTCCCTCTACGATTTTTACCCTCTATGCTGCCCTCCAATGCTAAATTTGTGATCCCTTGATGCCTCATAACATGTCCTACGAACCAGTCCCTTCTTTTTGTCAAGTTGTGCCACAAACTCCTCTTCTCCCCAATTCTATTCAATACTTCCTCATTAGTTATGTGATCTACCCATCTACCCATCCAATCTTCAGAATTCTTCTGTAGCACCACATTTCAAAAGCTTCTATTCTCTTCTTGTCCAAACTATTTATTGTCCATGTTTCACTTCTATACATGACTACTCTCCATACAAATACTTTGAGAAACGACTTCCTGACGCTTAAATCTATACTCGATGTCATTATTAAACCTACTCCTGCATTACCCCTATTTGATTTTGTATTTATAACCCTGTATTCACCTGACCAAAAGTCTTGTTCCTCCTGCCACCGAACTTCACTAATTCCCACTATATCTAACTTTAACCTATCGATTTCTCTTTTTAAATTTTCTAACCTACCTGCCCGATTAAGGGATCTGACATTCCACGCTCCGATCCGCAGAACGCCAGTTTTCTTTCTCCTGATAACGATGTCCTCTTGAGTAGTCCCCGCCCGGAGATCCGAATGGGGGACTATTTTACCTCCGGAATATTTTACCCAAGAGGACGGCATCATATAATAATCTTATGAACAGAAAATGACATGTAAAGCAATACATTTCAAATAATAAGAAAATGTTAAAATGACTTCATCTAGCATAAGATAGACAAGTAGCTGGACAATGATTAAAATTAGTTGATCTTATTATTTTGCGCTGCAGTAAGCAATGCTTCAACCATTGATCAAAGCAGCACAAAATTAATTAGAAGGGAGGGCATGTATAAGGTGTCCAAATTTTCGGACCTTACATGAGCTTGATCCATAACAACAGTATGATACAGTATGAGATCCTCAGAAAATAATAATTATATTACATCAACAAAAGGCAATTGCACTTAATCTCATGTACCAAAAACTAAGAAAACAATATCTACCACTATATGGACAGGGCCATGAATAAAACAAGTTAAAGTGAAATGCATTTTGCAGACGAACTGAGCAGGTGGTTAATGGCATCAGAAAAGCCCATTTAACAAGACAATGGCGAGCTTCAACATAGAAAGGGATAAGGCCAGAACAATACATATTGCTTTTAATGTAAATACAGCCGGGACCGAGGATAAGTGGCTGCACGACATTAACAGGGCTAGGCTGCAAACCCAGGAAGAAAAATAAAATTCACCTCCAGTGAGGTGGTGATTGGCTGAAGCCATACTGGGCGACACAGACACGACACAGTGGGGAGATCCCCATTATATAAAAGCATTTTGAGAACTAAAATGGCTAGATCTCTTTCTCGTCTCACGGCGGACCGCACAAGTGTGTGGGAAATAGCAAGGGAATTGAGAACTTTGCCTTCTGTGAAGTGAGGACGATATGCTTCACATATCGTGGTGACGGACAGCAAAGTGGTAGTTAACTGTTCCTGAGGGAATTTTTATGGGCAAAGAAATTGTGCACGTTGCTCCAACCCTTAGCGAGTGTGCAGAAGACATTATTTCAACTAGGGCAAGATTAACGTTCTACAGAATGCAGGAAAGTTGAGACTAAGTGAATTCAGTCAAGGCCAGAATATGGAATTAGCATTTCAGATCCACCACAAAGACAATGCAGTTGCAGATGCCACTTGGTAAAGTACCATCGCGCATTAAGCCACAGTAAATGTTGAGATGTTGAGTCTAGATTTTGCTCACTCCAACTAAGGGTACACTTTGACCATTGAATATCAAAAGCTAGGATACTAACCTACCATAACATTGAGTACATGAGTTTTTTCATTGGAAGAAAAAAGTAAATTTATTCTCCGCCAACTCAGTGCATTGACCAGCTATGACAATGTACGAGATGTAAATGTGATGAAGATATCTAATCATTCTTTCCTGTGATAAAAAATGTTTTTATGTGTAGAGATAATGATACTAATAATCGTCAATTCAATATGTCCAAGAGTTAAATATTTTGCTATTGAGTGTCAAGATTGTTGTGTATCACTTGACCCCTGAAAGCAAAGTTGATAAATTATATGTAGAATAAAAAAGGGAATAGCTGTTTTGTCATTCTACGAGGGTTGGAACTTTTATAGTACACTATTTATTTACAGCTCGTACAAAATATATATGTGCTTCAAAGTTTTACTGACCTTCAAAGTAGTCACCAGCATTGTGTATAACCTGTTGCAAGTGATGTGGAAGTCATAGGATACTCTTAGCAGTGCCAGTTGTGTTGACAGTTCGGGTGGCGCTGTCTATTGCTTGACGAATTTGTAGCAGTTCTGAAGTGAATGCCGTGAAGTGTTTCCTTCAGTTTAGAAATCGAGTTGAACTTATGAGGGCTTAAGTCAGGGGAGTGCAGGAGGTGGTATAGCACTTAGCAACCCCATCAGTCAAACAAATCAGTAACAGCTTGCACTGTATGTGCTTGAGCATTGTCCTGCAAAATGATGGTCAGGTCCTGCAGAAAGTGTCATCACTTCTGTCTCTATGCTGTTCATTTTTGGAACACAACAAAAGTGGATACCTGCGATAAGAGTGAATCTCTACATCACGTTGAGAGGTTTGTGATCTCGTGTTGCTAACAAAGTATTCGTGGAGGTTGACAATGGATGACCAATCTTCTTAAGTTCTTGCAAAAAGTTTATAACACTTCCGTGCAGTCCAAGATACCCAAATCGTATGCATTCTCTTCTTTCCCACAAGAGCAGAAAGGAGTCTCTACAACGTGCAGCCTGTGAACATCCTTGGTAAAATTTGGATCTGGTTATGTACTAGAGAGGTGATGTGCCTAGACACTGAATGCATATGCGATTTCATGGAATATGAGACTAACGCTTGCATTATTGCACATTTCTTGTCCTTATCTCATGTTGTTACCTCCCATTCCCATTGCCAGTCTTCTATTGTACCTCTTTGTAGCACAGTCAGTAATCCGTGCCAGTATTGTAGTCCAGGTAGTCTGCCCTTTCACAGTAGCTTCCTTGGCTAATAAGCGGACGACTTTCTTGCCAATGATACCACAGCGTGATTTCACCGAGTCGACGTTAACGGTATGGCCTTCTAGATGCATGTGTTTTAACACTGTGTTTAGGACAGAGAAAGAAATCGGTACCAACCCACTCAAAGAAACTTCCTGGTTACTGTAGTGTATTAAAGAAACCATGGACCTCCTAAATCCAGATGGTCCGATGGCGACTTGAGCCTTCTTCTTCAGAGTATCATCTAATAATCGAATACTATGTGTTACAGATTTTTCGTTTACACGGAAACCCATAGGCCTGACTGTCTGGAGTGAGCATCAATGTGCTTAAATTAGCTGAGACACGCGCTCCCGAGTGAACACACTATTTTTGCGCCTCTTGTGTGGGGACAGCAATTTTCCACAGTAATTATTATTCTTAAGATTATTAATTAATCAGTAGAACTGTTAAAGACTGTCACGGATTATATGGGTCTAGACGTTGATGATAAGAGTTTAGATGTTGATAGTGAAAGTTTAAAGACGAAAAAAGGCGTAAGGAATGTCAAGTATCAAGGCAAAATCGTAAAAAGATTGCGAGTTACAGGTGCCAAGTCATTTCAGAGAAAAACGTTAGTGAAAACCACAAGAAAGCAATATTCTGATAATAAAGGTTACATATATCACCAGCTGCCTCATCCCACATCGCTTCGATAAAAGATATAGTTCAAATGGTCTAAGGGGAGCGTATTTGTGACTAACTAACTCATGTTTCTAAAGCGTGACATCAGAGAATGCACAAGATTCTTATGTTCAAGGACTGATTTCCATATGTAATTCCCTACCAGTTACTTGTGGAAACTCCTCTATTGATCAGAGGTTTAAAATGCATCATCAAATCAAATCAATGGTGCAGAAATAAGTATGATTATTGATCACGTAAATTTCTATACCCAAAAAATTACTAGCCATGGCACAAAAAAACAGCATTATTTAAATGGGCAACTAAATGTCAAAATCATACATGGGTAATTCAAAATATAGTACCCTCAAGCAGGTAATATTAAGCATTAATTTTATCTGAAAATATTCGAAGAACGGTTTCACTTTCATTTGGCCGCCCAAAAGTTGACACCTGTGGAACTTGCGAAGCGCTTAAAAATCAATTACAAAGCAAGACCCTGAACAGGAAACCCAAGATGGGAGCCGCTGCAGAAGTGAAAATGGCCAAAATATTTGCAATGGAATATTTTGTCTCAGGAAGCAATGAGCAGCAGACTAATCGCAGGAAATAAGAAATAGTCTTTCACACTAGCAGAATTCACGGAATTTGAACAGAGAAACGAAAGCAGTAGAGATGTGATAGCAAAAGCGCAAGTTTCGTTTATTTATTCACTAAATACACCAATAACTCTTCCAACTGCTGCAGCATACAAAAACTGTGTTCCATTAAGTAACAAGGAAACAGCCAACCACAATAATTTGGTGTGCTGTATCCCAGAAGAGCAGATATCACTTTGTAGACACCCGCAGAACCGGCCTTTAGTAGACAGTAAAGAGGCGAACAGCAAATAACCAACATGGAACCGACAATGCTTCATCAGTCTCACCATTTAATTGTATGAATGTTTAGCAGTTACAAGTTGGTTTTCAGAACTTATTGCATAATTTTAAAATAACAGTTTTTGTGTTGAGAACTTATCATGCAACTCTACAATAACAGTTTCTGTGTGGAGAAAGTAAATTTTAGAATGAACAACACAAAATTATTTTGTGAAAAGAAATTTATTTCAGGAACAACACTTGTTCAACAACTTAAGGTATTAAGATCATTATATAATCTAATCATAACTACATATAAGATAGTGTTGAATATAATCAGAAGCTGTACGATACAAAGTGAAATTGAACTGAAAAATAAGAATAATATTACAACTACATATATTTTTCCGTTTTTCTCAAAATCAACAAGCCTATACTAGTGTTGTTTCCACAATCAGTGTGTCGTGCGTTTTTATCAATAGTAACAATAGTGTATTCGAACATGGGTACACTAGAGCCAAAGAAACACCATCCACAGGGAATTTAAGTGACAATATTGATTGTAACCATAAAATTTATCTTTAAAACATGTCTGACAAATTATCCCAAATTATACAAGTAGCGTGGTCTTTTTGGATATCTTTGTAGACAATAACAAAATTTTTCGTAAGTGATTTCAGATAGAAAGACAAGAAATGCTACGATTATTCCAGTTGTAAATATGAAAAACGCTCCCTCAACAGCTTGAAGAGAGAGTTTCTGAGGCATCTCATGTTGACTGTCTGCACGATCAGCAAAAAATGACCTCATGTAGTGGTGACCAAGTCTAGCTATGACGTGTTTCATCCAGTAATTAATGAGGCCACTGTAGTGAAGAAATCTCATTCTTCTATCCAATGTGCTTTTGTACGGAGAATTTTTTTGGAGGGCTATTGAAATGTAGTACTTTGCCATAGTTTCCTTCATCAAGCGCAGGCTGCGGCGAACGTCGGCTGGCAGATTCTCCGTGTGCGTGACATAATCGTTGATCACCTTCACGAAGACGGCGTAGCGCCCTTCCCTGAGCCTGGCTTCCTTATCCTGTGGGGTGAGCTCCTCCCGGTAGCGGGCTCCGAACTCCCTTATGTAAGGGTCGTCGATCACGGAGATCTGGCGCTGTAGCGCCTGGTTGTGCCCGCCCCAGAACACGCCCCTCTGCAGTAGGTCCCGGAAGGAGTCTATGGGGGGGCCGTAGCGCTGGACGGTCAGCACCGAGGTGAAGGTGCTGGAGTACGACGTGGCGAGCAGCTGGCTGAAGAAGCACCACGCCACCAGCACGCAGCGCGGCGACGACCGCGCCGGCAACCTCGGCAGGGAGTTCAGGTGCAGCAGCCGGTACACGTCCAGCGTGTACTTGCAGACGTCGAGACGAGCGCTGGTACGAGTTCCTACGTGGCTGTGGGAATCATAAACAGTAAGAACTGTGGTTAGCACTCTTATCCCGCGTATAATGAGCTTGAGTCTGATATGTAATATCCATTGGTGATATATTCTATATGAGTCCTTGTTGTGTACATAGTTCCGCGTAGTCAGCGCGTACACAATTTTCCCACTAGAGCGCGCCCCACTAAGCACAAGACTGCAGGCGCAGCGCTCGTCCGTCTCCGCACTACGAGATGGCGCTGCTTTAGAGACGGATCAAATTCTGCTTCCGCCGATCCGCGTATTAATATGTAACGCAGCCAATGAGATTGCTGCTAACGTAGAACCTTTTCTCCTCGCGGATCATACTCGCGCAGTGATACATGAACACGCGAGGTATTAAAACGAGTGTACAGACCTCCGATTAGTAGAAACCCAGGCGATCATTGTAGGCAAAACCATCCCTTCCTTCCGCCTCCTTGATTTCTATCTCACCATCTATGGCCGTCCTATCGCCCTCACCCCCACCCTCAAGTACCTTGGCGCCACCCTCGACCGTCGCCTCTCCTGGACCCCCCATCTTTGGACAATCCAAGCCAAGGCACGCTCCCGACTCCATCTCCTCAAGCTCCTTTCCGGCCGTACGTGGGGGCTGGACCCCTCCACCATCCTCCACACCTATAAATCCCTCATCCGCCCTATCCTTTGTTACACCCATCTGGCCTGGATCTCCGCCCCCCCCCTACCAATACTTGAACACCGTGCTCTCCGCCTCGCCTATCACATCCATCTCCCCTTCTCCACGCGGATCCTGTACGATCTCATTCCGTTCCCCCACCTTCTCCTTTTCCTTGAAAGGATACAGATCCTATACACCTCCCGCAAACTCGATCCTCCTCACCCGCTTGTCTCGCCCATCCTCTGCCACCCCTGCCCGCTGCTGCACCTGTATTCCCACGTCTCACCCGATCTCCATCTCTCCACCCTCCTTACCCTCTCCCAAGGTGGCTTCCGCCAGCTCACCCTCCTTGATGATGTCCTCCTCCCCTCCATCTACCCCTCCTATCAACTTTGATCCTCCCCCCTCACTTCCTGTGTCCTTTCCTTTGGGCACCCTCCCACCCTTCTCTTTCCTTTTCCCCCGTCCCCTTCCTCCACCCCTCTTCCCCGGGCTTCCCCTCCCCCTTCCTCCCTTCCCCCTATCTCCCCTGCCCTTGGCATCTGCTCTCCCCTCTCCCTCTACCACCCCCCCTCCTCCTCTCTTGGCAGGTCCCCGGACTCGTACACAGTTAGTGAACATTCGCGCGCCGGAGATCAACGCCTCGTGTTTCTGTGTGTGCCGTCGTTTTGTGCTTAAGTGGTTCAGTGTTATTCGTTTTGTGCACCTACGTTCACATGTGACAATTTTCGTCTATGTACAGGGTTATTACAAATGATTGAAGCGATTTCACAGCTCTACAATAACTTTATTATTTGAGATATTTTCACAATGCTTTGCACACACATACAAAAACTCAGAAAGTTTTTTTAGGCATTCACAAATGTTCGATATGTGCCCCTTTAGTTATTTGGCAGACATCAAGCCGATAATCAAGTTCCTCCCACACTCGGCGCAGCATGTCCCCATCAATGAGTTCGAAAGCATCGTTGATACGAGCTCGCAGTTCTGGCACGTTTCTTGGTAGAGCAGGTTTAAACACTGAATCTTTCACATAACCCCACAGAAAGAAATTGCATGGGGTTAAGTCGGGAGAGCATGGAGGCCATGACATGAAATGCTGATCATGATCTCCACCACGACTGATCCATCGGTTTCCCAATCTCCTGTTTAAGAAATGCCGAACATCATGATGGAAGTGCGGTAGAGCACCATCCTGTTGAAAGATGAAGTCGGCGCTGTCGGTCTCCAGTTGTGGCATGAGCCAATTTTCCAGCATGTCCAGATACACGTGTCCTGTAACGTTTTTCTCGCAGAAGAAAAAGGGGCCGTAAACTTTAAACCGTGAGATTGCACAAAACACGTTAACTTTTGGTGAACTGCGAATTTGCTGCACGAATGTGTGAGGATTCTCTACCGCCCAGATTCGCACATTGTGTCTGTTCACTTCACCATTAAGAAAAAATGTTGCTTCATCACTGAAAACAAGTTTTGCACTGAACGCATCCTCTTCCATGAGCTGTTGCAACCGCGCCGAAAATTCAAAGTGTTTTAATTTGTCATCGGGTGTCAGGGCTTGTAGCAATTGTAAACGGTAAGGCTTCTGCTTTAGCCTTTTCCGTAAGATTGTCCAAACCGTCGGCTGTGGTAGGTTTAGTTCCCTGCTTGCTTTCTTCGGTCACTGCAGGCCGACCCGTTGATTTCCCCTTACAGAGGCATCCAGAAGCTTTAAACTGCGCATATCATCGCCGAATGGAGTTAGCAGTTGGTGGATCTTTGTTGAACTCCGTCCTGAAGTGTCGTTGCACTGTTATGACTGACTGATGTGAGTGCATTTCAAGCACGACATACAGTTTCTCGACTCCTGTCGCCATTTTGTCTCACTGCGCTCTCGAGCGCTCTGGCGGCAGAAACCTGAAGTGCGGCTTCAGCCAAACAAAACTTTATGAGTTTTTCTACGTATCTGTAGTGTGTCGTGACCATATGTCAATGAATGGAGCTACAGTAAATTTATGAAATCGCTTCAATCATTTGTAATAGCCCTGTATGTGTCCAAGTGTCTGAACAAATTTTATCTTGGACTCTACGCCCGTAAACGGCTCCATGTATTTTAAAAAGTGTTTGTCTCCGTTTCTATGTCCACCATATTTTTCTCTCTCTAATTGTCTTCATTTGTATCTTTTGCGTTTCTCTGCGGCCAAAGAGCGGCGTAGTATGCTGCTGCTGGCCTGCCTGTAAACAGGTTTAAAAATAACAATAAAGGAAAAAGAAACTCCGATTAGTTAGTCTGCATTTGTCTGCGCCAATCTGGATTAGTCTGTACCAGTCTGCATTAGTCTGTACCAGTCTATAGTCAAGTTTCAGTCTGCGCCTAATACGATTATCATATTCCCGTACATAGCCATGAAGATAAATGAATATACACTTGGTCAAGTATCAGAGATATGTGAGAATAAGATTAACGTACCAAGACCAAAGGACTTCAGATTGTCAATTGTAAACAGCATCCAGAATCAAGTTACGTAATATCTATGATTTTTATTATTTTAATAAATGTGTGTGAAAATTAATCAAGTTCTGTTTAAAGCTGGTCACTGTCAATCTGCTACTCTAAGCGTGCAAGTGGCATTTACTGTTTTTTAATTCTGATAAGTACAGATTTTAACCTTGACATCTACATATTTTAATTAAGTATTTTTTAATAAATACAAAAAAATCTACTGAATACAGTATGTGCATATGGAATGTAACAAATGTACCAGACGCCACCTGTCGGTAATAGTGTTATAATTAATATAAATGACGTGCACTCTGCCAACCAATTTTATGTGACACAGCATGTGAAAGTTGCTGGATTTGGACGGGTTACTCCTGTAACTGAAATATCAGGTACGTTCTGGTACATTTGATGTTGATTAGATAGGATGAAAAAGATTTGCTTCCGTGAAATAGTAAATTAGTATCATTATTATGTAACTCTTCAGGCTTTCCCGGCGATCTAATGACATCTTGGGTTGTCGGGTGTTCTGCCGGATATCAGCGTCGTACTTGCACGATATTTCGGTCATAGCATAGGCATAAATACTGGACCAGTTCCACTCGAGGAGCAGTTTCAGGTCGCACCTGATGAAGGTTACGAGCTACGTGACCGAAATATCGTGCAAGTACAACGCTGATATCCGGCAGAACACCCGACAACCCAAGAAGTATCATTATTGTTACAAATCTGAAGATGGTTCCGAATGAATCGAAACCGGTCATATGAATAAAAAATTTGCAATCAAGTCGGATTTTAAGTAACATTATAAAATCACTGATTGCTGTTATCCCATAAGACAATCTGTGTGTTTTTGCAAAGTCAAGTTGAACTGTTGCGAACCGGCTGTTAGCAGTGGGACTACAGGTAAACTCACCTCTAGACCGTCTTCCAGCCGCACCACAGCATGTACGTGCACGGCTCGACTGGCGCTGTCAGAGGACCACTTGGAAGATGGCATGGCGCGCCATGGTCTTCGGGACGAGAGCACAGAGAGTTCCGGAGTTTGGAGGCAGCACTACTCGTGGCATTAGGTTAAGACATTTTTGTACAGTTTGTGCAGAAATTTGTTGGGCGTACGTGACGCTACAGAGAGCACAAAATACCAGTGGAGACATCGGCAGAGGTGACTGAACCAGGACGAGATGGCAGTGAGCACAGTAATGTGTCACTGTGGGAGGCCAATAGGTGATGGAAGCGTGGCATCGATGTGAGGGAAAGTGAAGGGATGGGTGCACAACACGCCTCGGATTGTGAACAACCGCCCAAGGATTCAGGATGTGCCCACCCCAGTTCTTGAAAGCAGGTAGGCAGCGGTGGACGTCAGATGCGTCAAAGGGCGAGGCGGAAAGCTTCGACACAAAGAGGGGTAGCATGTGTTCACTGAGGGCTGGAGAGAGCCACTATTCTGAGCACCACGACACGAGCATTATTTATATCAGTCACTGTCCTCCAGAACAAAATCATGTCATTCTAGTCACTCTTCAAGACATGACAGCGTCACGATGCTAGAACGAAACTCTTCTACAGCATCATTTGCCACCACACGCTGGGGAACCTCAACTTCAACCCTATCGAACTGTTAGAGTAGAACCAACGAATAATCAATCTTGGGGCCTGCCGAACAAGATCAGAAGACAAGAAAAGAGCGCAACAAGGGTACGTTTTTAGAAGACACAAGAAACAAAGAAATCCAAGAGAGAATGCACAAGCAAAGAAGAGAGCAGGCAAAAGGAGACATCCAGCTGTAGAAGTAGCAGGTCCCCTACTTCATCAGAAATAACTATTTGACTTACAGAAAGAGTTTAGATAAACAAATCAATCACATACGAACTGTTAAATGCATAAACGTTCACATGATGCGTCATTCTCTGACATTATCCTGAAAACAGTGAGGTACTTGAGAACCGCCAGTCTCACATCTCCTTCTGATACAATACCCTGGACATCATCCACTTATTTTCCGCATCAGCCCACTGAGAAAACAATAGCTACGAGAACCGATCATTTTTGTAGCAGGCACTATGCCAGCTCCACCTGCGGTTGAGCAACCGCCACACATGGATCACTGGAATACAGCGCACACTCAAACGCTATAGCATAAACTCCTATAGCAATCGAGTGCGTTCAGAGGCTACACAACGTCAGAGCAATCTCTGTGGTGGTGCAATGTCACAGCTAATTTCATTTCGCTGCCGCACTGTCAAAACACAATGTCCTCCCTTTGAAACTTAGTGTTCCCACGTCATCGAAACATATCAATTTGGTGAACCTGTGCAACGAAAGAGTTTAGCCCACAGGCACATGAGCACATGTATATTTCTGCACAAACTATCACACCAATTACGTAACGGATTTTTGTTTGTATTGATGTTCTCTTGCATTCATTCTTGTTCACCTGTCATATGTAAAATTACTACAAATGATTTTAATTACTTTGAGTGTTTCGTGCTTGTTGCTTGTCGATGTAAAGTGTCTTAATATAAGTACGTCCTACTTTTTTTTCAGTTAAAGTAATCATGGCCAAGATAATTGGCAAATCAATCATTTTTAGAGTTATTTTAAAATAAACGTAAATGCAGACCACCTGTAATTCACTATGTTTGTTTACTTAGAGTTGCTTGCTATGAGAACTTGCTTTTCTCTTTTATTTAAATATTTAATTTTAAATGCGGATCACTGTTAACTTAAGATTGTGAACATTGACGCACTTAAAGGGAGATCATGCTTGTTTCCAATTAATGTATATTTCTTGATCATAAATGCAATTCACTACTAATTCTATGTTTTGTATGTTAACATTCTGAGAAAGTGATCATACCCGTTTTTAAATTGAAATCATAGTAATAATTTAAACAAGAATGCAAATCACAGATAATTTTTCATATTCTTTCATTAAATATCAAGTTGCAATACTGTAGACTTCAAAGTCGGTTTTTCTTATAATAATATGTTGAGTGTGATTGTGATAGGCTTTCGAATTGAGTGTATCAGTGCACTCAAGGGTAGGTTGCGGGCCGCCTTTGCTAAACAGACACTCTACGTTACTTATTAACTTTAAGGCTGATCTGTCTTAACTTTGTTTTCTTCTCTGATCATTTTGGTTTTAGATTTGTAACTGCCGAGACACAGACCCAAGAGTACTACAGAAAGAGGTTCCCACAAGGCAATAGATAAATGGCCAGAGGTAACTTTATTAGACCATGCAGTCTCCAAGAAAGCTGGTGTGGAAATAGATTGGATCAACATAGAATAGAATGAGGCTCATGAAGCTATGTTAGTTGAAATCAGTCTTCTGGTGGATCATGCGACACCATAACTGTTGCGTGATCGTAGCACGAAACTAGTCCATAAGGGATAGGTTGTGTAAGCTGGCAGGATTCTGCCATCATTCATGAACAATTTTGACGATAAATACTGACGCATAGAGTGGGTGGTATTCCATTTTCAACGGGTGCGGTGCCTGGTTGCGTGGAGAGTGCAGGGGCAACGCGGCGAGAGTTGCTCTAACTGGGTACTGTGCAGTGGGAGGACAATTTGGCGACTGTCGAGAGGAAAGTTTGGAAATTTGTGGTATGGTCTTATGGGACCAAACTGCTGAGGTCATCAGTCCCTAGGCTTACGCACTATTTAATCTAACTTAAACTAACTTACGCTAAGGATGACACACACACCCATGCCTGAGGGGGGACTCGAACCTCTGACGGGGGAAGCCGCGTGGAACGTGGTAAAACTCCTGAGACCACTCGGGGTGTCGAGAGGACGCACACTCTGGAGAGCGTAGAGAGATATGGCTGGAGAGGTGTCAGTGAACAGTCTCACTATTGGATTTGATAAAGTGCTGTTTTCGCCACTAGGAATGGCACCATTCGTTTCTCTGTCAGCAGAGAAACGAATCTGTGCTTCTTTGTGGAGACTAAGGCGTTACAAAGTGGTTCTTTACGATCACACACTTGAGTCAAGTCTCTCCTAATGGCTTATGAGGAAGAAGAAGTCTTGATTCATGTCTGGCATTGAAATGAAGTAGTTTCGACCCTAGGAGTTTGTGGGCGCCATTTGACGTCCTCTGAGTAGTCTGAAATCACAGCTTCTTCTGGACGAGTGCCGACAGAACTGCGCAGATCGCCGCTCCACAACTGCCCTTCCCAGTACTGAATCCGATGATATATCGCGGCTCGGCAGATTGCGTATCTTTAAAAGTAAATATGGTAAGTTCAACTGGTCTGAGGACAGAGCTCTTTACTGTCAGTGCCAGTGAGGGAGGAGGCTTTCTTAACTTCGATAATGAATAAGAGTTAACGCTCCAGGTCAATACTTGTTC
Source organism: Schistocerca nitens (assembly GCF_023898315.1). Taxonomy (NCBI): domain Eukaryota; kingdom Metazoa; phylum Arthropoda; class Insecta; order Orthoptera; family Acrididae; genus Schistocerca; species Schistocerca nitens. Next base: position 74,556,228 of record NC_064615.1, on the reverse strand, counting down.
AATTTGCATGTTTTTCTTTGAGTGTTGTTTTTACTGTAAATATCTTGTCAGTGCCCAGTTGTTCCACTTTTCCTAAGGTATGATTCCAAATAGCGATCCTGATTAAATTAGAGTATTATCACAGCCTGGGGAACTAATTCACATGTTTCCCTGTTAGAGGTTTCAATCGCAGGGGTAATTTAATTAACTTTTTAGAAGTGACCACTCCACTGCGAAAAAAACGCTGGCAGCCATCTCACAGACACAAAGCCTGTGATGTAATACGCGTTGCACGCGGGGATAGTACTGGAACGTTGTAAAAGTAAAGTCGTAAGTAATGATTGGCTGGGAGATCTTGAGGGGTAGGTCAGCCACCTACTTGGAAAAGTTTTTCCTATCCTTCACAAACACTGGCACCTTTCCTTGAGATTTTTGTGCTAAGAAAAGGTGATACACATGAATGTCTGTAACAAGTATTTGCACGGTGTAGTGTGATGCTTGCACTGTATCATGATAAGAGAAGAGAAAGGGTGAAACTCGGTGCCGGCTCACAGTCTGCTCCTCTCGAACAGCACCAAGGAGGCCGCCAAGCTGAACGTTCCTATCCGACAGAAAGATCATCATCAAGAGGGACCTCACATGACCAGTCACCGCTCCTTTTTTTGACTACTGCACACGACAGACCGGTGCGTTATCCATGCAAATACCAGGCGTTGCTTACCTTCAGTGATGGCGGTCAAAAAATGGTTCAAATGGCTATGAGCACTTTGCGACTTAACATCTGAGGTCATCAGTCCCCTAGAACTTAGAACTACTTAAACCTAACTTACCTAAGGACATCACACACATCTATGCTCAAGACAGGATTCGAACCAGAGACCGTGGCGGTCGCGCGGTTCCAGACTGAAGCGCCTAGAACCGCTCGGCCACAACGGCCGGCGATGGTGATCACGCTGATGATGATGATGGTGGTGATGATGATGATCATCATCATACGGCATTGTTGGCCAGGAGACTCCACTTGTGGAAGTTCGGCCCCCAACTCTTTTCAGTTGACTGACACAACACTGGGAGACTTGGGTGTTGGCGATGACGAAATGATGATGAGGATAACACAACACTGAGTCCCACACCAGAGAGAATCTCAGACCTGGCCAGGAATCGAACCCAGGCCCACTGCATGGCTTTCAGACGCACCGACCACTCAGTCAGTGGGGCAGACAACCTCACTGATCTGACAGGAACTAGTGTATTCAACGAGGCAAGGCGATTGGTGTAATGAAGTGACTTTTGATGTCGAACTTTTCCTGCAAAGTCAAATGTAAACTTCTGTAACCAATGTCTCTGCCAAGTCATCCATCTGCTGTAACCAATGTCTCTGCCAAGTGGTCCATCTGAGAAAAATGTTTCGCACTGAGCAGCGACACTGTAGAGATCATCACCATTTCTTTCACGTTTCCAGCCTGAACTTTTTAGAGTCGATAATGAGAATTGGTTATGAACTGCAGATTGAAACTGAAGAAACTGCAAAAAGGTGGGAATTTAAGGAGATGGGACCTGGATAAGCTGAAACAACCAGAGGTTGTAGAAAGTTTCAGGGAGAGCATAAGGGAACAATTGACAGGAATGGGGGAAAGAAATACAGTAGAAGAAGAATGGGTAGCTCTGAGGGATGAAGTAGTGAAGGCAGCAGAGGATCAAGTAGGTAAAAAGACGAGGGCTAATAGTAATCCTTGGGTAACAGAAGAAATATTGAATTTAATTGATGAAAGGAGAAAATATGAAAATGCAGTAAATGAAGCAGGCAAAAAGGAATACAAACGTCTCAAAAATGAGATAGACAGGAAGTGCAAAATGGCTAAGCAGGGATGGCTAGAGGACAAATGTAAGGATGTAGAGGCTTGTCTCACTAGGGGTAAGATAGATACTGCCTACAGGAAAATTAATGAGACCTTTGGAGAGAAGAGAACCACTTGTATGAATATCAAGAGCTCAGATGGCAACCCAGTTCTAAGCAAAGAAGGGAAGGCAAAAAGGTGGAAGGAGTATATAGAGGGTTTATACAAGGGCGATGTACTTGAGGACAATATTATGGAAATGGAAGAGGATGTAGATGAAGATGAAATGGGAGATAAGATACAGCGTGAAGAGTTTGACAGAGCACTGAAAGCCCTGAGTCGAAACAAGGCCCCGGGAGTAGACAACATTCCATTAGAACTACTGATAGCCTTGGGAGAGCCAGTCATGACAAAACTCTACCATCTGGTGAGCAAGATGTAGGAGACAGGCGAAATACCCTCAGACTTCAAGAAGAATATAATAATTCCAATCCCAAAGAAAGCAGATGTTGACAGATGTGAAAATTACCGAACTATCAGTTTAATAAGTCACAGGTGCAAAATACTAACGCGAATTCTTTACAGACGAATGGAAAAACTGGTAGAAGCCGACCTCGGGGAAGATCAGTTTGGATTTCGTAGAAATGTTGGAACACGTGAGGCAATACTAACCTTACGACTTATCTTAGAAGAAAGATTAAGAAAAGGCAAACCTACGTTTCTAGCATTTGTAGACTTAGAGAAAGCTTTTGACAACGTTAACTGGAATACTCTCTTTCAAATTCTGAAGGTGGCAGGGGTAAAATACAGGGAGCGAAAGGCTATTTACAATTTGTACAGAAACCAGATGGCAGTTATAAGAGTCGAGGGGCATGAAAGGGAAGCAGTGGTTGGGAAAGGAGTGAGACAGGGTTGTAGCCTCTCCCCAATGTTATTCAATCTGTATATTGAGCAAGCAGTAAAGGAAACAAAAGAAAAATTCAGAGAAGGTATTAAAATTCATGGAGAAGAAGTAAAAACTTTGAGGTTCACCGATGACATTGTAATTCTGTCAGAGACAGCAAAGGACTTGGAAGAGCAGTTGAACGGAATGGACAGTGTCTTGATAGGAGGATATAAGATGAACATCAACAAAAGCAAAACGAGGATAATGGAATGTAGTCAAATTAAATCGGGTGATGCTGAGGGGATTAGATTAGGAAATGAGACACTTAAAGTAGTAAAGGAGTTTTGCTATTTAGGGAGCAAAATAACTGATGATGGTCGAAGTAGAGAGGATATAAAATGTAGACTGGCAATGGCAAGGAAATCGTTTCTGAAGAAGAGAAATTTTTTAACATCGAGTATAGATTTCAGTGTCAGGAAGTCGTTTCTGAAAGTATTTGTATGGAGTGTGGCCATGTATGGAAGTGAAACATGGACGATAAACAGTTTGGACAAGAAGAGAATAGAAGCTTTCGATATGTGGTGCTACAGAAGAATGCTGAAGATAAGGTGGGTCGATCACGTAACTAATGAGGAGGTATTGAATAGGATTGGGGAGAAGAGAAGTTTGTGGCACAACTTGACTAGAAGAAGGGATCGGTTGGTAGGGCATGTTTTGAGGCATCAAGGGATCATAAATTTAGCATTGGAGGGCAGCGTGGAGGGTAAAAATCGTAGAGGGAGACCAAGAGATGAATACACTAAGCAGATTCAGAAGGATGTAGGTTGCAGTAGGTACTGGGAGATGAAGAAGCTTGCACAGGATAGAGTAGCATGGAGAGCTGCATCAAACCAGTCTCAGGACTGAAGACCACAACAACAACAATGAGAATTACGACTACCCATCAAAGCGCATGGTATGTGGCACCGGAATGTCCTCAGTACCGTGTGGCAACGATGAGAAGGGCCACGGTGATGGCGGCTGCAACCATCAGGGCGGCGGTGGCGTCTGCGCTGAACGGCTGCAGGGCGGTGCGGAGTGGGGGCAGCGGTAGCGGGCGTGGCGCCACGAAGCTGGTGCGCAGGCTGGCCCACGGCAGCGAGAAGTCGAGCCGCGCCTGCTTCTCGGGCCACATCCACAGCGAGCAGGCCGCGCCGTCACTGCGCCCGCCGTACACCGCCTCCAGCACCGACCGCCAAGGGTCCGCCGTCGTCGCTCTCTGCACGGGCGAGAACTCCACCGCGTCGCAGAGGGCCGCGCGCAAGATGTGCGCCTCCACACCGTCCGCCTCCACCTGGGAACCATTTGCCCTGCAACGCGGAGAACATCACAGTCACTGACACCGCAACCAACGTCCCGTTTCTGCATCTCTCATGAAATACACTCCTGGAAATTGAAATAAGAACACCGTGAATTCATTGTCCCAGGAAGGGGAAACTTTATTGACACATCCCTGGGGTCAGATACATCACATGATCACACAGACAGAACCACAGGCACACAGACACAGGCAACAGAGCATGCACAATGTCGGCACTAGTACAGTGTATATCCACCTTTCGCAGCAATGCAGGCTGCTATTCTCCCATGGAGACGATCGTAGAGATGCTGGATGTAGTCCTGTGGAACGGCTTGCCATGCCATTTCCACCTGGCGCCTCAGTTGGACCAGCGTTCGTGCTGGACGTGCAGACCGCGTGAGACGACGCTTCATCCAGTCCCAAACATGCTCAATGGGGGACAGATCCGGAGATCTTGCTGGCCAGGGTAGTTGACGTACACCTTCTAGAGCACGTTGGGTGGCACGGGACACATGCGGACGTGCATTGTCCTGTTGGAACAGCAAGTTCCCTTGCTGGTCTAGGAATGGTAGAACGATGGGTTCGATGACGGTTTGGATGTACCGTGCACTATGCAGTGTCCCCTCGACGATCACCAGTGGTGTACGGCCAGTGTAGGAGATCGCTCCCCACACCATGATGCCGGGTGTTGGCCCTGTGTGCCTCGGTCGTATGCAGTCCTGATTGTGGCGCTCACCTGCACGGCGCCAAACACGCATACGACCATCATTGGCACCAAGGCAGAAGCGACTCTCATCGCTGAAGACGACACGTCTCCATTCGTCCCTCCATTCACGCCTGTTGCGACACCACTGGAGGCGGGCTGCACGATGTTGGGGCGTGAGCGGAAGACGGCCTAACGGTGTGCGGGACCGTAGCCTAGCTTCATGGAGACGGTTGCGAATGGTCCTCGCCGATACCCCAGGAGCAACAGTGTCCCTAATTTGCTGGGAAGTGGCGGTGCGGTCCCCTACGGCACTGCGTACGATCCTACGGTCTTGGCGTGCATCCGTGCGTCGCTGCGGTCCGGTCCCAGGTCGACGGGCACGTGCACCTTCCGCCGACCACTGGCGACAACATCGATGTACTGTGGAGACCTCACGCCCCACGTGTTGAGCAATTCGGCGGTACGTCCACCCGGCCTCCCGCATGCCCACTATACGCCCTCGCTCAAAGTCCGTCAACTGCACATACGGTTCACGTCCACGCTGTCGCGGCATGCTGCCAGTGTTAAAGACTGCGATGGAGCTCCGTATGCCACGGCAAACTGGCTGACACTGACGGCGGCGGTGCACAAATGCTGCGCAGCTAGCGCCATTCGACGGCCAACACCGCGGTTCCTGGTGTGTCCGCTGTGCCGTGCGTGTGATCATTGCTTGTACAGCCCTCTCGCAGTGTCCGGAGCAAGTATGGTGGGTGTGACACACCGGTGTCAATGTGTTCTTTTTTCCATTTCCAGGAGTGTAGTTTCAATAACAAGGCTGTTCCAAGTCAGCCACAAGGGCCAGCTGCGCCCGCGGGCGGCAAGCAGGCGCTAGGGGGTAGGCCGCCCGCATGGGACCATTTCACCGCGCATGCGCACTGCTGAGTTACGTCCCTGTCAGGCTGCTATTACAGTATTGTATTTCTATGTCAAAGACTCAAAGTTGATATGTCAAATATTTTCGTCAAAGAAATTTGATGGTGTAACAGGGAACTTTGTCAAATCTCGCCTGTCGTCAAATAAATATGATAAAATCTAGGGCCTCACTGTAGATTTGATAATAAAAGTCGCTTGTCTTCTGTTCACTGCAATGTGAAATGTTACCACTTGGAGCGCTAGCATCGCTGCAGCGTTCTGTCGTCAGTAGTGTGTTTATAAACATGGCTGCGAAGTTTAATTCGTGTGTGCTGTCAACTACACAATTAATAGAAATGTATGAAGCTGATGAAGCTCTTTACAACGTGAGGCACCCTGAGTTCAAAAACAGATTAAGAAGACTGGAGTGCTAAAAAAATATTTGATATCTCAAATATTTTTGTCAAAGAAATTTGATGGTGAAATGGGGAAATTTGTCAAATCAATCATATTTGTTTGACGAAACAAATATGATCAAATCTAGGGTCTTGCTGTAGATTTGATAATAAAAGTCGCTTGTCTTCTGTTCACTGCAATGTGAAATGTTACGACTTGGAGCGCCTAGCACCGCTGCAGCGTTCTGTCACCAGTAGTGTGTTTATAAACATGGCTGCGAAGTTTAATTCGTGTGTGCTGTCAACTACACAATTAATAGAAATGTATGAAGCTGATGAGGCTCTTTACAACGTGAGGCACCCTGAGTTCAAAAACAGATTAAGAAGACTGGAGTGCTAAAAAAATATTTGATATCTCAAATATTTTTGTCAAAGAAATTTGATGGTGAAATGGGAAAATTTGTCAAATCAATCATATTTGTTTGACGAAACAAATATGATCAAATCTAGGGCCTTGCTGTAGATTTGATAATAAAAGTCGCTTGTCTTCTGTTCACTGCAATGTGAAATGTTACGACTTGGAGCGCCTAGCACCGCTGCAGCGTTCTGTCACCAGTAGTGTGTTTATAAACATGGCTGTGAAGTTTAATTCGTGTGTGCTATCAACTACACAATTAATAGAAATGTATGAAGCTGATGAGGCTCTTTACAAAGTGAGGCACCCTGAGTTCAAAAACAGATTAAGAAGACTGGAGTGCTAAAAAAATATTTGATATCTCAAATATTTTTGTCAAAGACATTTGATGGTGAAATAGGGAAATTTGTCAAATCAATCATATTTGTTTGACGAAACAAATATGATCAAATCTAGGGCCTTGCTGTAGATTTGATAATAAAAGTCGCTTGTCTTCTGTTCACTGCAATGTGAAATGTTACGACTTGGAGCGCTAGCATCGCTGCAGCGTTCTGTCACCAGTAGTGTGTTTGTAAACATGGCTGCGAAGTTTAGTTCGTGTGAGCCGTCAATTACAAAATTAATAGAAATGTATGAAGCTGATTAGCCGCTTTACAACGAGAGGCACCCTGAGTACAAAAATAGATTAAGGGGGAGTTGGAAAGCCCTATCCTGACAATGTTATTTAGTGGCTTGGCTTCCCTTATTTCAGGAACCACTGTAGCCATTGACATGAAACTTTTACAGGACATTAAACTGTATGTTCTGAGTCTACTAAACAACAATAATTGCATTCCAGCCAATGCTTTTGGAAATACAATTTCTTAATTACACAGTTAAATTTTTGTGTACTTTTTTGTACGTTATCCTAAATAATTTTAATTACACATAACATTATGTTCTTCTTTTAGTTCAGTAGACTCACAATATGTATATTATTACTCCCCAGAAATTTGAATACTCTACTCAAAGTGGTTTCTGAGATTTAGGGAAAAATGCAACAGAAAATGTAAATTTTCAGGAATGGCTTCTAAAGTTTCAAAACACTGTAACTCACTTAATATATGCTTATTTTTTTATTTTTAGTCACTCTGAAGCACCCTGCACCGTACTGTACGTCATTCTCTTGATCTTTTTCCAAGTTTTTTCTTCTTTTCTTTTTTCTGAACTCCTTAGTGGCCAACTGTGCTGCATATTATGCTTTATCAATGCGAACCTTGTCCATCCATTCACATCCTCTGATGCAGTTTGCTCCAGGACTAATTTCATTATGCTGTAGCACTTTCACTCTACCAATGTTGCCATCATTAAAAGCAATAACAGCATCACTGACTCCCCACTTAAGTGTCTTCATTCCAACACAAACTATTTTTTGGTAAGCGAATCCATATAAGATTATTGAACGACTCACCGGGATTTTGAGTCTGACCATGCAGACACTTCTTCAGTAATTCAGGATTTGCCAGGTCTCTGTAAACAGGTTTTATGATACCCATGACTGCTGCTGGGACGGAATGTTTATGGCTGTATGAACTGTTTGAGTACTGGACATTGCAGTAATTGCACCATGAATCAGGTCCAGGAGGGCAAAGGTGGTGTACCAGTTTTTCATCAGTTGACAGTCTATGGAAGAAGGTAGCCCATACTCAGTATTATTTCTAATGGTCATCCCATAATACTTCTGTAGTTCATCAATCATTTTGTCTGTCAGCTTGCCTCTTATGGTTTTACCTTCAGAAAGTTTCTTGTCTCTCAAACTTTGTTTCAACTTCCTCAACCTGGTGCCCATCCTCTTCTGGACATGAGTCAATTTAACCTTTATAACACAGCAATCCACAGCCTTCTATACAAATAATTTACCGATTTTGTTAGATCTTGAAGTCATGCACCTAAAAATTTTGACATTTTCAACTGGTGTAGATTATATTTAAAAAAAAAAAACAGAAAATACTTTCCATGTCAGTTTATAAGTTATATATATATACAGGGTGTTACAAAAAGGTCTGGCCAAACTTTCAGGAAACATTCCTCACAAACAAATAAAGAAAAGATATTATGTGGACATGTGTCCGGAAACGCTTAATTTCCATGTTAGGGCTCATTTTAGTTTCGTCAGTATGTACTGTACTTCCTCGATTCACCGCCAGCTGGCCCAATTGACGGAAGGTAATGTTGACTTCGGTGCTTGTGTTGACATGCGAATCATTGCTCTACAGTAGTAGCATCAAGCACATCCGTACGTAGCATCTACAGGTTAGTGTTCATCACGAACGTGGTTTTGCAGTCAGTGCAATGTTTACAAATGCGGAGTTGGCAGATGCCCATTTGATGTATGGATTAGCACGGGTCAATAGCCGTGGCGCGGTACTTTTGTATCGAGACAGATTTCCAGAACAAAGGTGTCCCGACAGGAAGACGTTCGAAGCAATTGATCGGCGTCTTAGGGAGCACGGAACATTCCAGCCTATGACTCTCGACTGGGGAAGACCTAGAACGACGAGGACACCTGCAATGGACGAGGCAATTCTTCGTGCAGTTGACGATGACCCTAATTTCAGCGTCAGAGAAGTTGCTGCTGTACAAGGTAACGTTGACCACGTCACTGTATGGAGAGTGCTACGGGAGAACCAGTTGTTTCTGTACCATGTACAGCTTGTGCAGGCGCTATCAGCAGCTGACTGGCCTCCACGGGTACACTTCTGCGAATGGTTCATCCAACAATGTGTCAATCCTCATTTCAGTGCAAATGTTCTCTTTACGGATGAGGCTTCATTCCAACGTGATCAAACTGTAAATTTTCACAATCAACATGTGTGGGCTGACGAGAATCCGCACGCAATTGTGCAATCACGTCATCAACACAGATTTTCTGTGAACGTTTGGGCAGGCATTGTTGGTGATGTCTTGATTGGGCCCCATGTTCTTCCACCTACGCTCAATGGAGCACGTTATCATGATTTCATACGGGATACTCTACCTGTGCTGCTATAGTCTAGGAGACGAGTCTTTGGTATTGACAGCTCGGTAGCGTCTTTCCGTTGCCTAGCGACCGCAGGCAGGCAGCCAATGACGGCCTGACTGAGCGGGTAGCAAGGCCCACGTTGCCGCTCTGAAACCCGGTCGCGCGCGCTTATGAAACTTACCAGTGTCTCGCGTGCAGGCGGTGTGGTCGTTCGTCGTTTGTCTGAAGTTGAATTCGCAGTTTATTTCGTTTTTGTTGTTTTTAGTGTTTCTTTGTTTATGTTTCGTTGTAAACAATGTCTAGTGCGGCGGGTAGTACCAGCCCAACACAAGAAGTGAAACGGAGGAAGAAAAGTGTGCTACACACCCAGGCCCGTGAATTCGTGTGCTCTGTGAGGGATTACTTTGAGAAAGAAAAGGACAAATGTGGGCCCTTAATTCCTGTTGTTCAGGTTGTGAAGAGAACTGCAGCAGCATTGAAAATAAGGAAGAACAGTGTTGTAAAGATAGGGAAAGAACAGTATAGTGTAGATTGTGACGAGAGTGGCACAACAAAGCTGCACACACCAGGAAAGAAGCGACCGAGAAATAAGCAGGTGACAGCTTTGGACGATTTTCAGAAAGATGCTATTCGTCGTCATATATCCTGCTATTATAAGAGAAGGGAACATCCCACTCTATCTAAATTACAGGTGTCGCTTCAGAAAGACGATCTTTTTAAAGGGGGCAAATTTTCATTGCGTACTGTGTTGAAAGACATAGGCTTCAGCTATTCACTGTTTAACGGACGCAAAATATTAATGGAAAGGACAGATGTAGTTGCATGGCGGTGCAGATTTCTGCGCAGCATCATGGGTGTGGAATTCGAAAGTATAGTGTGGTTAGATGAAACTTGGGTCAATGCCAGCCATTCTTTACGTAGAGGCTGGAATGATGGAACGCCCGAGGGGACAATGGCAGTGCCTGTTGGCAAAGGAGGGCGTATTATTGTCTTACATGCAGGAACATCGAAAGGTTTTGTGCCAAACTGCTTGAAAATGTTTCGGTCAAAAAAGACGGGAGATTACCATGAGGAAATGAACAGTGTAGTATTTCAAGAATGGTTCGAGACATCGCTTATGACGAATCTGACAAGTCCATCAGTGATTGTTATGGACAATGCGCCTTATCATTCCGTTGTTCACGATAAGGCACCAACCTTGGCAACAAAAAAAGACGATATCATTCAGTGGTTGAAACGGCGAAAAGTAGATTTCAGAGAAGATTTAAGGAAGGCGGAACTGCTCGAAATTGTGGCACAAAAGAAACCCCAATTTCCAACATATGTAATTGACGAGATTGCTAAAAGGCACGGGCATGAAATCGTTCGGCTTCCTCCATACCACTGTTACTTCAATGCAACTGAAGAAGTGTGAGCGCAGATAAAAAATTACATTGCTGCAAACAATAAAAAATTCACGATCTCTGAAGTGGAAACTCTCCTTCCAGCAGCTATTAATAAAGTGACAAGCGAGACGTGGGCTAAAATTGTAAACAGCACTGCAAGTGCCATCAGAGAGGCGGCCAAAACCGAAGGGGTTGTGGAAGAATGCATCGAAAATTTAATTATACATCTGGGAGAGAGCAGTGATAGTTCGAGTAGTGTTGAGGAAGACAAAGTCAAATCAGATTCTGACAGTGATGTGAGTGGTGTTTTTCCATTACACTAACTACAACGTATTCAGGAATGTAAGGAGGGAGTTTGCTATCGATCTACAACCAGATCATCATATTGTGAGTACTTTCTTCAGATTATAACTCTTAATACACTGACCAATTATTCTGTAGCTTGTAGTAGAACAAATTAATAATGCTAATACTTAACAATGGAAACCAAAACTGCTAATGTTCAACAACTTGCGAAAATAGTTTTCATTTCAGTTGTGAAGTTTAACAAATAACTTTATTATGTTTCAGCATCTTAGATACTTGTACTAAATAGCTCTTATCAGTTTTCGAGTTAATATATTTCAAGCATCAACTTTAAATAAATTCACGCGTACCAATACGACTTGTATTTTGTCTCGCTTTTATTTCTGCTGCTACAGAATGCGTGTAGCAGACAGGGCGCCGCGTGCTGTGAGCCACGTTCGGCAACAGCGCCGTCTGCCTGCCGGAACTGTCAGTACTCGTCTCACGGACTATACAACATGTGCCTTTACAAGTACGACACAACATGTGGTTCATGCGCGATGGAGCTCCTGCACATTTCAGTGGAAGTGTTCGTACGCTTCTCAACAACAGATTCGGTGACCGATGGATTGGTAGAGGCGGACCAATTCCATGGCCTCCACGCTCTCCTACCTCAACCCTCTTGACTTTCATTTATGGGGGGATTTGAAAGCTCTTGTCTACGCAACCCCGGTACCAAATGTAGAGACTCTTCGTGCTCGTATTGTGGACGGCTGTGATACAACACGCCATTCTCGGGTGCTGCATCAGCGCATCAGGGATTCCATGCAACGGAGGGTGGATGCATGTATCCTCGCTAACGGAGGACATTTTGAACATTTCCTGTAACAAAGTGTCTGAAGTCACGCTGGTACGTTCTGTTGCTGTGTGTTTCCATTCCATGATTAATGTGATTTGAAGAGAAGGAATAAAATGAGCTCTAACATGGAAAGTAAGCGTTTCCGGACACATGTCCACATAACATATTTTCTTCCTTTGTGTGTGATGAATGTTTCCTGAAAGTTTGGCCGTACCTTTATATATATATATATATATATATATATATATATATATATATATATATATATATATATATCAGCTTCATACATTTCTATTAATTTTGTAGTTGTGGGACACAAAATGTAATTATTACTTTGATCTACAATAAAATAGTTTTTAATGCACATAGAGTGTATTGAACATGTATTGACTTTCAGATATTGGTCCTTTAGTGCTTTATAAATTGCTGCACACATTTCAGGCATTATTTTAGTTAATGTGCACTGTGGTATTCGAGTGCTGTACTGTAAGCTAGAGTAACTCTCTCCTGTAGCTGAAATCGGAGTGTTACTGTGACCCCGTCTTCTGCAGACATAGCAGTTCTTAAGTAAGTATCGTGTCTGCCCCGATAGCCGAGTCGTCAGAGTGATGTCCGCAGCTCGTGGTCTCGCGGCTGCATTCTCGCTTCCAGAGCACGGGGTCCTGGGTTCAGTTCCCGGCGGGTCAGGGATTTTCACCTGCCTCGAGATGACTGGATGTTTGTGTTGTCCTTATCATTTCATCTTCATTCATGAAAGTGGCGAGACTGGGCTGAGCAAATGTTGGAAATTTGTATGGGCGCTGATAACCGCGCAGTTGAGAGCCCCACAAACCCAACATCATCATCATCAATTGTTGCCGGCACGGTAGCTCAGCGTGTTCGGTCAGAGAGCTGGTTGGTCTCTGTAATAAAAAACTGAGTAGAAGGATCAACAAACGATCTTTAACGAATGTCACGTGACGTCCGCTACGAGCAAACCCAACGAAAAAAAATGCAAAAAAAAGGGGCGATGGACTGTTATGCCAAGGGGCCCAGGTTCGATTCCCGGGGCCCAGGTTCGATTCCCGTCTAGGTCAGAGATTTTCTCCGCTCAGAGACTGGGTGTTGTGTTGTCTTAATCATCATCATCATCTCATCCCCATCGACGCACATGTCATCGAGGTGGCGTCAACTCAAAAGACTTGCACGACGCGACCGGTCTACTCGACGGAAGGCCCTAACCACACGACGTTCCCATTTCAGTAAGTATTGCGCTTTGCGAGATGACGAGACACTTTACTGAGCATATACTGAAATGTAGGCTCATCCATTCTTAAGTAATTTATGTAGTCTACGACTTGGCGTCCTCCACTAGAATCTCACGTAATAAATTTCGTTGCATGTTTTTATCCTCTCGTCGTAAAACCCACTGCTTCACCCAGATACGTTTCTTCCCCTCCCCCCTCCCCCCTCTCCTCTTCCAAACGCGCACACAGCGCAATTATGGAACATGCAACTACTGTGCATAATAACAAGTTGTTGTTGTCAGCCTTCTTGAACTTTGACGAACAATATGATGACAGTGTAAGACCCCTTTTTGGCGCCACGTCAAATATCTTTGTCAAACAAATTTGACGAATATTTGATCATATCTTTCATCACATCTCTGTCAAAGGAATATGATAGTGTAATACAGGTCTCACATAGTTACCTCTTGTGCTTCGTAGTCTACCGAGGCCCACGAGAAAGACAGGCCGCGGCGCGTGTGTCACGAAAGCATGCTGTGCTCACTCGCTCAGCTCAGCAGACAAATTATGTTTCTACAGCTGTTAACTCGTAACTAGGTGTGTATGTACAAATGAGAATTGCATCTTCTACTGGAATCCGCTATTATGGAGTCTTACTGTTATCAGTCCTACAATGATCGGAAACCTATAGGCCTACTTATAATTTGTTACGGGTGTACTGGGGTACAATAAAATTAAAATCATGCCAGAATGATTATGAGTTGCATAAGGCACCACTTCTTGTATGAAATGAGGACTGTTAAGGAGAAGAGACTAATTGCTATAATAAAGCTGTTGTACCATTTATATCGAGTATTGATGCTAAATTAAATTTTGTTGTGGTACTGTTAATCTGTAAGACTTCATAACAGCAGATTGCAGTAGAAGATGCAATTCTCGTTACTACGTACACACCCAGCTGCGAGTTAATAGGTTTAGGAACGCATTTTGTCTGCTGAACTGAGCGATCATGCGAGTTCAGCCCTACCTTCGTGATTTACGCGCCGCGGACTGTCTTTCTCGTGGGCCTCGGTAGTGGACATAATGACAACAATGAGTCCTAGAAGCGGCCCGTTCCCATTTTCGCCAAGTTGGGAAGAACTGTTCTTGTCTGTTGAGAAAGATGGGATGCCTCAGTGTCTTATGTGTCATTGTCATACTGAAGATCACAGTTTAGCAAGAGATAAATCTGACGCAACATGCGAAGGTGGTTTGAAAAGTTCTCGGAATCACCACGAGAGGTCAGCGCTAGCGCAACGAGCTGTTCACGTGATATTCATTGGACTGTTGCCTGTAAACATGTGCCACGTCAGTGCTCTTGGAAGAGAGCTGTGGCAGTGACGTGGCTCTGTTGTTGTTGCCGCGTAGTGATTTGCGAAGATGGAAACAATCGAGATTCGAACAGTGATTAAGTACTTAGTACTTCGCAAAGAAAGGTATGAAAGCAGAGGAAATTCCTGCCGATTTCCAGAATACACTGGAGGACTCTGCTCCTTCATATTCAACTGTTGCCAAGTGGAAAAATGAATTTAAATTTGGTCGGGAGAGCTTAGATGATGATCCGCGCAGTGGTTGGCCAAGAGGTGTCAGTACTCCAGAAATCATTGCAAAAGTGCACAAAATGGTCATGGATGATCGCCGATTGAAAGTGCGTGAAATTGCTTAAGCTTGCCGGATGTCATCTGAAAGAGTATATCATATTTTAACTAAAGAACTACAAATGTCCGCAGCTCCTGGTCGTGCGGTAGCGCTCTCGCTTCCCACGCCCGGGTTCCCGGGTTCGATTCCCGACGGGGTCAGGGATTTTCTCTGCCTCGTGATGACTGGGTGTTGTGTGCTGTCCTTAGGTTAGTTAGGTTTAAGTAGTTCTAAGTTCTAGTGGACTGATGACCTTAGATGTTAAGTCCCATAGTGCTCAGAGCCATTTGAACTACAAATGAAAAAATTATCCGCAAGATGGGTGCTGCGACTCTTGACGCTCGCCCGCATACATGTGCTGTCGCCATGGCAAAATTACACGAACTAAGGTATGAATTATTGCCACACCCGCGTTATTCACCTGATATGGTTCCGTCAGACTTCCATCTCTTCCCAAAAGAGAAGATTCAATTCAAACGAAGAATTGATGCCGGAGTTGACATCTATTTTGCAGGACTGGAGCAAACTCATTTTCTAGATGGCATCAAGGCACTAGAACATCGTTGGATCAAGTGCATTAATCTACAAGAAGACTACATTGAAAAATAAATAAGTTTCAGTGGTGTAAGTACTTTTTTTCTATTCCGTTCCGAGAACTTTTCAAACCATTCTAGTAAAGAAATGAATATAACAAATGAATACATATTTCTTCTACGCGCTCTGTATTTGTATTGATTTATTTCGTTTATTACATACGTTTTACGCAAGTCGACGTCGACGAAGATTCAACTGATGCACCGCTTCGAGCAAGATACAAAGTTGCACACATCATTGCAACAACAACTGGAACATCGTTCTCAATGGGTCCCTTGATGAAACCATGCCTGCTCGCCGTCGTCTGGTGCTTACCGCTAGCAGACATTACGAAATTTGAAGGAGTTTACCTCTACAAGCAAACGGTATCTCATAGGCCCCACTATATGGGCACGAATTTGAAAAATCAACTGAAGCAGGAGCGCCAGACTTTTCTAGCTTTTTCGTTAGCCATTGACGTAACCACACATGTCACAGACGTTGCTCAGTTCGCAATATTTGTGAGGGGTCTTAATCCGGAACCACAGGTTTTCAAGGAGGTGCTAGACGCGAAACCGTTGGAGTACACAACCACAAGTCACAACATATTTGAGGTTGTGTGTGAGTCAGTAGAAAACATGTGCTTGCCGTGGGACGGGCTGCGTTCTGTGGCAACAGACGGTGGGTTGCAAATGGTTCAAAAAAAAAATTAAAAAAAAAAAGAAAAAAAGATTCAAATGGCTCTGGGCACTATGGGACTTAACATCTGAGGTCATCAGTCCCCTAGAACGTAGAACTACTTAAACCTAACTTACCTAAGGACATCACACACATTCATGCCTGAGGCAGGATTCGAACCTGCGACCGTAGCGGTCGCGCGGTTCCAGACTGAAGCGCCTAGAACCGCTCGACCACAGCGGCCGGCAACAAATTGTTCGGAGCCAGCACGTTTTCGTGATTCGTCTGAAGGAAAAAAATCAAACACAATTTCGTAAAGATATATCAAGCATACACTGTTTTATGTACCAGAAAGCCCCTTGTGCTGAAAGTGTGAAACGAGCCAACGTCATGGAGGTCGTGGTGAAGTGCGTATATTTTGTAAGACGCCACGGTGTCAACCACCCCCAATTGCAAGGCTTTTTGCACGACCTGACAGTAATCTATGGTGATATTCCTTAACACTGCGCGATACGTTGGCTTAGCAGAGGCGAGGTTCTCTGTGTATTTTTCGCAATTTGGGAAGAAATTGCGCCGTTTATGGAAATGAAAGGAGACAGGCAACCATCACTCAGTGATGAGACATGGGTAGCCGACCTGGTGTTCCTAACTGACATTACAAGGCATTTTAACAGCTTAAATAAGTCATTTCGAGGACAGGATCTATTAATTGTTGATACGTGCGATACAATTAAAGCATTCGTGAGCAAACTTCATCTATTTGAAATGCAACTTGGTAGTGGAAACTTAACTTTTTTCGAGTGTTTTTCATCCCTTCACTTGCCTGAAGAAATAAGTTCCGGTGATTATTAACAAATTACCGTACAACTTCGTCGAAGTTTTGAGACGAGGTTTCAGGACATGTAATGCCTACAAAATGAGTTAAAACTGTTTACCACTCCACTTTCAGTTGTACCAGATACTGTTCCTTCATAAATGCAATTAGAACCAATAGATTTGGAAAACAGCACACCGCTCAACGACAGGCATTACAACACCACGAATGTTCACACATTTGTCTTGTATCAATGTCTTTCGTTAACTGTAGTCAGTCGCCCTGTATTGACTTGTACTTGGTCTCCTCCCTAGCCAGTGTTTTGTGCACAGTCCTGCATGTAAACTGCTTGCCCAGCCCTGTCCCACTGTGACATTGGGCATAAGTGAGAAAGCTGTTTACTCACGCCTGCTTGCGGGCAACCGGTTGCTCGCAGCTGAGTTCTCCAGCTGGGACAGCCTGTTAGTGGACATTAAGGGAGGACACGTGCGAAATTTTAATACTTGGAGGAAAACTTTATCGTCATCTTCGCATCCAGACCTCACCCTCGCCACTGGCCATTGCCAGCCCGCATCTTCACTGCCAGACTTCGCCTCTGTTAGCCATCTGTTTATCGCCGTCACCACATCACGGCTGACATTGTTGCTTCCGTCCCTGTCACATCAGGAACATTCCCACCATTCACAACTTCACCACAACACGTCACCGTCATTCCAGCGTCGCTTCAGTGGCTGCTCAACGCTGTTCGACACTGTCCACTGTCATGGGTCATCCCACAACAACTACCATCTGTACCTCTCCTTCTCCCGTCCCCACCTTCACTATGTGGAGCATGTCCTCTAACCCAGCCCCCTACACCTATTCTCTCTTACCTACAGTATTCTCTCCCATCACAGAAGTAATTCATGCAACTTTCTCTGTCCTCAGCTCCCCTATATTTTTCTCTTTCAGCCACAACTCGTCAGCCACCACATCCACTGCAACAGGCATGTGCACCGAGCAACAGTTGCCTCAGATGATATCACTAGCATCACCTCAACTAAAAGTCTAACCACACCAACCAATGCATGCTGTGCTGAAGAACCTGCACAACTCTCAGGTAATCCTCAACAATGCTACATCCCGCCATCCCCCTGCCACAACCTTCCCTCCAAGAGTCGTAAAATCCAAAACAATGCCAAACCAACGACATCATTCCCACTCCCACACCAAAAAAATCCCATATTGATCCCAACAACACTAGGATACGGACATAACTACTCCTCCACTACCATCTTCCCCTACAATCCACACCTCCATCATCTCCAACCCAGATCTGACATTCCTTAAACCCAAATCCCTCACCTTCTACATAAAACTACATAAAAAAGTACCTACCAAGCCTCCACATCCAAAAAATCATCGCTAGAAAATACTCTGTGTTATTTAAGTTCCCGAACCCCAACTACTGCAGCGACATTCTCTCCTAAATTCCTCGTGTTACCTTTGATCCCAAAGCCTCCTTAACATCCCTTATCACAGTACCGCATTCTGAACAACCCTAACCTCCCCGCTATCCTCCCATCCTCACTTCAGTGATCACCAAAGCTGACCTTCAGATAATGGATGTGGAAATGGATTCCAATCTGAACAACACGAATTTAGAAGTTCAAAAAGCGCTTTGAACCAGCAATGATTGTAGCCCCACTCGTCTCATCCTTGTCTTTACTGAATCCACTTCCACCATAGATCATCTCCTCAGAAAGGGAGTCCTGATATACCACCACGGCCACAAAGTCGAACCTTCAAAATGCCACGCTCAGTCCTACTACTCTCAAAAGTGACTTCGCTACAATGCTCACCGCAGCCTGTAAAAACCCACGTACCTGTTCACACTGCAAAGCCTCCCCTATTTTTAAACGGTGCCATAACCTAGCATCTCCTCCTACCTGCAACACGTGCAACGACTCGCAATCCACCTATTGTGCGAAACGCAAAGGTAAGCCGCAATCTACCAAATCTTAACTCACTGTCCCAATCTATCCCATTGATATCACCACTCACCCCAACAACTTTCTCTATCCAACTCCCACTGCTGAAGATATTATCAGATCCATTACAGTTGTCCTCCAAAACATCCATCCATTGCAATGAACACACACTATCCAACAATGCCGCATGCTCCATATTCCACCTAAATACCCAAGCCACGTACTTCCACAACCAGGTCCACTTCATCTTCACCCACCTCGACACACTTGTCCAAACCATCTCAGACCTCACCCATGGAAACCAATGTAATGTCTTATAATTCCGTGGCATCACTACAAAATCCTATGCCACACCATCAGCTCCCTCCCCACCAATAAACATCTTTTAGTGCTTACCCTATCTCAATGCAATGGCTATAATTGCATCCTTAATGGAACATTTCTCCAACCATATCACATCGTCTGAACCTCTCCATATAACCTCCACCGCCAGTGTCAGAGTCACAATTGACCACTATAAAACCATCCCTGTTCAGCCACAACCCTTATACAATACTCCCATTGAGCACGTTATCATTACCCTCATTCTCAAAATCCTAACCATTACCTGTGCCACCATCTACATCTGACCTAATCACCCCAACCCCTATGACTTCTTCACCCACATAGATCATACCTTCTCCACCCGCATCATTGCTGCTGACCTCAACATACATAGTAGATCCCCTGCAGATCTCTATTGGCGGCATCAGTTTACCAACTCAATGCAAAGTGACTCTGTAGTTCTCGAAAAATAATTCCCTAACGATTTCCGAAATTGAATATCCAATACTTGTAGCTCCAACTACCATACCGCCTTCAGAATTTGTTATTCTCGTCTTGCGGCCATGATCACGTCAAAAACCATTGACATGAATCACCTGAGTACAAATAACAGCTCCGCCAACGCATTGTCCTTTTGTATCTTGCGTATCTCATACTACCGCCATCTTTATATGTGCGTATCGCTACCCCATACCTTCGTCATCGCAGTGTGTAACAGAATAGCATCTGACCCCGGCGCACAGTAATGGAACAGCGCCGCAGAAATACCTCTCGTTGAATATGAAGAATGGCGGGCAATGGAAGGCGCTGATCTTGAACCTGGAGGCAGGCGGCTTGCGCTCCACCACATCAAACCAGGGCTGCGACCTCTCCAGGGCGTAGAGGCCGGCCTTCGCGTCCCAAGTGGCCAGCAGCGCGCCGCTGTTCCCACACACCACTCTGAACACTGGCCACCTGCAGAGCAAAGTAGAGCTGTTAATCCCCAAGTGTATTAAAGAGCCCCGAGAAATCAAAATGGAACAATCATAAACATTATTGCATAAGTCGTTACAAATGACTACACTCATGCTCATAAATTAAGGATAATTGCATAACGTGGTGCCACACAACGTGGCTAATAGCATAGGCACATAGGGAACACACACGACACAGATATGAAAGTCCACGGTATTGTTGACAAGTTGAGAAAACCGTCCCGAAACACATGTGCTACAAAACGCCACTGTTTCCTGCGCATGTACCCCGACATTAGTATGGGATATGATCGAAATGCACACGTACACAGGCCGCACAACAGCTTGGCATACTCTGGATCAGGTGGTCGAGCAGCTGCTGGGGTATAGCCTCCCAGTCTTGCACCAGTGCCTGTCGCAGCTCCTGAAGTGTCGTAGGGGTTTCAAGACGTGCAGCGATACGTCGACCGAGAGCAGCCCAGACGTTCTCGATGGGGATTAGGTCAGGAGAACAGGCAGGCCACTTCATTCGCCTGATATCTTCTGTTTCAAGATACGCCTCCACAATGGCAGCTCGGTGGGACCGTGCGCTATCATCCATCAGGATGAAAAGGCGGACATACTGGTGCAAAATGACGTCCCGATACACATGGCCTGTTACAGTTCCTCTGTCAAAGATATGCAGGGGTGTACCTGCACCAATCATAATCCCACCCCACACCATCAAACCACGACTTCCACCCAGGTCCCTTTCAAGACATTAAGGGATTGGTGTCTGGTTCCTGGTTCACGTCAGATGAAAACCCGGCGAGAATGACTGTTCAGACTATACTTGGACTCGTCCGTGAACATAACCTGGGACCACTGCTCCAATGACCATGTACTGTGTTCTTGACACCAGGCTTTACAGGCTCTCCTGTGGCCAGGAGTCAGTGGAATGTACCTTGCAGGTCTCCGGGCGAATAAACCATGTCTGTTCAGTCGTCTGTAGACTATGTGTCTGGAAACAACTGTTCCAGTGGCTGGCTTAAGGTCCCGAGCAAGGCTACCTGCAGTACTCCGTGGCCGTCTGTGGGCACTGATTGTGAGATATCGGTCTTCTTGTGGTGTTGTACACTGTGGACGTCCCGTACTGTAGCGCCTGGATACGTTTCCTGTCTGCTGGAATCGTTGCCATAATCTTGTGATCACACTTTGTGGCACACGGACGGCCCGTGCTACGACCTGCTGTGTTTGACCAGCCTCCAGTCGCTCTAGTATTCTGCCCCTCATTACGTCATCAATATGTGTTCTCTGAGCCATTTTCAACACAGAGACACCATCAGCACGTCTGAAAACGTCTGCACACTTACTCGCTGCACCATACTCTAACATGCACCGACACACCTCTGCGTATGTGGACTGCTGCCAGCGCCACCGTGCGACGACCGCAGGTGTCAAATGCACCGCATGGTCATACCCCGAGGTGATTTTGAAACATCCCCTTAGAAAAATTTATGAATTACTGTGCTGGTAAACCCCTTACGTTATTTGATTTTCAAACAGCTGAGCAAAACTGAACGTGCTCAGACATTTCTCTCTTTACTTATTCTGATCATCAATAAACTGACACAATATTTTTAGCGCAACGCAATCTGACTTTCAATAATCCCTGCAAAAGAATGGCCCTGACTAACAATAACCTATACCTTTCATGAATCACTTACCACACAAAAATCTTCGTTTCTCGAACTACTGCAATACAGCGAGCGCCAATACTTCCAGCTAAATAAAAGATTCTAACTACTGATAGGCACACTTAGCAAATGAAAGATTTTGATAGAGAACAAACAATGTATTTACCTTAATAGTGTTCAAAAGTCATTCAAAAGTCATTATATATATATATATATATATATATATATATATATATATATATATATATATATATAATCAGTTCATGACATCCAGTCTTACAAATTTACTGTCTCTGATGGACACACGTCCAGATCATCCGCTCTCAAAACTCCGCCATCTCTCTTCCCACATCCACCACTGCTGGCGGCTCACCTCCAACTGCGCAACGCTACGCGCTGTTCACATCCAACTGCCCAACACTACAATAGCGAATATTCCAACAATGCCAACCAGCCACAGACTACACAGAGCACAGCCAGTGGTTTTCGTACAGAGTGTTACGTGGCGTTACCAACATAAAAACCTAAACAGCCTACTTACAATTTAAACCCGCAAACCGCCCACCAGAGCGTTGGTTCACCATATATCAGCAATATCCTCAATTTATGAGCATGAGTCTAGATACGAAAACTAACGAACTTTTTGTGGACAGACATCTGTCGCAATGAAAACAATGAATAGTATTGCCAAAGAGCAATAAACTTTGACGAAATACTAAAGGATAGGATTGCTTACCAGAAAATGTTTACCCTACCTTAATCAATGAGAAAACGATAAACGAGCAGTAGAATTCAATCAAAGATCATGAAAGCGGTTCATTTTTGTCGGCTGCGAACAAAAATAGGATCATCTCCCCAGTTTACCAATTTATTTAGAAACAGGACAGACATAACAACGTTTATCTGCTTGACACTAAATTAAGTTTCCAACGCAGCTGACACGAATAAGATTTAAGGAATTTCCAATCTGTTACTTGTGCAATGGAGAGGGAAACATGAATTATCTAATATTTTCGTCCACTGGTTACAAGTTACGACAAAAATCGTTCATCTGGGTATTGTTCAATGCACGCGTTCCCCTTCTATCCATTGCAATCAAGCTGTCCACATATGTCAGTAGACTTCTGTTAGATGTAGTGTTCAGTCATCTAAATATGGTTGATCTAACTAGCTATAGACATTGTATTCGTAAATCTTACATATTTCTTACATACATATATGCATATATTTAAGATACGCTGACTTTATGTTAACTGATTTCGTAATATTATGAGACGTGAATCATTCGTTCCTTTCTGTATTCTTTGTAATTCCCGTTAATGAAATGCGTGATAGAATGCGTATTAATACGGACAGGTAACTTCATGCTGTTTGTTGAATCCCAAAAAAGGGAAGCACGCAACACAGCGATGGCACAAATGAACCACCGCAGCACACGAATATGATTACCTGCAGCTGGTTCCATAAAACCCGTACACTGTTACACTTGTAAGAGATGTGAATACTTGTCATAATAACTGACTTCCATAATTTAGAGGAAGTCACTAAAACCACACACCAACTGAAGTTTCATAGTAGTTACGACACAGAGCATTCGAGGGAAACAAGCTTTATTTCTTCTGCACTTTCTTTAAACTTATTAATGTGAATGCCAGGTTGGTTGCTTTGAAGAGAACACAGAAGAATTCCTTCTCCATCTCTGTCCACTCTGAGCTTCTGCCTCATCTCTAATGACCTCATCGTCGTGTGACATTAAAACCGAACTTCATTTTTCTGCTGTCCAAGGGCATTCGGGGAACATAAAGCAAATGGCACAGCGATTATGCGGTATATGTTAAGACAGGAAATTGGCTAGTTTCGTTACGGAAGTTTTACATGAGCACCATCGACATACTTGGAAGTACTATTGCACTCATTGGTGTTGGAAAAAGGTATCTTGTTAGGGTGCAAACAAGTAATTGTAACCAGTTTCGTCAACAGCAACCTTAGTTTAAATACCATCAGCGTATTGGCAAGTCCCTCTTGCTGAAGAGGAAAAAAATGTACACCTGTTGGCCATTAAAACTGCTGCCAGAGGAACGATAGTAAATAACAATGTAAGATGTCCATGATTAAGGAATTTGTTGCTAGCACACTCGAGTAGATGTAATTTCGATGGATTGCTCACGCGCTGCCTGCAATATGTAAGCTATAAGAGAATCTCAGACCAAAGAGCAGTGTTGCATGCAGTAGGAACTGTGTAGCAGTTGGAGTAAGTAGTTGCTAGCGAGCAGTCTGGTGTATCGTGTTGGCTGGGCCGGTCGTGGTGGAGCGATGGCGGAGCCTGAGCGTTGTAGTATAAGGTAAAAGCAGCCTCGCGCATATGTAGTATTGTTATATCAAGTCCCATGTAAATGTTTCAAAAAAAAGCTCTTAATAATAATCTTTCTCATAAAAAGTAATTTTTGACAATCATTCATTTCAATTTAAAGAATTTACCAATTTCCCCAATCCTTCGTCATCCCGATTATTGAAAAGAAAAATCAGTTGTTTCTTTTTATACATGACAAATCTATCGGCCAGCATTGCTCTGAGCTGCGCCAGAAAAATTTCTTATAGGAGCAGATATATACGCGTTATCCGGCGACCTAATAGAGGTAAGATTTTTCAATTTATTCAGAATGAATTTTCAGGGCCATGACGCAGCACTGCTGACGTCCAAAATTTACCAGTTTAAATTCACAGTCAATTATTGAAAGGTTATAAGTGAGTTGCAATTTTTTATTGAGAGATTAGTCACATTTTATTATTGATAGGTTACGCAATTTATCTGATGGTAGGTTACGCTAAATGTCAATGCTATACATATTTTCACTGTTGGGTAGTTACGCTAAATGTGAATATTATTTATATTATTTTATCTGTGGGGAGGTTACACTTGTCGACAACCGGCCAGGATCGTATTTTTGTGAATTTCTGAGAAGTAGTCAGTTATATATCTGCTCTTATTCACATAATGTTAAATGGAGTTTGCATCTGGCGCAACACATTTACTAACTTGTCACTCTTCCCTGCACAGATCATCGGCAATTTATTGCTCTTTGTTGTAATTGTATTTGTTCCATTTTTGCTTTGTTTTTGTTTGATTTTGTGCTTAACTTTGAGTTGTGAAAATGCCGCGAAAAACTGCGAACAGTACATCGCGATGTGCAACGAGTGAAAAAGCCGACTCGAATAATTTGACCGATAATAATAGCGACACTCAGTGTGAAACGTCCCCTTTGAACAATTATACACGACTGTGCTTAAACTGACACACAATATTTTTAGCGCAACGCAATCTGACTTTCAATAATCCCTACAAAAGAATGGCCCTGACTAACATTAACCTATACCTTTCACAAATCACTTACCTCACAAAAATCTTCGCTACTCAAGCTACTGCAATACAGCAAGCGCCACTACTGCCAGCTAAATAAAAGATTCAAACTATGGAAGGCACTAACTACTGATAGGGATAGTTAGCAAATGAAAGATATTAATAGAGAACAAACACTGTATTTACCTTAATAATCATAATATATATAGCAGTTCATGACAAATTACAAAACTCCGCCATCTCTCTCCCCACATCCACCACTGCTGGCGGCTCACCTCCAACTGCGCAACGCTACGCGCTGTTCAGAGCCAGCTGCCTAACACTACAATGGCGAGTATTACAACAATGCAAAGCAGCCGCAGACTGCACACAGCACAGCCAGTGATTTTCATACAGAGGTGACGTTACCAATAAAAAAACCTAAACAGCCTACTTACAAGTGTAATAGTGACAATCCTCTAATTACAGGTAAATGATTTTATTGCAAATGATGAACAAACAAATTCAATCATGTCCACACTTAATTTAACGACAATTGATGACGCGGCACGTTCCGTTACAATGAACGCTGTCCAGTTTGACACACGTGATTGGCAAAATTTACACAGTGAACAGACAAATGTTTCTAACGAAGGTGTACAATGTACTCAAAATATGTCAGATTTAAATTCCGGTGTAGTGGCCAACAGTGCACATCCAATTGGCAAACCTTTTCAAGAATCAGAGAATGACCAAATGGTTACACAAAACGTGACAAATGCAGATACACCATCACACAGCACAGAGAATAGAGTAGGTAATATTGGCATGGATCAAGTTATGGCATTATTGCTACAACTTAATGAATCGAACAAACAACTTAATGAAAATCTCAAACAGTCGAAGAAAGAACAAGCCGACAATTTCAAACGACTTAATGAATCGAACAAACAACTTAATGAAAAACCCGACAACCTTAATGAAAATCTCAAACAGTCGAATGAAAAACAAGACAACAATTTCAAACAGCTTAGTGAACAGATTACAGCCGTTGCCGTGCAATGTCATGATACTAAAGAACAATTACGTGAGGAAATTAAGGCTTGTGCTAGGAACAGTAGTGAAGAAATTAGATCTGTTGCACAAGAATTAAGTAATACGCATGCAGCCACGACAAAATTACTTAGATGAAATTAGTGCTGTCGCTAAACAATGTTCTGAAGACGCGACACACTTACGCGACGAGTTTAAATTGATGTCAGCAGAACTTTCACGCACACTGGATGCGAATGTCGACAAGAAATTTGAACAACAAAATAGGCAAATTGACGAACGTTTTAATCACCACCTACAAAACAGTGAAACGCGTTACCGTAAATTTATACAGGAACAGAACAAAGTAAAGAAACAAGTCATGGAAACAATTACTGCACAGAGACAGGAAGATAAGCGTAAATTGTTTACGAAAGCAAAGACATACGTAGACAACAACATTGCTACAGTATCAGACGAAATTAATACTATCAAACAGTTGAACACTGAATTGCATGATGAAATCTCCGCTCTTAAAACAAAAACAGATACTAATATTCAGAATTTGGAAAATAAATATACAGTAGACTTTCAGACAATGACCAACAGACTTGAACAATTAGAATTAATACAGGATCCCGATGCCATCAAAGCAGACGTTAAGAAATTAAACAAAACCACACGTAAAATGCAGAAACAAATTAATGCTTGTGACTCTAAAAACGACGATCAGGTGAAAGCACTGACTGAAAAATTTGATGAATTGGCCAGTCGTATTGACGTTATCGAAAATAACAATGACACCAAATCAGACGATACGTCACCAGTTTCGTTTAATCAAACACCCGAATTCCAAAACATACAGCAATCAGTGAGATAGGTTCGTCCAATAATATTTTACGTAGAAAATTGTACGGAACTGAAACTCAGATTGAACACCTGAAAGGGACGAACACACCAGTCTACACAAATGGAACAACACAGCACAGTGTTGTCCGTCTCACTACTTTTCAACACACAGCTCGTACATCATGATGGTGTACGCAGTATCAGGACTCGTCTGAAAATATGACGGGTGCCGCTACTGTCCAATGTGGTTGGCGCACGACTGTCTGCACTTTTACGGCTACTGCATAAAGGGAAACACAACAATGGTAGCCGGCCGGTGTGGCCGAGCGGTTCTAGGCGCTTCAGTCTGGAACCGCGCGACCGCTACGAGCGCAGGTTCGAATCCTGCCTCGGGCATGGATGTGTGTGATGTCCTTAGGTTAGTTAGGTTTAAGTAGTTCTAAGTTCTAGGCGACTGATGACCTCAGAAGTTAAGTCCCATAGTGCTCAGAGCCATTTGAACCATTTTGAACTTAACATCTGAGGTCATCAGTCCCCTAGAACTTAAAACTACTTAAACCTAACTAACCTAAGGACAACACACACATCAATGCCCGAGGCAGGATTCGAACCTGCGACCGTAGCGGTCGCGCGTTTCCAGAATATAGCGCCTAGAACCGCTCGGCCACTACGGCCGGCAGATGTTAAGTCCCATAGTGCTCAGAGCCATTTGAACGACAATGGTAGCCTTGCTGACAGTCTGTGGACATCTAGATACCTTCGCACAGTCCGTGGGTATACTTGTCTTAATGCAAACAAACTCATTTCCTGACGCAAGACACGTGACCTGGCTGTACGGTCCTGCACAGATGAGCGAACAATGTATTAAACCTTCGCGGCAAATAATAGTACGGAGCAAGTTGGTTGTTTTCAGAAACTTTGCAATAAAGTTTCACTATAAACTCGTAAATATTTCAGCTACATGCAATGTGATTTTTTTTAAATTCAGGTAACTCGTTATTTTGAAATACATTTAAGGTAACGACATATTTTAAAATGGTAGATTCTATCCAAAATTTTATTCATAAAAATTCATAATGAGTACTTAACAGTGTTTACGTGCAAACTGAGTGCACTTATCACGGAACAGCCTTGAATTACCACTGTTTACTTGCTGGGTGAATTAATGAAACATTACTGCGTAATCCTCAAAAATACAAATTTAAAAAGTCTGAATTGTTTATGATACTAAAATTCGCAATACCATAAAAATTGAGCTATGGTTCTGCACAATACAAAACAAATTTTATTTTCACCTTACAGCAGCACGTAAACATTGTCAAAGGTGACCCTTAACGTTTCTATAATCACCCTGTCTCGAAAATTTACGTCAACTGTGGTTAGGGACACAACACTGTCTACTTGCTTAAGTAAATATTCACATTTACCTGATTAGCAACAGCTTTTGAAGCGCAACTGCATTCAGAAACATACTCATGATCTTCATCTTAGACGTAGTTACCCACATCAGCCTCAGATTCGTAAAAATAGCCCCTGAAAAAGAATTTCCTGACACGAACACGACACGCGTTACTACTACTGGTAGCTATGCTTCCGGCACTGACAATTTGCACACACATATCCTGACAGAGTAGACATTAGTGAAAAACTGCAATTAGAGGCAGAACTGCCATTTCTCAGTTTATTGCTCAACCGTCAACTGATACGAATAAAGCACATTACTTACCATTTTTTTCAAGCAATAATTCTTCTCTCATCGACTGTTCCTTACTGTCATTTACAGCCGAGATCATGTCTTGTCTTCTCACGACAAGACAGAAGCATGTCAAGACTGTGGGTTGATGTTTCACTGTGGTGTTTGTAACGAATTTTAGTACACTGCTAGCATCTTTTCGTGGTGCTTGCGTCCCAGTTGTACTAAGGTCTGGTTGTTTATTGCTAAACAATTATCTTCTAGGCGAATGAGTGTTCCATTGAAGATGTCGTCGCTGAATTCGATGGTCAGTTCAGGATGAGCTTGTCGGATTTGGTACAGTGCGTTATCACTCGTATTCTCTTTGAAGGAGTCCCGTAGTTGCTTTGGATTCGATGGGTTACATGTTGTTAAAATTATGGAGAATAAGTCTCTCATTTGTTGAGCTGAAGCTATGAGTGAGGCTTCTTGTAGCGTTAATTCCCAGTGGTCGTCGTTTTCCAGTAGTCCTGAGCGTTGGCATGCATATCGGTACGTTTGGCACAGGTAACTGTCAACTTTCTTGAGATCTGTGAAAACTGTTGATCCACGTATTTCGTGTAGCAACATCCGGAGATAGAAACATTTGGCACTGTTCGGATGTACTGTGTATACTCGGCCCAGTGCGCCAGTTTTCATGATTCCTGGATGATCTCCTATTGAAATTCCTTGTTTTCGTCGTTGAACGATTTTTATTTTTGGGTTTCACATATAATAGATATGGACGTCGACATACAGTAATGTTTTCGGTAATGGATCCTTTGGGCACAGTTGGTAAAAAGCTGTTAATGTTGTGTTCTGAGGTGTTTCGCTTGCCATTTTTCTGGTGTTGGCTTTTGTGAAATAAACTCTCTGTCCATTTTCCAAATGTACTGCTAGATGTTGCACAGTTGGTTCGCGTTCGTGTATGGGAAAACCGAAAATCCACCAACTGCTTTTTTACTGTTGATGTATCTCCCCATTTGGTACATGAGGATCTCGTCGTTTCTGCTTTTTTTTTTGCTGTCCTTGGCTATTTAAAATAGTACCATGTCACTGCCTTTGTTCATATACTTACAGACATATTTGATGGATTTCACTGAATTGCTGTATTCTAAGTTTATGTGCTTGGAAAATTTGGGAAAGTAATGTGTTATGTGGTACTACCCAATGATTATCTATTTCCAATTCGCCGCTGACTCGAATTCGTGTCTTTCCTGTGAAACCACCGTTTTTGAGTGATCGTCTTCTGTATTTGGGAAAGCCGTCAACTTCGGTTTGTCTGTTGTCCAAGTACGGTTTTGAGTATTTGTTTTTACAT
Source organism: Schistocerca nitens (assembly GCF_023898315.1). Taxonomy (NCBI): domain Eukaryota; kingdom Metazoa; phylum Arthropoda; class Insecta; order Orthoptera; family Acrididae; genus Schistocerca; species Schistocerca nitens. Next base: position 74,526,108 of record NC_064615.1, on the reverse strand, counting down.
TTTCCATCACTCATACATGGCGAATTGGGGTTTCATGGTCCGCTTAGTCCGTGAATCATGGTTGTCACTACTATGTCGTATAGTTCCGGATCTTCTGTCGATTGGGAAGTTAAGCCTGGATGATTTTTGTCGATATCCATGTGATGAGTTCTGCCATGTCCGAAATGAGATAGTGCGAGTGAGGCAGTCCTCGTTTTTGACATTCAATTGTGTACATTCAGCATCTAACGGTTCCAAGGATGTGGTATTTTCTCATTTGTTTTTGTCGGAAAACTCAGGCTATTATGTCGCGTCGATGCATGGGGGCTTGCCCGTATCTTAGTTGTTGATTTGTGGCCACGACGAGTTGCATGTGAATGTTATACAGAAGTCAGATAATCCGTTTTTCTTATGTAGGTCATGGTGTCCTGAATGAGTTCGTGCATGTGTCTCGGACTCCCTTTACATGATATGGGTAAGGTTAGCATTGTTCCAACGTCGACAATGTTTCTGCATTTATGACTGCGTCTGGAGGGTGGATGTATTCTTCAGTGCATAGTTTCTTCTGAATCAGTATTATGTAAAGCATCCGCCCCACTTCTATTTTTGCTTACATATGTACCAGGAATTAATGGAATAAACGGCGAGTGCTGGGAATGTGAGTGTACGTTTCATTGTCTCTGATCATTAAGCAGTAAGCATAGAATCCCTTGGAAGTGACTTTTTTACTTGTTTCTACGCCTGTTTCACGTTGGATTTGTTTCACATTAAAATGATATACGTCCTCTCCGTGCAGAAACGTTAATGGATATTGGAGGGCATCAAATTAACGGTGTGTCTCTGCAATGCGTTGTAGTCCTTCTCTTCTTCGTTGTAAAATTATGTCACGGCCTGTGTTTTTATTGTCCACAATTACGATGGTGACTTCGTCTATCTGAGGTGGATTAAGTCGATGTTCGTGTTCTCCGGTGGTCTTTTGTCGGCTCGAATTATAACTTTACAGTCATCAGACGTAATTCGGTCTAGTGCTGTTTTAAATATGTGAAACAGTTGATTGTACTTGTGTAACCTCTATAAATCTTTGACTGCTTCTCGTCTCAATCCATTGACATTTGTGTATAGTTGATCAATTTCTGCTTCTTCATTTGCAATGAAATATAGTTTCAGAAATTCTTCGTTGGTTAGTGATAGTAATGATGCCATGTTGTGACAGATTTGTCGTTGGATGGAAAAAACATAATCGATTTCATCTCTGTTAGTGCTGATCGAAGTGAAACCGGAAGAAGTCATTTGGAAGCAGAAGTTGTACGCTTTTATATTTTTACCCAGTCATGTAATATAAAAATTCCTGCGGAGCTGCTTCCGGTGTTGGTAAACGAATTTTTCCATTCATGCAACAGAATCTTTGTGTTTCTCTACTAAATTTTTCCGCGTAGCAAAACTGGCAGATGTTTCCATTTTTCCGATAACGACGCGTTTGTGTTTCTTATATTCTTTCGTCTGGCCGTAGTGGAATGCTTCATTTGTTAGGTTGTATTGTTTACTTGTCCTTGTCCGCGCTTCTGGTAGGGTGATATTTTCACGGCTGGCTTGAGTTCGCAGTCTTTTGTTATAAGATTGTGTCGAAGTTCTTGATTCTCCAATCCGTTCATTTCTTCGGTTTCTCTGCTTCTCACGGGGCTCATTATAGTTCGTGGGGAACTTATACGTGCTTCACGCTCTTCCTCTGTTTCGTTTTTTCGCTGTTCTTTTAGTTTGCGCCGTTTTCTTCACAACTGGCAATATCTCTTCCTCTTTTATGTTTGGACATGTCTAAAATATAAATCAAATCAACTTTTTAATAACGAATACACTAAGTACGTTTTCGATTCATATTCAGTCACTGTATCACTATAACTACTCATACTTCGCTGTTTGTTTTTATTCTCTCACTGCACTACTTTTTCGGTTCCTCCCTTCGTCACTGATAAGAAACTGACTTTCGAATCCACGACGGATCTTGCTTTATATACCCCTACTTGTGGGAAGCCCCACCAGTGGCGAATTCCAGAACATACCAACAAGGCTTCGAATGATCCACAATGTTTCAAAACATTCTGCAACATTCGAGAGTGTTCTGGAATGTTCCACAATGATCTGAGGTGTTCCCGAACTTTCTGGAATCTTTCTGAATGTTCCTGACTATTCCCCAACATTCGAGAACATCCGTGATCATTGTGGAACATTCTGGAATGTTCTGGAATGCTGTCGAATACTCTAAAATGATCTGGAGTGTTCTCAAATACTCTCGAATGTACTAGAATTTCTAGAGGGCGAAACTTCCCAGCCGTTATATCTTCAAAAGCACGCCCTTCGTGTATAAACGGGAACCATCTTCGTGGATGGGGATAGAGGGCTAACACGCCATGTACCGGGACTCGTTCCTGAGTTTTAGCGGCACGCACATTGTACACTTCCTTTTATAATATACGGTGAATACAAACTTCACCAATTTTCACTTCCTGTATCCACACCACGAGTCTACACCATTGTCACAAAATCCGTGATGTGGAGAGTCATCTGCAGCCGTTTAATGTAAGAAGGCAGCCCATACTGTTTTCCTGATTTCTTCTTATAGCTAAACTATAACAGTGCTGTAGCGCGCTACAGAAAAATGTATAAGCAAAACGATGGAAAACCAAAGATATACGAGGGTTGACTGAAAAGTAATGCCTCCACCTTCGTAACTCTTCAACAGTTTGCAGCACTGGTATGTGACAGGTACTGGCTTGTTCTGAAGCCTCTTCTCTACAGCTCCAGTTGGCGGGAAGCCTTAGCATTGAACGGTTGTGTTGTTACAGTGGAAAGTATGGAACTCCGCGCAGACGGTCGGTCAATGCGATTTAAGCAACGTGCAGTCATTGAATTCTTGAGAGCAGAAGGTGTCACCCAAAAGGAGACTCATCAGAGAATGGAAGTAGTTTATGGTGATTGTGTTGATGTGAATACTGTGATTCGCTGGGCGAGTAAGTTTAAAGACGTTGACGCGGGAACATCTGACCTGCGTAACAAAGAGTTGGACGTCCTGTGACAGCAACCATCGAGTTTCATAAGCAAAATGTTGACAGATTGATTCAAGACGATCGTCGTATCACTCAGAGAGAAATTCGCAAGAATGTGTGGGTCACATTATTGTTTTTCTTGGCTATCGGAAGACCTGTGCACGATGAGTACCCCGGATGCTGACTCCTGAAATTAAAGCGCACAAGACTTGACATTTGCCAGGAACTCCTCTCGCGATACGAGAATGATGCACAGTACTCACATCAACACAGGCACCATAAACTGCTTTCATTCTCTGGCGAATCTCGTTTGGGGTGACATTTCTGCTGTCAAGAATTCAATGACTGCAAGTTGCTTAAATTGCACTGACCGACCGTCTGAGCAGGGCTCTATACTTTACACTGTGACAACACAACTGTTCAATGCTAAGGCTTTCCGCCAACTGGAGCTGTAGAGAAGAGGCTGAGGAACAAGCCAGTACCTGCCGCATACCAATGCTGCCAACTGTTGAAGAGTTACGAAGGTGGGCGCATTACTTTCCAGTCAACCCTCGTACAAGGGAAAACTTATGAGTATCGACAAGCGTATCTTTCAATAGGGCTGCCAACACGAGAAACAGTTGTATAGTATATCTATCTTCAATAGGAATCTAGAAATGACATCTGACAAACTCCAGTTCAGTTCTTTCAACTATCAACTTGTTCAAAATTCTTTAAACTTCGATATAAGGATAAAAACAAACAAAACGAGTGTTTTGGAGCGGATTCACAAGTAAGTGACCGTAAGGACGAAAGTAGTTTCAGCATGATTTCCCACTGTTCAAGTAACATAGCTAGATGAAACTTCGGCCATACATAGAAAGAACTGTTACAGTATAGTACAGAAGGTAACTGAAAGAAATACTCAGTGAGACGAACAGAATGACACTTTCATTCAAAGACAATCATTTCACCGAAGTCAGCCCGATTCATGATTGTCCCTTGGACGTTACGAAGTGCGTAGCGCATAAGGTCTCCGCGAACAACACTGCATGCTGTGCGACATACACTCTTGCTGGTCGCAAGCTTGGCAAACAATTCTTGTGGTAGGGCATTCCATCCCTCCATCGAGGCGGTTAACAACTGCTGGAATGGTCGTTGGTGCATGTTGACGTGCAAGGGCTGGAGGTCACTATGCCGACACAACATTGTGCCTCCCCAGCCCGTAACACCATATAACCAAACTGATCATGTTCGACAATTGCTCTCGCCACATTACGTGTTCCCACCTCTCGACATATGGGTGTATGTAATACGTAAGGTGGAACGACGACATGTGCTCGCTTGTAGTTAAAACAAACAATAAAATTCGCTTTATTGGTAGGAAACTGGGGAAAGCTGTTTTGAAAGAGATCAGTGAGCTGGATAGCGATCAGGTTGGACTAAGGGCAACAATGTACGTATGGAAAATAAGTGTATGCGAACTGTCACAATCGTGTTTGAGTAAAGGAAAGTATATATGAAATTTTACAATATGTAAACTAGCATACCCTCGCAGAAAGGCGCCTAACGTCTCGTGAAAAATTAATTATTTACCAGGGAATTACTCAGCTCGAATGGCTAAATCCGAGTAAAACTGATTTTAAAATATGGAGATGTGTCTGTGTAACTACCTATAAATGTAATTTATATGTAAGACTCTTCAGCTGTGTACAATCGAGAGAATCAGTTCTATTTTATAGGTCCTATCGTACCATAATAACAGGTCCGCCTCTATACATATTCAATTTATAGATCAAATCAAGTGGAAATGGGAACGATACCTATAATTTAATGAAAGTATGGAATTCCATATGATTCATAATTTATTCAAGTGCAGGTTAGCTATATTAAATCTCATTCGTAATATTATAAATCTTAAGCTCCCTACCCATTACACGAGGGAACATCAGGTGTAACACATTACAGCAACTAATCGTTAACGTCTGGGAGAAAAGGTCACAGATGACAAAAGGCTCGTTCTATGGTTCAATTATTCACATATTTGCATAGAAATAACTGTTGTAATCAGTCTGCACGAAACGTGGTCACACGCAGGACGGTTTAACAGTACACTACTGGCAATCGGTTGGGTAACAGCTTTCATCTGTCCCATGTGGTTGGCCACATGCAAGAAACAACACGAAAATCACATCACTTTTTAATCGTAATTGATCGCGACGATCTCGCACAATCCCAACAATTTAAGAGAAGGATCGAATGCAGCGACTCGTTATCTACAAGCCACACAACACACAAATCTTTCTCGCATCACGTGTGCCGGTTGTAAAAAGAAATTTCAATCAGATTGATAATGCGCAAAAAAATCTCTATAAGTAATTTTTAGATTGGATTTTTTTAATCAGTTTAAGCAGTCAGAGATACGGTCAGGGGTCTACATGATATGGGAAGCGACTTGAAATACAATCTCATGCCACGTGTAACTTATCACGAAGAAAGTGCAATTCATTTCAAGAATTTACTTCTGGAAGTCAGTGGGTTAGTTAAAAGGGCCAATGAGATAAATTAAATGCAGGAAGGAACACGGCGGGCTGATTTAACAGCCCTGCACTATGTGATACCCCAGCCAACACCAAATGGAACCATACCAACAAAGAAAAATTAGATCACGAAATACTAGAAATGTTGTACATACGTTGGTCGAATATACCGCGTGTAGAGCACTCCATAAGCCTGAAACTACCAGACATCAGAAAGCCTACCTGGCCACACATGGTTGCAATCACAAACTCTCATTGGAGAATTAAAGTCACGAAATGCTGACAAATAACGCAGAAGTACTGATTAAATAAATTAACAGCGATAAAAAGTACGAAATCGTTAATTTCATCTAGCTTATCTCACATCCTAATATTCTCAACCCTGGTGAATGTTCAGGGCAGAGCAGCATTTACTCAATTGGTCCGGCCTCGGCGAGTGTGAATACAGACTGTCTCTTGTTTCTCCTCCAGGTCTACAACCCCACGTCCAGCGCCCCAGTTTCTTATAAGGTCACCGCAAAACACGTGACTCCTGCCAAACTCTGCCTTTAGGAAAAAAATAGGCGTGTCCCTTTGGTCAGTGACCTATCTGCCTACATCGAAGTAAGGATCTCGGGTGTTCTTGTTCCCATCTGCTAAGTGACGGGATTTTTCAAAGAAATCACTCGTTGCCATAACTGTTGTTACTTCAAACTGACAGAAATGGAACAGGATGAAGATGCTATCTACCAGCAGATATCTATTACTTTTCATACTTTCATTCTCCTGTTGAAAAGCTGAAGTTTTTATTCTATAGAAAGGTGAAACGAATCAGCCAAGGCTTTCCCAACACGTTTCTAGTTCCTAACAATTTGATCTTTCAGTATAATGCATAACGAGTTTGTTTTACTGTTATTTCGCTATTTTTATCACATTAGAGACTAAATGAAGTCCATCTTTTTGTGCTTCTAATACGGCTTACATATGGACTCTTTCAAAAGAAATATTTATCTTCGTCATTAGCAAAACCTGGAGGTACAGGAAGTTTCAAAAAGAATGTACGTATTACAAAGTATTATGTTGTCAAAATTATCGATCGCTGCGCCGCGTCTCGGTTATTGAAGGAACGAATACATTGTCTAGTTTATATTCATTGCCTCTAGATGTCGCTTGTCGTCTGTCAGATGTCGCAAAATGGCTATTCCGCAGTAGAAATTCTTTTGTGATATCAAGTTATCGCCGGCCAGTGTGGCCGAGCGGTTCTAGGCGCTTCAGTCTGGAACAGCACAACCGCTACGGTCGCAGGTTCGAATCCTGCCTCGGGCATGGATGTGTGTAATGTCCTTAGGTTAGTTAGGTTTAAGTAGTTCTAAGTTCTAGGGGCTGGTGACCTCAGATGTTAAGTCCCATAGTGCTCAGGCCATTTGAACCATTTATTAAGTTATCGAAGTGTAATTCCGTGATAACAATGCAAGTACGTTTCAGGCTGAGGTAGTAAAGTGATCCTCCGAATGGATAGAACATTCCCAGATGGTGTCGACCGTTTCTAGACAGGATGCGTATGTAAAGGAAGGAGTCTTGGTCGCCCTCATGTCTCTAACAACAAATGGTTCAAATGGCTCTGAGCACTATGAGACTTAACTACTGTGGTCATCAGTCCCCTAGAACTTAGAACTACTTAAACCTAACTAACCTAAGGACATCACACACATCCATGCCCGAGGCAGGATTCGAACCTGCGACCGTAGCAGTCACCGCTTTCCAAAGTGGCCCTACAAAGCCGAGTGTTACGACTGCCTACGACAACAATTTAATGTGTTTTGAGACAATGCTTGGTTATAAAGCCATACAAGTTACAGCTGTTACAGGCTCTACGTCATGACGACAGACGCAAATGTTTGGCATTTTCTGACGAGTTTCAGAATGCTATTAACAATGATAATACCTTCGCACAACGCATCGTGTTCAGTGTAGAAGCGACTTCCCACGTTACTGAGAAAACGTTTCATGGTGTTCGAACTTGGGGCCTACGGAACCCGCATGCAAACACTGAACAGGTACGAGATTCACCATACGTGTTTCGTGTGATATCCCACACATGTTTAGTGCCCATTTTTCTTGGATGGAAACACGGTTAACGGTCAGCAGTACCTTGCTATGTTACAAAGCTGGTTGTTTCTGAGGCTCAACGGGGACAACATTTGTCAACAAGACGGAGAACCCCCTCACTGCAGTAGCCAAGTGCGTGAAAATCTGAATAAAGGTCTACTGAACCCTGGGGTTGGTAGTCAAAGAGCGACTTTGCGCTTCTGAGCTGACCTCCATGGTCACCGGATTTGACGCCATGTGACTTCTTCCTGAGGGTTTCATTAATGACATCGTTTATGCACCAAGACTACCACAGCACCTAGAAGAGTAGAAGAACCGGATCTGTACTGCCATAGCGTCGGTGACGATGAATATGCTTACACAATCAGAGGAGGAATTCGAGTATCAATGGGATATTGTTCGTTAATACGAGGGTGAGTCAAATGAAAACCTTAAATATTTTTTAAATATTATGTACTGTGCAGAAGTGGTACAAAGCTGTATCACTTTTCAACATAATCTTCCCCGCGCTCAATGCAAGTCCTCCAGCACTTACGAAGTGCATAAATTCCTTTAGAAAAAAATTCTTATGTAGTCCGCGGAACCACTCATGCACTGCGTGGCGTACCTCTTCATCAGAACGAACTTCTTTCCTCCCATTGCGTCTTTGAGTGGTCCAAACATGTGGAAATCACTTGGGGCAAGGTCTGGTGAGTATGGTGGATGAGGAAGTGGTTGGTGGAAGTGAACCCAGGTTTCGTCCCCAGTAATGATTCTTGCAAGGAAGTCATCACCTTCTCGTTCAAAGCGCCCAAGAAGTTCTTCACAAGCATCAACACGTCGTTCTCTCATTTCAGAAGTCAACTGCCGTGGCACCCATCTTGCAGACACTTTGTGACACTGGAGCCCATCATGCACAATGTGGTTTCTGACCCATGACTAATCTTTAAACATGCTGCAATGTCATTCAGTGTCACTCGGCGGTTTTCCTTCACTATGGCTTCAACTGCTGCAATGTTCTGCGGAGTCACAACTCGTTGTGCCTGACCTGGACGAGGAGCATCTTCCACTGACGTCACACCATTTGCGAACTTCCTACTCCATTCGTAGACTTGCTGCTGTGACAAACATGCATCACCGTACTGAACCTTCATTCGTCGACGAATTTCAATAGGTTTCACACCTTCACTACGCAAAAACCGAACAACAGAACGCTGTTCTTCCCTGGTGCAAGTCGCAAGCATCTTTATACCGATACTGCGACGGTATGTGTGCATCTGCACTATGCTGCCACCTACAGGCCATTCTGCACGCTGTTTGTAGCACGCTTACCATCTTACAGGATAACGGCGCGAAATTTCGATTTGTTATTACAAATTTAAGGTTTTCATTTGACTCACCCCCGTACGTATCCCAAGTTTACAATTGTATGTCTTACAGTTTAACAAATATATGCTTTCGAAATACGTATATTCTTTATGAAACACCCTTTATATTTTAAGATCAATAGAAAAAAATCTATTTAGCTTAATGAGGTCATATTACCATGAATGAACGTACACACGTAAACTTGTAGCACTGTAACAACTAGCGTGCAATCCTGTCCAATAGCTTCTCTCCACAGAAACTAACAAGAGCAGATTGGATCTCCAGTTCTCACCTACTTCTTCCTCCATAATCAAAGAGCAGCAGTCTTACGTTTCCGATTCAGGCTGTGAGAGCGTCGGTGCTCCGATGGCGAAGATGGTGGCTCTGGATATGCGGCGTTGCAGCGACTGTGGGCCGATGTGAAAGACGATGGCACGCTGGATGGCGTGTCCGCCGGTGACCTCGAGCTGGGACAGGCTGCTGTGGTCTGCGACCAGCAGCTGGTGGCAGTGGGAACCCAGCACACCCAACACCAGCGGGCAGTGCAGGGTCGTCCGAGCAGCCGCGACCAGTGCCTCCGACAGTTCTTCCTGGTCGCCAAACTCGCGTGGGGTCTGCCGGGAACACGCGGTGGGCGTTAAGTTCAGAAAGATCACATGTGCCGTGATTATGACGGTTACATACTGTATCGAAACGACGGAGGCCGTGAATCGACTTCCGTGATCATTTGAGATGCTAAACTGCGGTAGCCATTCCTGCATACGAATTTAAGAAACAGTTCATTATATCTTCAGTTCATATATTCACTACAATTTTGGAGGCTGTTAATGTCTTTCATTTCCATGGAAGTGTGAACCTGGTAACTACACTACTGGCCATTAAAATTGCTACACCAATAAGAAATGCAGATGATAAACGGGTATTTATTGGACAAATATATTGTACAAGAACTCACATGTGATTACATTTTCACGCAATTTGTCTGCAAAGATCCTGAGAAATCAGTAGCCAGAACAACCACCTCTGGCCGTTATTACGGCCTTGATACGCCTGAGCATTGAGTCAAATGGTTCAAATGGCTCTGAGCACTATGCGACTTAACGTCTGAGGTTATCAGTCCCCTAAAAACTTAGAACTAATTAAACCTAACTAACCTAAGGACGTCACACACAACATGCCCGAGGCAGGATTCGAACCTGCGACCGTAGCGGTCCCTCGGTTCCGGACTGCAGCGCCCAGAACCGCACGGCCACTCCGGCCGGCATTGAGTGAAACAGAGCTTGGATGGTGTGTACAGGTACAGCTGCCCATGCAGCTTCAACACGATACCACAGTTCATCAAGAGTAGTGACTGGCATAGTGTGACGAGCCAGTTTCTCGGCCACCATTGACCAGACGTTTTCAATTGGTGAGAGATCTGGATAATGTGCTGGTCAGGGCAGCAGTCGAACATTTTCTGTATCCAGAAAGGCCCGTACAGGACCTGCAACATGCGGTCGTGCATTATCCTGCTGAAATGTAGGGTTTCGCAGGGGTCGAATGAAGGGTAGAGCCACGGGCCGTAACACATCTGAAATTTAACGTCCACTGTTCAAAGTGCCGTCAATGCCAACAAGAGGTGACCGAGACGTGTAACCAATGGCACCCCATACCATCACGCCGGGTGATACGCCAGTATGGCGGTGACGAATACACGCTTCCAATGTGCGTTCACCGTGACGCTGTTAACATAACCTGGATTCATCCGAAAAAATGACGTTTTGCCATTCGTGCACCCAGGTTCGTCGTTGAGTACACCATCGCAGGCGCTCCTGTCTGTGATGCAGCATCAAGGGTTACAGCAGCCATGATCCCGAGCTGATAGTCCATGCTGCTGCAAACGTCGTCGAACTGTTCGTGCAGATGGTTCTTGTCTTGCAAACGTCCCCATCTGTTGACTCAGGGATCGAGACGTGGCTGCACGATCCGTTACAGCCGTGCGGATAAGATGTCTGTCATCTCGACTGCTAGTGATACGAGGCCGTTGGGATCCAGCACGGCGTTCCGTATTACCCTCCTGAACCCCCCGATTCCAAATTCTGCTAACAGTCATTGGATATCGACCAATGCGAGCAGCAATGGCGCGATGCGATAAACCGCAATCGCGATAGGCTACAATCCGACCTTTATCAAAGTCGGAAACGTAATGGTACGCATTTCTCCTCCTTACACGAGGCATCACAACAACGTTTCACCAGGCAACGCCGGTCAACTGCTGTTTGTGTATGAGAAATCCGTTGGAAACTTTCCTCATGTCAGCACGTTGTAGGTGTCGCCACCGGCGTCAACCTTGTGTGAATGCTCTGAAAAGCTAATCATTTGCATATCACAGCATATTATTCCTGTCGGCTAAATTTCGCGTCTATAGCACATCATCTTCATGGTGTAGCAATTTTAATGGCCAGTAGTATGTTATAAAATACGACCTAGCAGTACGATGTGTAAATAGTTTTTTATGCGGAAATTTACCCCAAGTAGCAGAGTGGTACACAGCGACGCAAGTAGCGAATTACCTTCAGAAATGATTCAGTTGTTAGTATTAAGGACTGAAATGTCTAATGCCAAAGTATTATTTGACAGATGCCCTCCACACTGTAAACCAATTACACATATCATTGAAGAACTGCATCGGTGTGTCTGAAGCTTTCCTAGTAGTTTATTAGTAACGTTTATTGACTCTGACCTTCAAAGACACCCTTTATATTTTGAACCTCATCAAGGAGAAATACAGGTGCCAGTCTCACATATTTGCTGTGAGATATCAGGGAAGTCATTAGTCACATTATAAAGGTAAAGTTTATTTCTCATTTCGTTTCTGTGTTTACACGAGAGCTAATTATACAGTTTTAATCATCATATCAAAAAATTGGAACTGTGACCATGGTCGTATTAGTCCTTCACCCTTTTTTTCCCAATGGCACATGACTTGGCGAAGACCTCCGTTGTAGAAGTCTGAATTTCGTCTGTTCAGGAACTGTTGAAAGGTGGCTACACTCAGCCACAGCGCCAGAGATCGCGCTAGAGAGTATTGTTCCGCCGCCTCCACTGGCAGTGATTATTGAGATGTCGTAGTGGGCAATGCTTGGGGAGAGCTCGTGGTAGTCAGTGCTTGTTAAGAACTCGTAGCAGAGAGTGTTTGTTGAGATGTGCTAGTAGGGAGTGCTTGCTGAGATGTGATACTGAAAAGTTCTTGTTGAGATGTGGTAATAGCGAGTCGGTGTGGAGATATATTGTAATGATTAGAGTGATTTTGGTCAATATATGAAGGTAACGAAACTTGATTTATTTTTCATTATTTCCATGTTTTAAATAATGCCTCATTACAGGTTCAGTCAACAAAGCATCTGGCTTGTGTTCTTGTATTAGAGTGTAATTCTGGTTTTCTTGAGTAATTATGGTATTTTTATTTTCTTTAATTAATTCAGTATAAATGATATTTAAAATTTCTTGTGTTATTGAAGAAGAACCGTGCCAGATGCGTACGTTGAGTCATACTTCCACACACAGAACAGTTACACTTGTCCTTTGGTTTCGTAGGTTTTATAGTTGCTGGGGACTTAATTAATTAATTGTGTTAATGAAAATTTCCATTTCATTCTTTGTTGTTGTTCTATGCAGTCAGATTGCGTAATAATACTAGTCAGGGCCAACCGTTACGAGACTTCGTAACCGAACAGACAGCTACTAAAGCAAAAAATTTAAAAGTATTTGCATTACATTTTAATTAAGCCCCCATGCACTGTACCACCTTGAACATACTTCGTCCTCCTTCACATGCTATGCAAACCACATAACGATTCCTCATCTGAGGATACAAAAAAGAGGTCACTGGGTGTCGGGAGAATATCGCTGGACTTGGGGTGGAGGGAGGGGAAGTGGCTATGAAGCAAAAATTGACCGGCCAAGGGAAGGAGTTGGAGTATTGTTGTGAAGCAAAAATTCCTCCTTGACCAGCGTCATGCAACACTTCGTCTTAGCAGCCTACTGTAACCTCATCAGGAGAGCCCCTTAGCAGTCCCAAATAAAAAAATAAAAATAAAAAAAATAGCTCAGCATCACCTTTGTGGTATCGTAGCCTATCGATACTGAACGGGAGGCAATAGTTCTAGATGTTCCATTGCTGTCCGACAACTCCAGCGACAGCGACTGACGCCGCCCAACTGCCAGGCACTCGAGTGCCACCCTCCCCCCTGAGCTGAGGTGCCACCAGCGCCATGGATCACGTGTTTAACAAGAGGCTGGCCGACCACAGCTCTGACCAGTTGAACAGCTGCAGTCTAGCAACAGTCGAGTATCGTCGTAATTTCGGTCACAACGAGTGTAGTGCAACAGAGCTAGCCCCAGGATTACTTGATTTGTGTTTAACGCTGTGGACTACGAGTCAGACGAGAACTGTGAACAGTTAAGGTGTTTAACTTGTCCCAGCATGGCCCAACGACTTGTATAAGGATTTCGACGAGGATTCATTGTCCAAAGTTGAGTACATTACGATATTTCTCATAGTGATTATTTTCTCTCATCATTTTGATTTCTGCCTCAGAAACCCACGCGCTGCCGACAAAACTTTACTTGGTCACTTCAAACTTTTTCCAGTAATGACTGAATCTTCGCCTTCTTCAATGGTGGTTAAACTACATGTTTCTACTGCTGTTTTTCAGGATCACAGAGATACACCGTGCACTCGTCCATGATGATTAGGTGGGCAAAGAAGTGATCTACATGGCCTGAGACAGATCGGCAACGTTTTCACTGCTGCCACAATTCAATCGGCTTTTTGAGTATCACCAGTCGAGGAATACATGTTCAAAGTGTCGTGCAAGAAGATGAAAACTGATCCAAGACTGATTTTCACTTTTTCCACTACTGCTTCGATTGTGACCCGAGCATTAGGCTATCCAGTTCTTTTGCAGTTCTCGATTCCATTTTGTTTCTGGTCATTCAGTCTTGTTTTCCCACCCAAAAAAAAATGGTTCAAACGGCTCTGAGCACTATGGGACTTAACATCTGAGGTCATCAGTCCCCCAGAACTTTGAACTACTTAAACCTAACTAACCTAAGGACAACACACATATCCATGCCTGAGGCTGGATTGGAACCTGCGACCGTAGTAGTCGCGCGGTTCCGGACTGAAGCGCCTAGAACCGCTCGGCCACAAGGGCCGGCTGTTTTCCCACATTCTGAGCGACTGTTCCACCTAATCACTGTGTCATATGATGGTGTATTCTTGCTGCACACTACTACTAAATCAGCATGGATTGTTGTAACATTGTTGCTATTCAAACACAAAAAATTACCACACGATCCTCCAATTTATGAATGGCTGGGCTATTCTGTTTTCGCTCCTCTGGTGGCATGCTACTGTACTGTAGACCCCGCGCAGTATACGGTGGCCATTGCGCGGTGACGAATTTTCGTCCAAAGCGGTGGACGAGTTCATTCATTTGTTCGTAAGCGTAGGCCTCCATTATTTTTCACTTTTCTTTCGGCCAGTTGGCGGCGCGCTATAATCAAAGAATCGAATGCACACTCTGCAGCCTTCTCAAACGATTTTACAGAAACTGTTCAGTAAAAAAATCATTTTTGCGTTACTTATAGCGTTATGTATCAGCTTTGTGATGAAGTTCCCATAATTTCGTTAATCTTTGCAGCTATTGTGGTATTTTGCAATTAAATAAGATGCTACTTAGAACTCGAAAAGTTCGCAACGAAAAGTAGGGCTGTTATGATTTTGTGTTTGGTGCATTTTACCTCATATGTTGCTGCGAATGAAATTTAGCTAACGTACTGAACTTTTCTTTAGGCTTGGGCGGAGGTCTGTGTCTGTCACCAATCTCGATAAAATTGATTTTAGTAGCGCACTCATTTGCGACCGCGTGCGTCTGTGATAAAGCCAGAATGAAATATTCGTAACATTCCTCATAGCTCATAGACTGTTTGAGATGCCGAAACAACATTTTGGCAAGTGATAGCACACAGAGTATTTTGCCGTATGATTAATATCGTTCTCTACTTTGTTATTCAACTAATTACAGACCGTTTCAAAGAAACAATCTAATTTTTAATGGCCATCAATATCTGATGAAACGAGGATTGCTGTGGGCTTTACAACAACATAAGTGACAACATTACATGTTTGTTTTTCTATTGAGGATGTAATTTTTCGTAAGACATTAACCTTACTTGTCCTCAGTTCCTCATTTAATAAATTTATTAAATCACTGGTTCAGGATTCTCCTGCAACTTCTTCTGTACAACATGTTAGTGAGCTGACATTTTGTGAACTCCGCTGCTCTTTGGCAAAAGAATCAAATTTTAAAATAGCAACAAGAGAAATGCAGGTTTGTCTCAAAATTCTCCACTCATGACGCGTCTCTGAAAGTTACAATTGATTAACAACTCAGACGAAAATAAATCGCTTTTTTTATTTCGTTTCCAGCGTTATTCTGTTTAGTCACTAATCAAAGCAAAGACGATAGTAGGTCTTTTTGGATGCTCACCACTCAAGTGTAGGCGTCAGTTCAGAGCACCGCTTCCCCTCCACCTCTCCAGATAAAGCCAATTGTGCCGTGGTGTCAGCGGCAACCCATGCTTGGGATGGTACATGTTGGTGCTAGGCAGTGAGTCCATTACTTGTTCGCACACGGTAGGCGCACGCCCGGTACACAACACACCGTTCCTCCCTTTTGCAAGACAGACATGGTTGACCGCAACCTTGGCGATGACCGTGTCCACCATCACGTTCCCACGCGGTCCAACATCAGGACACAGTCACATCCGAATCCCAACAACTCTGGATACTGCACGATTCGAACAGCCAGTCAACTGGAGACCTAAAATGAAGGCCCTTGCAAACTCTGTCAGGTGTTGATAACACTGTCTGACGTGAGTACAAGGCGTCTTCGGGTCCTGCACAATCTCTCAAAATCTGGCGCTGCTCATCAGCAACACTGATGCACTCTGGTGGCTGTTCTGCCTCTCACAGAGTACTGCAACTCTAATCAAAAATGTTCAAATGTATGTGAAATCTGATGGGACTTAACTGCTAAGGTCATCAGTCCGTAAGCTTACACACTACTTAACCTAAATTATCCTAAGGACAAACACAGACACTCATGCCCGAGGGAGGACTCGAACCTCCGCCGGGACCAGCCGCACAGTCCATGACTGCAGCGCCTCAGACCGCTCGGCTAATCCCGCGCGGCCAACTATAATCATTTACATACACGCCCACGCCTATGGCGTATACATGTACCAATTTCCCATGCCTTCTGGGTGCTTCACTTTTTTGTCAGGCAGCGTATGTTACTTGTTTTTTGTCACATTCCTCTTTCTCTTCCATCCTTTCTGTTACCTCAATTTATGCTAGCCTCCATAGTTTAAATCTATCTGTCTGTAATCTGTCTTTATTTTTGTACTTATAATAAAGAATATAAAGTGTTTTTGCACTATTTAGGTCATAGTAATTACCAGGTTCTAGGTTCTCTGGTGTTTCATTTTTAGAACGCTTGTTTTGCACAAGTTCTGCACCTATGGTCACTTACCTGATAACCAGAGATACGCGGGTTGCCCAGAAAATAATGCACCGCATTTTTTTCCCTCAGCCGAAGACGATGCTACAAATGCAAAACGTTACGCATGTATTAGTTGAAGTCTCCTGAGTAAGCGCGCTGAGTTACCGTCACTTCCGACAGATAGCGTAGCTGCAGGACAGTTTCAAAATGGCGTCTGTAGGTGATGTACGTCACAAGCAGCGTGCCGTCATTGAATTTCTCACTGCAGACAAAGAAACTGCGGGGAATATTCACAAACGCTTGTTCAAAGTCTGTGGAGCACCTGCTGTCGACAGAAGTACAGTTAGTCGCTGTGCACGGAGGGTGAGGTCATCAGAAGGCGGTTCGGCGGAGCTCCACGATTTGCAGCGGTCGGGGAAACCACGGCTGTCACACCTGACGTGTTGCAGCGAGCTGATGTTGTCATTCGCCAGTAAAGGATGACATTCGTGGAAGATATTTTGACGACGATGGGAATGTGATTCACTTAGTGAAGCACTGGCTCCGCTACCAGGATTGGTACCGATAGGTCCCGCGCCCGGGTACCCGGGTTCGATTCCCGGCGGGGTCAGGGATTTTCTCTGCCTCGTGATGACTGGGTGTTGTGTGATGTCCTTAGGTTAGTTAGGTTTAAGTAGTTTTAAGTTCTAGGGGACTGATGACCATAGATGTTACGTCCCATAGTGCTCAGAGACATTTGAACCATTTGGTACCGATAGGGCATAAACGCCCTCGTTTCGCGCTGGAGGAAGGCCATAGAACGGGATTTAGATAACGTGGAAAAATAGGATGTGTAGATAAAACACCATTCTTTCGTGTGTGTAATTTCATTATGTTCAATAAAGAATTGTTGAAGAAAAAAATGCGGTGCATTACTTGCTGGGCAACCTTCGTAGTATTTGTGTGCCGTAATTTAGGGTTCCGTGCGCTGTTCCTTGCTCCTCACTGTTATCGACGGAGAAGAATTGCTTATATGAGATGTCTGAAAGGAATTCGCCTTTATGACAAGCTTCTGTTCTGGCTTCTGATGGGACTTCAGAGCTGAAATTGAATGTATCTGTATATTTCACTTAGTAGAGTACTGGACTTGGTTTTTGTCGCTAACGATCACAACGAAAGCATTGAGAGTTCATGTACTGTAAAGTGAGTGCTTGATGTCAAATAAATATAGATGAAAAGTAATTCGTTGGGTATGCGTACCTGACTGCATAACACTCTGATACTTCACTTAAAGATGACTCATACATATTGATGTATAATGGCTTAAATTGCTAAATAGTAGATTTTATAGTGAACTATGCATTCTAGTCTATCTGGTGGAAGAAATTTTCAGGATAATTTCCAATTATTAGTCTCCATTATAGCACTTATTTTGGAGACCAAGTCTCATTTCAAAGATTAAATTTATTTTCTCTATCATTATGAAGCAACATTTATCTAAAAGATTACAGTCATGTAGTTCAAATATTGATATTAGATATTTTGTCCCCTGGACAAAAAATTAATCACACTAGTGTGGACGCACAAATGAAACGTTAAGCCTTACAGATGGCGCAGCGATCGAGCCACGTTCTCAACCGCGCTCGCATTGCCCCTAAGTGGTAAGGCAATAGCGATCAGTGACACATTTATGTTTTAAGCCGACATTTTAAATAAACGTGGATAATCGTTAGGATGTGATAGAGTGGCAAAATGGGACAACCGTGTTTGGCCGTGATCACCGTCATATTGTATGTGGAGTTGCTGGATTTGTTGGTATTACGCAGCGGACTGTTCAACGTGTCTACAAACAGCGGTGCAACACAAGGGGTCATGAAACACGACGTCAGAATAATAGTCGGAAAAAGATTCTCACTGCGACTGACTAAAGACGCGTATTACGACTTGTAAATCAAAATCGCCTACAAACTTTACATGACTGCTGCAGGCAGTGAGTGAAGGTCCATTCCTACGTGTTAGCGACAGAACATTGCAATCAGAACTGCATGCAGCGAACGTTTGGATTCAGTCACCTCGCAAGAGGCCATTGCTCACACAGACATGTAAATCTGCACTCTTGAATGGGCTAGAAATCATCGAATGTGGATAGTGGCTGACTGGCGGAACGTAATGTGGTCTATCGAATCCCGTCTTCGCCTATATTAAAACGTCGCGCGTCGTCGAGTGCATCGAAAACCAAATGAAGCATTTCATCCTGAGTGTGTGCAAGGTTAGGTTCAAACCGGAGGTGGGTCCGTGATGTTTTGGAAGTATTTTCTTATCACGAATCGGGCCCGCTCACTGAGGTGATCACTAACATGAACAAGGATGTTTATTTAAACATTCTGAATGATCAGTTGTCGCCTTTCAGTCAACATCTACATGATACTCCTATTTGTCAAGGTAAGATCAGAATACATGACTGGTTTTCTTAAGACTCCCCTACCTTATTACATCTCGACTGTCCTGGATAATTACCTGTCCTGAATCCCCTATAAAATCTGTAGGACATGCTGGAACAGCGGGTAAAACCCCGACATGAGCATCCTCGCCGGCCGAAGTGGCCGTGCGGTTAAAGGCGCTGCAGTCTGGAACCGCAAGACCGCTACGGTCGCAGGTTCGAATCCTGCCTCGGGCATGGTTGTTTGTGATGTCCTTAGGTTAGTTAGGTTTAACTAGTTCTAAGTTCTAGGGGACTAATGACCTCAGCAGTTGCGTCCCATAGTGCTCAGAGCCATTTGAACCATTTTTTTGAGCATCCTCGCATTTGGTGGGACTGCGCTATCAACTCCTCATCGAGAGACATAACCTACAAACGACGTACCTGTACCTTTAGACTCACTTCCTAACCGAATGCAGATCGTTATCAAGTCCAGAGGCGGAATTACAAGGACTTAAGTGATGATTTTAGTGATTTCTCTAGGGGTGACTAATTTTTTTGTCCGGAGAGCATAGTTATAAATTAGATGTGACTTATCGGAATGAATGTAATACAAAATGCGTAGAATGCCTGATAGATGTAACAGAGATCTTATGTTGATCAATAAACCAGCGGCTGTTATAAAAGACTGACTGAAAAGTAAGGTACCAGCTGCCTCATTGTACCAACCTCAGCATCTCTAAAAATTTTCCGAAATATGTTGCCATGCGATTTTTTCAACATTCAACTTACGTCTCAGTCCCATAAGCTCTCCTAATTGTAAATCGCTCACAACCACTAGTCCATGGCTGTAAATCGCTCATGCCCATCCATTCCCACTTGCCCATTCTCACACACGCGTTCAGGCCAACTCATTCTCATTACCTCTATGTGTCTCTCTGTCACTTTCCCCTATTTCACAGCCACAGTCTTCTTCGTTCTGTCCCTCTACTACTATGTCGTCTCACTGTTACTGTCTCCCTCTTGCCCTCTCTTACTGCTACTATTTTATTCATTCCTTCCCACTGCTGCTGTCCCTTCTCACTCTCACTACCACTATCTCTCTCTTCTTTGTTGTCACTGTCATACACTCTGTCTCTCATCATCACTGGCTCACACCCCCTTCCACTTTATCCTTCTCTTTATCCCACTCCCACTGGCACTATCTCCTTCACCCTTTTCCTAGCACTATTCCGTCACTGTTAACTGTGTTCCACTTCTACTGCGTCTCTATCTGTCCCTCACACCGCCATTGTCTCCTCTGCTCTTTCTGTACCCCAACCACTGTCTACTACCTTCCAGTATTTATTACTTTCCGTCTCTTGCCTTCAGCCACTGCCTCCTTTTCTCTCAGCATAAAAAAGCGCGAATACGTTAGCACGCCAAAATTTTGGGGAAAATTTTTAAAGGTGCTGAGGAAGACAGAATGAGGCAGCTGGTACCATCCTTTGCAGACAGGAGAATATTATTCTTCGATAGGAGCATTTTTCCGCTGGTTTCATTTCTCTCCCTGCTACAGCAGGAAATGTCGGTCACATGAAAAAACTTGATGGGTCAATAAGATATTGCTACTTTACTAACGTGAAATTGAAATAACGCAAAACTAATTTTACGCCCCTCACCGGATTTTACGTGCCAAAAATTTGCATGTGCTTCATTTATAAAACAGGGGTTCCCAGGACCCTTCTGATGGTAACGGAGACACTTTGCGGCACATTTCTCATGCTACGTCACTTTATAAACTACGTTCTCGTCTCACAATGGATTTTACGTGCGTATTCCACGTGTGCAACTAGGGAAAATTTCAACCTCTGTATCTCGAAAACGGATAAAGTTATCAAGAAAATTTTCAAGGGTGTTAGAGATCGGGATCTCAGGAATACATCCTAAAAATTTCAGCCATTTGTTGTGTATATCCGCCTTGGAATCCCAGGTTCGGGTTTGGTACCCAAAAGCCACGTTTTTTTCCGGTTTTCTCAGGAGCCACTGAAGAACTAAATGCCAGAGGTGTACACATTCCACTTTTAAATTGCCCATGCCTACCTGCAAGACAGGCAGACAAGCTGCCACACGTTACTGGCAGAATGGGCAGGCTGCTTCACTCCCAACCAAGCCAAGCTATGCCCAACTCAAGCAGGCTAAAGGAAACCTGTTTGTCTGCCTGCCTTCCACATCCCCGCTGTGCTACGCTACATAGCAGTTTATTCTGCACGCCTCCATTGTTTGTAATGAATAGGGTTCGGAACTTGATGAAAAGTATTTTTAACCTGAGTATTACAAGATGAGGTGCAACGAAATATATGCTCATATCGGCCCGAAAATGGTGGATTTTATTTGTCCTTTTTTCCTTATCTGCATATTTCGGTCTCACTTATTTATATCGATATGAAATGTTTTCTCTGGAATTTCACTCTCTTTTGTCTAGTACTGGCTATTCTTAATTCTAACCATCATCAGGTCACATGTTTTTTGGAATAAGCAGAACCGTCTCTGAAAGTCGAAACCCCTTGCACTTTAGAATCTGAAAAAGTCTACTATACCGCAACACCAACAAAAGTAAGGTTTTGGAGGTCTAGTTTGTGTTACCTTAGTTTTGTTCCAGCTAAATATGACCCCAGTTACACCAGTTTTAAATACTTTTTTTCCAGGATGCTTGTTGAGGATTCGCTGAATTCATTCCAAGTGGTGAAAACAGTTCATCCTAAATTTCCCAAACATATTTTAGCAAACACGAAGTTAGTTTTTCGTATTATGTTAATATAAGAAGTACGTGTCTGAAAGAAGAAGCTTTTCTTTCATGCTAAGCTTTCTTCGCACTACTTTGTGTACGATCAGAACGTGGTTTTTAATCTCCACTGATCCATACATTAGCCGGCCGAAGTGACCGAGCGGTTCTAGGCGCTACAGTGTGGAACCGCGCGACCGCTACGGTCGCAGGTTCGAATCCTGCCTCGGGCATGGATGTGTGTGAAGTCCTTAGGTTAGTTAGGTTTAAGTAGTTCTAAGTTCTAGGAGACTGATGACCTCAGAAGTTAAGTCCCATAGTGCTCAGAGCCATTTGAACCATTTTGATCCATACATTCTTCCTATTTCAATCAATGTTTGCCCTGATTTTTGGAAAGCCATGTATTGCTAAATGGACTGGAGTCCTTAGCCCACATTCTCACACACTTGTAAACCCCTAAGTCTTCGTCCTCTTTCAAAATGTTTACGGAGTGAGGAAAATGCTGGTCAAATGTACTAATATGTTGTAACATACTCGAGGTTCCCGAATCAGTTTTTAGTAACATTTCACACAATTTGCATTGCGAGACATCTACGTATTTATTTGAAGCTGCCTCTTTAACACATGACAACTTTTTCCCTGCTGGACCTGGGCTCTGTTTCATCACTAGCATATACGAGGGCGGTTCAGAAAGTAACCTCCGATTGGTCACAGTGCGGGTTGTGGGGGGAGTAGCGACGCCATCTGTGCGTTCACGCACTCAACAGGTCAGTCGGCATCAAGCCGCGGTCGAGTGAACATCATACCTGCGCTAGTTTAGTTTTTGTGGCAGTTTGAAATGTGTGCTGCAATAGAAAACCCCGCCAAATGTGAAGTGCGTGCTGTCATAAGGTTTTTTACAGCCAAAGGATATTCTGCAGCAGCTATTCATCGTGAGCTTTGTGCCGTGTACGGACCAAGAGTTATGAGTGAAGGAGTTGTCCGTGAATGGGTACGTTTATTTAAAAGTGGACGAGAAAACGTTCATGATGAAGAGAGGAGTGGTAGACCATCATTGGTGACTGACGAACTGGTTCAGACAGTTGATGCAAAAGTTCGTGAAAATCGACGTTTCTCAATGTCGGAGTTGTCTACTGGTTTTCCACAGATTTCTAAGACTCTCTTGTACGAGATAGTGACAGCAAGATTGGGTTACCGTAAGTTCTGTGCACGATGGGTGCCCAAAATTCTTACCGACCACCACAAAACTCAAAGAATGGCCTCTGCATTAGACTTTCTGTCACGTTATGAGGACGAAGGACAACCATTGTTAAACAGAATCGTGACCCGTGACGAAACCTGGATTAAGTACGTGAACCCTGAGACAAAAGAACAATCAAAGATGTGGGCACATTCAAATTCGCCTACCAAACCAAGAAAAGCCTCGCAAGATTTTTCTGCCAGAAAACTGATGGCAACGGTGTTTTGCGATGCCAAAGGGGTGTTGTTGGTTGAATTCATGGAACGTGGTACGACCATTAATCAAGACGTGTACTGTGAAACAATAAAAAAGTTACGACGGGCTATACAGAACAAACGCCGTGGTATGCTGACTTCCGGTATCGTTTTTTTGCACGATAACGCCCGTCCTCACTCTGCTCGCAGAACAACGGCCCTTCTTGAGTCCTTCAAGTGGGACGTTATCAACCATCCACCTTACAGCCCAGACCTGGCGCCAAGTGATTATCACCTCTTCATGCATTTGAAGAAATGGCTCGGGTCACAGCGGTTTGATGACGACGAAGAGCTCAAAGATGCGGTCACAGGCTGGCTCCAGGCACAAGCGGGTGATTTTTATGCAGAAGGAATTTCAAAGCTTGTGAAGAGATACGATAAGTGCCTCAATCGCTATGGAGACTATGTAGAAAAATAGTGCAAAGATGTAGTTGTAAGATGTACATATTAAAATATTTTTATTTAACTTGGTGTATTTTTTTAAATCAACCGGAGGTTACTTTCTGAACGGCCCTCGTATTTCTCGTCCCATAATTTCTCCTCAGTTTCCTTTAAGTTTAGTTTGTTCATTTTGCTGCTCTAATCATCTTGATAAATGAGCTGCAGAGAAACTACCTACGAAATATAGACCTGGTCATTCTGCAGTCACGTTGGATAAAGTCGGAAAGGAAAGGAGCTATTGATGTCAGCTGCATCGGGACCTTATGCAGAATCAGCGGTGATGAGTGAAAATGTGTGGCAGACCGGGCTTCGCACGACGGATCTCCTGCTTACTAGGCAGTCGCGTTAACCACTGCGCCATCTGGACTCAGTGTTCATCGCAATTAGGCGGACGATCTCGGCACGCCTCTTAGGCGACCCGCATTCCCACCTAGCGCCACCCGTCACCAGTCTCTGTCCTTGTTCTCCACGCTCGCTGCTTTGAGATTTCCACAGGAGATAAAATGTAATTGTGCATCCGCACTAAAGGTGCAAATTTATACAAATGCGTAGTATCTGTTTTATTCGGATATGTCCAAATCCACCACCTTCATTGTGGATGCACGCTTATGTTCGACCTGCAGTGGGAATCTCGGCGTAGCGAGCATAGAGGACTTGGACCAGGACTGTGGATAGGTGGCGCTAGGTGGGAATGTGGATCGGCCAAGAGGTGTGTAGAGATGGTCCGCGCAATTGCGATGAACACTGTGTCCGGATTGCGCAGTGGTTAACGGAACTAATTAGTGCGCAGGAGATCCGAGGTCCGAAATCTGGTCCAGCACACATTTGCACTCATCACCGCTGATTCTGCAAATGATATCAATAGATCCGTCCCTTTCCAGTCCTCCATGCCTTTCTTCTTCTCCATCCTCCCCCTCTCCTGCTGCACCTACAATTTACATAATCTGCAGGATAGTTACAGTAAGATGATGCTTCTGTTGAGTATACAGGGAGGTCCATTGATCGTGACCGGGCCAAATATCTCACGAAATAAGCGTCAAACGAAAAAACTACAAAGAAGGAAACTCGTCTAACATAAAGCGGGAAACCAGATGGCCCTATGGTTGGCCCGCTAGATGGTGCTGCCATAGCGTAAACGGATATCAACTGCGCTGAGGCCATCAGTCCCCTAGAACTTAGAACTAATTAAATCTAACTAACCTAAGGACATCACACACATCCATGCCCGAGGCAGGATTCGAACCTGCGACCGTAGCGGTCGCGCGGTTCCAGACTGTAGCGCCGAGAACCGCTCGGCCCCGAAATTGGTAAACGGTCCATTTTAACACGGGTAATGCATCACGAAGCAAATACTGTCCGCACTGTCTGAATGTCACGTGATACCACGTACTTATACGTTTGTGACTATTACAGCGCCATCTATCACAAAGCGAAAAAAGTGGTCCAACTAAAAAATTCATATTTCTTTACGTACTACACGAATATGTACAAAAATGGAGGTTCCTATTTTTAAAAAACGCAGTTGATATCCGTTTAACCTATGGCAGCGCCATGTAGCGGGCCAACCATAGCGCGATCTGGTTTCCCCCTTCAAGTTAGACAAGTTTCGTTATTTGTAGTTTTTTCGTTTGACGCTTATTTCGTGAGATATTCGGCCCGGTCACGATCAATAGACCACCCTGTATAGTGGTCTGTAGCCCAAGGCTATCCAACACACTTGACCCTAACTTGCTGTCACCAATAGAACCGGAGAATCATCCCGAGAAAAGTCTTGTTTTTATGCGCGGCCTTTTGGAACATACACTCTTGGAAATTGAAATAAGAACACCGTGAATTCATTGTCCCAGGAAGGGGAAACTTTATTGACACATCCCTGGGGTCAGATACATCACATGATCACACTGACAGAACAACAGGCACATAGACACAGGCAACAGAGCATGCACAATGTCGGCACTAGTACAGTGTATATCCACCTTTCGCAGCAATGCAGGCTGCTATTCACCCATGGAGACGATCGTAGAGATGCTGGATGTAGTCCTGTGGAACGGCTTGCCATGCCATTTCCACCTGGCGCCTCAGTTGGACCAGCGTTCGTGCTGGACGTGCAGACCGCGTGAGACGACGCTTCATCCAGTCCCAAACATGCTCAATGGGGGACAGATCCGGAGATCTTGCTGGCCAGGGTAGTTGACTTACACTTTCTAGAGCACGTTGGGTGGCACGGGATACATGCGGACGTGCATTGTCCTGTTGGAACAGCAAGTTCCCTTGCCGGTCTAGGAATGGTAGAACGATGGGTTCGATGACGGTTTGGATGTACCGTGCACTATTCAGTGTCCCCTCGACGATCACCAGTGGTGTACGGCCAGTGTAGGAGATCGCTCCCCACACCATGATGCCGGGTGTTGGCCCTGTGTGCCTCGGTCGTATGCAGTCCTGATTGTGGCGCTCACCTGCACGGCGCCAAACACGCATACGACCATCATTGGCACCAAGGCAGAAGCGACTCTCATCGCTGAAGACGACACGTCTCCATTCGTCCCTCCATTCACGCCTGTCGCGACACCACTGGAGGCGGGCTGCACGATGTTGGGGCGTGAGCGGAAGACGGCCTAACGGTGTGCGGGACCGTAGCCCAGCTTCATGGAGACGGTTGCGAATGGTCCTCGCCGATACCCCAGGAGCAACAGTGTCCCTAATTTGCTGGGAAGTGGCGGTGCGGTCCCCTACGGCACTGCGTAGGATCCTACGGTCTTGGCGTGCACCGTGCGTCGCTGCGGTCCGGTCCCAGGTCGACGGGCACGTGCACCTTCCGCCGACCACTGGCGACAACATCGATGTACTGTGGAGACCTCACGCCCCACGTGTTGAGCAATTCGGCGGTACGTCCACCCGGCCTCCCGCATGCCCACTACGCCCTCGCTCAAAGTCCGTCAACTGCACATACGGTTCACGTCCACGCTGTCGCGGCATGCTACCAGTGTTAAAGACTGCGATGGAGCTCCGTATGCCACGGCAAACTGGCTGACACTGACGGCGGCGGTGCACAAATGCTGCGCAGCTAGCGCCATTCGACGGCCAACACCGCGGTTCCTGGTGTGTCCGCTGTGCCGTGCGTGTGATCATTGCTTGTACAGCCCTCTCGCAGTGTCCGGAGCAAGTATGGTGGGTCTGACACACCGGTGTCAATGTGTTCTTTTTTCCATTTCCAGGAGTGTATTAGGTATGGCGTGCTGTCGATGCATATCGATAAATTTGAAAAAATGAAAATAATTAAAACTCTTCTTTGACGAGGCGTCCAACTTGACTAAGAGAATGAAAAGCTAACAGTGTGGCTGATCGGCAAAAGAAGATGCAGGGCAGCGGAAGAAAGAGCGCCGGACTGACCGCCAGCAGGTGTGCGCAGCGGCAGTCCCCGCCTGTGGCCGCTTGCAGCACGTCGGCCGCCGCCTGCGCCAGCACTCGCCGCCGCTCACGCGCTGCGCGGGTTGCCGCCTGCTGCGCCGGCAGGAGCGCCGCGCTGCACGCAGAAGCCACCACCAACACGGCGGTCCACACCCTCAGCTGCGCAGACGGGCCGAGCCGAGACCTCACTGCACACGTCTGTCACACTGCGTGCTCTGCCACTGGGAGCCTACGAAGGATGCTAGGCGAATGCTGAACGGGTTACACCAATTCAACGTCATGCAAATAAACATCGTTAATTACCACGTTGCAATCACTTCTTGTTTATGTTCATTTACTTTTCGTTATAAGACTCGAGGAACATGAAAGGGAGGCAGTGGTTGGGAAGGGAGTGAGACAGGGTTGTAGCCTCTCCCCGATGTTATTCAATCTGTATATTGAGCAAGCAGTGAAGGAAGCAAAAGAAAAATTCGGAGTAGGTATTAAAATCCATGGAGAAGAAATAAAAACTTTGAGGTTCGCCGATGACATTGTAGTTCTGTCAGAGACAGCAAAGCAGTTGAAAGAGCAGTTGAACGGAATGGACAGTGTCTTGAAAGCAGGATATAAGATGAACAACAGCAAAAGCAAAACAAGGATAATGGAATGTAGTCGAATTACATTATTGGCCATTAAAATTGCTACACCAAGAAGAAATGCAGATGATAAACGGGTATTCATTGGACAAATATATTATACTAGAACTGACATGTGATTACATTTCCACGCAATTTGGGTGCATAGATCCTGAGAAATCAGTACCCAGAACAACCACCTCCGGCCGTAATAACGGCCTTGATACGCCTGGGCATTGAGTCAAACAGAGGTTAAATGGCGTGTACAGGTACAGCTGTCCATGCAGCTTCAACACGATACCACAGTACCACAGTTCATCAAGAGTAGTGACTGGCGTATTGTGACGAGCCAGTTGTTCGGTCACCATTGACCAGACGTTTTCAATTGGTGAGAGATCTGGAGAATGTGCTGGCCAGGGCAGCAGTCGAACATTTTCTGTATCCAGAAAGGCCCGTACAGGCCCTGCAACATGCGGTCCTGCATTATCCCGCTGAAATGTAGAGCTTCGCAGGGATTGAATGAAGGGTAGAGCCACGGGTCGTAACACATCTGAAATGTAACGTCCACTGTTCAAAGTGCCGTCAATGCGAAAAAGAGGTGACCGAGACGTGTTACCAATGGCACCCCATACCATCACGCCGAGTAATACGCCAGTATGGCGATGACGAATACATGCTTCCAGTGTGCGTTCACCGCGATGTCGCCAAACACGGATGCGACCATCATGATACTGTAAACAGAACCTGGATTCATCTGAAAAAATGACGTTTTGCCACTCGTGCACCCAGGTTCGTCGCTGAGTAAACCATCGCAGGCGCTCCTGTCTGTGATGCAGCGTCGAGGGTAACCACAGACATGGTCTCCGAGCTGATAGTCCATGCTGTTGCAAACGTCGTCTAACTGTTCCAGCAGATGGTTGTTGTCTTGCAAACATCCCCATCTGTTGACTCAGGGATCGAGATGTGGCTGCACGATCCGTTACAGCCATGCGGATAAGATGCCTGTCATCTCGACTGCTAGTGATACGAGGCCGTTGGGATCCAGCACGGCGTTCCGTATTACCCTTCTGAACACACCGATTCCGTATTCTGCTAACAGTCATTGGATCTCGACCAACGCGAGCAGCAATGTCGCGATACGATAAACCGCAATCGCGATAGGCTACAATCCGACCTTTATCAAAGTCGGAAACGTGATGGTACGCATTTCTCCTCCTTACACGAGGAATCACGACAACGTTTCACCAGGCAACACCGGTCAACAGCTGTTTGTGTATGGGAAACCGGTTGGAAACTTTCCTCATGTCAGTACGTTGTAGATGTCGCTACTGGCGCCAGCCTTGTGTGACTGCTCTGAAGAGCTAATCATTTGCACATCACAGCATCTTCTTCCTGTCGGTTAAATTTCGCGTCTGTAGCACGTCATCTTCGTGGTGCAGCAATTTTAATGGCCAGTAGTGTAAGTCGGGCGATGCTGAGGGAATTAGATTAGGAAATTAGACATTTAAAGTAATAAAGGAGTTTTGCTATTTCGGGAGCAAAATAACTGATGATGGTCAAAGTAGAGAGGATATAAAATGTAGACTGGCAATGGAAAGGAAAGCGTTCCTGAAGAAGAGAAATTTGTTACATCGAGTATAGATTTAAGTGTAAGGAAGTCGTTTCTGAAAGTATTTGTATGTAGTGTAGCCATGTATGGAAGTGAAAGATGGACGATAAATAGTTTGGACAAGAAGAGAATACAAGCTTTCGAAATGTGGTGTTACAGAAGAATGTTGAAGATTAGATGGGTAGATCACATAACTAATGAGGAGGTATTGAATAGGATTGGGGAGAAGAGGAGTTTGTGGCACAATTTGACTAGAAGAAGGGACCGGTTGCTAGGACATGTTCTGAGGCATGAAGGGATCACAAATTTAGCGTTGGAGGGCAGCGTGGAGGGTAAAAATCGTAGAGGGAGACCAAGAGATAAATACACTAAGCAGATTCAGAAAGATGTAGATTGCAGTAGGTACTGGGAGATGAAGAAGCTCGCAGAGGATAGAATAGCATGGAGAGCTGCTTCACACCAGTCTCAGGACTGAAGACCACGACAACAACAACAACAACTTTTCGTTGACTACATCACTCAGGTTCTGCCTTGCAAAGGATGTAACACATCGACAGACCAAGCTAAAATCTAACCATATAGCAATATTTTTCTCCTGCCAACTGTTATTGCTATAGTCATCGCATATGGCGCGCCATACACTGAGGTAACAACTCGCTGGATAACGATATGCAAGTACACAGATGACCATAGTACCATGTACTCAAAATATAAAAGGGGACTGCATTGACGGAGCTGTAATTTATTCTCAGGTGATTCGTGTGAAATGGTTTCCGTCGTAATTATGGCCGCACAACGGGCACTAACACAGTTTGACCGTGAAATGGTAGCTGGAGCTAGACGTATAGGATATCCAATTTCAGAAATCGTTAGGGAATTCAGTATTCCGAGATCCACAGTCTCAGTTTCAGATATTACCTCTCACAATGGACAACGCAGTGGCCGACGACCTTAACGACCGAGAGCAGCGTCGTTTCCGTAGAGTTGTCAGTGCCAACAGACAAGCAACACTGCGTGAAATAACCGCAGAAATCAGTATGGAACGTACGATGACTGTATCCGTTAGGGCAGCGAGGTCAAATGTGGTTTTAATGGGCTGTGGCAGCTGACGACCGACGCGAGTGCCTTTGCTAACAGCCCGACATCGCCTGCAGCACCTTTCTTGGCTTCGTCCCACATCGGTTGGACCTTAGACGACTGGAAAAGCGTGGCCTGGCCGGATAAGTCCCGATTTCAGTTGGTAAGAGCTGGTTATGTGGTTGGAGTGTGGTGCAGACCCCACGAACCCATGCACCAAAGTTGTCAACAAAGCACTGCGCAGACTGGTGGCTCCATAATGGCATGGACTGTGTTTAAATGGAATGGATTGTGTCCTGGTTATGTGTGTGTGAATTCCCAAGGGACCGAACTGCTGAGTTCATCGGTCTCTAGACGTACACACTACTTAAACTAACTTATGCTAACAAGGGAACCTCCCCATCGCAGCCCCCTCAGATTTAGTTATAACTTGGCACAGTGGATAGACCTTGAAAAACTGAACACAGATCAATCGAGAAAACAGGAAGAAGTTGTGTGGAACTATGAAAAAAATAAGCAAAATATACAAACTGAGTAGTCCATCCACAAGATAGGCAACATCAAGAAGAATGTGTGCTCAGGAGCGCGGTGGTCCCGTGGTTAGCGTGAGCAGCTGCGGAATAAGAGGTCCTTGGTTCAAGTCTTCACTTGAGCGAAAATTTTACTGTCTTTATTTTCACAAAGTTATGATCTGTTCGTTTGTTCATTGACGTCTGTGTTCACTGTAATAAGTTTAGTGTCTGTGTTTTGCGACCGCACCGCAGAACCGTGCGATTATTATTGAAGTCGCGAGCTATATTTGCTGGATTCATATTGCCCACGGAATACACCTCACGTATTTAATGCACTCTCGTCCAAAGTAGCGAACAGTCAACTGCCAGCCAGGGAGCCTCGTTAGCAGGAATACTGTCTCTTCCGTGCGCTGTAGTCGAGTGACGTCGTGTGTTTCGATGTTTGTTAAGGTGTAGCGCCCCATACTACGGCGCAGTTACCTCGCATCGCACGGACGGATAATAATTGTCTGAAAATAAAAATTTAAACTTTTCACACATGAGGAGACTTCAACCAAGGACCTCTCGTTCCGTAGTTGCGCACGCTAACCACGGGACCACGCTGCGGCTGGGCTCACGTTGTCCTCGATGTTGCCTATCTTGCGCGTGGACTACTCAATTTGTATATTTTGCTTATTTTCTTCAGTTCCACACAACTTCTTCCTGTTTTCTCGATTGATCTGTGTTCAGTTTTTCAAGGCCTTTCCACTGTGCCAACTTATAACTAAATCTGAGGGGGGTGCGATGGGGAGGTTCCCTTGTAAGAACAACACACACATCCATGCTCGACGGAGGACTCGAACCTCCGGCGGGAGGGGCCGCGCAATCCGTGACACGGCGCCCTAAACCACGCGGCCGCACCGCGCGGAGTGTCCTGGTTATGTTCGGCAGCTTGGAGACCATTTTCAGCCATTCGTGCATCTCATATTCCCAAACAACGATGGAACTTTTGTGAATGTCAATACGCTATGTCACCACCACGCCACAGTTGCTGGCAATTGTTTTGAAGAACATTCTCGAGAATTCGAGAGAATGGTTTGGCCATCCAGATTGTCCAGCATGAATCCCATCGAACATTTATGGGATATAATCGAGAGTTCCAGCACAAAATCCTGCATCGGTAACGCTTTCGCAATTATGGACGGCTACATAGGCAGCGTGGCGCAACATTTCTGCAGGGGACTTCCAACGACTTGTTCAGTGAATGCCACGTCGAATTGTTCCACTACGCCGAGCAAAAGCAGGTCCGACATGGTATTAGGAACTTTGCCACGCCTGTTTTCACCTCGGTATATAATAATGGGAGAACCGTCGCCTGCTGCAAGGTGACTTTGTTTTTAAAGCTGCACGATAAGCCTTGGAGGCGTCGCAAAATACTGAAGTGCCCTACAAAATAATGAACGGCGAAACTGGTGATTACTAAATGAGACACGAATTACAATTGCTTTGCTTTATTCCGTTTAAATTATTGACAAAACAAATGAAAAACAGCGACAACAGTGATACGATAATGCCTTGGCATATCTGACATAGGGATTTGGGGGGGGGGGGGGGGAGGGGAGGAGGAAGCTAGTAAACCGGCAATTGAATTAATTATAATGACGAAGTGCCCAGTCATCGTCGTGATGTTAATTGAGGACAGGTGAGAGGGAATACATCATACCATAGTTGTAGCTGAAATCCGCCTGTTCATTTACGTTAAAATACAAGTCTTCAAAGTGAAGCCTGAAGTAACCGAATTACTACGAAAGAACTCCAATAAGCCTACACATCGTCTCGCGGTTGCGGCTCCATCTCACTATAGTATTGCAGGTGGAGGCTGAAGTGGCTGCAGAATTAGTCATTGTGTAAAGTAAACCTTATTTTCAGATTACATTTTATTTTCTTATTTTCCAGATTAACAATGTATATTGCGACTGGAGACATCAGTAGCCTTCAATAAGCTGAGACAGCACTGCAGAACGCATAGCAGGGAATAAGATTTCAGTCCCCGCGCTGGCTGAAGCAGCCGCTGGACCATCTGCATTGTCGGAAGGCATTGAAGTGAAATGCTGAGGCTAATTGTGATAAAGAGAGTTACACC
Organism: Schistocerca nitens; assembly: GCF_023898315.1. NCBI lineage: Eukaryota > Metazoa > Arthropoda > Insecta > Orthoptera > Acrididae > Schistocerca > Schistocerca nitens. The sequence continues at coordinate 74,493,145 of NC_064615.1, read as the reverse complement.
AGTACACGGTACGCAGGGAAACCAAAACCATCCTGGCGCGAAGCAAGTAATTTTGCTTAGTAAATATTTATTGATAAAAGACACTTTTTCACTACAGATATTAGGAGAATCCTGCTGATCGTAAATACTTCCTTAGTACAGTATTACGACATAACCAGATGAATAATGTTTAAGATAATGCAACTGTACGAACAGTTATGATGTTTCACGATTGTAAGCACGAGAGTAGACTGCGCGCCATAGTCGCCAATCGCCAATAGGATACCTCTCTATCTAGTTCTGACAAAAGACCGTGCTTTCAGGAAATAGCTAGTTTTGAGTTAAAAGTGATTGATTGTTTCGTTATTGTCAGATAACGGTGTTTTCTTAAATAAACACGCCATAAGGGCATCCAGGAGCATTATTTCAACTAATATAGCTCCCCGGTTTCATCAATTAGAAATTACACGATATAGAATTGCACTTTCCAGAGAATCCGGTGAAGCTGATTCTGCTTCTGCGAGGGAAATTGCCTGTGAGAGCTTTGCGGCAAAGCAGGTAGGAGAAAATCCTACGTAATGACTCACTAAGGACGGGTTGTCCTAATTTCTGCAAGTCCTGGGTGGAAAATCACGTCCAGTCATACTGTTCACCTCTTTACGCCATCCTCTACAGACTGACTAACTAAACTGAGACACTTCTGGAGGTTTACTGAAAAAAAAAGGGGGGGGGGATTTTACAATAGCCGAAATCAACGACCCTCGCCAGTGGCTAAGGACGTGTCAAACTAAAATATTTCTACAATGTAGCGCCAAATAAACTGGTATAGGCAAGCGTATTCAAGTATAAAGATATGTAAACAGGCAGAAAACAAGTGTCTGGCGAAATTGTTAGATCGGTTACTGCTGCTAGAATGGCAGGTTGTCAAGATTTAAGTGAGTCTGAACTTGGTGTTATAGTCGGCGCACGAGCGCTGGGACACAGCATGTCCAAGGTAGCGATGAAGTGGGGATTTTCCCGTACCACCATTTCACGAGTGTACCGTGAATACCAGGAATCCGGTAAAACATCAAATCTCCGACATCGCTGACGCCGGAAAAAGATCCTCAAGAACAGGACCACCGACGAGTGAAGGGAATCCTTGTATGCGACAGAAGTGCAACCCTTCCGAAATTTCTGCAGATTTCAATGCGGGGGCATCAAAAAGTGTCAGCGTGCAAACCATTCAACGAAACATAATTTACATGGGCTTTCGAAGCCGAAGGCCCATTTATATATCCTTTATGACTACACGACACAACGCTTTACGCCTCGCCTGGGCCCGTCGAGACCGACATTGGACTGTTGATGACTGGAAACATGTTGCCCTGTCGGACGAGTCTCGTTTCAATTTGTATAGAGCGGATGGAAGTGTACGGGTATGGGGACAGCCTCATGAATCCATGGACCCTGCATGTCAGCAGGGGACTGTTCAAGATGGTGGAGGCTCTGTAATGGTGTGGGACGTGTGCAGTTGGGGTGATATTGGACCACTGATACGTCTACGTACGACTCTGACAGGTGACACGTACGTAAGCATCCTGTCTGATCACCTGCATCCATTGATGTCCATTGTGCGTTCCGACGTACTTGGGCAATTCCAGCAGGACAATGCGACACCCCACACGTCCAGAATCGTTACAGACTGGCTCCAGGAACACTCTTGTGAGTTTAAACGCTTCCGCTGGCCACCAAACACCCCAGACATGAACATTATTGAACATATCTGTGATGCAACGTTCTGTTCAGAAGAGATATCCACCCCCTCGCACTCTTACGAATTTATGGATAGCCCTGCAGGATTCATAGTGTCAATTCCCTCCAGCACTACTTCAGACATTAGTCGAGTCCATGCCACGTCATTCTGCGGCACTTCTGCGTCCCCGCGGAGGGTTCTAGACGATATTAGGCAGGTGTACCAGTTTCTTTGGCTCTTCAGTGTAAGTCCTCAATACATCGGCTCAAGCAGCGCTGTTAGCAAGCGGAATCGACGGCGGCTCTCAGCGAGCAAGTCTGCTGGTGGAGGCTCTCGAAGAGCAAATGATTTCTGATTGGATTTCTGACTGAATGTTGAATAAAAGGAAATCTCGTACTGCTGTTTTGCATCTGTTACTAAATTCAGATTGGTTCCGGAGCCTTGCAAGTACCGACCGATAAAAATGCTCCTTACAAAACACTAGTCCCCTTCCTCTAGCTGGTTAGCCAATAACGTTCGTCCTACCACCTTCCACAGGAAAAATTTGCTTCATTCTTTCTATTTGACCACTGAGGTTGACTTCATCGACGTTGTCCCCTTTCTCTCTCTTAACCTGTAGTGTATTTACGCTAGCCATCGCTGGTGGCCTTATATTGCGTTGACATTCGGTTTTTTGTAGAGTCAATGCTTTCAGAGGTGTCTCACGTTTTCGAAAGCGCATTACAACTTCAAGACGTTTATCTCTGGAGTTTGGTGTATTCTAGAGCAACAGTCAACATTCTACAGTTCAGTACAATAGTGCCTTCTGATAAAAAGCTGACCTTCTCACTCCGCTCTCAGGTAGTAAAATCTTTTCGCCAGGAGTTTGTGCCATGAAAGAGTCTAGCTTTGATCATCCAGAACCTAGCTGGACGTCCCTGCGTGACGCTACAAAAGCATGGCCAATGGCCGCTGGGCTATCGACCCTCGACTCTTCCTCGGCAAGCCTTCTGCGAACTGGCTCTAGGGTTGGCGGCCGACTCTGCTGTCCCTGTCGATCCACATGCTTTTTGCACCGTTCACAATGCTTTCGATGTTCTCTCACTTCTATAAAGCATGTAAATTGGAATCAAGAGTAAAAGAAGAGTAAGGTTGCATTAGTCAGTTACTGGCAATCACTAGTACTACTCCAGAATGAGATTTTCACTCTGCAGCGGAGTGTGCGCTGATATGAAACTTCCTGGCAGATTAAAACTGTGTGCCGGACCGAGACTCGAACTCGCGACCTTTGCCTTTCGCGTGCAAGTGCTCTACCAACTGAGCTACCCGAGCACGACTCACCCCCCGTCCTCACAGCTTTACTTCTGCCAGTACCTCGTCTCCTACCTTCCAAACTTTACAGAAACTCTCCTGCGAGATTCTGTAAAGTTTGGAAGGTAGGAGACGAGGTACTGGCAGAAGTAAAGCTGTGAGGACGGGGCGTGAGGCGTTCTCGGGTAGCTCAGTTGGTAGAGCACTTGCCCGCGAAAGGCAAAGGTCCCGAGTTCGAGTCTCGGTCCGGCACACAGTTTTAATCTGCCAGGAAGTTTCACTAGTACTACTGTTTATCGTTTTCCTTGGCATGAATTAAACATTCCGATCAAAAGGATCCATGATTATGAATGTGCATACTTTACGTGACTAATCTCAGAAAAAAGATCTCGTAACACTGACTTGCAGACTGAAACTACATGTGGCATGTAGGCAGACACAGAGACCCTGCTAACAGCACAAAAAATCGACCGTGGCCACTCAGCACCAGAGGTGGACACTTAAATGCAGACTAAGTTGCATATACATCCAAGTGATCAACAGGCAGTTGATCTGCCGAGCAGTTACATGTACAATACAGGTCTCTAAGAAGATAAGCACACTTACAGCCACTGTCACGCTGTTAATGAAGTGCTCTTCTGTTTGGTTCTGCAGATAATGTTTCAAGGGAGCAATGGAGAGATGCTAATGATATTAAGGCTGTGCTGTGTCCACTTTCGTCGAACGGATAACTCAGTAAAAAGAGTCACGCCCGAGCCTGTTCGGATGTTCAAGATCCAGGTGCAATAGCCTACACACGTGACTAAGGAAAGACATTGGAGGACCCAAAAACGAATGTTTGCTATTGGTGCAAGTATGCTAGTAAGAGGTCTAAAGACACCCACACCATCCACAGCTAGAAAAGTGGTGGAACAGGCTTGGAATTAGCTCATGCAAACCATTAAACTCTCTGTCTCATAAAAACTCACATTATGCAATTCCAGATAAATAAAAATTACTTAATAAAATCTATGAGATCAACGGTCACATACAAAATGAAACCCTGTATTTCAAATATCTGAGCATATAAATACACTCCTGGAAATGGAAAAAAGAACACATTGACACCGGTGTGTCAGACCCACCATACTTGCTCCGGACACTGCGAGAGGGCTGTACAAGCAATGATCACACGCACGGCACAGCGGACACACCAGGAACCGCGGTGTTGGCCGTCGAATGGCGCTAGCTGCGCAGCATTTGTGCACCGCCGCCGTCAGTGTCAGCCAGTTTGCCGTGGCATACGGAGCTCCATCGCAGTCTTTAACACTGGTAGCATGCCGCGACAGCGTGGACGTGAACCGTATGTGCAGTTGACGGACTTTGAGCGAGGGCGTATAGTGGGCATGCGGGAGGCCGGGTGGACGTACCGCCGAATTGCTCAACACGTGGGGCGTGAGGTCTCCACAGTACATCGATGTTGTCGCCAGTGGTCGGCGGAAGGTGCACGTGCCCGTCGACCTGGGACCGGACCGCAGCGACGCACGGATGCACGCCAAGACCGTAGGATCCTACGCAGTGCCGTAGGGGACCGCACCGCCACTTCCCAGCAAATTAGGGACACTGTTGCTCCTGGGGTATCGGCGAGGACCATTCGCAACCGTCTCCATGAAGCTGGGCTACGGTCCCGCACACCGTTAGGCCGTCTTCCGCTCACGCCCCAACATCGTGCAGCCCGCCTCCAGTGGTGTCGCGAAGGGCGTGAATGGAGGGACGAATGGAGACGTGTCGTCTTCAGCGATGAGAGTCGCTTCTGCCTTGGTGCCAATGATGGTCGTATGCGTGTTTGGCGCCGTGCAGGTGAGCGCCACAATCAGGACTGCATACGACCGAGGCACACAGGGCCAACACCCGGCATCATGGTGTGGGGAGCGATCTCCTACACTGGCCGTACACCACTGGTGATCGTCGAGGGGACACTGAATAGTGCACGGTACCTCCAAACCGTCATCGAACCCATCGTTCTACCATTCCTAGACCGGCAAGGGAACTTGCTGTTCCAACAGGACAATGCACGTCCGCATGTATCCCGTGCCACCCAACGTGCTCTAGAAGGTGTAAGTCAACTACCCTGGCCAGCAAGATCTCCGGATCTGTCCCCCATTGAGCATGTTTGGGACTGGATGAAGCGTCGTCTCACGCGGTCTGCACGTCCAGCACGAACGCTGGTCCAACTGAGGCGCCAGGTGGAAATGGCATGGCAAGCCGTTCCACAGGACTACATCCAGCATCTCTACGATCGTCTCCATGGGAGAATAGCAGCCTGCATTGCTGCGAAAGGTGGATATACACTGTACTAGTGCCGACATTGTGCATGCTCTGTTGCCTGTGTCTATGTGCCTGTGGTTCTGTCAGTGTGTTCATGTGATGTATCTGACCCCAGGAATGTGTCAATAAAGTTTCCCCTTCCTGGGACAATGGATTCACGGTGTTCTTATTTCAATTTCCAGGAGTGTAGATAACAAACTGAGGTAGCACATGCATGTGAATAAGTTAGGTAAAAGGCTCCGCTTGTTTTGTACCCACAAATATCATTCACGGTGTTCAATTCTATCGGAAATTCCCTTTGGCTTGATGCTGTTCTGCGACATACTATTTTGGTGCAATGTCATTTAAGTACGAGGGTAATCGCAAAGGTAAGGTCTCCTACTTTTTTATAAGTACAGAACTCTGTCTGTGTGGCAGTTGGTCACACTGTTATGAAGAGTGCTTCACTCGCTGTGTGAAAACATGCGCTCGCTGCGCTGAGGCGCTCAGTCTTGGCTTGGCAGCCGTTGAGAATGGAACTCCCGTTGGATGTTATCGCCAAGTGCGAATTGCGTGCAGCTATTCGGTTTTTGAACGCAAAGGGCACTGCGCCGATTGAAATCCATCGACAATTGACGGAAGTGTATGGTGAGTTGTACAAGGAAGTCAAAAATGTTCTTAAGTGGTGTAGAGAGTTTGCAGCTGGTCGGACCGAAATTCACAACGAACAAAGGAGCAGGAGACCGTCGATTTCTGAGGAGACAGTGTTGAAGGTTGAGCAAAGCATGCGTGAAGATCGGCGGATCATCCTGGATGATCTCTGCACGTTGGTTCCTGACGTTTCCCGAAGCACCGCTCACAAAATTTTAACGGAAACATAGAACTACCGGAAAGTGTGCGCAAGATGGCTGCCACACATGCTGAGTGAGGACCACATGCGGCAACGAGTTGATGCTTCCCGCGCATTTCTTCACCGCCCTGCAGCCGAACAGGACAGCTTTCTGGACTCAGTTGTCACGGGTGACGAAACCTGGTCATACCACTTTACACCTGAGACCAAGCAACAATCACGCCAGTGGTGGCATCCTTCTTCAGCATGGCGGCGAGCTGGTATGACATGGCCGGGCAGAGTGGCCGAGCGGTTCTAGGCGCTACAGTCTGGAACCACGCGACCGCTACGGTCGCAGGTTCGAATCCTGCCTCGGGCATGGATGTGTGTGATGTCGTTAGGTTAGTTAGGTTTAAGTAGTTCTAAGTTCTATGGGACTGATGGTCTCAGAAGTTAAGTCCCATAGTGCTCAGAGCCATTTGAACCATTTGGTATGACATGGGCATTCAAAAAGTGCCACAGCGTCTACAAAAATGCATCGATAGAAATGGTGACTACGTCGAAAAATAGCTAAACGCTCAAGCTGTAAACTGATGTAAACAATTGTAGAAATAAATAGGTCGGAGTACTTATAAAAAATAGGATACCTTACTTTCGGGATTACCCTCGTATTTACTTTCTGCGGTAATCTACTTGAGTACTAATTTTACAGTAGCGTGTAGTAAGAATCCATGAATACTCGTATTATAAAAATGGATGCATGTATGTGTTCCAAATCTCGTCCATGTCGTCCTAAACCATGGTCCGATTTCAACCAAACCTGCTACACACATCCCATAGTGTCAGGCAACGATCACTGTGCGCCGAAGAACTATTTACCTCTCATAGTTCGGGAGACATGACGTCTTAAACCCTGAATGCGTGAAAAACTTCAGCACTGTGTATGACTCTTAAATTTATTATTTCTTTGCTACTAACACTATTCGCAACGGATATTGGAGATAGTATCCACATATGCCAGTGAGTTTACCTACACAAATGTATCACTGTACGACACAAATTTCAAGAGATATAACATCATAAACACTGAGATGCGTGAAAAAACGCCGTCTCATGCATGAAGTTTTAATACATTTATTCTTTACTACTAAGACACTCATACAGTTGAATCAGCTTAAGGAAATCCCTGACACCTGCCAGCGCTTCTGACAGCTTTGAACTCCGAAGCGCAAACTGCTGGAGGCGAAAACAATAGCTATCTGTAGAGTTATGAATTGGGGTTGCCATATACAGGTTCACAAAGTCGCGTTGTAGACACGCGAAGCATCTGTACTTATACAGTTGTACAGCATACAGATTTGCCGGCCAGAGTGGCCGTGCGGTTCTAGGCGCTACAGTCTGGAGCCGAGCGACCGCTCCGGTCGCAGGTTCGAATGCTGCCTCGGGCATGGATGTGTGTGATGTCCTTAGGTTAGTTAGGTTTAATTAGTTCTACGTTCTAGGCGACTGATGACCTCAGAAGTTAAGTCGCATAGTGCTCAGAGCCATTTGAACCATCATGCAGATTTCTTTGTACGACTGTTTCATAGTGTCAAAGGTGTTTCCACAAATACGTGGGAATGAAAATTTTTTCGGTATTGAGGTAAAAACACAGTTCACTTTCCGCTTTCGTTTCTAATAGAAAATTGTATAAACGAGTACCCGGTCAAGGCCGGGCTTGTCAGCTAGTATTACATAAATCTGACAACTGAACATCTCACAGAAGTCTCTTAAGGGACTTTGGGATTCTTACACTCACGTGCCAAAGTATTTGTTCCCTAACAGTAGCTACGGTTAACAGTAATGTTGAATTTAGGGTCAGTTGTGAAATTCATAACCATAATATTAGAAGTTACAGAAGAATGCTGAAGATTAGATGGGTAGATCATATAAGTACTGAGGAGGTATTGAATAGGATTGGGGAGAAGAGAAGTTTGTGGCACAACTTGACTAGAAGAAGGGATCGGTTGGTAGGACATGTTCTGAGGCATCAAGGTATCACCAATTTAGTAATGGAGGGCAGCGTGGAGGGTAAAAATCGTAGAGGGAGACCAAGAGATGAATACACTAAGCAGATTCAGAAAGATGTAGGTTGCATTAAGTTCTGGGAGATGAAGAAGCTTGCACAGGATAGGGTAGCATGGGGAGCTGCATCAAACCAGTCTCAGGACTGAAGACCACAACAACAACAACAACAACAACAACAATACTAGAAGTAAAAGTAATTTACATGGAGACTTTGTGTGACTGTTTACGGTAGAGAAGAAATAAACAGTTGTTTTAAGAAGGTGGTTTCACTTTGGAATATAATTGTAAAATGTTTCTCAAAATTAACTTCTATTATCGAAGTAAGCAACGAATACAAGAAGAAACTGGCAAAAAGTAAACAATAAATTGTTCTAAGGTCGTGGTTTTACTTTGGAACTGCTGGGACATACAGATTTTCACCATTCAAAATTTCATGCGATATATTCGAAAGCAATTTCTGTTTTTCCCTAGGCACAATCCCACATCTTGAAACTCCTGTGGCCTAAAACTAAACATTGTGTCAAATGCGAGAGTGACAACCAAAGCGCTAGAACATCACAGACTTTTCGCAGGCTACGCGCCATTTACTAGTCACAGATATCCACTTTTTTCAGTGACCAAGTGCTCTTCAAAACATGACAGAGTCATATTAATATCCGGGCATCCCGCTATCCAGATTCAGATTTTCTGTGGTTTCTGTAAATCTTTTCATGCAAGAGCGGGGACGGTTTGATGCTGAACATGTTCTCAGTCTTAAGAAGACTAAGTCGACAATTAATTTTTTCTCATCGTGCCTTCTCATAACCTTAATCTAAGAGGGAAATTATCGCATGTGTCACCTGCCTGTATGTTGTGCAGTTAGTTCTGTAATTTAATTGTTCGTATGCTCTATTTCTGAGGTGAAGATGGGTAATCAGAATGACATTCGACTAAATAAGTATGGAAAACCACCTAAACACCACATCTAGGTTTGATAGCATTAACAGCTCATGCAAAATCGTACCAATGTGGTGCTATGTGGTGGCCTACAGCATTCTAACATACAATAGTAGTAACCATAGCTAAAATGATTATATTAAGTTTGTGTATATAAATTGAACTGTTTAAATATATTTTAATTTTATAATTAATAGCTTAACATTGTTGTTGTTGTTGTGGTCTTCAGCCCTGAGACTGGTTTGATGCAGCTCCCCATGCTACCCTATCCTGTGCAAGCTTCTTCATCTCCCAGAACTTAATGCAACCTACATTCTTCTGAATCTGCTTAGTGTATTCATCTCTTGGTCTCCCTCTACGATTTTTACCCTCCACGCTGCCCTCCATTACTACATTGGTGATACCTTGATGCCTCAGAACATGTCCTACCAACCGATCCCTTCTTCTAGTCAAGTTGTGCCACAAATTTCTCTTCTCCCCAATCCTATTCAATACCTCCTCATTAGTTATGCAATCTACCCACCCAATCTTCAGCATTCTTCTGTAGCACTACATTTCAAAAGCTTCTATTCTCTTCATGTCCAACTATTTATCGTCCATGTTTCACTTCCATACATGGCTACACTCCATACAAATACTTTCAGAAACGACTTCCTGACAATTAAATCTATACTCGATGTTAACAAATTTCTTTTCTTCAGAAACGCTTTCCTTACCGTTATCAGTCTGCATTTTATATCCTCTCTACTTCGACCATAGTTATTTTGCTCCCCAAATAGCAAAACTCCTTTACTACTTTAAGTGTCTCATTTCCTAATCTAATTCCCTCAGCATCACCCGAATTAATTCGACTACATTCCATTATCCTCGTTTTGCTTTTGTTGATGTTCATCTTATATCCTCCTTTCAAGACACTGTCCATTCCGTTCAACTGCTCTTCCAAGTCCTTTGCCGTCTCTGACTGAATTACAATGTCATCGGCAAACCTCAAAGCTTTTATTTCTTCTCCATGGATTTTAATATATATTCCGAATTTTTCTTTTTTTTCCTTCACTGCTTGCTCAGTATACAGATTGAATAACATTGGGGAGAGGCTACAACCCTGTCTTACTCCCTTTCCAACCACTGCTTCCCTTTCGTGTCCCTCGACTCTTCTAACTGCCGTCTGGTTTCTGTACAAATTGTAAATAGCCTTTCGCTCCCTGTATTTTACCCCTGCCACCTTCAGAATATGAAAGAGAGTATTCCAGTCAACATTATCAAAAGCTTTCTCTAAGTCTACAAATGCTGGAAACGTAGCATTGCCTTTCCTTAATCTAGCTTCTAAGATAAGTCGTAGAGTCAGTATTGCCTCACGTGTTCCAATATTTCTATGGAATCCAAACTGATATTCCCCGAGGTCGGCTTGTAAGTAGGCTGTTTAGGTTTTTTTATTGGTAACGCCACCTCTGTATGAAAATCACTGGCTGTGCTGTGTGCAGTCTGTGGCTGCTTTTCATTGTTGTAATACCCGCCATTGTAGTGTTAAGCAGCTGGCTGTGAACAGCGCGTAGCGTTGGGCAGTTGGAGGTGAGCCGCCAGCAGTGGTGGATGTGGGGAGAGAGATGGCGGAGTTTTGAAATTTGTCATGAGCTATACTCCTGGAAACGGAAAAAAGAACACATTGACACCGGTGTGTCAGACCCACCATACTTGCTCCGGACACTGCGAGAGGGCTGTACAAGCAATGATCACACGCACGGCACAGCGGACACACCAGGAACCGCGGTGTTGGCCGTCGAATGGCGCTAGCTGCGCAGCATTTGTGCACCGCCGCCGTCAGTGTCAGCCAGTTTGCTGTGGCATACGGAGCTCCATCGCAGTCTTTAACACTGGTAGCATGCCGCGACAGCGTGGACGTGAACCGTATGTGCAGTTGACGGACTTTGAGCGAGGGCGTATAGTGGGCATGCGGGAGGCCGGGTGGACGTACCGCCGAATTGCTCAACACGTGGGGCGTGAGGTCTAAACAGTACATCGATGTTGTCGCCAGTGGTCGGCGGAAGGTGCACGTGCCCGTCGACCTGGGACCGGACCGCAGCGACGCACGGATGCACGCCAAGACCGTAGGATCCTACGCAATGCCGTAGGGGACCGCACCGCCACTTCCCAGCAAATTAGGGACACTGTTGCTCCTGGGGTATCGGCGAGGACCATTCGCAACCGTCTCCATGAAGCTGGGCTACGGTCCCGCACACCGTTAGGCCGTCTTCCGCTCACGCCCCAACATCGTGCAGCCCGCCTCCAGTGGCGTCGCGACAGGCGTGAATGGAGGGACGAATGGAGACGTGTCGTCTTCAGCGATGAGAGTCGCTTCTCCCTTGGTGCCAATGATGGTCGTATGCGTGTTTGGCGCCGTGCAGGTGAGCGCCACAATCAGGACTGCATACGACCGAGGCACACAGGGCCAACACCCGGCATCATGGTGTGGGGAGCGATCTCCTACACTGGCCGTACACCACTGGTGATCGTCGAGGGGACACTGAATAGTGCACGGTACATCCAAACCGTCATCGAACCCATCGTTCTACCACTCCTAGACCGGCAAGGGAACTTGCTGTTCCAACAGGACAATGCACGTCCGCATGTATCCCGTGCCACCCAACGTGCTCTAGAAGGTGTAAGTCAACTACCCTGGCCAGCAAGATCTCCGGATCTGTCCCCCATTGATCATGTTTGGGACTGGATGAAGCGTCGTCTCACGCGGTCTGCACGTCCAGCACGAACGCTGGCCCAACTGAGGCGCCAGGTGGAAATGGCATGGCAAGCCGTTCCACAGGACTACATCCAGCATCTCTACGATCGTCTCCATGGGAGAATAGCAGCCTGCATTGCTGCGAAAGGTGGATATACACTGTACTAGTGCCGACATTGTGCATGCTCTGTTGCCTGTGTCTATGTGCCTGTGGTTCTGTCAGTGTGATCATGTGATGTATCTGACCCCAGGAATGTGTCAATAAAGTTTCCCCTTCCTGGGACAATGAATTCACGGTGTTCTTATTTCAATTTCCAGGAGTGTATATATGATGATATCAACGTAAATACATTGTTTGTTCTCTATTAATATCTTTCATTTGCTAACTATCCCTATCAGTAGTTAGTGCCTTCCATAGTTTGAATCTTTTATTTAGCTGGCAGTAGTGGCGCGCTGTATTGCAGTAGTGGGAGTAACCAAGATTTTTGTGAGGTAAGTGATTTGTGAAAAGTACAGGTTAATGTTAGTCAGGGCCATTCTCTTGTAGAGATTATTGAAAGTCAGATTGCGTTGCGCTAAAAATATTGTGCGTCAGTTTAAGCACAGTCCTGTAAAATTGTTCAAAAGGGGACGTTTCATATGTCGACCCTTAGCCTAGGATACCTCACTGGAATCTTCTGTTTTTTTCTTGTAGTTTGTGTAATTAGTGTAGCTTTTGTTTATTGCTAGCGCGTAATTGTAGAGAAAATCTCCTTTGTAGTTGCAGTCTTTCATTGTTGTACAGCAAAACAGTTGTGGCATGCATGTAGATTTGCACCAAGTATTTCGCAGCTGCAATTAACTAGATATTATTTTCAGTGTTATGTTAATGTGTTCTTTTATTTTTGCTCTTCAAATTGTGTTTTTCTGTGTTGTCGTGTGAAATACTGTGACACTAATGGCGTGTGAAAAACGTAACACTAGGCTCCAAAGCAAACTGAGAAATAATAGTGACGACGAGCGTAGCTTGCCAGCACCCCTGTGTAATGAATTAACAGACGTTCAAAGTAGTAATTTGGTAACTGCATAGGGAAATGGAGCGGGCTGCAAACAATGGCGTAGGCAGTGAAACAATTAGTGAGCAGGGAAGCATTATCGATCGATCGGTCGGCAATAGCTCGGCTCAGGAATCCGAAATGACACGACACGATCTCGCAAATACTGTAGATTCAGGTTTTGGATCCTCACCGTTTTCTCAAATAAGTCAAGACACATTTTCTGCTTGTCAAAATGTGAATGTTTCCGGTGCAAATTCACTGCCGAAAATCACTGAGGAACATGTTCCAGACACCAGTGCATTGTTATTACAATTAATACAACAAATGGGACAAACACAACAAAAGCTTCAAAAGTTAGACACAATGGAACAAAATCTTAAAAAGTTAGACACAATGGAACAATACCAGAGACAAACACAGCAACAGTTAGACACAATGGAACAAAATCTTCAAAAGTTAGACGCAATGGAACAAAATCTTCAAAAGTTAGACTCATTGGAGCAAACTCTTGAACAAACACGTGAGGATTTAACTACTGAGTTACATCACATTGAATCGAAATGTCAAAAAGTCTGTAATGACGTAAAAACACAAATTTGTGAGCATTTCCAACCTATTTTTTCGCGTCATGAAAATGCACTACAGAATCACGAAGCAGCCATAAAAGAACTGCAAACTACTGTTCATGAAAATCATGAGACCTTGCAAGTTAATTTGACTCAGTTGCATCTACCGATTCGGTTACGCAACTTGCAAAAACTCAGGAAAACTTGAAGGACACAGTAGATTCGATTTCAACACAAATGGACACTCTGAAACTTGGTTCAGAAAAACACACTGAGGAAATGTGTTCACTATCGGAGAAAGTAGCCGAACTTTCGGATCAGGTCACTAACTTATCTACAAAGGTAGATGATGATCTGAATGACACAAGACCTGTAGCCTTCACTGACACAGAAGAGTATGAACAAATTAGAAAATTCAAACAAAATCAAAATCAAATCAATACACAGTACAAAAGAGAAATCCGGGAAGTACAAGATCAGTTGACGCAGGTAATACAAGAATTACATATTTCAGAGGACACTCGCGCTCCAGTACAGGAAGAGGGACATAGAAATACGGAACAGCCACAAAATAATAACACAGCGCATTTCGGAAATTATGAAAGAAATTGGCAAGGTGCACCGAATTTTGAAGTGGAACCGCCGAAACGACGTAACAATGACCGATATGCGACTCGCCGATATGATGACTTTGACTATAAGCTGTTCATTACTACACGTAAATTCAAAACATTTAAGAATTCTGCCAACGACATTCATCCACAAGCGTGGCTCCATCAATTCTCTCATTGTTTTCCCCCCAACTGGTCATTGGAGCACAGGTTAGAATTTATGTGTGGCTACTTGGAGAATGAACCAGCTGTAAGAATGCGATCGGTCATTCACGATTGTCACAGTGAAGGAGATTTTTATCATGCCTTCCTCTCAGCATATTGGTCTCAAGCCACACAAGACCGAGTAAAACATAGCATCATAATGATGAAACGTTTCGAACAATCTGAATTTTGGAGTATTATGAAATATTTTGAAGACATGTTGCATAAGAATCAGTATCTTTCAAACCCATACAGCCCCTCAGAACTCATCCGAATTTGCTTAATCAAATTACCTGAACATTTACGGCATATTATTTTAGCAGGACGTTGCAAAGACGACATTGAAGCTTTTCAGGGACTGTTATAAGAACTGGAAATTGACACTGACAATCACGGAACGCGCGAACAGGAACACAACAATTACAGGTCACATCTGTCACAATTCCGCGATGACGGAAATAATACACGACAAGGCTATTCTTATAACGTAAATCGTGACCAAGACAGACACCACCCGTATGACAACCGTTGGCAGAGTAGTAATAATTACAGGGAAAGATCACCTCTCCGCGGTAATGACTATTACAGAGACAATCAGAGAAACAGACAATATGGGAACCAAAATAATTATTATTACGGGAGACAGAATAACTTTAGACGCAACGGTCCAGCGCGCAGTTACGATTCAGGGAGAAATTCTCCACCACTTAACCGACAAGAAAGAAACTACAGGAACTACCAACATGACGACAGACGATGTGATCGTAACGACAGACCTGAATTGCATCAGAACTGGCGGGATTTAAACAGGGCAGGGCCCTCTCGTCACGGTGAATTTGTAGAAGTTAGGTCTCCAAATCCCAATAACGACGCGCGCCAACAAAGAGACAATAGGCAATGACTCATACCGCAGGCAGCCACAAAACGTTCGTATGAGACTAACGACGCAGCTGCCGTAGCTAGTAATTACGTAAAAATGGAAGACATTAGGGACACCTTACTCCAAGAACACGACGTAAAACATAACAACATTGCATATCCTGTGATTCACATTACAGTAAATGACGTAAAATTTACGGCAGTACTTGACTCTGGCAGTCCCATTTCAGTAATTAGTGAAACAGCCTTTAGCAAATGCAACAAATTGAACGATTGCCCCACACTTCAGTTACGTAAGATTAAATTACAAGGTGCAATCTTTGGAAAAAGTGTAGATGTACGCCAACAAACCAACTTAGATTTTTTTTGTCAAAGCCACAGCTTCTCTATGAACTTTCTTATTGTTCCATTATTGTCGACGGAAATTATACTGGGGGTAGACTTTTTGAATGAATACAAAGCAATCTTAAGCTTTCACGATGCTGAAATAAGTTTAGAAAAAGAAGGTAAGTCAGTAGCTTTGAAATTTGAAGATTGGCTCTCAAACCATGACGAAGAAATTAATCGGCTTTACCTTCTGTTAGACAACAGTTCGGAATTTTCGACGGAACTTGACACTAACAATCACTCTGCAAGTACTGACAGGGGTGATATCGACGGCGCACTTGATACTAATGAGTTAATTCAGAATAAAATTCAAACAATTGAGATTTTACAAGCACATTCCACAGTTTTTACTCACAAAACAGGAACAATCAAGGGATTTCAATACCAATTTCGTGTTCGTGAGCATACTAAATTTTGTGTTAGACCATACGTAATTCCGGCGCATTATAGGGACCGTGTTAGAACAGAAAAACAATCTATGCTTGACGAGGGCATTATTGAGCCTGCAGTAAGCTCATACAACAATCCATTACATGTTGTTGAGAAGAAAAATGGATCGATCAGGCTTGTCTTAGATTCGAGACAAATCAATACTATCATTATTCCTGAAACAGACAGGGCGCAAACGTTGGAAGAACTTCTTCAAAATTTTAATGGTGTAAACGTGTTGTCTTCCATTGATCTCAGATCCAGCTTTTATCAGATCGAACTTCATCCAGAATGTAGAAAATACACAGCTTTCCTTTGTTTCGGCGTTTGTTATCAGTTTCGGAAACTTCCTTTTGGTTTGAACATTTCTTCAGCAGCATTCATTCGCGGGCTAAATTCCATATTACCTGAGTTCTTAAAACGTCACATCATCTTATATGTGGACGATATTCTAATAGCAGAAGCTTCATGGGAACAACATAATCGCATCCTCAACAGTTTGTTACGTATTTTTGCAGAATCTGGAATTACAGTTAACTTGGAAAAGTCTGAATTCGGTAGGTCAAAGGTGAGGTTTTTGGGACATATTATTTCTTCTGAAGGCATTCAGCCGGATCCTGAAAGGTTAGAATCAATCAGAGCCATTCCAGTTCCATCCACAAAAAGACAAGTCTGCAGTTTTCTAGGTCTCGTAAATTTTTACCGTCGTTTTCTGAATATGCAAATTCTTGTTACACCAAAACTTTGTTCTCTCACTGGAAAAAATACTATTTGGAACTGGGACGAAGAAGCACAGTTGGAATTCAATTCTTTGAAAGAATCTCTACTTAACGCGCCAATACTAGCTCATCCAGATCTGTCACAAGATTTCTGCCTTAGCACGGATTCTTCTAAAGTCGGTCTTGGTGCCCATTTATTTCAAGAAGCCATAGAAAATGACATTACTGTTCAGAAAACCATTGCTTTTGCTAGCCGAGTGCTAACAAAATCTGAAAAAAATTATTCCGTTACTGAATTAGAAGCTTTAGCTATCGTTTGGGCATTTAACAAATTCCGTTTCTTTCTTTCTGGTAAGCACGTAAAAGTATACAGTGATCATCGTGCATTACAATTTCTTATGTCTTCAAAATTAAATCATGACAGGTTAAAACGTTGGGCATTGTTTCTGCAAGAATTCCGCTTCACAATAGTCTACATTCCCGGCAAGGAGAACATTGTTGCGGACGCGCTGTCACGCGCACCGGCTGGGCTTGAGAAAAGTAACACAGAAGGCAACATTGAGAAACATTTCAGTATTCTTTACATTCAGAAAGTCGCCTTTGAAAACTTCATCACCACATCTTTAAAGGACATTGCTCATGAACAAGATAAAGATCCGATTTGGAAAGACATCAAAAGTAAATGGCATGAAAAGACACACACTCAGATTCGGCATTATTACCTGGTTAGAAACAACATACTCTTCAAACGCTGCACTGTTGATGACAAGCTATGGGTACTTTGCATTCCAGACGATTTTGTTAATAAGCTCATTTGGTACATTCATTTCAGCTACGCACATTTTGGTCCACGAAAATGTTATCATATTCTTCGAACAACTTGTTATTTTAACAACATGGAAAAGAGAATTCGAAGAGTCTTGTCTATTTGTAAACTTTGTCAAAAGGCGAAACCATCTACTATATCACATCGTGCTCCGTTGTTTCCTAACATTCCTTCTAAATTAAAAGAATTTGCTGCAGTTGATCTATTGGGACCCCTTGTCAGAACATCGAATGGATTTTCGTACGTTCTAGTCGCTGTTGAACTTACTTCAAAATTTGTTTCTTTCACTCCGTTACGTAAGGCCACTGGACGGTCTGTATCCAACGCCTTTGTTAAAAATTTCTTACGTGAACTTGGACACGTTAGTAAAGTCATTTCAGATAACGGACCGCAATTCAGATCTGCTGTTTGGTCACGCATGCTTCGCAACCATAAAATCAAGCCTGTTTTTATTTCATTGTACTCACCACATTGTAACCCCTCCGAACGGATTATGAAAGAAATCAATAAGCTTTGCAGACTTTATTGCCACAGAAAGCATCAGCATTGGGACAGATATTTACACTTATTTCAAAACGTGCTGAATGAAATGCCTCATGACTCCACTGCTTTACCACCTACTCTTGTACTGAAGAATGAAAAACCACCGAACAGAATCAGAGAGCTTGTACCTTTCCCGAATACATGTAAACTTCGACACAAAGACATAATTGATTTGGCTATTAAAAATATAAAATCTGCAGCAGACAAAAGGAGAAAACTACACGGTAAAGCAAATGTAAAGAAATTATATATTGGTCAGAAAGTTCTCATTAAAGCTCATTCATTGTCACATAAGAAGAAACACTTGAGTCACAAATTCTTTCTAGTTTACAATGGACCTTACAGAATCCGACGTATACCACATGATAATTGCGTTGAAGTTGGAACTCTGCGTACTAGGAAGAGTAAAGGTTTACACCACATTTCACATGTAAAACCGTTTATAGAAAGATAATCTGCTATTTAACTTTGTCTTTGACATATAACTTTTCACTTTACATTGCTAGTAAGCTTTGTCAGACTTAGAATCTGTTAACATACAACAATGTTTGAAGTTAAATATCCAATCAAGAACCAAGAGAACTTATTTAAACAGAAATTACGAATGCATTGTTATTGTGAACAGACGACACAGTGTTATTGTGTGTGTGCATTCTTGCTTGTTTGTTGCACGATTACGTAACGACTATAAGGCTCACATACTTAGAACATTTACCAGTACTGTTAATGAGATTTTAATGCAACATTTTGGTTTATTTGAAAATACATTCTGAAATTAAAGTGCTTTCTGAGAGATACCAGATGACACAGAGGTTAGTTTATGTGACAGCTACACGACTATATCATGACGCTACTAATGTGTGACACAATTTACATTGTTGCTTTTGCGGTGTATGTGTTTTATATCTGCACAAATTTTCTGAATTCTTCTGGAAAGTAAAACATGTTTTAGTAGTAACTTTTGTGGTATAGCTACAAGGAGACAGCCTTTTCTGTAGCACAACAATACGTTACAGCACAGTACTTTCTTCATCACCGTAATAAGCGTAATAACTAAAATATCTATACACAAAGCATTTCACTTTTGTTTATCATGAGGTAAGTACATTGACTTCTGCAGAACTTAGCTTTCGGAGGACGATAACTACGAGACTTTCACAGAGGTTATCTTACAACATGACGCACAGTTTAGCGCTACAGTACACGTATTTGAGTGATTAATTTCGCACTTAAAACATTTATTTTTTTTAAGATATTTGAAGTACAATGATACAAGGGTTTTCCATGATATATTTCATTCCTTTGCTGTAATCTGTAACACCTGAGGGTATAATTACATTAATCCTCAGGGGGGTACACGCCTACTTTGTGTACCATGTGTTTGGCAACCACAAGGAGCCCTAGCTATTATGTTATTTGCTTATACAACTTTACACATCGGTACCATATTTCTCTAACACATAAATTACACAGCTATCTGATTATTTAACAAAGAAACAAACATTTTTTTACTACCTCAGTGACAGATGTTTACGTAATTATACCGTTGGATAACTTCACACTTATGAAATTGCATTTTGTCGGTACTTTGTGAACTGTTCATATTTTTTCAGAACCATTGTGATACTATGAGAGCTTTGAATGATGTATTTGGTATGAGATCATGATTTTTAAGGTACGTTTGAGGTAGATGATACTATTGAAATGAGCAGAGAATATTTTTTAGGGTTTGAAATTATTGCAGAAAGCTACGACGTTTTTGAGATTTGACTGAGGTGTTATGATGTTATTTTTACGATGACGATGTGTATTATGCTGTTGAGGTATGTTTATGATCAATAAGCTGATGCTATTTAAGGAATGTGATTACGTGTTTATATGTATATGAATAATGAAAAGTAGTTAGGGACTATGGTTTGTGAAAAAGGTTGTTGGAAACCAAGAATCGTACTTTAAGAGTTATGAAATGTGTGTATATGCGTGAATGTATCACAATGCTGGCGAAAACTTTTTGGACGCTGTTATATTTATAGGATTTTGTTTCTACAGATTTGTAACCCAAATTCTTGACCTGTGAAATATATTTATATGAGACTGTCACTGTAGCGGAAACTGGTGTCATAAATATTTCGGTAAGAAAGTTCAGTGACCACCTGCACGTAATGCGTCGTGGGCACCCAGCTGAGCGGCCAGGTGTGTCAGACGCCTGGAAAAAAAAGCCATTATTGCGAGCCCTTTTCAGCGGCACAGGTAGAGAAAAAAAGGGAGGCCATTATCCTCGCTATTGACGTTTCTTTGTAGAGAGCATCGCAAAAACGACACGGTCGAACTTGAAAACATATGTTGACACTGTGGAGCTCTTAATTTATGATATTTACAGAAATGCCTAATGAAATGACGAGAAATATTTTTACATCTGCACACCTGATTCTGACAAGCGTCTTTCTATGAGAGTTGAGAGAATTTCTACTAACTTATGAAATGTCACATGACTATTGAATGATATTTTTATGCTTTGGTTTGCATAGTTGCTTATTTCTTTTGAAATCTGGTTTCCAGCTGTCTTGCAGCATTGGTTTCATAAAATAAAATTCAATGCATTTGCTAATGTGAACACTTTCTGTCAACAGATCTATTAAATAATTACTTTATGATCCACATTCTTCGAAAAAGGAGCTCTTGGAATGGAAAGAACAATAAGAAGGGACTAGTAACAGGAACTGCATACATAATTTTCTTTTCAACTACTTGGTAATTTTTTTGGTAGAGTAAGTTATTGTGATGCATCACTCTAGTGTTAAGATGTGACATAGGTATTAGACATGGCCATTTTTAGTGTAATATTTTTTCTGCTTGAGCTATGTCATGTTTAGAGATAAGTTTTTTTTTGCTGCTGCTGTTTGCCAGGCATAGTGCTACTGAATTTTAATTTGTGTTACTCTGTTAAGCCAGTTTTACTACTGATTTATTTTTCTTGTTTGCTGCTCATTGCCTTATATTAGTTATAATTTATGTTGCTTGCTTCGCCATTTGTATTTTTGATCATTGTTGTTTGTGTTAATTGTTTTGTGCTGCTGCATTGCCTCGTCCCTTAGTTTAGCATCTGAACTCAGTAGATTTAAGTTAGCTTAAGAGGGGGTAGACTATATAAGAGACTGCGTTGCGATGAATTGGAAGAAATGCATTGAGAAGTTATACAAAAAAAAGTACAGAAAGCAGGTATAGATAGGACTTTTTGGAAATAATGAAGAACAAAGGGAGATCTCCGAGAAGTAAAGAAAGTTTTGTTTGCAAAATACTGCAGTAAAACAAACCCTGTCCTTCCCTTGTGTTATCCCACTATGTGTTTGTGTACCCTTGTGTATTTGTTTTCTTCCTGTCTCTGTGTAGTTTCATAGAATTTTTTCTTCTTCTAATACTAAGCTACATTCACTATGATGAGGAATACTGTTATCCTCAAATATAATTGGCATTAATAATATGTTATTTACCTTGTAAAGATGTTTAGACATTATTTATTCTGTTTTGTTTTAATGCTCATGTGTGAAGTCGATGTTTCAATAATTATTCTGATCTTTTATGTATCTACTTATGTCATAATTCCTGTAACACTGATGTATATGTTATTTCGATTCTTTTGTAAAGCCCATATTACTACAAATGTTATCTGTATTGTTATGTTCTTTAATGATGTATTTTGTACCTTTGTAATTGTATTCTCATGTTATAATATTGTAATTGACACCAGTTCTTCAAATTAAGTATCATTTCACTGCACACGTTTCTGTTGTTCATAGTATATGGACAATATGTGAGAAGTAGGGACTGTTAGTGTTTGCACGTGTGTTAATAATTCAGCAAGGGACTGGATAACAGCATTGCTGGTTCTAAGGACAATTCCAAAAACTTTGTGAGTGCACAAGTGGTGGTTATGGACTTGCTATATTATCCGCAAGACTCTTCAATAGTGATTGTGCACCTGCACAGTCACAACGGATGGCTGCTGGCCATCTCTACAAGGACTAAAGTGGGTCTGCATCTTTGATGATCCATCAATACCATTATTTCTACAAGGACTGCAGTGGGTCTGCACCTCTGGTGGCCCACCAATACCGTAATCTCTACCAGGACTACAGTGGGTCTGCTCTGTGATGACCTACCCACCAATACTCTTCAAAACTTCGACTGACTCCGCTGTGGGTTTGCTCTGTTGCGGCCCATTACCTGTCAGCATGTCAAGAGTCAGCAATGTCTTTCCGTTGGAAGGACAACGCTACTTCTTCAAGACTGCATTGAAATCCACTACTTCTGTGTGTATTTTCTTTTACTGCTCAGACTTTGAGAAAAACACCGCAATGTGATGAATGATCAGGACTGTCTTTATAGACTGTGAGAAAATTTTAGCTTTTGACCCACATTGTACCAATAAGTGTGTGCATTTGATTTCTTTGTTATTGTAATTATGAAAAATATTTTCAAATCTGTATTGGCCACTGCCCAAACCAATTTGTAAAATTTTTTGGGGGGGCATGGGGGCTATGTAAGTAGGCTGTTTAGGTTTTTTTATTGGTAACGCCACCTCTGTATGAAAATCACTGGCTGTGCTGTGTGCAGTCTGTGGCTGCTTTTCATTGTTGTAATACTCGCCATTGTAGTGTTAGGCAGCTGGCTGTGAACAGCGCGTAGCGTTGGGCAGTTGGAGGTGAGCCGCCAGCAGTGGTGGATGTGGGGAGAGAGATGGCGGAGTTTTGAAATTTGTCATGAGCTGCTCTCTCTCTCTCTCTCTCTCTCTCTATATATATATATATATATATATATATATATATATATATATATATATATATATATGTGATATCAAGGTAAATACATTGTTTGTTCTCTATTAATATCTTTCATTTGCAAACTATCCCTATCAGTAGTTAGTGCCTTCCATAGTTTGAATCTTTTATTTAGCTGGCAGTAGTGGCGCGCTGTATTGCAGTAGTGGGAGAAACCAAGATTTTTGTGAGGTAAGTGATTTGTGAAAAGTACAGGTTAATGTTAGTCAGGGCCATTCTCTTGTAGAGATTATTGAAAGTCAGATTGCGTTGCGCTAAAAATATTGTGCATCAGTTTAAGCACAGTCCTGTAAAATTGTTCAAAAGGGGACGTTTCAGGCTTCTACCAGTTTTTCCATTCATCTGTAAAGAATTTGCGTTAGTGTTTTGCAGCCGTGACTTATTAAACTGATAGTTCGGTAATTTTCGCATCTGTCAATACCTGCTTTCTTTGGGATTGGAATTATTATAATCTTCTTGAAGTCTGAGGGTATTTCGCCTGTCTCATATATCTTGCTCACCAGACGGTAGAGTTTTGTTAGGACTGGCTCTCCCAAGCCTGTCAGTAGTTCTAAATGTTGTCTAGTCCCGGGGCCTTGTTTCGACTCAGGTCCTACAGTGCTCTGTCAAACTCTTCACGCAGTATCATATCTCCCATTTCATCTTCATCTACATCCTCTTCCATTTCTATAATATTGTCCTCAAGTACATCGCCCTTGTATAAACCCTCTATATACTCCTTCCACCTTTCTGCTTTCCCTTCTTTGCTTAGAACTGGGCTTCCATCTGAGCTCTTGATATTCATGCAAGTGGTTCTCTTTTCTCCAAAGGTCTCTTTAATTTTCCTGTAGGCGGTATCTATCTTACCCCTGGTGAGACAAGCCTCTACGTCCTTACATTTGTCCTCTAGCCATCCCTGCTTAGCCATTTTGCACTTCCTGTCGATCTCATTTTTGAGACATTTGTATTCCTTTTTGCCTGCTTCATTTAATGCATTTTTATATTTTCTCCTTCCATCAATTAAGTTCAATATTTCTTCTGTTACCCAAGGATTTCAAGCAGCCCTCTTTTTTACCTACTTTATCCTCTTCTGCCTTCACTATTTCATCCCTCAAAGCTGCCCATTCTTCTTCTACTGTATTTCTTTCCCCCATTCCTGTCAACTGTTTCCTTATGCTCTCCATGAAACTCTGTACAACCTCTGGTTCTTTCAGTTTATCGAGATCCCATCTCCTTAAATTCCCACCTTTTTGCGGTTTCTTCAGTTTTAATCTACAGTTCATAACCAATAGATTGTGTTCAGAGTCCACATCTGCCCTTGGAAATGTCTTGCAATTTAAAACTTGGTTCCTAAATCTCTGTCTTACCATTATATAATCTATCTGAAACCTGTCAGTATCTCCAGGCTTCTTCCATGTATACAACCTTCTTTTATGATTCTTGACCCAAGTGTTAGCTATGATTAAGTTGTGCTCTGTGCAAAATTCTACCAGGCGGCTTCCTCTTTCATTTCTCTCCCCCACTCCATATTCACCCACTATCTTTCCTTCTCTCCCTTTTCCTACTCTCGAATTCCAGTCACCCATAACTATTAAATTTACGTCTCCATTCACTACCTGAATAATTTCTTTTATCTCATCATACATTTCATCAATTTCTTCATCATCTGCAGAGCTAGTTGGCATATAAACTTGTACTACTGTAGTAGGCATGGGCTTCGTGTCTATCTTGGCCACATTAATGCGTTCACTATGCTGTTTGTAGTAGCTTACCCACACTCCTATTTTTTTACTCATTATGAGGTATAAAATAAATGAATAAAAATGGGTTCAGTGTGGATCAAACACACGTTCGCAAACTATCATTCTCTGCTTCAGACTACTTTTTTTTAATTCCACAAAAACAAAAATGGCTAGTTTACATTGAAATGACATAAATAAGGCGACAGATAATTGCAGTCATAAATTACAGTATTCAAAGAATGAGGAATGATATTCACTCGTCCATAGTGCCAGCGCAACTATTGTTGATTAAAAACCATCCTCATACCCTATACTTGCACAATACGCCACACAGTTTCAACAAAAAAAAAAAAAAATACTGACCTGGTAATGTGAGCAACGTAGCACTCGTAAGTGTTGATGTTCCATCAGGGCATGTGCTGGAGAAAATAGACAGCTGCGCCATTTTTCGACGCTGGTTTCTAGATATCGCAGAAAGAGTGCTACAAATTATGTTTTCACCTGTTAGCAGCACATGCTCTAAGAGAAATGGCGTAATTTTAGTCGGACTTCCGGATCACGATCGAGGAGAAATGGCGTAATTTTAGTGCGATTTCCGGCTTGCATTCGATGCGAAATGACATATTTTAGTGCGGTATTTGCAGTGTGCTGTAGCACATTGGTGCATGATAACTGGCCGCCACTTGCGAATAATATAACGTTCACGCAAATTGAATCGACACTCAGCGTGGTGGCTGATGGGAGCGATCGTAAAGGTATTTCCCATTTTTGGTCGACCCCATCAGCCACCATGCCAAGCGTCAAGTTAGTTTGTGCGGACATCAGCTTACAGATGGCCAGGCATTCAGTGTGCAGATTCGATTCCGCTCTATCACGTCTCCCTGACTTCCGAGCTAGTTTTTATACTCAACGCCAGGCAAGGGCAACCTTTGGTGGCCGCAGGCCTGATTCACGTACTGAAGATCGGCCGCCTCGTCACGTGACGCGACATTAGCGCTCCTAGCGCAAAAGTCAAAACCACAGCGCCTGTGACGCTAATGTTTATGGAGTAACGCAGCGATATGAGTGGCACCTCTTTCCCGACACGCCACGTCAACAAATTACGTCTCAAAACACTCGTTTTTTAGATTAAATTCACTTTATGTTCACCTCATCTTCAGATGTTTACATTTGTTTACACGTTGCGAACATATCTTCTTTACTTACGACGTTTTACAATAGCTGTCTTGCAAAATTCTGCAACGCCCTTAGTAAAGAAACACTGCACATGGCAAATAATTGTAAACATCTGAAACGGGATGCTAGCAATCTTGAAATGTCGCCATGGAAAAATACACTCCTGGGAATCGAAAAAAGAACACATTGACACCGGTGTGTCAGACCCACCATACTTGCTCCGGACACTGCGAGAGGGCTGTACAAGCAATGATCACACGCACGGCACAGCGGACACACCAGGAACCGCGGTGTTGGCCGTCGAATGGCGCTAGCTGCGCAGCATTTGTGCACCGCCGCCGTCAGTGTCAGCCAGTTTGCCGTGGCATACGGAGCTCCATCGCAGTCTTTAACACTGGTAGCATGCCGCGACAGCGTGGACGTGAACCGTATGTGCAGTTGACGGACTTTGAGCGAGGGCGTATAGTGGGCATGCGGGAGGCCGGGTGGACGTACCGCCGAATTGCTCAATACGTGGGGCGTGAGGTCTCCACAGTTCATCGATGTTGTCGCCAGTGGTCGGCGGAAGGTGCACGTGCCCGTCGACCTGGGACCGGACCGCAGCGACGCACGGATGCACGCCAAGACCGTAGGATCCTACGCAGTGCCGTAGGGGACCGCACCGCCACTTCCCAGCAAATTAGGGACACTGTTGCTCCTGGGGTATCGGCGAGGACCATTCGCAACCGTCTCCATGAAGCTGGGCTACGGTCCCGCACACCGTTAGGCCGTCTTCCGCTCACGCCCCAACATCGTGCAGCCCGCCTCCAGTGGTGTCGCGACAGGCCTGAATGGAGGGACGAATGGAGACGTGTCGTCTTCAGCGATGAGAGTCGCTTCTCCCTTGGTGCCAATGATGGTCGTATGCGTGTTTGGCGCCGTGCAGGTGAGCGCCACAATCAGGACTGCATACGACCGAGGCACACAGGGCCAACACCCGGCATCATGGTGTGGGGAGCGATCTCCTACACTGGCCGTACACCACTGGTGATCGTCGAGGGGACACTGAATAGTGCACGGTACCTCCAAACCGTCATCGAACCCATCGTTCTACCACTCCTAGACCGGCAAGGGAACTTGCTGTTCCAACAGGACAATGCACGTCCGCATGTATCCCGTGCCACCCAACGTGCTCTAGAAGGTGTAAGTCAACTACCCTGGCCAGCAAGATCTCCGGATCTGTCCCCATTGAGCATGTTTGGGACTGGATGAAGCGTCGTCTCACGCGGTCTGCACGTCCAGCACGAACGCTGGTCCAACTGAGGCGCCAGGTGGAAATGGCATGGCAAGCCGTTCCACAGGACTACATCCAGCATCTCTACGATCGTCTCCATGGGTGAATAGCAGCCTGCATTGCTGCGAAAGGTGGATATACACTGTACTAGTGCCGACATTGTGCATGCTCTGTTGCCTGTGTCTATGTGCCTGTGGTTCTGTCAGTGTGATCATGTGATGTATCTGACCCCAGGAATGTGTCAATAAAGTTTCCCCTTCCTGGGACAATGAATTCACGGTGTTCTTATTTCAATTTCCAGGAGTGTAGATGCCCATAGAAGCAACTGGTTGCAGTTAATCCACTTGCAGTGATCTAATGCTTCCGCAACGAACAAGAACTGTTTACTAATGTTAATACGAGAAAGTATACAAAAACAAAATACAGCAGTGAGGTAGGTGATTCCAGTCGACAAACAATTAGAAGTTCTGATCAAATGGTTCAAATGGCTCTGAGCACTATGCGACTTAACTTCTGAGGTCATCAGTCGCCTAGAACTTAGAACTAATTAAACCTAACTAACCTAAGGACATCACACACATCCATGCCCGAGGCAGGATTCGAACCTGCGACCGTAGCGGTCGCCCGGCTCCAGACTGTAGCGCCTAGAACCGCACGGCTACTCCGGCCGGCTAGAAGTAACTTTGAGCGTTTTGACCACAGACAGGTCATTCGAGTGCTTGAAATTTACTATTAATATCCGTAAACACTATCAGAAACCATTTTTTAAATATTTGTCCAAAACTAATGTTGATGAGTGATCGCTGTAATATCCGAATGTGCGTCCTGGACGGAATACAGCGCGAGTGCATAGCTCTCTCCTACAAATTTCTTCCGAGGGCCGGATTGAAACCAGTCGGATACTTTACGCTACACGAGCGCGTTAACAGAATATTGCAATATTCCCAGAAAGTTTCTTTCAAATGAACAACTTCCTATTCTACTTCCAATGAGAGGGTCCCGTAAGAACAGGTTCCCTGTAATAAGGTAGCAAGACTTCGATCTTAATAATGGAAAATCCTTAGTAATGCATGACTCTGGTTGAAGACAACTGTTGCGACTGAGGCTTTTAGTTATAAGCAATAAAACAAGACCATGTCGTTGGAAGAGCCATTGGCAGGAGGAGAAAGTAAATGAGGCATTGGAAAAATTCTGGTTTTTGCCTCGAACCACCACGAGTGGAATTCGTTCCTCATTCCCATATCTGATTTCAGTGGTTTCTTTAGATAATTCTAGACTCCGCATCATATTAAATCCTCTCCAAGCAAATGTGAGTTTACTGGAAGGAACAACCACGAAAATTGACTTTATCCGCATGTTCGACAAGAAATTACGATTGAATACTTTGTAACAATGTTTTATATATATTTCTACTTATAAGTACGAGGGCTGGAACTTTAATAATGGGAAATATTTATTCACAACCGATAAAAAAGAGTTACATGTTTGCACCTGCTACTGTCATTCAAAGTAGTCACCAGCGTTGTGTAGAACCCGTTGCCAGCGATGTGGAAGGCGTAATATACCGTTAGCATAGCCTGTTCTGTTGATGGTGCGAATGGAGCGGTCTACTGCCTGTCGAATCTCTGGAACAGTTCTGAAGCGAATGCCACGAAGTGGTTCCTTTATTTTCGGAATCAAATCAAAGTCACGAGGGGAGTATGGTGAATGGTACAGTAGTTCCCAGTCCCATCGACCGAACAGAGCAGCCACAGCTTGCGCTGTATGCGACCCTGCATTGTCGTGCAAAATGATGGGTGCGCAGAAAGTGTTGCCGCTTCTTTCGCAAAGCTGGTCGCAGGTGATGCTCCAAAAACGAACAGTAATACTGTGCGTTGACGGTCTGCCGTGGAGGGACGTAATGCTTTAGGGTAACACCATCACAGTCGTACACGACAATCATCATAACTATCACCAGACTGGGCTCTGACGCACTTTCGACTTTCGTGGCGACCCATAATGACGCCATTGGTTGGACTGACATTTCAGTTTTGGCTCGTACAATGTGCCTCATGTCTCATCCAGTGTTATGATACGGCGTAAGAAAGCCTCTCCTTCGTGCTCATAGTGCTCCAAGTGCGTCTGAGCATTGTCGTAACGCATCCATTTCTGCATTTCCGTCAAGTCATGCGGAACCCATCGTGATGCAATTTTTCGCATCCCCAGGCGTTCCTTCAGGATGCGAAGCACAGTCGTATGTGCTAATCCGGTTTCGTGGGCGAGCTCACGAATGGTATGGCGTCGATCACTGTCCACTAACGCGGCAACAGCATGCACTTCTTCTTCAGAGATACTACCATGACCTGCCCGATGCATGTCTGCCACAGTTTACCTACCTTCGTTGATGGCTTTTACCCAACGTGCCACTGTTCTGTACGGCAATGCCGATTCCCCGCACGCCACTTGAAGACCTTGATGACACTGTCGTGCTGTACGACCTCTGGCAGATTCAATCTTAATCCAACTCCGTTATTCCTAATTCGAAAACATAGTGACACCGTTACGTTAGACCGCTCGCTCACAAGTGACTTGTGTTTCCTCGATTGTGCGCACGCCGGTGACGTGGCACGGGCTAGTCCATTTGCTCGGAGGTAAGGTAGGTATGTCAGCAATGTGTGCTATCAGCGACAATAGTAGATTGCATTGCATAGCGTCTCCACAGCAGTGTTGCCACTATTTAAGTTCCAACCTGCGTAATTTCTTAAATGTCAGTAATTTCATGGACACTTTCCAGTCAACTGCAGTAAAGCAGTGTTGATTTGATTTTAAACTTTTATGAGAGCAAAAGTTATGCCTTGTTGCTGAAATACCTGAGTGCATGTCCCACGGCACATTCTGCTCGATGAATAAAATTCCTGTGCGAGAGTTACCGCGTGTGCGATAGGCTCATGCAGAATCACACATACAAATACATAGATGCAATTGTATCCGTTTCTAACATGACATCTAATAAAAACAATATTTCAATATGAAATGCTGTACTCTGCGGAAGAGTAAGACTGCTTGAATTACCACAGCACCTTAATCATCCAAACGCTAAGGCCGGCTACAGTCGCTTCAGCACGATTCCTCGCAATAGACGGCGGAGCAAATGAATAACTAAAAGAATAACCGAGGAACTGTATAAGCCTCAGTCAGTTACTTCTCTCCTTAATTTGGTGCTATTGAAGATAAAACGTTTGGTCATTTAAGCGTAATTAAAAATGAGTTAAGGGACTCGGAGTACAATAGTTTACCTACAGCTGGCATTCCATTCTGAACGCAACTTCTTGTCGGTTAAAGGATAATACAGTGGAATCCACACTGACATTCCAGAAACAAAAACTACTTTTCGCCTCAGAGAAAAAGCTTTTCCTTTGTGCTATGAGGTTCATAATTCATCTTAAAGTGGCAATCGTTAACACTGTCCCCTGCCCGAAATTGTTAGTACGAACAACTGTGAGGTATTTTTGTCTCTTATTATTTCGCTACAGAACTGAATTACTGTCAACCAAACAATTCTCTTTACATTCATAGCAAATTATATATGGCCCGTTTATTACTGCACCAATTACATTCAGTTACGTGAGGTCACATTCGAAAGGAGAAAAACCAAAATTTTGTATCCTATCAGATAAGCTTCACAGAAGATATAGTCTTCCTGATATGATTTAAGTCAAGTTACGAATATTATCTGGACAAGGAAAGGTGTGTAATATAACTTAGAGAATTGGTGATAGTATTCCTGCTTTAATATGAGCACCCGCGCTAAGTGGGAGAGGTGCTTTGTTGTGCCCTATTCTTTAAGGCAATTTTTTGAGATATACCGACGGTAAAGTGTTCCTCTTTGGCATGCTAATGTAAAAGGCGTCACTAATCCAACTACGTGCAAATCCGTGCAGGCTGCGCATTTATTCGCTTATATTTAAGTGTATAAGCCCACATCCGAGAAAATTACCTGTATCAGATAAATTTGCACCGATAACTTAGTATCAAATAATTCACGCAAAATTTAATTGTACTTTTCGTATTTGTATAATTATTCTGCATGTGGTGTGATATATTGTAGCGTTTATTTTTGTGCATTGGGTGCCGCGGAAAACGTATTTTGTGCTATGGTATCAGTTCTAGTCGACATTTGTGCTTCATACACCTTAATTGTTTATCCTCGCTCAAAGACTCGTCCGTCCCAAATTTCAAAGTAAATAAACGCGAACAGACGTACATTTTTTACAAATTTAGGAAGTTATTAGTGTTGCTCATAATACACTCCTGGAAATTGAAATAAGAACACCGTGAATCCATTGTCCCAGGAAGGGGAAACTTTATTGACACATTCCTGGGGTCAGATACATCACATGATCACACTGACAGAACCACAGGCACATAAACACAGGCAACAGAGCATGCACAATGTCGGCACTAGTACAGTGTATATCCACCTTTCGCAGCAATGCAGGCTGCTATTCTCCCATGGAGACGATCGTAGAGATGCTGGATGTAGTCCTGTGGAACGGCTTGCCATGCCATTTCCACCTGGCGCCTCAGTTGGACCAGCGTTCGTGCTGGACGTGCAGACCGCGTGAGACGACGCTTCATCCAGTCCCAAACATGCTCAATGGGGGACAGATCCGGAGATCTTGCTGGCCAGGGTAGTTGACTTACACCTTCTAGAGCACGTTGGGTGGCACGGGATACATGCGGACGTGCATTGTCCTGTTGGAACAGCAAGTTCCCTTGCCGGTCTAGGAATGGTAGAACGATGGGTTCGATGACGGTTTGGATGTACCGTGCACTATTCAGTGTCCCCTCGACGATCACCAGTGGTGTACGGCCAGTGTAGGAGATCGCTCCCCACACCATGATGCCGGGTGTTGGCCCTGTGTGCCTCTGTCGTATGCAGTCCTGATTGTGGCGCTCACCTGCACGGCGCCAAACACGCATACGACCATCATTGGCACCAAGGCAGAAGCGACTCTCATCGCTGAAGACGACACGTCTCCATTCGTCCCTCCATTCACGCCTGTCGCGACACCACTGGAGGCGGGCTGCACGATGTTGGGGCGTGAGCGGAAGACGGCCTAACGTTGTGCGGGACCGTAGCCCAGCTTCATGGAGACGGTAGCGAATGGTCCTCGCCGATACCCCAGGAGCAACAGTGTCCCTAATTTGCTGGGAAGTGGCGGTGCGGTCCCCTACGGCACTGCGTAGGATCCTACGGTCTTGGCGTGCATCCGTGCGTCGCTGCGGTCCGGTCCCAGGTCGACGGGCACGTGCACCTTCCGCCGACCACTGGCGACAACATCGATGTACTGTGGAGACCTCACGCCCCACGTGTTGAGCAATTCGGCGGTACGTCCACCCGGCCTCCCGCATGCCCACTATACGCCCTCGCTCAAAGTCCGTCAACTGCACATACGGTTCACGTCCACGCTGTCGCGGCATGCTACCAGTGTTAAAGACTGCGATTGAGCTCCGTATGCCACGGCAAACTGGCTGACACTGACGGCGGCGGTGCACAAATGCTGCGCAGCTAGCTCCATTCGACGGCCAACACCGCGGTTCCTGGTGTGTCCACTGTGCCGTGCGTGTGATCATTGCTTGTACAGCCCTCTCGCAGTGTCCGGAGCAAGTATGGTGGGTCTGACACACCGGTGTCAATGTGTTCTTTTTTCCATTTCCAGGAGTGTACTTACATAGAAAACGGGCGTTTGTGATTTACAATTACTGTAGCACATGTAACACATGAAATACCCAACATTTCGTGTTACATCGGCAAGTGAAGAGGACGGTTTTTAATCTTATTATCAACTTCCAGGAACTGAAGAATGTCTAATTGATATTGAAGTCTGTTTATGACAGTGTTTGGTTGTTAGCCGTTTTACATAGGCGCTGTGTCATCTGCAAATTGCGCTAACTGTATGTTCTGTAGTTTTGTGAGATCACTCACATATATGGTGAACAGAACGGGCGAAAGTATAGAGCCTTGCGGAATTAAATCGGTCTGTGTATTACTGTTCAATATTTCTCCATTGATTTGTACATAATACCTTGTGTCTGTAAAAAAATCTCTATGATTTTTATATAGCGCTCCAGTAGGTCTGTATTGACTTTCAGTTTTGTGATTAGTTTATCTCTCCAAACTTTATCGAACGCTTTTTCTATATGAAGCAATATAGCAGTTGTGTACTTTGAGCTATTGTTATCATAAGCTAGGTATTCCAATATGCAGAGGAGCTGTATCTCTGCTGAAAGATATGCCGGCGAGTGAATGATCTCACAAAACTACAGAACATACAGTTAGCGCAGTTTGCAGATAACATATGTTCATATGCGAATTGTTTGGAGTGTATGATATTATCATCCGATAATGGTAGGATTTCTCCAAATGATGCAAATAACCTTACACCGAAGTGGCAAGAGTCATGGGACAGTGATACGCACATATACAGGTGGCGGTAGTACCATGTACACGAGGTATTGAAGGGCAGTGCATTGATGGAGCTGTCATTTTCACTCAGATGACTCATGATAATACTTTCCAACGTGATTATGGCTGCACGACAGAAATTAACAGCTTTAAATGCCAATGGAGTTGAAAGTAGATGCATGGGACATTCCATTTCTGAAATCGTTAGAGAATTCCATATCCTGAGATCCACAGTGTCAAGAGTGTGCCGAAAATATCAAATTTCAGGCATTATCTCCTACCATAGATAATGCAGTGGCCGATGGCCTTCACTCAACGACGACTTTCGGAATTAAACTGCTATGGAGGTAGCATAGCCCAATATTCCTACAGGGGACTTCCAATGGCTTGTTGAGGCCATGACATGTTGAGTTGCTGCATGCTGGGCTAAAGGAGGTCTGACATGATATTAGGAGGTATCTCATGACTTTTGTCACTTTATTGTATAGGCCTGTAGCTCTTTGGATCTTTGAGGTCTTTGGCTGGTTTGAGAAGTGGCATTTTCCATTTGGAGGGGAAATATTGATTAATTATCCAGCTATTTTAATTCTAGTTTGCAATACTAGAGGCTTCTGTAGTAGTTGTTTGACATAGTCGTTAGTTACAACATGAAGTCCAGGTGATGAGTTGGTACTGAGGTTCTTGGTGATTTATTTTAGGTTGTGTGGTGTGGTCAGTTCCAGCTGGTGTCTGCTTCTGGCGCTGGATATTTGGTTGGCTGATTCTACTGTTGTGTTGTCCTCAATTTGGTCATTTAGGAAATAGTTTAGATTAATAATATTTTATTTTTAGAACACTGTGTTGTATAATTCGCCCATTTCCAGGGGATCAGACATGTGTCTAATGTTGTTCAGTAGAGCCCTTTTTTGTGTTACTGTGTTTCACAAGATGCGGATAAGTTGCTATTCGTCTCATGATCGTGGTTGTAGGGTTGACGTTCGGTCTACCCACAGTTGAAGGGCTTATTTCAATAGTGGTACAAGTCCATTTTTGTTCATTCTGAGATACAGAGTCCTAAAGTTAAATGAGCGCTGAAAACGAAAGTATATATACTTGAATGTTTCTAGTACGTTCAGAACATACAGTTAGCGCAGTTTGCAGATAACATATGTTCATATGCGAATTGTTTGGAGTGTATGATATTATCATCCGCTAATGGTAGTCGGACTCGTGCCAGTAGTATTTCTTCAAGGATTTCTCCAAATGATGCTAATAGCCTTACACTGAAGTGGCAAAAGTCATGGACAGTGATACACACATATTCAGATGGTGATAGTATCATGTACATGAGGTATTGAAGGGCAGTGCATTGATGGAGCTGTCATTTTCACTCAGATGATTCATGATAATACTTTCCTACGCGATTATGGCAGCACAACAGAAATTAACAGCTTTGAATGCCAAATGGAGTTGAAGATAGATGCATGAGACATTCCCCTTCTGAAATCTATAGAGATTCCATATTCTAAGATCCACAGTATCAAGAATTTGTCGAAAATATCAAATTTCAGGCATTATCTCTTACCATGGAAATGCAGTGGCCAATGGCCTTCACTCAACGACGACTTTCGCAATTATATACGGCTATGGAGGCAGCATAGCTCAATATTCCTTGTTGAGTCCATGACGTGTTGAGTAGCTTCATGTTGGGCAAAAGGAGGTCTGACATGATATTAGGAGGTATCCCATGACTTATGTCACTTTAGTGTATAGGCCTGTAGCTCCTTGGATCTTTGAGGTCTTTGGCTGGCTTGAGAAGCGGCATTTTCCATTTGGAGGGGAAATATTGATTAATTAGCTAGCTATTTTAATTCTAATTAGCAATGCTAGAGGCTTCTGCGGTAGTTGTTTGACATAGTCGTTAGTTACAACATCAAGTCCAGGTGATGAGTTGGTACTGGGGTTCTTGGTGATTTGTTTTCAGGTTATGTGGTGTGCTCAGTTCCAGCTGGTGTCTGCTTCCGGCGTTGGATATTTGATTGGCTGATTCTACTCTTGTGTTGTCCTCAATTTGGTCATTTAGGAAATAGTTTAGATTAATAATATTTTATTTTTAGAACGCTGTGTTGTATAATTAGCCCGTTTTCATGGGGTCAGATGTGTGTCTAATGTTGTTCAGTAGAGTCCTTTTTGGTTTTCCTGTGTTTCGTAAGATGCGGGTAAGTTGCTATTCATCTCGTGATCGTAGTTGTAAGGTTGTTGTTCGGTCTACCCACAGTTCAGAGTGCTTCATTTCTCTTCCGTAAACTTGGTTATGGGTTCATTGCTATTGTTTCTGGTTCTTCTTTTTAAACAAATATTTAAGGTCTTGGAGTGCAGGCGAAAATGCTTTTTAGTATGAATTCTCAAAAGCTGTTATTGCTGAAGCTTGCCTGGCTGCGCTTTTGATTTTAGATTGTTTGGTCAGTAAGTTCCGTTGTGTTGATGTTTTCTGTTGGTCTAATATTGTTATTTAGCCAACGTTGGTACTGACCCCAATCTTCTGTTGTTTTTGTTCATGCCATTGCTGGATATACTGTTCGTGAAATGCGGCCGAGAAACGGGTAGTGATCTGATGTCAAATCATTGAGATATAGGCTGGTGTTCTTGACGATTGCTATTTCCAACACATCTGGTCTGTGGTTCTGTATTATGGCTATATATATTAGTTCTTTTGGTCCAGTAGTCATTGCTTGGAGCCGTTCTTCAACGTCGTGAAGCCGCCTTCCTCTTGCCTTCTCTTGACATGACTTCTATGATATGTGCTTCGCATTTAGACCTCCGCAATGTAAGATTTTGTCGAACTCTGAATAGCGTGATGAGATCAACGACTTAGAAAACAATTCCTGGTCGTAAGTAGGCGCTATCAACGTAATTTTCTCATTAGATATTTCTGTCGTTCCTGCTGCTGCTTCCAGGGACGTTAGCTGTGGAACGGTTTTACAATTGCGTGTGAGTGAGGACCACAAAAATATTGCGGTACCTCCCCTATACTGTTAGTGCGATAGCCAATCATGTTTTTAATTTTGAATTCCTGGATTAGCCTTCAGTGCATTCCTGATATCAACATAACATAGATTCTATTGCATTCAATGAAATCTGTGGCCTCTTGTTTCTTATTCTTTATGCCATTTGGATTGTATATGCAAAATGTTAGACTTTTTCCTGGTTGATGCATATAATCCATTACTCGTCAGAGAAGATCATCACTGTACCCTCTATCAAGATATTTTTTGAGAGGTGAATTGTTGAACTTTCTTGCTATGCCTGTTATTGTAGCTCTAAGATTGCTTTTCTTGAAGAAGGAGACAATATATCCCAATTCGGAGTGTGCATTTATAATTTTTGATAATCCCAGGGCTTCTTCATATTGTTGGTTTTGTCTGAACTGACGAATGTCTTTTCTTTTAAGAACATAAAATGGTTAGTGAACAGCAGAAGGCCTTTTGTAGAAAGACGTCGTATATCTAGTCAACAACGTGATGTTTTGTTCACTACACTCCTATTCAAAGTAGTAAACGTGAAACGTTGGAAAGTTGTATGAGATACAGTACTGGTATTATTTACCAGACCATATACGCCACCACAACTTTAGCTGAAGGAAAAACCATACAAACGTGATAATAAAACTTCAAAAGCAATAAAACTGTTTCTTGACACTAAAAGAAACCAATTCCACAATTACTGTTGCTACATCTGGGTCAAAAGCGTCAAGAATCTTCGACACATTCGCTTTTGAAGCAAAAGTAAATACATTTACAAAAAAATATTTGTGTATTAGAAAGTCGAGCGAAGTGTAAGAATGGACAGACAGCAACATAAGTAAATGTTTGAATATGTGTTTGTATCTCTTGCTTTCCAGCAGATTAAGCTGCAGTTATGCACAGATTCGAAAGTATTTTTTCGTGAATGACTTGTGGCTTATGTCACTGAAGCAATGTGAGTCTGCTGTTTTTACATTTATTTCACGATAATTCACATCTCTTGATAATTTACTTATACTCGGAACACAAAAATATGGTAATTCGTTAATGAAGTATGAAAATAATTAAAAACAAACACTTCCTCGCCGCTAGGGGCAATAGCATCATTCCAGCTGTTAGACGATAACAGTTTTCACACCAGTGAGTGTCGCGACTGCACATGGTAGATTGAGCTTCTGAAGAGCTATTGGCACTGTACTACCACTCCACCGGCGTTTTAGGTAATTAACCTATATCAGTATGTAGATGCCCAATCAAGACTGTAAACTATCTTTTGTTGAGCAAGGATTTTTATTGACGCTAAATTATGACCCTACAGTAGGGTGACCAAATTATTTTCGGTGAAAACCGGGACACATTCACCCGGGTGCCAATGGACACCTCATTCCACATGTACTCAGGTTTAATTTTAAATATTAATGTTTTGTTGATACATTTTGTTAACCCGATTATTTTAACTAATAAGAGGACACAAAAGATTGACATAATCTAGATTATCTGTACAATTAATGACATTTAATAAACGTATACACTAATAAAGAAATGTATTACGATTTTACAAAATTTTACAGCCATTCAACTTTTAATCAATTAATATTAACATTAGCTTTAATATTACTAAGCACTTGTAGATGGAATTGACTTTCCTTGGAGGAAAGGGTATTTTTCACTGCCTCCAGTCTTCTTGATCATGTCTTTGTTCTTTGAGATACAGTGATAAAACTCGGCACAATCCATTTTGTAGTTGTACAGGATCTGCAGGATTGCTTCAAGAGAGTCCACATCCATTCTGTTTCTTCCATCAGTCCACTGGATATTCATGAACGAAAATATTCTTTCCACATTGGCATTATGGGCTGGGATTGCAAATAAATACCTTGCAATTATTACCAACTCAGAGTAATGCTGAAGACAGTCACAGCTTTTAAAAAAAACTCACCCACTTCTCATGACATTCAAAGGGTGTTTTTTTTTCATCATTCCACTTGTGAAGACTTTCTTCAACAAAATTTGTCAGTATGCCGAAACTGATCAAAGAGAATGGAATCATCGATTTCAATCTCTTTACTCTCCAAATAAGAAACTGTCTCTTCAACACTTTCCCATTTTGGCACTCTCTTCAGTAACATCCAATCAAACACCGGCGATGAGGGTAAATATGAGGCGCTCCACTTCCTGAGATATTCTACACAAGTGTCATAAAACTTGTTAACTTCTTCCCTAAAACTCCTTTCCGCTGCTTCTGATACTTCTGCTCTTTTAAGGACAGATTTAACATTAAAAGAAATGAACTGCTGTTCTCTCCTCTTAGTAACAGTTTCCAGAGTATTATTCAAAACATCATTTACCTCTATTACACTTCCGTGCTTCCCTCAATTTCCTTTATTCCATGCTGCAAAGTGCTAAGCTGACTGTGAATGAACCATAAGTAGGCTTCACTTAAAGGGTTACTGAAAAACTGAACCAATATTTTGGGGGCTTTGTCTTCATTTAGGAAAAAACCTTTTAACGGTTCAAACAGGTGGATTATTCTTTCAACTACTGGAAACAGTGATAACCAGCGAGTTTTCGAGTGACACATTACATTCATATATTCAGTTCCCACATAATCACAGAGCTCCTTAAGCCTCTCTGTTCTAACAGTATATATGTAAAAGTGTGAGTATACCTTCATGACGATAGTTTCAACATCACAGCTTAAACTGTCAGCAGATGTCTGCACGCTATTGTGTAAAACATGTGCAGGGCACACACAATGTTGCCTTTAATTTGGTAAATACGTTGCATTTGCCTTGTCTTTTTAAACCACCAAAGTTTGTGTTGGTGTTGTCTCCACAAAATGCCACTCATTTATTTTCCTCAAGATTAAACATTTCGATAGTGTTCATACAAAATCTTGAAATTTCGTCAGATGTTTCATTAGGTAGGGAACTCACCTTCAAAAGTTTGCTCTGAATTCCCTGATTAATTTCGAAAAACTGAACAACAAACGGAAATATTTTAGTGGCCTTATGATTGCTGGCATCAGTGGATATCCCGTAGAAAGAAGACTTTTTGATGTATCCAAGGCTTTCCTTTACACTCTGGGGAGCAATAACTCCTTTCACCAAGGCTGACACTTTAGTTCTTGCTGAACTAAACTTTTTTGCAATGGAAGAATCATCAAACATAATGCTGTTAAGCTTATTAGTACAATCACTAGATCTATAAGTTTGGTGATGTTTTACCGTGTGGTAGGCTAGTGTAAGCTCGGCTGCTCGAACTTTCGTCTCTTCACTTGACTGATGTTTCAAAAAATAATGTTGTAGAGTTTTACTGCAGCTCGGTGCACTGTATCTGTTAATGTGTTTCTTTGACCTGATGTGATCAACTATGTCGGAACGTCCACCATGACTTATACTAATAAAACAGTTACATACGGAACACTCTGCTTCGTAATCAAACCGACCTTGTTTAATGAAATTCCATTCCTTGGAATAACAGTCACTGAACTTGCAGGCACGTTTCGGCATTGCGTTTCACAGTATTGCAGCAATAATACCACTAATATGAGAAAAAACTATTGCAGTTTGTCTGACAAAACATCAACTACTATACTGTTCTGACAATGAGTGTGTGAGTAAGTGGCGCGACAATCGGACGGTTTCATAGCTCTGTTACAATTATACAACTTGCTACTTGTTGGCCAAAGTACCGCTCAAAGTAAATTATTGCCTGAGTGTATCAATACTGATACTGTGATTACTAGTATGGGACAATGGAGGTTTTAGACAAATAAGGTAAAATATATTAATTTCTTGTGTTGTATTTCCTTTAATATAGCGAAATCCCAAAAATTTGAGAAAGTTTCACGGAATGTATTTAAAAACTAAATTCCGGGACTTTTGAGCGCCCCGAAACAAATTTTCGGGCCACCGGAACACAGGGATGAAAATCGGGACAATCCCGGTTTTCCGGGACGTTTGGTCACCCTACCCTACAGTCTTCAAAATGGTGGTGGAATAGTGATGCTGTAATTTAATTTTGTGACCAGGTGAGATAAGTACATAATGGAAGTCAAAGTTACCATAAGATCTGTAGTTTATTACAAACCCTCGCACAAAATGTGTGCAATAGTTGCACTGAAGTACAACACGAACATGTTTAACATCTAATTCACTGACAAATTATCGCAAGAAAATGGAACACTTACAAGCAACTAAGGCTGGCGGAGCTTCAAGACAAGGAACCGATAGGTAGGTTAGTACATTATATACACACTGATCCGTTTCCGCGATCTGACGACAGTGATTGCCAAAATTTGAATTCGCAAAATTACGCATGCCATAAGGGCGTCTTCCTCCCACTCATTAACACTCATCGCTTATTGAATACATTGCGACCAATACACACCGAAGCCGACTGCAGGTCTTTTTAACAGCGTCATTGTGTTATCTGCCGGTGCTGCTGTTGATGGCCACTGCGTTGGATCATGCCTGTGCAGAGCGAAATGACTACTGCTCACGCCGAATTAGAGGAATTCGACGTGATCTTCTCACTAGTAGCGAACAAAGTGTGCTTAGTTCCACCTGTTTTTCCTCTTAACATTCACCCCTTCTTCGAGAGCCACTCCTAGCCTCTCACAAGCAGTCACCCAATGACAGGCGTCGGTTCTCCTGGGGCGTTATCCCATTTCTCAATAATTTTTCAAAGCTACTACACCAGAACAGCCTAACCAATGAAATTCAGACATTTTCGCGCCATAGGCTGAAGAGTGGCAACGTCCCACACCATGTATGGAAAGAAATGAAACTATGACACGTGGGGAATCAAACACAAGTTTTTTGTTTATTTATTTGCAACAAGCTCCATTACAATATTTGTAATACTACATGTATGTATTATGTGTAGGGGGGAGGGGAGTTGTGCAGTGGTTGTGTTGTATGTTGATGAGAGAAGGGAGAAGGTGGAACCTAGTGCTGGCACATAGCCTGCTCCTTGTGAACAGCACCACTGGGGCCGCCAGGCTTAATATCCCCATCCGACAGATAGATCACCATCTACAGTGTCACATGAGACACTGCAGAGAGGTTTCGTATTGAAACTGCCGTTTGAGTCTCGTACAGATTCCCGTATGGAGGACATAGTGATAGACATTCCTGGGGTTGTGAAGCAGCTGAATGGGTTGAAAATGAATAAATCGCCAGGTCCTGATGGGATTCCAATTCGGTTTTACAGAGAGTACTCTACTGCATTGGCTCCTTACTTAGCTTGCATTTATCGCGAATCTCTTGCCCAACGTAAAGTCCAGAGTGACTGGAAAAAAGTGCAGGTGACGCCCGTATATAAGAAGCGTAGAAGGACGGATCCTCAAAATTACAGACCAAT
Organism: Schistocerca nitens; assembly: GCF_023898315.1. Taxonomy (NCBI): domain Eukaryota; kingdom Metazoa; phylum Arthropoda; class Insecta; order Orthoptera; family Acrididae; genus Schistocerca; species Schistocerca nitens. The sequence goes on along the minus strand of NC_064615.1, from coordinate 74,451,263 downwards.
GTCCTTAACATCGGTTTGTTGCAGGATTCCCGAACATATTCTCAGTTCGAATATAATGAATTTCCTTGAGACAGAGAAGTTGCTGTCCATGCATCAGCACGGCTTTAGAAAGCATCGCTCCTGCGAAACGCAACTCGCCCTTTTTTTCACATGATATCTTGCGAACCGTGGCTGAAGGGTATCAGACGGATGCCATATTCCTTGACTTCCGGAAATCGTTTGACTCGGTGCCTCACTGCAGACTCCTAACTAAGGTACGAGCATATGGGATTGGTTCCCAAGTATGTGAGTGGCTTGAGGACTTCTTAAGTAATAGAACCCAGTATGTTGTCCTTGATGGTGAGTGTTCATCGGAGGTGAGGGTATCATCTGGAGTGCCCCAGGGAAGTGTGGTAGGTCCGCTGTTGTTTTCTATCTACATAAATGATCTTTTGGATACGGTGGATAGCAATGTGCGGCTGTTTGCTGATGATGCTGTGGTGTACGGGAAGGTGTCGTCGTTGAATGACTGTAGGAGTATACAAGATGGCTTGGACAGGATTTGTGATTGGTGTAAACAATGGCAGCTAACTCTAAATATAGATAAATGTAAATTAATGCAGATGAATAGGAAAAAGAATCCCGTAATGTTTGAATACTCCATTAGTAGTGTAGCGCTTGACACAGTCACTTCGATTAAATATTTGGGCGTAACATTACAGAGCGATATGAAGTGGGACAAGTATGTAATGGCAGTTGTGGGGAAGGCGCATAGTCGTCTTCGGTTCATTGGTAGAATTATGGGAAGATGTGGTTCATCTGTAAAGGAGACCGCTTATAAAACACTAATACGACCTATTCTTGAGTACTGCTCGAGCGTTTGGGATCCCTATCAGGTCGGATTGAGGGGGACATAGAAGTAATTCAGAGGTGGGCTGCTAGATTTGTTACTGGTAGGTTTGATCATCACGCGAGTATTACGGAAATGCTTCAGGAACTCGGGTGGGAGTCTCTAGAGGAAAGGAGGCGTTCTTTTCGTGAATCGCTACTGAGGAAATTTAGAGAACCAGCATTTGAGGCTGACTGCAGTATAATTTAACTGCCGCCAACTTATATTTCGCGGAAAGACCACAAAGATAAGATAAGAGAGATTAGGGCTCGTACAGAGGCATATAGGCAGTCATTTTTCCCTCGTTCTGTTTGGAAGTGGAACAGGGAGAGAAGATGCTACTTGTGGTACGAGGTACCCTCCGCCACGCACCGTATCGTGGATTGCGGAGTATAGATGTAGATGTAGATGAAACCGAAACATTAGCACAAACTCGGGTGATAAATAATTTTATGCCACCACTTCTCCCCCCTTGCCGGCCAAATACTGGCAGTAAATTTTTTTTTAATTTTATGCCATCACCTCTCCTCCCATCGCCTGCCAAATACTGAGAGTGAAATCTTTCCCTGTCTTTAGGATTCGAACGTGCTTACCCCCATTTCGAGCGCCACCATACAAGTTTGCATTAGTGACATCGGCCACGGAGGCGGGTCATCAAGCCCAAGTGTTGCAAACTTTTCTTTAGGGATGCACACTTCTTTTTGAATTGGTGTGAAATGTTTATTCATACTTGTGTCTAGTGTTCATCAGAATGATATACTATCTCTGTTTATTATTAATATGTCTGATTCAAAGAAACAGACAGTTTTATTATGTCTTAATTAAATAAACGCCTCTTACCAGAAGAAACAATGACCAGATCCTTTAAATAAAGATACTGTGTTACAAACAAGACAAAACTCTGGAATCGATACTGTTGCCTCCAAATTTGTTGCAAGCACTTAATGACTTGTTTCTGATTGACACCTATTAGCAAGTTACATTTGTACTTATACAAACAATGACATATTTAATAATAATAAAAAGAATGACTTCAGTTCATTTCATTTATTACCATCCATTTCATTGTACACACGATACATGAGTTGTCATGTGTGGAGAGAAAGCGAAAGAGAAAGTTTACAATTTTTACCTACAAATACTTACAATAATATAAACATTTCTGTGAATCATTTATAAGTTACAGTCGCTAATTACAGATTTAATCAACAATTTTTTCACATTAGCATTCAGTCGTTTAAAAAAATTAAGACTCTCTTGACATATTTCTACAAATATCTGGTGTCTTTATACTAGTTGTAAGTGTCCTATGGTACAGCAGTAGCATGAGAAATACCTAATTTAAATAAATGTAACTGAAAAGTATTGTTGGTGTTGCTAATTAACCATTCCCCCAATGCCATAGAAACTTTGAGTAAACTTCTCTGATATCAAAAGCTTTTTGTTGTCTTGTCTGGAATAAACTATGCCCCAGTTTTCAAGATAGTAAGGAAGGAGACAAAGGGCACAACCTAAATAAACAGATGCCTAAAAACAGAGGAGCACAATTTCTTTAGACTAAACAGTGTTTCTAAAATTTATGTTCAGATATGTCTGAAAGGGCAAGTTTATAAACATTACGACTACCAGTTTTGACTTTTAGTACCGATATAGCATGCCTATGGCCTTTAAATGCGAGATCTGTTCTAAAGCTGAGGGTTGTTTACTGAGTGCAATGGGGAGACACTCGTTGGCAATTACTGCGGGAGTAAGGAGAATGCATAAATGGGTCGGTGAGCAGACTGGAGAGGTAGACGTAATTATGGCTGTAATGGAAATTTATTGGAGATTGGCGGGACATGACAAAGAGCCAGGCCCCCGCTCCCTACAGGTGGCCATTTCATGTTCCTCTAGGCCAGGAAGCACAAGAGGTAGTAATCTTGAAGACTTCGAGAATTTCTCCAACATCAGAGCTGGACTTCTCTTCAGATGAAGATGAATGCCAAACAAACTATACAGACATCATGACCCATGCAGCATCAAAATGACCAAACAGATCTTAGCAGCCATTTCGAACTGTTAACCACAAAAAAGCAACAGAAAATGGAAACAATACCTTGAAATACTATCTGCCGTCAAGAAAACCAGGGAAGTGCCTACAGGAAATAAATCTGAACCGCTTCAAACCACAGAAACAAACATTGGAGAAACTCGGCCAGGACCATCCACTTCAGCCACTGACCAGCCAGCTAAAAAAGTCAAAATTCCACCAATAACAATCAATTACGAAGGAAACTACTCTGAACTTAATGCTGCATCAGACAGAAAAAAAACTGGATCTGTGAAAGCAATATGTAAAAGTAATCAAATTAAATACCATTATGACCAAGATGATCAGAGAGCTGCACTCCAGTTCTTTAAAGAGACAAAGATGCCATTAAATACATAATATACCCATCAACAAGCAGCAGATACAGAACAGCAACTTGTTATCAAATGAATACTTCAGGAAATTCTGGAAGAGCAATTCATGAAGAACAAAAGAGTCTTAAATTCAATGTCACATGCATGCATCAATTCAAGAGACGAGACCTGCACACAAAAGAGCTCACTCACAACCTACATGTTCTGTCACACTTCCGAGAGGACCTCAGAATGACACAGTATACGATATAAAATACATCTTTAATACAAAAGTAAACGTAGAAAATTACGGATCAGAGGATGGTCCTAACACTATGAGAAGTTCTTTCATACAGCAAATTATTGTAAAATGCCGACTAGAAGTGCCAATGTGGAGACAATCACCATATTAAGAAGTGCACGCATCCTCACAACAAACCACCTAAACATGTAAATTGCAATCAATCAGGGCATCCAGTTCCTTGAGGAGGAGTGTCGTATAACAATCAAATCATACCTGCTGCCACCACAAAAAATGAGAAAACAACCACTCCAGGTCGCCAACAACATTGCTGTTCCAAACAGAAGCCTTCCCACCACTAAGAACATTCAATGGAAATCGAAACAATTCAGACCAGGACAGAATCCAACAGCGAATAAAACACAGCGACGTCATAAGACACAAAAGGAATTAAGAAAGATAAACCGAACAATATGAAGAACCCCTGGGACTGTTGTTGTTGTGGTCTTCAGTCCTGAGACTGGTTTGATGCAGCTCTCCATGCTACTCTATCCTGTGCAAGCTTCTTCAACTCCCAGTACCTACTGCAACCTACAATCTTCTGAATCTGCTTAGTGTATTCATCTCTTGGTCTCCCTCTACGATTTTTACCATCCACACTGCCCTCCAATACTAAATTGGTGATCCCTTGATGCCTCAGAACATGTCCTACCACCCGATCCCTTCTTCTAGTCAAGTTGTGCCACAGACTTCTCTTCTCCCCAATCCTATTCAATACTTCCTCATTAGTTATGTGATCTACCCATCTAATCTTCAGCACTCTTCTGTAGCACCACATTTCAAAAGCTTTGACTCAGGTCTTTCAGTGCTCTGTCAAACTCTTCACGCAGTATCGTATCTCCCATTTCATCTTCATCTACATCCTCTTTCATTTCCATAATATTGTCCTCAAGTACATCACCCTTGTATAGACCCTCCATATACTCCTTCCACCTTTCTGCTTTCCCTTCTTTGTTTAGAACTGGGCTTCCATCTGAGCTCTTGATATTCATGCAAGTGGTTCTCTTATCTCCCAAGGTCTCTTTAATCTTCCTGTAGGCAGTATCTATCTTACCCCTAGTGAGATAAGCCTCTACATCCTTACATTTGTCCTCTAGCCATCTCTGCTTAGCCATTTTGCACTTCCTGTCGAAATCATTTTTGAGACGTTTGTATTCCTTTTTGCCTGCTTCATTTACTGCATTTTTATATTTTCTCCTTTCATCAATTAAATTCGAAATATCTTCTGTTCCCCAAGGATTTCTACTAGCCCTCGTCTTTTTACCTACTTGATCCTCTGCTGCCTTCACTACTTCATCCCTCAAAGCTGCCCATTCTACTTCTACTGTATTTCTTTCCCCCATTCCTGTCAATTGTTCCCTTATGCTCTCCCTGAAGCTCTATACAGCCTCTGGTTCTTTCAGTTTATCCAGGTCCCATCTCCTTAAATTCCCACCTTTTTGCGGTTTCTTCAGTTTTAGTTTGTGGTCAGAGTCCACATCTGCCCCTGGAAATGTCTTACAATTTAAAACCTGGTTCCTAAATCTCTGTCTCAGCATTAGATAATCTATCTGAAACCAGTCAGTATCTCCAGGCTTCTTCCATGTATACAGCCTTCTTTTATAATTCTTGAACCAAGTATTAGCTATGATTAAGTGGTGCTCTGTGCAAAATTCTACCAGGCGGCTTCCTCTTTCCAGTCACCCTTCACTATCTGAATAATTTCTTTTATTTCATCATACATTTCTTCAATTTCTTCGTCATCTGCAGAGCTAGTTGGCATATAAACTTGTACTACTGTAGTAGGCATGGGCTTCGTATCTATCTTGGCCACAATAATGCATTCACTATCCTGTTTTTAGTAGCTTACCTGGATTCCTATTTTCCTGTTCATTATTAAACCTACTCCTGCATTACCCCTCATTGATTTTGTATTTATAACCCTGTATTCACCTGACCAAAAGTCTTGTTCCTCCTGCCACCGAACTAATTCCATCTATATCTAACTTTAACCTATCCATTTGCCTTTTTAAATTTTCTAACCTACCTGCTCGATTAAGGGATCTGACATTCCACCCTCCGATCCGTAGAACGCCAGTTTTCTTTCTCCTGATAATGGCATCCTCTTGAGTAGTCCCTGCCCGGAGATCCGAATGGGGGACTATTTTACCTCCGGAATATTTTACCCAGGAGGACGCCATCATCATTTAACCATACAGTAAAGCTGCATCCCTCGGGAAAAAGTACGGCTGTAGTTTCCCCTTGCTTTCAGCCGTTCGCAGTACCTGCACAGCATGGCCGTTTTGGTTAGTGTTACAAGGCCAGATCAGTCAATCATCCAGACTGTTGCCCTTGAAACTACTGAAAAGGCTGCTGCCCCTCTTCAGGAACCACACGTTTGTCTGGCCTCTCAAGATAAACCCCTCCATTGTGGTTTCACCTATCTGTATCACTGAGGCACGCAAGCCTCCCCACCAACGGCAAGGTCCATGGTTCATGGGGGGGGGGGGGGGCTGGGACTACCAACAATTGTAAATGCACTCTCCAAAAAGGGATATATTGTCTCCTTCTTCAAAAGAAGCAATCTCAGAGTTACAGTAACAAGCATAGCAAGAAAGTTCAACAATTCAACTCTCAAAAAATGTTGTCTTGATAGAGGGTACAGTGATGATCTTCTCTGACGAGTAATGAATCATATGCCTCAACCAGGAAAAATGTCTCACTTTTTGCATATACAATCCAAATGGCATAAAGAATAAGAAACAAGAGGTCACAGATTTCATTGAATGCAATAAAATCGATGTTATTTCATATCAGGAACGCACTGAAGGCTAACCCAGGAATTGAAAATTAAAAACATGACTGGCTATCGCACTAACAGTAGAGGGGAGGTACCGCAATATTTTTGTGGTCCTCACTCACACGCAATTGTAAAACCGTTCCACAGCTAACGTCCCTGGAAGCAGCAGCAGGAACGACAGAAATATCTAATGAGAAAATTACGTTGATAGCGCCTACTTACGACCAGGAATTGTTTTTTAAGTCGGTGATCTCATCACGCTATTCAGAGGTCGACAAAATCCTACATTGCGGAGGTCTAAATGCGAAGCACATATCATAGAAGTCATGTCAAGAGAAGGCAAGAGGAAGGCGGCTTCACGACGTTGAAGAACGGCTCCAAGCAATGACTACTGGACCAAAAGAACTAATATATATACCCATAATACAGAACCACAGACCAGATGTGTCGGATATAGCAATCGTCAAGAACTCAGCCTATATCTCAATTATGTGAGATCAGATCACTACCCGTTTCTCGGCCGCGTTTCACGAGCAATATATCCACCAATAGCATGAACAAAAACAACAGTAGATTGGGGTCAGTTCCAACGTTGGCTAAATAACAATATTAGACCAACAGAAAACGTCAACACAACGGAAGTTACTGAGCAAACGATCTAAACACAAAAGTGCAGCCTGGCAAGCTTCAGCAATAACAACTTTTGAGAATTCATACTACAAAGCATTTCCGCCTACACTCCAAAACCTTAAATATTTGTTTAAAAAAAGAGCCAGAAAGAATAACAACAAACCCAAAACCAAGCTTACAGAAGAGAAATGAAGCACTCTGAACTTAAGGTATTATATCAGTAGTGGTACAAGTCCATTTTTGTTCATTCTGAGATAAAGGGTCCTGAAGTTAAATGAGCGCTGAAAAAACTGCAGTTGACGTACTAGAAACATTCAAGTATATATACTTTCATTTTCAGCGCTCATTTAACTTTAGGACTCTGTATCTCAGAATGAACAAAAATGGACTTGTACCACTATTGAAATAAGCCCTTCAACTGTGGGTAGACCGAACGTCAACCCTACAACTACGATCATGAGACGAATAGCAACTTATCCACATCTTGTGAAACACAGTAACACAAAAAAGGGCTCTACTGAACAACATTAGACACATGTCTGATCACCTGGAAATGGGCGAATTATACAACACAGTGTTCTAAAAATAAAATATTATTAATCTAAACTATTTCCTAAATGACCAAATTGAGGACAACACAACAGTAGAATCAGCCAACCAAATATCCAGCGCCAGAAGCAGACACCAGCTGGAACTGACCACACCACACAACCTAAAATAAATCACCAAGAACCTCAGTACCAACTCATCACCTGGACTTCATGTTGTAACTAACGACTATGTCAAACAACTACTACAGAAGCCTCTAGTATTGCAAACTAGAATTAAAATAGCTGGCTAATTAATCAATATTTCCCCTCCAAATGGAAAATGCCACTTCTCAAACCAGCCAAAGACCTCAAAGATCCAAAGAGCTACAGGCCTATACAATAAAGTGACAAAAGTCATGAGATATCTCCTAATATCATGTCAGACCTCCTTTAGCCCAGCATGCAGCAACTCAACATGCCATGGCCTCAACAAGTCATTGGAAGTCCCCTGTAGGAATATTGAGCTATGCTGCCTCCATAGCCGTATATAATTGCGAAAGTCGTAGTTTAGTGAAGGCCATCGGCCACTGCATTATATATGGTAGGAGATAATGCCTGAAATTTGATATTTTCGGCACACTCTTGACACTGTGGATCTCAGGATATGGAATTCTCTAACGATTTCAGAAATGGAATGTCCCATGCATCTACTTTCAACTCCATTGGCATTCAAAGCTGTTAATTTCTGTCGTGCAGCCATAATCACGTTGGAAAGTAATATCATGAATCATCTGAGTGAAAATGACAGCTCCATCAATGCACTGCCCTCCAATACCTCGTGTACATGATACTATCGCCATCTGAATATGTGCGTATCACTGTCCCATGACTCTTGTCACTTCAGTGTAAGGCTATTAGCATCATTTGGAGAAATCCTTGAAGAAATACTACTGGCACGAGTCCGACTACCATTATCGGATGATAATATCATACACTCCAAACAATTCGCATATGAACATATGTTATCTGCAAACTGCGCTAACTGTATGTTCTGTAGTTTTGTGAGATCATTCACTCGCCCGCATATCTTTCAGCAGAGATACAGCTCCTCTGCATATGGGAATACCTAGATTATGATAACAGTTGCTCTAAGTACACAACTGCTATATTCCTTCATATAGAAAAAGCGTTCGATAAAGTGTGGAGAGATAAATGAATCACAAAATTGAAAGACAACACAGACCTACTGGAGTGCTATATAAAAATCATAGAGAGTTTTTTTACAGACAGAAGGTTTTATATACAAATCAATGGAGAATTATCTGATAGTAACACACAAACCGAATTAATTCCGCAAGGCTCTATACCTTCGCCCGTTCTGTTCACCATATATGTGAGTGATCTCACAAAACTACAGAACATACAGTTAGCGCAGTTTGCAGATGACACAGCGCCTATGTAAAACGGCTAACAACCAAACACTGTCATAAACATACTTCAGCATCAATCGGGACGCTGATAATAAGATTAAAAACCGACCTCTTCACTCGCTGGTGACCACCACTAGACAGGAAACAGGCAATCAGTGATCAAGAAATAGACTGGACTCAGCAAACTACATATCTTGGTATTGCACTTGACAAAAAGCTGACATACATCCAATAAATAACAGCAAAACGCTAATAGAAACAATTCATGGCTTGTATCCCATGCTTAGCAGCACTTACATGCTTATCAAGACTAAACTTAGGCTCTATCACGTGAAGTTACACCAGTGATGTTGTATGGTTGTTTCTCCTATGGCACAGTCAGCAGATCCAATATTAAGAAACTACAATTAATCCAAAAGAGATGTCTCTGCCAAACACTCAAAGCCCCAAGGTGGACAAGAATACAAACTATGCACAATGAATTGAACATTCAAACGATAGACCCATTAATCACAACGAAGACGCAAAGCTTCCCAAAAAAATGGACGCAGTGAGGCCTTAGACGCTGCTTTCCTGCAAAAGTTAACAAAGAAAGAGAAACTTGAACCCTTAACCTTACAATCTTGGAAGCCCAGTTCAGCTGCCAAAGGTGGTAGCACTCCGAAAGCGGAAAAAAAGAGTTGCAGCTTGACAGCTACGTGCCCGCCACCCAACCCCCCACGACCACGGCGTCCGGGTCCATGGCCTCCCACGTTAGACCACTGAATATAATAGCTGTATGGTGCAGCAGTAACATGGAGGTACTATTCCATGAGCAGTAATGAAGGCAAGATAATCCTACTCAGTATCCGGTACTCCGAAAGTTCTGATACATATAGTACCACAGCCAGCTTTCAGCTATGTCGGTACCCCTGTAGCATGGTAAGATTTAACAGAAAATACTACCTGTTTAAGAACACGGACAGTGTAAATGGAAGAAATTCAGTTTGACTTGGAGTTGGGCATCTCAGGATAATGTGCAGCTAGCATTGTACAGGCCACTTTGCTGGAGATCTCGCGTTAATTTGCAGTCCCCACTGTACAAGCCACTTGCCGAGGATCGTGAATCCAGCTCGCGAATTATTCTTTTTTTTTCATACTCCACCCTGAAGAGAATGGAAATACATACAAATCGTGGAGGTTTATAGTATATATACTGTTGATGCAGATACAATAACGATGATCGAGAATGTCGTTTTTAGCGATTGGTAGGGCAACCGCTATGCAACCACGTGTGTATGTATGTGAAGCAATGTCTTTGGCGTGACGAAAATAAACATATTTGTTTTTGGATCGTGTCAATTGAGGAATTCAGTAGAATTTAAATATTTAATCCAATTTGGTGATCTGAAACTGTGTTTCGAAGATGAGAAGAAATCAGTTATTGAAATGTGATACATTAATTTAAATTTAGCTCAGTTTGTAAAGTTGTTCTCAGGCTCGAATCCCAAGCAAGGTAATGAACGAAAAATTCGCTTGAAAGTGTGAAGTTCTTACCAGAAAGTGCCTTAGTATGACGGGAGAAAACGACGTTGGTACGTTGTTTCCCACACCGCATTCTGCTAGCTGCAGAGCGAAATACAAAAAAAATGTCAACAAGTTTACATACCGGTGCCAAAAAATGTGTATATATACGTTAACTTCATTATTACGACAAATACCGACATGTGTAAATATTACAGGGCTGTGATTCCCCGATAAGCGTAAACTGATAAGTTTCGAGGATAGTTGGTCCGGCATTATCAGTCGACGAACATACACATTATTAACAAAAATGTAATATTTTTACCACATTTACACATTAGTGTATATAATACAGACAGCACTATAATGGGAATGCCATTAGTTTAAGCTTAAATTCTGCCCCGGGAACATTTTTTCTTTCTTCTAATATGTTGTGTAAAGTTGCTTGCCCCATTTCTGTACAAGTTATCTCAAGACTAATTATAGATAAGATTCGGTTAAGAGATTTGTAGCCCAACTAATTGCTTCGATAATAAAACTACAACCGGTTTGAAGTTAATCGTTTTTTAAAGGACGTTTATCAGCGTTCATATAAATGTTCTTAGAAAAAGTGTGACAGCTTATTGTGCCACAACTTTTGGCAGCACGGTTTAATTTTCTTGGGTAAAATACAAATAATTATAGCTTTTCCTGTGCAGACAATTATTTATACGTTTTCGGAAAATTGTGGAAAATTCCAAATACCGGTATCAGATTCCTGTACAGCATTGGTTTCATTAAACATCCTCCATATAACGTGCGTGCAGTGTATAGGACTAACGTGAAATTCAGCTTCTATGAAAGACTATGCAAATTGTGGTTGTACAAGAGAATCACAGAAAGATGCTTAAGGTGTTGAGAGCTTCGCTGAAAACGCTAGGTAATGTTCACTTGTAGGATTCATCCTATAAACCATATAATGCAAAACAGGAAGGAAGTCAGCAGTCAAACTCAACTCAAGCAGTACTTCATTGCAGATCTAGATATCAGCTATATAATAGCTAAAATATAATAATTATGAAGGAACTTGACATTGAATGACAAAAACAGGTTTGGTATCACAGTAATACAGAACTGGGGACTTATAATAAGGAACATACCATTTCAAGTGAGTCACGTGGGCTAAAAAAGCTTCTAACTGCACAAGTTGTTACACATCCTCAGCACATATATAGCTTAGTTCAAACTGAGGCAGCTGCTTACAGACCTGTACAACCAGCCAAAATGCACATTATATAGGATGAACAATGCTCTCTATCCAATGATGTGTATAACCAGTGTTCAAACAAATTTTGTATATAAAATTAATGTAGACAGGTAGCATTTACAGTAAAATAACAATTTTGCATAAAATAAATTACAAGGTAAGGTTATCACTGGCAATGACTTTAATGGAACAATGCAGTGAACCTGACGCGACAAATGTGAATTAAAATTAATGTTACAACTTCTTCAAAAAATCCTTAAACATGATTGAAAGCTTGACATTATGGAAGCGTTCGATTCCACCTGTCTGTTTTGACCCATGATGCCATCAATATGGTAGAAATGGCTAGTTACAGCGTATACAATATGGTGACTATGACGTCATTACACAGCACCATTATAAATCAAATAAAATCAAAAAAATTTAAATTACAACTTTCTGCTTAACCAACAAAACCCCTGGAATTGGACATTTCCCTTGACCTATGTAGGTCAACCGCAGCTCTCGGTCCCAAAAAAACAACACCCACATCTTTGAAAGGTGGACTCGGGCATTTCCCTTGACCATATAGCTCAAGTGCAGCTATCAATACCAAAAACATCAACACCTGCACCTCCGAAAAGTAGAATAAAAAACCCTGATAACTCAAAACCCGATATCCACAACATTAATTAAAACACAACCGACCTACCATAAATACACAACAGACAACACGTCAAAATTACTATAGAATAAAAGCTAAGCAAAAATTACTTACCGACAAAAGCCTCCAGCAATACCACATGGGTTGACCACCACACGCACACACTTGTACACAAAGGTGCACCCACATTACGCCACCAACTACCTAAACTCAAAACAATGTTAGCACGATGACAACCAAAACTCAGATGAACCCAATACCACATGTGGAACTCAGCACAGCCTCACCTCCCACCAGAGGGCACCATCAAGTACAACAACATGATATCTACAAACACAACCAACTCAAAAACAACGTGACATAGTGACACCACCACCATTACGTCACGGATCAAAACAGACGGGTGGAATGAGATGCTTCCAGTAACCCGAAAGCTTGGTATAATCGGATCACAATTATTATCTTTTATTTTATTTTATTTTACAGTGTCTTGTACTAAATATCAAAATCCACACACTGTCACACCACGTAATAAGATCATAATGAACTTGGAGTTATGGGTGTTGAGTTGCATGACCTGCAATAAAACTTGCTATAAAATGTTTGTTGAGAATTCTGTGAAATAATAATGGCCTGAATTGATGTTCATAACATTATTGTCTATGATAATGTCAATAGTTACAGTGAAAATAAGCTTATTTTACAGAAGACCTCAGGTGACAAAAAATTTCAATCTTATCTAGGAGCTCTAAAAAATCTGCTCAACTCACTTCTAAGCAGCAACATCAAATGTATTTGGAACACTGTGTCCACATGCAGTCAGATAGGCAGAAAAATGAGATTTTGTACTACATCCTTTCTTCCCAGCGCTTCATGTTCACTAAATCTCACTTCACATCATCTTCCAGTTTGCCCACATAACCCGGCATCACAGTCTGGACATTCTAATTTACAAACAACTGACTCATGACAAATACTTCTTTTGTCAATACTACTAATTAAGCTTCAACCAAGGTTATTTGTGGTCAAAAATGAGACTATAGTTTTATGCTTTATAAAGCACTGATGGCACTTTCATACTAATTGTACCATAGTATGTTAAACAAATATATTTGCTGTTGCTGTCTTTTACTTTACTGCTCACGATGGGTGAAACTCCTTGTTGACTTTTAACTTCAGTTTTATTATGCACGCATCAAAAAAAGTTTTGCATCACCCTGGTTCCCAGAATTCCTGAAGATAGACGTTGCCTGTGGGTACTGTATCATAGACACTGTCCCTTTGTCTGTTCCGAGTTGTCACTAAAACCGCCCAAAGATGTAAACATCCATGCATGAGCAGTGCCAATTAGACAGAGTGGGTCTGACAGCCCATCAGTTCCAGTCATTCCACCAGGAAGAAGGTACACGGCTTGTGTTGTCTGTAGTTCATCCCTGCCTAGACGGTCAATACAGCGTTTTGATCACATCCACTTTGTTACTTTGTGCCAGGAAGGGCTCTTAACAAGGGACGTGTCCAGGCTTCTCGCAGTCAACCAAAGTGATGTTGTTCGGACATGGAGGAGATACAGAGAGACAGGAACTATCGGTGACATGCCTCGCTCATTCCGCACAAGGACTACTACTGCAGTGGATGACTGCTACCTACGGCTTATGGCTCGGAGGAACCCTGACAGCAATGCCACCTTGTTGAATAATGCTTTTTGTGCAGCCACAGGACGTCGTGTTACGACTCAAACTGTGTGCAATAGGCTGCATGATGCGCAACTTCACTCCTGATGACCATGGCGAGATCTATCTTTGCAACCACGACACCATGGAGTGCAGTACAGATGGGCCCAATGACATACCGAATGGACCGCTCAGGATAGGCATCATGTTCTCTTCACCAATGAGTGTCGCATATGCCTTCAACTGGACAATCGTTGGAGGCAATCCGGTCAGGTTGAACGCCTTAGACACACTGTTCAGCGAGTGCAGGTTCCCTGCTGTTTTGGCATGGCATTATGTGGGTCCGATGTACCCCGCTGGTGGTCATGGAAGGTGCCGTAACGGCTATACGATATGTGAATGCCATCCTCTAACCGGTAGTGCAACCATATTGGCAGCATATTGGCGAGGCATTTGTCTTCATGGACAACAATTCGTGCCCCAATCGTGCACATCTTGTGAATGACTTCCTTCAGGATAACGACATCGCTCGACTAGAGTAGCCAGCATGTTTTCCAGACATGAACCCTATTGAACATGCCTGGGATGGTTTGAAAAGGGCTGTTTATGGACGATGTGACCCACCAGCCACTTTGAGGGATCTACGCCGAATCGCAGTTGAGGAGAGAGACAATCTGGACCAACAGCGCCTTGATGAACTTGTGAATAGTATGCCACGATGAATGCAGGCATGCATCAATGCAAGAGTACGTGCTACTGAGTATTAGAGGTATCAGTGCGTACAGCAATCTGGACCACCATCTCTGAAGGTTTCGCTGTATGATGGTACAACATACAATGTGTGGTTTTCATTAGCAAGAAAAAGGGCCAGAAATGATGTCTATGTTGATCTCTAATCCAATTTTCTGTACAGGTTCCAGAACTCTTGGAGCCAAGGTGATGCAAAGCTTTTTTTGATGTGTGTAAATATTACTCACATGATACTGTGGATAATATTCACTTTTGCAGTATGCTAGATAATGTCTTACTGCTTTACACTCAGCCTGTTATAATGGGAGCTTAAATAGGCAGTTAATAGCAAAGTTAAAAAACCCGTTTCTATGCTGACTTGGATGGTGCTTAAATGAAAGTCTACAACACTATTATTGTAAGTGTTTTTCTGGAAAATACCAAAGGCATGTTTCCCATTTTCACTCCAAAAATCCAAATATAAAAGATATTAGTTTCCACTTCACAGTTAAGTTTGATTTCATCGTGTAAACCATTAAACTTTGTGACAGATGTATTCTTGTTGTCATTGTTGCATTTATTAACAAAAGTGTGTCATCAATATATCTAAAACAATCAATTACCTTTCCTGCCAATCTGAGATTTTCAAGGAAAGAACTTTTCAAGGTAATTAATAAAAATATTGGCTAGCTGGTCAGAAACGGAACTTGCCACACTCAGTCCATCAACAAATTTAAAGACAGCAGATCATAACCTCATAAATCTCATTCCAAGATAGCCAGTTTTGTTACTAATAATTTCAAAAGTGCTGCCCTCCAATACATTAGTATACAAGCTTACTATGCCCAAAGACACAAATTTCAAATCTGCAGTGTCCGTTATATCATGAATGTACTGGATAATTCATAACTGTTCTTGCTTGAATATTGGTGATTGTACAGGAAGTGTTACTTTAAAAAATTCAGATATTTTATAGTAACTTTTCTGAAAGGTCCTCCTCTCTCATCAACGTTGGCATGACCAGCAGATGTTTGTCAGATTTAGCACCTTAGGGTAAAAACTGACTTTTGGTTCACTATGTGCACTAGCATCAGCAGACTGACCTACTAATCTCAGAATTTTTTGTTTTCATGCCGTAGCCTTGTTTCATTCACTATTTTATTCACTGTTTCCCCCACAACAACAAACAAAAGGTCAAACATTAAAGGAGTTACAAGCATTGCCAACTTAAAATGCAGCCTATACAAATCGTCACTTATCATCTGCTACTGAAAAAAAAATTCTAATTTCTCTCCTCATAATGAACTCTTCACATTTGCATCTGCAAAAGCAGCACATATTTCTTGTAACTGTTGTCAGTATCATAGACAATAATGTTATTAGCATCAATTCAGGCCATTAAATGTTTCATAGAATTCTCAACAAACATTTATAGGGAGTTTTATTGTATGACATATCATTCAACACCCATGACTCTTAAGTTTGTATGATCTTATTACGTGGTCTGTTAGTATGTGAATTTTGCCATTTAGTACAAGACATTGTAAAATAAAATAAAAGATAATTGTCATCTGATTACACCAAGGTTTCAATCAAGGTTAAGGATTTTTTAAAAGTTTTAACATTAATTTTAATTCACATTTTTTGCATCAGGATCAGTTCATTTTTCTGTTAAATCATTCCATCTGGTTACTTTAACTTGTAATTTATTTAATGCAAAGTTGTTATTTTACTGTCATTGCTATTTGTGTACTTTAGTTTTATAATACTAAATTTGTTTGAACGCTGGTTATAAATATCAGTGGATAGAGGGTGGGATCAGTGGATAGAGGGTGGATATCAGTGGATAGGATAGGATAGTGGATAGTCCCCAGTCAGTAAACAGCAACTTCAGTTTTAATTAAGCTATATACATGCTAAGGTGATGTAACAACATGTTCTGTTACAAGCTTTTTGAGTGTACATGACTCACATGAGATGAAGATGAAATGGAAGATATCATACTGCGTGAAGAGTTTGATAGAGCACTGAAAGACCTAAGTCGAAACAAGGCCCCAGGAGTAGACAACATTCCATTAGAACTACTGACAGCCTTAGGAGAGCCAATCCTGACAAAACTCTACCATCTGGTGAGCAAAATGTATGAGACAGGCGAAATACCCTCAGACTTCAAGAAGAATATAAGAATTCCAATCCCAAAGAAAGCAGGCATTTACAGATGTGGAAATTACCAAAGTATCAGTTTAATAAGTCACAGCTGCAAAATACTGACGCGAATTCTTTACAGACAAATGGAAAAACTGCTAGAAGCCAACCTCAGGGAAGATCAGTTTGGATTCCGTAGAAATATGGGAACACGTGAGGCAATACTGACCCTGCGACTTATTTTAGAAGCTAGATTAAGAAAAGGCAAACCTACATTTCTAGCATTTGTAGACTTAGAGAAAGCTTTTGACAATGTTGACTGGAATACTCTCTTTCAAATTCTGAAGGTGGCAGGTGTCAAATACAGGGAGCGAAAGGCTATTTACAATTTGTACAGAAACCAGATGGCATTTATAAGAGTTGAGGGGCATGAAAGGGAAGCAGTGGTTGGGAAGGGAGTGAGACAGGGTTGTAGCCTCTCCCTGATGTTGTTCAATCTGTATATTGAGCAAGCAGTAAAAGAAACAAAAGAAAAATTCGGAGTAGGTATTAAAATCCATGGAGAAGAAATAAAAACTTTGAGGTTCGCCGATGACATGGTAATTCTGTCAGAGACAGTAAAGGACTTGGAAGAGCAGTTGAACGGAATGGACAGTGTCGTGAAAGGAGGATATAAGATGAACACCAACAAAAGCAAAACGAGGATAATGGAATGTAGTTGAATTAAGTGGGTGATGCTGAGGGAATTAGATTGGGAAATGAGACACTTAAAGTAGTAAAGGAGTTTTGCTATTTGGGGAGCAAAATAACTGATGATGGTCGAAGTAGAGAGGATATAAAATGCAGACTGGTAATGGCAAGGAAAGCGTTTCGGAAGAAGAGAAATTTCTTAACATCAAGTATAGATTTAAGTGTCAGGAAGTCGTTTCTGAAAGTATTTGTATGGAGTGTAGCCATGTATGGAAGTGAAACATGGACGATAAATAGTTTGGACAAGAAGAGAATAGAAGCTTTCGAAATGTGCTGCTACAGAAGAATGCTGAAGATTATATGGATAGGTCACATAACTAATGAGGAGGTACTGAATAGAATTGGGGAGGAGAGGAGTTTGTGGCACAACTTGACTAGAAGAAGGGACCGGTTGGTAGGACATGTTCTGAGGCATCAAGGGATCACCATTTTAGTATTGGAGGGCAAAGTGGAGGGTAAAAATCATAGATGGAGACCAAGAGATGAATACACTAAGCAGATTCAGAAGAATGTAGGCTGCAGTAGGTACTGGGAGATGAAGAAGCTTGCACAGGATAGAGTAGCATGGAGAGCTGCATCAAACCAGTCTTAGGACTGAAGACCACAACAACATATGCTGTGGCTGGTTGTATAAGTCAGTAAACAGCAACTTCAGTTTTAATTAAGCTATATACATGCTAAGGTGATGTAACAATATGTTCTGTTACAAGCTTTTTGAGTGTACATGACTCATTTCTAATGGTATGTTAGTTACCAGGAAGTCCCCAGATCTACATACCTGCAATACTGATCTCATTTTATGCCATTCAGTGAGTGATTCCTTTGTATTTCTTATATATTTGGCACTGATGGTAGCTATTCTGTAGCTGAAATCTAGATCTACAATAAAGTATTGATTGAGCTGCAATGGATTGCTGACTTCCTACATGTTATTTATTTTTATTTATTTACACGTCAAGTTCCGTAGGACCAAATTGAGGAGCAAATCTCCAAGGTCATGGAATGTGTCAGTACATGAAATTACAACATAAAAGTAATAACAGATAAAAATAAATGTTCATGAACCTGAAAAATATCAGTCCATAAGTTTACGTAAATGCAATCAGCAATAAAATAAGAATCAGCTTAATTTTTCAAGGAACTCCTTGACAGAATAGAAGGAGTGACTCATGAGGAAACTCTTCAGTTTCAATTTAAAAGTGTGTGGATTACTGCTGTTGTTGTGGTCTTCAGTCCTGAGACTGGTTTGATGCAGCTCTCCATGCTGCTCTATCCTGTGCAAGCTTCTTCATCTCCCAGTACCTACCGCAACCTACATCCTTCTGAATCTGCTTAGTGTATTCATCTCTTGGTCTCCCACAATGATTTTTACCTTCCACACTGCCCGCCAATACTACAACTAAGATTTTTGAATTTGAGTGGCAGCTTATTGAAAATGGATGCAGCAGTATACTGCACACCTTTTTGCACAAGAGTTAGGGAAGTCTGATCCAAATGTAGGTTTGATTTCTGCTGAGTGTTAACCAAGTGAAAGCTACTTATTCTTGGGAGTAAGCTAATATTGGTAACAAGAAACAACAATAAGGAATATACATATTGAGAGGCCAATGTCAAAATACCCAGTCTCGTGAACAGAAGTCGACAAGAGGTTCATGAACTTACACCACTTATTGCCCGAACTGCCCATTTCTGAGCCAAAAATATCCTTCTAAAATGGGAAGAGTTACCCCAAAATATAATACCATACGACATAAGCGAATTAAAATAAGCAAAGTAGACCAATTTTCCTGTCGAACGATCACTCACTTCTTGATACCATTCAAATAGTAAAAATGGCAGTATTAAGTCTTTGAACAAGATCCTGAACGTGGGCTTTCCACAACAGCTTACTATCTATCTGAACACCTAGAAATTAGAACTGTTCAGTTTCACTAATCATATGCCCGTTCTGTGAAATTAAAACGTCAGCTTTTGTTGAATTGTGTGTTAGAAACTGTAAAAACTGAGTTTTACTGTGATTTAGCGTTACTTTATTTTCTACGGGCCATATAATAATAATAATATTGTGTGACTAGGGCCTCCTGTCGGGCAGACCGTTCGCCTGGTGCAAGTCTTTCGATTTGACGCCACTTCGGTGATTTGCACGTTGATGGGGATGAAATGATGATGATTAGGACAACACAACACCCAGTCCCTGAGCGGAGAAAATCTCTGACCCAGCGAGGAATCGAACCCGGGCCCTTAGCATTGACATGCTGTCACGCTGACCACTCAGCTACCGGGGGCAGACTCTACAAGCCATGAACTTAGGTCATGTACTGTACTATTTGAAACCAAGCCAATGTTGCACACAACATCCTTTACTACCAAGCTATAGTGTTATCAGCAAACAGAAATATTTTAGAGTTACCCATCATACTAGAGGGCATATCATTCACATAAATAAGGAACAGGAGTGCCCCAACACTGATCCCTGGCACACCCCCCACTTGACAGTACCCCTCAGACCCCACATCACAGCCGTTATCAACATTTTGAATAATGACCTTTTGCTGCCTGTTGCTAAAGTAAGAGGTGAACGAATTGTGAGCTACTCACCATATTCCGTAATGGTCCAACTTCTGGAGCAATATTTTGTGATCAACACAATCAAAGGCCTTAATTAAATTAAAAAAATATGCCAAGCATTCGAAACCTTTTGTTTAACCCATGCAGTACCTCACAGAAGAGAATATAGCATTTTCAGTTGTTACACAACTTCTAAAGCCGAACTCTACGTTTGATAGCAAATCATGTGATATAAAATGATCAATTATCCTTACATACGCAGCCTTTCCAATAACTTTTGCAAACACTGATGGCATAGAAATAGGTCTAAAATTATCTACGTTATCCCTTTCTCCCTTTTTATAAAGCGGCTTTACTACCGAGTACTATAATCGCTCAGGAAACTGACCATTCCTAAAGGAAAAATTACAAATATGGCTAAATACAGGGCTAACATGTGCAGCACAGTACTTTAATATTCTGCTAGACACACCATCATAACCATGAGAGTTCTTAGTCTTCAGTGATTTAATTATCGACTCAATCTCCCTCTTCTCTGTATCACAGAGAACTATTTCAGACATCGATCACGGAAAGGCATTTGCCAAGAAAGTAATATGATTTCCTGTAAAAACTAAATTTCTATTTATTTCACCAGCAATGCTCAGAAAATGATTGTTAAATACTGTACATATTTCTGATTTATCATTAATAGAAATATTTTTACCGTGAACTGACTTTATATCGTTGACCTTGTGCTGCTGACCAGACACTTGATTCACAACTGACCATGTGGTTTTAATTTTATCCTGTGAATTAGCTATTCTGTTTGCATACCACATACTCTTTGCCTTCCTAATAACATTTATCACTTTACAATACTATTTGTAATGGGCTACTTGATTGTGACTACGTCTAACATTTTGATACAATTCCCGCTTTGTTCTACATGATATCCTTATCCCACTAGTCAGCCACTCAGGCTGCCCATTACTGCTAGTACCCCGTTTAGAATGTTCTAATGGAAAGCAACTCTCATAGAGAATGAAAAATGTGTTAAGGAAAGCATTGTATTTATCATCTATGTTATTGGCACTGTAAACATCCTACCACTCTTGTTCTTTGACAAAGTTCAAAAAACTCTCTATTGCTGTACCATTAACTTTCCTACATAGTTTGTAATTAAATATGACATTGGTTTGAGTACAAAAGCCTTTTAGTGTTAAAATTTGTGCATCATGGTCTGAAAGGCCATTCACACTTTTACTAACAGAATGCCTATCTAGTAATGAAGAATGAACAAACATATCGTCTATGGCTGTGCTGCTGTTCCCCTGCACCGTAGTTAGAAAAAACACAGTCTGAATCAGATCATATGAATTGCACCATCTTACACAAAATTTATATTGAAGTCACCACATATAACTAGTTTCTGGTACTTCCTACAAAGTGAATCAAGAACCCCTTTCTAGCTTGAGCAGAAATGCTCTGAAGTTGGAGTTAGGAGACCTATAAACAACAACAGTTAGAAGTTTAGTTTCACTAAATTCAACTGCCACTGCACAACATTCAAATATCTGTTCGGCGCAGTGTCGTGATACGTCTATGGATTCAAATGGAATACTGCTTTTTACGTACATGCCACTCCCCCACCCTGCAAGGAACTCGTTGAGAAACAGCCAGCTAATCTGTATCCTGGTAGAGGAAGCCTCTGAATTGTCACAGTTTTTTAAGTGGTGCTCTGATATACCAATAATTTCAGAGTCAACATCTATAAGCAGTTCACTAACATTATCTCTAATACCTCTTATATTTTGATGAAATATGCTAATTCCTTCTCTACTTGGAAACATTACATCCTCGGAAGGTGAGCCCTTAGCTAGAGGGACTTCCCCTAAGCAGGTATACCTATCAGCTGACTTCATTCTAAAAATGGTTCAGCTCTAACACCAACTACTACAGGAATTTTTCCATGAGTGATCCCACCATCACCCACTACACTGCCACCTATAAGCTTTATCAACCTCCCCTTCCCATACCTATTGAGGTGCAGGCCATGCCTAGTGAAACCCGATCTACTGATAGACCCAACTGGCACCACTGAGATGTGAGCCATGCCCTCTGCCATCAGCACCCTCCCCAGCCCCACGTTAACACTCCTAACAGCCGCATTAAGGTGAGGCCAATCATGACACTGTAACAGTTGCACGAAATGCACATTGGTGCCACCAGTTTGATTAGCTATCTTTACCAGGTCACCACCTACATCATATTCCCCGTCTGTAACAAGACTGTTCCCTACTCCACCCACTAGCACTACCTGATCTTCCTTCGTAAAATTATTACGTAACTCCCCTATGCTGTCAGTCAATTGAGCCAGCCCTGCACTAGACTTCACTATGCTGGTGACCTGATACTCACTCCCCAACACTTCCTGCAACTGCTGGCCCACACCTCTACCGTGGGAACTACCTAGCAGCAGAACCTTCTTCTTTCTGCTAGACTTTGCAACTAACCTAGGCCTCCTAATTGCTGAGGACTGCTGCATGTTCCCTACATCTACAGCTAAGCGAGGCTCCTCTCCACTCAACTCTTGACAGTTGATCAAATCTATTGCATGTACGCAAAGTAAAACTGTCTGTATACCTCCTCTTCCTAGCTGCCTTCTAGCCAACTGCCAGTTCTCATTCCCCACCACCCTTCACCCTCCTCAACCTACCTAGCTCCTCCTTTGCGCGTTGTAACTGCACCTGAAGAGCACAGATCTTATGCTCCTGCTCCTCTATCAACTTATTTCTACTAAAGATTCTGCATTCCCAGGAGAGGATTTCACTAAAATGACCACTGGCTTCCCCCAGTGAAAATACTTTGAACAAATCCCACACTGTAACCCACTACTCACAAGCCTACAACAGAGCCCACACTTCTCATTCATGGTAAAATTTTACAGTTACTGAAAAAAACTATACGTCTATGTTACCAAAGTTCATTTACACCAGTAGAACTATTTATATAACTAACAATAATGGTCTCCAAATTCTCTGCCTACTAAGAAAGCAACTACTTGTATTAATACTACTACATCGCAGCTAATACCAATACCAACAAAACTCAAAATTATTAGCTAAAACCAAAAAATTCAAACGGCCACTGGAACACTAAATGAAGTTAAAACGCTGAATGAAAATTGTACTGAAATATTTCACTAGAAACAATAAGAAACATCAGTAGAAAACTAAAGCACGAAATTTACTAAACAACTTCAACGCACAGAAAACTCTAAAAAACACAGTGAGCGAACGATTACAAAAGTTTATTAAGTTGTTATTTCGCCACCATTGGCACACAACACCACTGAAAACTATTAAATTTAATAACTGTATTACAGTGCACAAATAAGTTTGACAGTACTTAGCTTTATAACCACTACAGTTGCAGTGCATGCCACAAAATATAAACACACTACTGAGGCGCGAGGATTAGATGAACGACACAAGCACACGCTCGAATAATAGACCACTTGAGTCAATAACACAGGATTACATCACAGTTATGGATTACAACGGTTCTAATGGAATCCAACATGATATAAACCATATATTTGCCTCTTAAATGGATTTGCTGTTCTCTTCCAGAACTGAAATAAATAATTCTGCATTACAAAATAAAAGACACTAAAAGTTTGGTATACCTCGCCAATGATTGATGGAGATCACTGGCGATTCATCTACATTTATAACATCATCATCCTGTTTATTTTGTCATTGCATTCTTTGCTTATCTATGTGGCCTTCCTCTTGTAACCTGTCTCTCTATTTTACAGCTTACTACAGACTCCATTTGCATTGTACCTGTCAGTAATGTTATTTAGTGCTATTATTTGATAATAGGTGCGATGCTGGCTTCATCCCTTACTTATTGATGGTTGGTGTGTGACATCATACATGCTCAAACAGAAAGAAAACAGAAGGCTGACAATATTTATATTTTGTGTACACTAGTTTTGACAATATTTATTTTTTGTGTATATTACTTTTTGAAATATAGGTTGGGGTGTCACAGACTGATCTGTGACATAGCCCAAGGTATAGGTGAGGTTGGAAGTTGACAGTTTTGTTGTTAGTTTGCGAAGCAGTATCGTTTGCTTCAGTTAATTCTCATGTCAGATCACTAAACTACAGGTAGGTAGCTTCATCAGAAAAATCTCAACATCTGCAAATACAATAATCATCATCCTTAATATCCCCAATTCATAATACTGAAGCATTGTAATGGGTCACAGAGCGTGAACAATTTTGTATGCATGAAAGAATAAAAGTTTATGCAAGATATAGTCGAGAAATTGTTTTGTGGTCTGTAATTCATGTGTCACTCTCAAAAGTAATTTCTGTGTGTTCATACATAAGACTATCTACTTCCATCCTGTTGCTTATCTGTAACCTTTGGGTTTGCTTCAGTGACCATACAAAGTGCAGTGGTGGAATGTTGTGTGACACAAGGAATGTAGAACTTGGCATTACTGCTCAGCTGCGAGCATAATACTCATTGTACAATAGGTTTTCCCTTATATACAACGCCCTGCTTGGATCAGCAGTCCTTTCTGTGACTATGGAACACACTAATTTTCACAGTAACACATTAAATGGTCATGTGTCCTGTTAGGTAGTAATCACACTCTTCCAAACAAGTGCTCGTGAGTTCACTCTTCTTGAACAAAAGCAAACAAAAATTGGACTAGAAACTAATAGTGGATCACATTTAAATTGTCAGTGTGTGTTTTTAACCTGAAAGACAAGAAGGAGGTTTTGAAATGAATCAATTTTTCTCTGTTCATATGCTTTGTATGCAATTGCTTGAGCACGAAGTCAGTGAAAATGTTTACAGTTCTTGTTTATCTGAAAGATGTTTACTCGAAATAGACAACATTACCACCCCCTTGACAGGAAAAGAAGAATAAGAAGAAGCAGAAGAAAAAAGGTCTTTGTAAACCAAATTCACATTCTGCCTCACAATGCTGACAAACCTATCAATTCAGCATCAGTCTGAAGGAAGCCAGAACACGTAATGAATACTGAACCAATAGCAGCTATAACCAGAGCTATTTGTTGTGAAATCTCAAATCTGTTTCGCCATTCACTGCTATTATCCTTGCAACTGAAAATGCAAGGTGGCCCTGTGTTGTAATATCTTCCACTAGTGATTAACCATTAGTTAGCAATGTTTTTTCTTGCGTTCCCAGCCAGTGTCAAAGTATTAAAAAAAAAAAAAGTTAATATAGAAAGTATTCGTATGTATGTGGCCATTACCTGCTTGACAGCAAAAATAGCACATACAAATCTCATACAAATTATTCTACATGTTCCATATGTTGTAAGTAGTAGTATGCATTACAAAACGGTAGCATTAATTTGTCGGGTGATTAATAAACACTTTTTCAATAGTTTTTGTTTTACTTTATAAGAAACTGTACTTAGTTGCCTCCATTCCTCCCCATTCCACGAAACTGATGAGTTGTCGTTACCCCTGCCCTCAGTTATATAGTCTGCTGATGTTTATCAGCCATTGACAAGACTTTCTGTAATAATGTCAATGAAATTCTACGGGTACAGCTCAAAAACTGTCAATAGATTTTCTGTGATAATGATGATGAAATTCTAGGGATACAGCTCATCACATGCAAAGGAAAAGAATTAGATGTAATAGGCATCATAAGGTAGGAAATGTGATGACAGTACAGGTGAGAAATCCTTGGATTGTGGGAACCTGGCAAAAAGAAGGATACAAGTAAAATACTTGGGGAAGACCTAAACATAGCGCAGAAGGATTGTAAAGGAAATATGAACTTGCAGGACTGGAATCAATTTGTAGCAAATGGGAGTGGATGTTCTTCTGGTAGAGCCTCTTGACATATAGCATAAAGTGGGTGTAATGGAGGGGATAAGTGTCCATAAGGTTGTAGCAGTTGAAGTATGCCTAGAGAGCACAAGGCTGACCAAAAAAAAGTTGTAGGATACCACAAAGCAAGGGGGGGGGGGGGGGGGATGATTATCTTGTTTCATCTGCAACTGGATTATGCAGTTATCTAGATGCAATATTTCAGTGGTCCATCTAGGCGTAATATTTCAGTGGTCCATGTAGCTGCCGTCTTCAGGTGAGAATGTTGTCTGCTAATTTTGCCAGAAATGATTCACACCATGAATGGTGGTCGTTTTATATCCCGTAGATGACCAATTGCACTTATGCCAAAAAGTGTCACTGAAGCCCTCTAATCCAAGTGAAGGTACAGTGCCCTGTGGCGAAAACTGGCAGACACAGTGGAGCACTCTCCGGTACCTTTGACAGTACATTCTGCAGTTCTAGTCAATGACCATTATTTTTTAATGTCAGATAAAACAATAGTCCACATTTTACTTAAAGGGCACCCCTTGTCCTTGTTTATGAGATCTGTTCATAATTTGGATTGGATTGGATTGGATTGATTTGGGGGAGGAGACCAAACAGCAAGGTCATTGGTCTCATTGAATTAGGGAAGGATGGGGAAGAAAGTCGACTGTGCCCTGTTTAAGGAACTTCCCAGCATATGCCCATTCATAATTTCACTGCGATGATGTGTTGGAGCAAAATGAAGTTGGCATCCTTGCACATGTGTTTAATGTGTAACTGCCAGAACTTTCATTGTTGCGTGTCTATTAGTTATTGTTCAGTGCTTTATTGAATAGAATGCGCTGCACAGTTTACGAATTTCAAGATGGCAAAGTTCAAGAAACAATGTGTCTGCATTAACTCTTGTGTGAAATACACCAAATGATGCAGAAAGCCTATGGTGATGAGTATTTAGAACATACACGGTGTTACGAATCATTCACACAATTTAAAAATGCCCAGCTGGAAGTTAACGATGACCATTGAACCGTGAATTTACTTTCAAAACTTTTTCTTAAGAATTTACTTTATTTACTAGCGATTCATCAAGAACATTAACACATTTAATCACACTATGTGAGTGTGGATGTAGTTGCCAGTGGTTAACTGATGAAAACCAATTTTTTTCAACAAATGAAAATTTTATTCCTAAAAACCCTTTCTTTTTTTAAAAAAAAAAAGATAAAAAACAGACTTAAAAATTATAATCAGAAAGCACACTCTAAATATCAAGTTAAAAATTAATTCAGACGCAGAAATAACATTTTTTTTTTTTTTTTTTTTATAGTATGAGCTTTCGGGCTGAGAAGCTTGCCGCTCCCTTTCAACACGGCCGTAGTCATGACCGCTCACAACAGCCGTTGAAAGACTACACTGGTACAAATCTGCAACACACAAGATTACTTTAAACTAAAAAAGGCGGCCGTGAAGCAATTCCGTTGACAATGGTCTGTCTTGTAGTTGCGAATTATAGGAGGTGAGAAACAGTTGCAATGCTTGATCCCTGGTGTGTGCAGTGTGAGGTTTCGCCACCTGCTGCTTGAAGATTCTGACAAAATGTTCTGCTTCACCATTTGACTGTGGATGGAATGGTGCAGTAGCTAGATGCTGTACGCCATTGCACTCACAGAATGTTTCAAATTCATTTGACATGAAATGAGGGCTGTTGTCTGACACTATGACTTCAGGCAAATTTTCAAGGCAAAAAATAGAGGACAACACTTGAGCTGTGCTACATGACATTGTCACAGCAACAGGAAACTTGCTATAAGAGTCTATCACAATCAACCAACGAATGTTCCAAAAGGGTCCACCAATGTCTATGTGCATACATTGCCGTGGTGATTGCAACTTGAATCAACTGCCATGGCCTGTGCAACTTTCCTATAGTTCAGAGGAACGGAGTGAAGCAATTCAGATTCATGAGCATTGATGTGACAACAAGATGCAGTAGAAATGTCAAAGTCTGTATCAGGACCAATTGGAAGACATGAAAGTACATCTGCACTACCATGTTGAGCAGTCGAATGATACACAATCTCATACTGGTATTGAGGCAACAACAAAGCCCATCTTTGCAATTTTTGGGAATTTTGTACGGGAACTGGCTTCTTCGGACGAAGCAAAGACTGCAGTGGCTTGTGATCCGTTACTAAGTAGGATTTTCTGCCATACAAATAGTGGTGCAATTTGGCAACACCATACACAATAGCCAATGCCTGTTTCTCTATTTGTGAATTGTTACACTGAGCTTTTGACAACACTTCTGATGCAAAAGCAATAGGTCTGTCTCTATTGCCAAATCTGTGGGAAAGCACTGCACCGATTCTGTAATAGGAAGCGTTAACTTGCAACACAACTGGTTTGTCAGGATCAAAGTGAACCAAGCATTGGTCACTGAGCAATGCATCATCAAGTTTTTGAAAAGCTTCTTGGCACTCATCTGTCCAGACAAAGGGAATGTTCTTGCAATGCAAACGATGCAATGGAGCTTCAATTTGTGCAGCATTCAGTATGAACTGAATATAATATTTCATTTTCCCTAATACTGACTGCAATTATGTGACATTGCGAGGAAGTGGCAGATCACATATGGCTAATAAATGTCACTGAAGAGGATGTACACCTTGACTGCTTATGACATGACCAAGATACTGCAATTCCAGTCTATGCTTTAGTCCTGCATCAGGTAACACACAGGCAAATTTTCACTGTGTTCTTCAGGTGTACAACCTACCATGGCAATATTGTCCAAATAGTTTGAACAGTCTGGTACTTGATCAGTCAGCTGCTCCAAATATAGTTGGAATATGATGGGTGTGGAAGCACTGCCAAAAGGCAAACACAAATATTCAAATAAGCCCAATGAGTGTTCACAACACACACATTTTGAGATTCTTCATCTAGTGGTATTTGAAGATATGCGTTGCGCAAATCAATTTTTGAAAAGTAGCAACCAGCCCCAATCTGTCCATGAGATCCTCTGGGCATTGCAATGGATAAGTATCAATCACAATTTGTGAGTTGACTGTAGACTTAAAGTCAATGCAGAGGCAAATGCAACCTGAAGGTTTGAGGAGCAAAACCAGTGGACTTGCCCATTGACTATCTAGCAATTCTTTAAGTTCAACATCCACTTTGTCCTGTAATTGAATGGGAAAAGTTCTGGCCCAGCAAAATTTTGGCTGAGCATTGTCTTTTATAGTAATATGTGCAGCAAAATTGTTAGCCTTGCCTAAACCTTCAAAAAAGAGTACAGGGAATTCTTTCAGCAAGCTAGCTATACTGACGTATTGAATCCAGTCACTGGCAACCATTGTCCTGAATTTGAAAACAAAAAACATCAAACTAATCAAGGCCAAATATGTTCACACAATCACGTGATTGTAGCACAGTGAAAGTCACAGTTCGCATATGTGAGCGATATATCGCAGGCAAAGTACATTATCTGAGAACGGGAATGTCTTGCCCATTATAAGCCGTCAGGTGCATGCTAGTTTGAGACAGATGTGGGGAGTCTAACAGTTCATACGTAATGCGACTCAGCAATGTAGCAGAGGCACCTGTGTCCAACTGAAATTTCACACGTTTTCCACTAATATGCAAATGAACAAAAAGTTTGTTGGCTGGTGTGGCACTGAAGAAACTGTTTGCTTGCTAGTTTTGCTAATGCATGAACAGGCTTTGAATACACTGCATTAATTACATGGGCCTTGTGACTAGATTTTTTTGAGTGGGCAGAATTCTTACGTTTGTTCTGTTGCAAACATATGGATTGTACGTGACCTTTCTTGCCACAAGTGTAACACTGTGCTTGTCTGGACGGGCAGCCTTGGCGTTTGTGCCATGAATAGCTGCAAGGGCATGACCTAACTCTGTTCGCCTGTTTAGAGAACTGTTAACACGCAGTTTGGCATGCACAGGCTGTAGCTGCCTACTGGGCTGGTCGTAAGCAAGAGATGAGTCAACCCAACAAATTGGTGGCCGCTCAGATTTATCGGCCGACACGGTACCTGAATCGTACTCATTGAGAATCTGCACTACATGCTGGAATGAGGGATCAGTCTGTTTCAAAATCTGTTCTCAAAGTTTGACATCAGTTACATTGTACACAATTGCATCACGCAACGTAACATCTGAATATGAAGCACCACAAGCACATTTGAATTTGCATTTCCTTGTCATACCCTGCAAAACTGTTACCCATTCATGATAAGTTTGTTCTGACCTTTTCTTGCAACAAAAGAATTGGTACCTAGCTGCCACCACAGTCACTTGTTGGTCATAATAGTTAGCGAATCTTCAACCTAATCATAGGAAAGTTCACTCGGAGTTGCGTTAAGGAACAATTTCTGACTGAGGTGAAAAACTGCACTTTCTTTCCTTGACAAAAAGTAATGGAGTTTCACAGTACGTGGTACATTGTGAGCAATTATGTGGGCTTCATGCTGTTGCAACCATTCGATCCATTCCTCTTCTTTTTCATTAAACTGGAGAAAAGGTGGTATGGCACTCGGAGCTACAGGTATTGTTTGCCCACGACAAAAGAAAACTTTGTGGCAGCCAGGCACTGGGTTCTTCGTACACTTCATCGCCAATTATTTTGTCTCCAGGCTCGTCATCAAATATGAGGAGTCTAGGAATCCTACATACTTGGTTCAGTAGAGAAACAATTCAAAATGAAAAGGGCATGTAAAAGCAAAATAACTGGAGCTGACACTTCTATCCAAGTCACTAGTCTTGAAGCTGCTGTTCAACTTGGGCACCTCCAGTCATTCGAGGCACTTATGTCCTCTTCACACAGGGGCCGCTGTCGCATTGTCATGCTGGAGAAGGGCCCATCAGCATATGATTGGCTGACGTCTTCTAACAGCCATTTCTTCTCTATCGTTCCCGACTGGCATGCCTGTGCTTGACTTTATACAGTAACAGAATAAATAACATCCTTGGACAGCTCCACAGGACACCATTGGTTTCATGGTGCAAAACGATTACAGCACAGTACACATACAATTGACATAACGTAACTGGGTCTAAAGGCCCTCAGAGTAGTCCCCTGCTGCATTCACCAGACACTGCCAACAGTGTGGGAATTTCCAAAGACCATCTGAGTAACCATTTGCCATACCATGTCTGAATCGGGTCATCTATTGTTGCACAGCATTAACACGGTCCTGTTGTGTCATAAACCATCTACCTTATAGTGCTTTCTTTACCTTTCATGTGAGATAAAAGTACAGAGCAAAAGGTCAGGAGAGTACAGAGGGTACTCCAATTCTTCCCAGCTCCACCATCTCAGCTGCTGCCATACAAACTCTGCTTTATGCAGTTTTGTGTGGTTTTGCAGTATGATTGCACTGTTCATAGGATCTGAACATTTCTCTCAATTGCCACATTGTACCTGTCGCACCAGTAAACTCCTGTAGTACTCTGCAATCACTGTTACGCCATGTGGAATGAAGCAGTACGCTTGACACCTCTGATGTCATATGCAATGATCACAATTAATTTCATGGGGGCGAAGGATTCTGATGGAACTTCTGCCGTCTTGGTAATCCGGTATGTCGTAATTCCACAGACTGGTGTTTGAGTGCCTGTCTGTATGCCCTGGCCCAAAATTCACCGATGGTGACTATTCATGACAGGAAGTGGTTGCCATCCTGTTGCCTGCATGCTACGTGATCGAAGCATATAGTATGTAGCATC
Source organism: Schistocerca nitens (assembly GCF_023898315.1). Lineage (NCBI taxonomy): Eukaryota > Metazoa > Arthropoda > Insecta > Orthoptera > Acrididae > Schistocerca > Schistocerca nitens. The sequence continues at coordinate 74,419,482 of NC_064615.1, read as the reverse complement.
CACCGTTGAACTTTCACCAGTTCATGTGGTGCTTACTGTGATGCGATTTTGCACAGTTGAAGCTCTGTCTGCAATGTCCTTTGGATGGTGTGTTTCTCAATACCACTTGACCACTCTAACTACAGTAGCATCCATTGTTTGTCATCATCCAGAAGCTACTCAGTGACGCACATGCCACATTGGTCCACAGACTGACAGGTTGTCCTGAGCACTGCTGATCACCATTTACCATACAACCTTGCTGAAACTTGCCTACCTACCTTGCAACTGTACAGTACAGGAGGGTAGTATTCCCATCAGTTCATTGTGCCATTCTCTCCCATTTCTCCCTTTGCTATTTTGAAGTATGCGCACTGCTCAGAATGGGTTATCGCCATCTCTCACGACACTCGCCACACTAATTTTGCAGCACACTGTGAGCTACTACCAGCAATCACAGAGCCATCATTTGTTGTGAATATAAACTATGCCTGCATGGCCTCCGCATGAGGAATAGTAGTTTGTGATCTGCTCACATATCTGCAAAAAACAAATCAAAAAATTGCAATAACTATTACTCCAACCCTCATACAATCCTATGTGGGTCTATTTATTCATCTACAGTTTTTTAGTTTTCTATTGTTCTCAGCAAGCAGATGGCAGGTGCAACTAAAATTCAGAGGCTTGATGACTTTCTTAGTGACAACATGTCGGTGTTTATTTATCATTCATGACGTCCTTAACTTTCCACAAATTACAATGTGAGACACCGTTTTAAATATTTGGTGGAGTTCCTGGACATCATCATTTGTGATAAATTTACCTAGCCATCATATCTAAGGGATCTGAAGGCATGGTCCCCCGTGTTTTTATTTATTTATCTTTTTTAAGTGATTGTATGTATGACCGTATATCTGTATCTGTTATTCCCTAAATTGTCTGGGTATTGTGGATCTATTATTTGAGCATTGGGTTATTGTGTGTCTAGCTGGTGAATTAGTTGGTGGAGCAAAGTTGAAGTCTCTTCTTATAATGTCACCAACTTTATTTTAATGTGTATGAGTGTGGTTGGTTCGCCTAACAATTCTTTGATGTGTGTGTTGGTCGTATATGTATCAGCATCTACGATGGTACGGAGGATACAGTTTTGGAGAGTTTGGAGTTTGTGCAGATGGGTGTCTGCCGCCATTGACCCAAATTCTGATCCATATAATATAGTAGGGAGAATAAAAGCTACCAAGCGAGGTGGCGCAGTGGTTAGACACTGGACTCGCATTCGAGAGGACGATGGTTCAATCCCACGTCCGGCCATCCTGATTTAGGTTTTCCGTGATTTCCCTAAATCGCTCCAGGCAAATGCCGGGATGGTTCCTTTAAAAGGGCACGGCCGACTTCCTTCCCCGTCCTCCCCTAATCTGATGAGACCGATGACCTCGCTGTCTGGTCTCCTTCCCCAAAACAACCAACCAACCAACCAACCATAATAACAGCTCTGTACAGTCGCAGCTTCATTTCTGCTATCAGCTCCCCAACCTTTAGGAACGGGTACAGGTGATTAAATGCAGTACTGCCTTTGTTCCTAGCCCTTTTTATTTGTTTCCCAAAAGTCAACTTTTTATCTGACTCTAATCCTAGGTAGGTTGCCGAGTCGCTCATGTCGATGTCTCTGCTTGCAACCGAAATCTGCCTGCTTGGAGGATTTAACTCTCTGGTAATGTTATTGCTACTGTTTTCCCTGGATTTATATTACTCTTCCATGTGTGACACCAGCTTACTATTTCGTCACCGAGCGAGGTGGCGCAGTGGTAGCACACTGGACTCGCATTTGGGGGAACGACGGTTCAATCCTGTCTCCAGCCATCCTGATTTAGGTTTTCCGTGATTTCCCTAAATCGTTTCAGGCAAATGCCGGGATGGTTCCTTTGAAAGGGCATGGCCGATTTCCTTCCGAATCCTTCCCTAACCCGAGCTTGCGCTCCGTCTCTAATGACCTCGTTGTCGACGGGACATTAAACACTAACCTAACCTAACCTAACCTACTATTTCGTCCAGGTGATCTTGTAGTTTCCTCACTATGAAGTTGAGGTTGCTACTGCTTTTATATTCTGCTGTACCATCAGCATTTAAGTGCCAGTTCATTGCCTGCCAGTTTTGGTGTGTCATTTGTAAATAGCGAATATAGATAGGGCCCAGAACTGACCCCTGCGGGACCCCAGCCACAGCACCCCTGAGAGTACTAACATGATTGCTGCACCTAACAGAGAATTGTCCCCGTGCCAGGAACGAGTCAATTATGCACATTATGTGTCCAGGAATATCTAACTAGAGTAATTTATATATTAAGCCATCATTCCAGACTTTGTCGAAACACTTTCTCGATGTCAAGAAATATCGCTCCTGTGCTGTTTTTTATGTCTCTCACCTTCCATATGTGTTCCACCGGATGTAGGGATTGATGGACAGTGCTATGTTCAGGACGGAAGCCAAACGGCTCACAGGTGATTATGTTATTGTCCCTCAGGAATTGGGTAAAGGCTCCATGGATAACGCACTCCATTACTTTCCCCAGAAAGCACGGGAATGAAATGGGTCTGTAGCTCTTGGTTAGGATGAGGTTTTTATTGGGCTTGAGTAGGGTTACAACCTGAGCTGTTTTCCCCATGGTTGGGAAGTAGGTTAGGGAAAGGCACTGGTTATATTTGGTGGTGAGGTGAGTGATTGTGGTAGGAGGAAGGTGTTTTAGGTAAGGGACACAGTCCTTGTCAGGACCAGGAGATTTGTTATTCCCTAGCTGTCTGATATAGGCACATACAAGATGATCAGAAACTGGCAGAAATTCTGTTTCTATCGTCTCACGCCTCCACTGAGCCACTCGTCCGATTATTATTTCTGGCTGCCTATCACTCACGTCATCGTCGATGACATGAGTTTGGAATTGTGACTCCCGGTGTGTTGCTAACATTTCTGACTCCTCCTCATTATCATAAACTAATCTGTTTTCTCCTTGGATTGGCCTTTCTACTCTGGGTGCTTTCATACTTCAGTGCTTTCATGATCTTCCATACTTCTCTGACTCCTTTACTAATGCTAAATCACTTGCTCAATTTCCCATCCACTTGCACTGTAGCCTTGAAACCAGTCAATGTTGCTTGAATAAGTGAGATATATTTCAATGGTATACAAAGCAGCAGCAAATCATTTAGCATTTCTGCTCTATCGAGAGTATCAAAGGCCTACTTGAAATCTTCAAGGCAGTTATGAAGAAAGTGTTATACTCATATGCCTTTTCATGTATTTGCCTCAACACAAATATCTGGTCTGTTGTTGACTCATTAGGCCGAAATCCACACTGATGCTCCCCCAGAATCTCTTCTGCATGTGGTGCTAACCTGTTGTGGGTAATACAGAAGAAGATCTTATAAGTTACATTCAGCAGGGTAATTCCTTGGCAATTTGAACAGCAGGTCTTGTCTTTTGTGTATTGGTTGAATTACACATAAGGTCCATTTTTCTGGGATTCTTTCCTGCTTCCATATCAACTTAATAAGTTCTTGGATCCACTTATTAAGATCAGTTCCCTCATTTTTTTAGCAGTTCTGCAGTTACTTCATCAGTTCCTGGTGCTTTGTAATTTTTTAGACAATACACTACCTTCCATACTTCCTCTAATGCTGTTTCCTCTATTTCTGGACATGCGGTATAATAGTGTGACTGCTCATTCCTGGTAGATTTGCACTCCAAAATTCCCTTGAAATATTCTCTCCATCTGTCTAAAACATCTTGTTTATCTGTCAGCAAATTTCCCTCTTTGTCTTAACAAGCTGTTATTTTCGCTCTATATTGTTGAGTTCCTCCTTTAATTTTCTTGTCAAATTTTCTGCTTTCATTCCTTTGGCAGTGTTCTTTCATCTCCTCTATCTTTGTTTTCATGGCTTCCCTTTTTTCCTCCTACATTCACTTGCTGCCTCTGTTCTCCTTTCATTATATAATTCCTGATTTGATGTAGTATTCCGCTGCAAGCATTTCAGCCTTGCTTCCTTTTTCTGTTTAACTGCCTGTGTACATTATTCATTCCTAAGGTTCCTTGTTTCCCCCAATATTTCAATTGGTCTTGCCCTAATGGCATATTTAATAGAGTTCCATTCTTTGTCTATATCATCTCCACCGTCTTTTGTTTGTAATCCCTATCTCAATCTGTTCTGGTATTCCTTAACAGTAGCCCTATCATTCAGTCATTCTGTATTCCATTTCTTTACTTGGCTACTACTTCCTTTGGTAGCAGTGGCAAGTTTTTGTTTCATTTTGGATCCTAGGTAATGGTCAGAATCAGAATTAGCTCCTCGGAAATATTTTCCATATTGGATGCCCACCTCTTTGATATCGGTATATGGTCTATTTCATTTGTTCCTGGTATTTTCCATGTTCCTTAGTAGATATTTTTCCTGGAAAACAGGTACTTACTGCCTTAAATTTGTTTGCAGAAGCAAACCATTATTATTAGTTTCATCATGCAGACTTTCCTTACCAAACAAACTCCTTTCCCAGCTTTGCATTATAGTTGCCAAGAACTATTTTGGAATCATATCTGGGTATTCTGTCACAAACCTCCTGTAATTGATCATAGAATATGTCCACAGTATCTTCATCTGTTTCTTCTGCAGGTGCATATAAGTTCACAAAGGTCACATTGTGAAATTTGCCTTTCATACGCAGAGTACATATTCTTTTATTGTGTGGGGTGAAAACAATAACAAATCTATGCATATCCTTGGAGACTATTACCCAACTCCATACCCCCCCTTATCTTTCATCTTTTCCTGAATAGTACAGGGAGAATTTCTGCTTATAAATCTCTCCTCTTCCCTTCCACCTGATTTCCTGCAGTGCAACAACTCCCATTCAATACCTTAGCACTTCTTCTGCAACACTATTCATTGCTCCTGTTTGCAACAGCGTACGCACATTCCATGTTCCAAATTTAAGTACTGATAATTCCAGATTCCTATTTCCTGGCACAGTTTATCTTTGTAGCGGCAGTCTTGCATTCCTTGTTGAGTTATTCGCAATAATAGATTTTTTACAAGCCAGGGGTATAAATCGTGCACTCAATCCCCAATCAGGAGGACCGGGCTTTCATTTTGGCATTGGCTCCCCTGGAGGGGTTGACGACCTAGCCTATAAAGTCCCACCTGTACTTTGGTGTGAGATACACTTCATCTGGCTCCTCAGTTGAGACCACTCCTGCTTGGGTGACCATGCCAGTAGCTATGCTACCGCTGGCACAGCTCTCGACCTTATAAAAGCACACAAATCATCCTGCCCGGCACTGAAGGTGCCTATGATAAGGCGGTGTCCCCTGGGAGGGAGTCGCATTTTATATTGTTTCAATAGGGCAGCTGTAAATTTAAGTATATACATGGCCTATATTTTGCTGATGACATGGAAAATGTGGTAAGTATTTTCAAATGTTGAGTTGTCCACACTTCTCTATAAACTTTAAGGTTAGTGATTTTGATGTGTTGCTAAGTGACTTAAAAATTCTTCCAAACTGAATAACTGAAATTCCTAAATTAGATGTCAATTAAGATATAGGGTGGACATTGTTCTTATGATGGAGGGATTTTAGGACAGAATTGAAAGAATGTATTATGCAATTACAAAAATTCTCGCTGAAGTACTCTTGGAATTTTGGACAATAATGGAACTATCTATATTACTAAACGCCTGAACCGGTTGATAGTTCATGGTACATAGTTCCAGTTGTAGGATGCCTATCTAACAACTTCATGGGGCAACAAAAACTTGACTTTCAGTGTTTCATGTAATTATTGACTGAATTTAAAATTCTAAAATGCTGTTGTAATCTACTCAGTAATGGATATAATCTTATGTTAAAGGTTTGACACAGTAAGATAAATATTACTGTTAGAAACTATGTATACATCTTGAGGCAGCATAACTCATGCCATACAAATTACCCAGATAATATTCATCCAGTATTTGAGAATGAGAACATGTCCACCTTTGAAACTTTTCCTGCTGACACCCACTACAAAATGATGAAAAGAAAAAAGTTTGACGCGTACTACATTTTCACTGCTTGTGCAGTAAAACTTCAACATCAGGCTTGTCATTATAATCTATTCCTTATTCTATTCACAGCACATTTTGCGGACAATATCTGCATATACCACTGAATGCACTTGCAAAATTATGTGTCTGTAGAATACACAGTTCAGGAGATGTAATGTCATAAACAATGGGATATGTGGAAAAGTAGCTTTTCTTAAAACAGAACACAGATTACTTGGATTGTACTCATCCAGTATTTGATAATGACAGCACTTAGTGACTTGCAGTGAACTTCAAACATAATTTCAGTTGTTTGCTAAACTTTTCTCACTTACCTGCTTAATTTCAAATATTTAACACAGTAATCGATTTGTAAAGTAATTAGACACTTGAAGTTGTTTTGAACACAATTGTTCTATTCTTTATAAAATTGGGGATTTACGCCCCCCCCCCCCCACACACACACACGTGTGTGTGTGTGTGTGTGTGTGTGTGTGTGTGTGTGTGTGTGTGTGTGTGTGTGTGTGTGTGTGCGTGTGTGTGTGGAGGGGGAGGGTCTATTTTCAACAAAGGCCTTTGATGGATGAAAGCTTATATTGTGACAGTTTTTTGTTGTGCCTATCTACGACTCAGCATCTCCACTATAAGATGAGTAGCAACTTTCCTTTTCGTAATATTGTTACATTCAATTCTGGATTTTCCATTGTTTGAGAAATGATTTAGTAGTAGTTCTCAAACAATGGAAAATCCAGGATGGAATGTAACAATACGAGAGAAGGAAAGTTTGCTACTCACCATATAGCGGAGATGCTGAGCCACGACAGGCACAATCATAGCTTTTGGCCATTAAGGCCTTTGTCAGCCGTACACACACACACACACACACACACACACACACACACACACACACACACACATATATACACACCACAAGCCGGCTGCGGTGGTCTAGCGGTTCTCGGCGCTCAGTCCGGAACCGCGCGATTGCTACGGTTGCAGGTTCGAATCCTGCCTCGGGCATGGATGTGTGTGATGTCCTTAGGTTAGTTAGGTTTAAGTAGTTCTAAGTTCTAGGGGACTGATGACCACAGCTGTTAAGTCCCATAGTGCTCAGAGCCATTTGAACCATTTTTGAACACACACAAGCATAACTTGCACACACGTCTGCAGTCTCAGAGAGCTGAAACTACACTGTGATCAGCAGCACCAGTGCATGATGGGAGTGGTGACTGGGTGGGGGTAAGGAGGAGGCTGGGGCAGGGAGGGGGAGGAATATTATGGTGGGAGTGGCGGATAGTGAAGTGTTGCAGTTTAGACGGAGGGTAGGAGAGGGGGTGCGGAGATGGGGAGGGGGTAATTAGCGGAAAGCAGAGAAATAAAAATAATAATAAAAATAAAAGACTGGGTGTGGCAGTGAAATGAAATGAAATGACGGCTGTGTAGTGCTGGAATGGGAACAGGGAGGGGGCTGGATGGGTGAGGACAGTGACTAACGAAGGTCGAAGCCACGAGGGTTACGGGAATGTAGGATGTATTGCAGGGAAAGTTCCCACGTGCGCAATTCAGAAAAGCTGGTGTTGGTGGGAAGTAGTACTTCTAGTATTAATGGACACACGTGCAATGAGTAAAGTTTCATATTGATATGGTTACACTTAGGTAACAATCTTCTCTCAAGTGAGATACCATATGATGTACCAGATTTGTAAGAGGGAATCTGTAGTGTCTGCAGATCTTTATTGACAACAACAACAACAACAACACACAAAAATGTGTACAATGGCGGAGAGGTGAGCACCAAATTACACAAGCATGAGAGAACATTAACTGAAGCTAATAAGTCCAGGTTGGATCCAACCACAATTAATGTTCATCCTGGAATAACATGTAACTGTCAAAGTATCAGAGTGGAGTCTTCACCTAGCACAGCTGAAGCACAAGAGAGTGAGGCTGCACTGGTGGCATACCTTCAGGAACACTCATCTGGCAGTGGCGCTGCTGTCAAGTGAAGGAGGTGCTCCTGTATTGCCTTCTCGCAGGCAGTGCCAAATATGAATTTTGTGGTCATGATGGACGCATATGTGGGTGCACCACACCAGCATCTGCTGTAAATATGTATATAAGTATAGAATTTTGTAATCACTTTTCTCCTTTTGATCTTTACATCATGTCTCATTTTTGTGTCTAATTTATCTGCTTGTTGTCTTTCTCATTGTCACAAACATAACTTTCATTTCCCTATCATTGTCCTTGACAGCTGGCAATGCTGTACATTACATTGCATGTAGCCCCATTTCCTGTTACAGCTCAGTATACTCTCCATTTTAAAACTGGGATTTTCCATTTTGACTAGGACATATGGAACTGTACATTCATACAAAGTTATGTCATTAAATTGTTAACATTTATTTCAATAAAACACTACCTATTTATGTTCAGGCACTAATCAAACACTGTTTGCACATAACAACAACAATAACAATAATAATAACAATAATAATAATAATAATAATTATTATTATTATTACTACTACTACTACTACAAATCCTGGCCGCAGACTATATGTAGGCCTACCTGGCGCACCAACATCCGAGGCCTTCTCCGTGGTCATTCCCGGTGCGATTCTCCTCTTGCTACCTGTGATGGTCATTTGCTGCTGTACGGGAAGCCAGGATCCATTTACTTTAAGGCTTTCCTCTTTCTTGTTGAAGATGTTCCTGTGTTTTCGTATTTCTACAGCTTCTCTAAACAAGCGGGTGTGATAGTGCTTCTCTACGGCCAGAACTTCTGTGTCGGAGAATTTTATTACATGGTCAGTCTCACTCAGCACGTACTCTGCCACGGCTGATTTCTCCACCTGCCCCAACCTGCAATGTCGCATATGTTCTTTGATACTGGTGTTGATTGATCGTCCAGTCATTCTGACGTTAACTTTTCCGCATGTGCATGGTAAGCGGTATATTACTGACATTGCAGGTGGGTCCCTTTTATCCTTTGCTGATCAAAGACATTCTTTGATCTTTCTTGTCAGTTTGAAAATTGTCTTTACGCCATGTTTGTGCAATATACGGCCGATTCTGTCCGTCATTCTGGGAATGAATGGCAGAAAGGCCATACCCAATATTTCTTTTCCTGATTTCTTACTTCATTGAGTGTTTGGCTCTGTTACATTTCTAATATAATTTGTGGAGTACCCATTGCTCCTCAGAACCCTTTCCAGATGTTGCATTTCGCATTTGAGGTGCTGCGGCTCACATATTCGTCCTGCTCGCGTTACGAGCGTATGAATCATGCCACTTTTCTGGCTCGGGTAGTGGTTTGATAGTTTGTGCAGCTAACGGTCCATGTGTGTCGGTTTTCGGTACATGCTATGTCCTGGGTTTCCCCCGTCCCTTGTGACCAGCACATCTAGAAATGGTAGTTTTTGGTCCTTTTCTACTTCCATGGTAAATTTTATGTTGGTGTGGAGGCTGTTCAAGTGTCTTAGGAAGTCACCGAGCTGTTCTTCACCACGGCTCCACACAATGAAAGTATCAGCGACGTACCTGTATCACACCTTAGGTTTACAAGTCTCCAAGTCCAGTGCCTGTGCTTGGAAATGTTCCATGAAGAAGTTGGCCACCACTGGACTAAGAGGACTACCCATGGCAACGCCTTTCAGCTGTTCATAGAAATTGCCATTCCACATGAAATAGCTCGTGGTGAGACATGCATGGAAGAGCTTTGTGATGTCTTGCGGGAAAATAGAACCAATTCGCTCCAGAGCGTCGCTGAGTGGCACTTTCGTAAACAAAGAAACAATATCAAAGGTGACCAGGATGTCGTTTGGTGCAAGTTTTGGTTTCTTCAGCCTCTCAATGAAATGTCCTGAGTCCTTTATGAATGTGTCGGTCTTCCCCATGTGCGGCTGGAGCAGAGAGGCCAAGTGTTTGCCAGTTTATACATCGGTGAGCCAGGAGCGCTAACAATCGGTCTTAGTGAAATGTTGTTCTCATGGATCTTAGGTAATCCATACAGCTGAAGTGATGGGGCTTCCATGTTGCACAGGTTTCTCTGTATGTTCGCTGGCAGATAAGACGCCTTGATTAACTGATTTGTATTCCGTGTGATATGCTGCGTCGGATCTGCACTTAGTTTTCAGTACGACGTCGGACCTAATAGGTCTCAGATCTTTTGCTCATAATCTTCGGTCTTCATTACGACGGTCGCATTCCCCTTATCGGCAGGCAGTACCAATATACTCTTGTCGGCGTTGAGACTCTTAATGGCTTGTACCTCTTCTTTCTTCAGGTTGCAAGCTGGTGGTTTAGCTCAGTGTAGTATCCTGGCTGTTTCAGTCCGTATTTCTTCTGCCCTTTCACAAGAAAGGGTCCGAATGGCCGCTTCAGTGTTAGCAATGATCTCCTCCATAGATATAGTTCTCAGGATGATAGTGAAATTCCCTCCTCTTTGAAGAAGAGACACTTCCTCTTCTGTCAATTGTCGTTCAGTGAGGTTGACCACTGTGTGTGACATGTCGGGAATCGCCTTGTCAGTCTGCTTCCAGCATCTTTCAAACTTTTTCTTCTGTCGCTCAGTGCAACGTTCGAGTTAGTTCTGCATGCTCCTGTGAGTGGTACTGTCAATCTTGTCCCATTCGTCTTGATGCATTCTGCTACTTAGTTGATAGAAAATGTCCAAAAGTTCCTGATCCGTTCTTGCCAAGTCTCTCCGTGTTGTATGAATTCACTCACGAAGGAAAGCTCATTCCATTCTGTCGTAGATAAGATGTGCTTGGGCGGTGGTCAATAGGTGCTTACATTTCAAGAACTTCGGTGTAGCATCTTCATCTCTGCACCGCGAAAGGAAGGCGAGAGAGGACATCAAACACGCTTTCTTTTTCCGTCGTTGGTCAAGGTGTCGGTACAATCTGCAAATCTCCTCCCCGTAAAGGCGTAGTACAAAATTGTTAAGGCTTTCGTGGCTAGTTGTTAAAAAACTGCCCATTTGCTTCTGTCTCGGGTTCTTCGGCTGACGTTCGTCTGATGATTTTACTGACGTTTCGCCAGCACGAGTGGCTGGCATTGTCAAACCTTCACCCTTCATTGCCGGTGGTGAACTGGAGCCGAGCTCGTCGTGGCCGCAGACTATATGTACCTGGCGTACCAACGTCTGAGTCTGTAAGTAGCAGAATGCATCGAGACGACTGGGACAAGATCGACAGTATCACTCACAGGATCGTGCAGAACAAACTCGAACGCTGCACTGAGCGACAGAAGAAAAAGTTTGAAAGATGCTGGAAGCAGACTGACAAGGTGATTCCTGTCATGTCACACACAGTGGTCAACCTCACTGAACAATTGACTGAAGAGGACGTGTCTGTTCTTCAAAAAGGAGGGGCCGGCCGCTGGTGGCCGAGCGGTTCTGGCGCTACAGTCTGGAACCGCGCGACCGCTACGGTCACGGGTTCGAATCCTGCCTCGGGCATGGATGTGTGTGTTGTCCTTAGGTTAGTTAGGTTTAAGTAGTTCTGAGTTCTAGGGGACTTATGACCTCAGCAGTTGAGTCCCATAGTGCTCAGAGCCATTTGAACCATTTTTCAAAAAGGAGGGTACAAGCTATTAAGAATCTTAACGCCGACAAGAGTATACTGGTACTGCCTGCCGATAAGGGGAATGCAACCGTCGTAATGAAGACCGAAGATTATGAGCAAAAGATCTGAGACCTATTAGATCCAACGACGCACTGAAAACTAAGCGCAGATCCGACGCAGCATATCACACGGAATACAAATCGGTTAATCAAGGTGTCTTCTCTGCCGGCGAACATACAGAGATACCTGTGCAACATGGAAGCCATATCACCTCGGCTGTATGGCTTACCTAAGATCCATAAGAACAACATTCCACTAAGACTGATTGTTAGCACTCCTGGCTCACTGACATATAAACTGGCAAAACACTTGCCCTCTCTGCTCCAGCCGCACATGGGGAAGACCGACACACACATAAAGGACTCAGGACATTTCATTGAGAAGCTGAAGAAACTAAAACTTGCACCAAACGACATCCTGGTCAGCTTTGATATTGTTTCTTTGTTTATGAAAGTGCCACTCAGTGACGTTGTGGAGCACATCAGTTCCATTTTGCCATAAGACATCACAAAGCTCTTCCATGCATGTCACACTACGAGCTATTTCACGAGGAGTGGCAATTTCTACGAACAGCTGAAAGGCGTTGCCATGGGTAGTCCTCTTAGTCCAGTGGTGGCCAACTTCTTCATGGAACATTTCCAAGCAGAAGCACTGGACTCAGCGACTTGTAAACCTAAGGTGTGGTACAGGTACGTCGATGATACTTTTGTTGTGTGGAGCCATGGTGAAGAACAGCTCAGTGACTTCCTAAGACTCTTGAACAGTGTCCACACCAACATAAAAATGGCATTTGAGAGAGTTAATTACATTTTTAATTTCTTTGGCAGAGCATGGAGTAATTATGATTTGTATGTATGTATGTGACATTGCTTCTTGGACCATTTGTGGCTCTTCTGCTGATCTTTTCCATAATTTGCAAGTGCAAAATATTTGTTCAAGATTTGAATGAAAAAACTTCCAGCTTAGTTTTTATGTGTGATTTAACATGAGAGGAGATGCTATGGCGTGAACTTAAGTTTCGTTCAGATATACCTGAGGAAACTGTACATGCTGAAGAAGCATTCTAACTTGTATTGTCCAACGAAATAACCCTGATCATTTCATCTACGGTATCTATGCCTCATTTGGTACTCGTATAGAGTAATGTCATATGAGGATTACTGAATTTCATATCAACTGCAGTGTGATCCAATGAAGATACAAAAGCTTCTTTCCTTCTTTGTTTCTCTCTCCTGCCCCATCCCCCTTCCTCTCTCTCACATGCTCTCCCCCAGCTACCTCCCCCTCCCCCCCCCCCCCCCCCACGCACTTCAATTTCCCTATGACATCCTTTCAATTTTCAAAGTCTTGTACAAGCAAACAGAAATGGGAAAATATGGGTGGAATCTTTTGCTTACTTTTATTCAGAGATTCTGTGCATGTGATGCCACTCTCCCACATTAAGTTATGAGCAATTGAGTTCTTGCTTATTTATTGCACATATACTGTACATAAATATATTGAATAAACACCTACATTTGCAACTCACTACATCTCACCAGGACATAAAAAGGATGCTAAACTGATTGTAATCTAAAGTTAACTAAGATCTATAGTATCCTCACTGCAATTGACTCCATTAATACAGTTTTCTTCAAGCCATTCCTGTTGTTGTACCTGTGTGGTGTTGTAGCTGCATCAGTAATGTTAACAACAATTCCTGTGTGACTGTTACAACCTCTGACAAAGTTCAGTGAATAGTCTTGTAACATTAATGTAGATGAACTATGATTTACAGTTACCCTACTGTCCTCCGAAATAGTCACCTCCCATAAGTATGCATCGATGAGCTCTGTGATACTTGTCCTGGAAACTTTTGCACGAAGTTTTCCTGTGGGATGGTGTTCAAAAGCCATGTCAGGAATATCATCAAATCTCTTTCCTTTCAATGCGAGTTTGAGTCGAGGGACTAGGAAGAAGTCCGGAGGATTGAGATCCGGCAAGTACGGAGGATGTTAAAGTTCCACCACCCCATTCTTTTGCTAGGAACTGTTTGACAATATTGGCTGTGTGTGGGCGAGCATTGTCGTGAAGAAAAAATCAGGAATCTTGTTGTGAGTCCTGGGGTCATACTCTGCGTAGACGTTGCATGAAACAGGAAGTAATTTCAACATACTGTGCAGCAGCATTCAACATCATTTCTGCAGGTAGAAATTCCTTGTGGATAATGCCTTGACTATTGGAAAAGGTGAGAGCTTGTTTTGATGTGTGATTTTTTGGCTCTACATCTACATCTACATTTATACTCCGCAAGCCACCCAACGGTGTGTGGCGGAGGGCACTTTACGTGCCACTGTCATTACCTCCCTTTCCTGTTCCAGTCGCGTATGGTTCGCGGGAAGAACGACTGTCTGAAAGCCTCCATGCGCGCTCTAATCTCTCTAATTTTACATTCGTGATCTCCTCGGGAGGTATAAGTAGGGGGAAGCAATATATTCGATACCTCATCCAGAAACGCACCCTCTCGAAACCTGGCGAGCAAGCTACACCGCGATGCAGAGCGCCTCTCTTGCAGAGTCTGCCACTTGAGTTTATTAAACATCTCCGTAACGCTATCACGGTTACCAAATAACCCTGTGATGAAACACGCCGCTCTTCTTTGGATCTTCTCTATCTCCTCCGTCAACCCGATCTGGTACGGATCCCACACTGATGAGCAATACTCAAGTATAGGTCGAACGAGTGTTTTGTAAGCCACCTCCTTTGTTGATGGACTACATTTTCTAAGCACTCTCCCAATGAATCTCAACCTGGTACCCGCCTTACCAACAATTAATTTTATATGATCATTCCACTTCAAATCGTTCCGCACTGACCTTTTTCCGATCAGTTGATGTTGGAGAACACCATTCCATGCTTTGCCATTTTGTTTCAGGGTTGTACCAGAGACACCAGTGACAATACAGTTCAAAAAATTGGGTGTCACATCCACTGTTTTGACAAAATCCTGTGAAACCTCCAAACATGCGTGCTTCTAATCATCAGTCAAGTGATGTGGCACAAGTCGACAACACGTTTTCCTCTTCCTTAACTCCTGGGTAAGGATTTGTTGCATGGCTTCATGGTTATCTGCAGTTCATCTGCTATCACGCACACAGTTAATTAGCAATCGTTTATGATTAATGTCCTCACTTTCTCAATGTTTTCATCATTGACAGCGGTTGCTGGTCATCCGCTACAGGGATTGCCAGAAACACTTTCCTGGCCTCCTCGAAATGGGCGAACCACTCATACACACACTTCATGGACAGTGCTTGATTCCCATAAAAACATAGCAGCATTGCATGTGTTTCTTTTGGCGTCTTGTCAAGCTTAAAACAAAACTTTAAAATGATCCTTTGCTTGTTCGTTGTCCCGATCTCAGTTCAGAACCAAAGGACTAAAAAGCACTTCATCCAACAGGTCTAACATGGAACACACATGATGCTCAACTGAACTACAGTGGGGGCAGGTTGTCAACACCGGCTGCTATTAAGGTGCAGCATTGTGAATGCCCTATCGACCATTCTGACTTCACTCACCGAACTTCATTGTCAGAGGTTACTTTCATAATTTCTTATAATCTTCTTTCATGAAGAACTTTAAAACACTTCTCATCTTCTCACTCATTTATAATTTAACAGCTTAAAGTCCAGTCACTCAGATAGTCTGAGACAAGTTAACGGAGACTAGACTCCGCATTGACCAACTGCAGTCACCTTTATGAGCTAGATGTTACTGGGGGTCTTCAATAGGAAGTTATAACAAGGTCTGAAATGTTATATGGACAGCAAATAAATAAATAAAATAAAGAAACATTAATGAGACTTACTCTTTCAGTTGAAATTCACAGATATATACTATGTGTGTTCTACAAAAGCAGTCACTGAGGTTGGACATTGGTGTTTATTGGTTAATTTTAATTGTCTCCCTATTGTCCATTTCCTATCATTGCCTCTTATAAAAGCAAGTCACACAAAACTTGAGTCAAACATGTTTAAAAATGCCAAATTCAATAAAAAAAAATATAAGTACCAGAAATAATTCATGTAATGGAGAATATATTGCAACCAGCCACAATATGTATGCATTACTGTTTATACTAGACTGCTAGCAAAATGTTTCAAGTCACTCTTTCTCATCAGAAATGAATCAGTGGCCCAAAATAACACAAATACATGTATACAAACAATAAAACACCTACAATTGTGAGTAGTTGTAGTAAATACATTGCCAGAAAAGAATTAGTACACCCTTTTAGACATTTCCAATTCACTCAAGATTTACTGTTGCAACACATGGAGTACATGAAATGTTTATATTTACAGATCAATAGCGCATGCAGTTCTAAGGTACCACATGTCAAACCATGCTGAAACACCTATATTAGTATGTGGTCTAGCCTCCATGGGTGGCAATGCAAGCGCTGACTCTGGCATCCAGTTAATTGTACATATGATGAATACTGTCCTGGAATATGTTATGCCACACCTGCCCAACCTGTTAACATAGTTCTGTAAGAGATGTTGGTTTAGGAATCGCATGAGTCCTTTCTTGTCCCATCATATCCTAAATGAGCTCAATTGAAGACAAGTGTGGAGATCGTGCTGGCCCAGGGAAATTGCTGCATGCCTCGCAAAGCACATTGAGTTTCACAGGCAGTGTGCTCACGAGCATTATCCTTTTGGAACAATACAACACCTTCCTGTTGCAAGAACAGCAAAAGAATGGGTCTAACAGCATGATGTACTTATATAGTGCTGGTTAGCATCCCCTCCAGAAACACCAAAGTTGAATGAAAGTTATAGCTTACTGCATCTGAAATCATAAGGCCTGGGGTGGAGACACTGTGTCTTGCATGAATGCGTTTTATGAGACAGCACTCAACAGGTCTATGTCATACGCACAAACAACCATCACTTGTGTGCAGGCAGAATTTGCTTTCACCACTGAAGACCGCAGTGATCCTCTGATGGCACCATTTGAGCCATGCACGTCGATGCTATGGCATGAGTGGAAGATGGGCTAGAGGTGTATCTGCCCATAGTACCACGGCTAATAACTGGTTTGCAACAGTTTGTTTTGATACGTCTAGGCTTACAAACCCTCCTATTGTACTGTGGTAGGTGTACGACCTGACATTGTTGCCTTTACAATACATCAGTTGTATGGGCATATGTGCTATCTTGATGTCCAGAATCTCATCTAAGGGTTTGAGAATGTTCACATGGCCACTGATACCAGCATCATTGCACAACTGATGCAGCATGTCCAACTTGTGTGGCAATTCTCAGAAAGGACTATCCCACCACTCAGACAGCCACAATTTGACCCCTCTCAAACCTACTCGGTTGTAGAAAGCAAGAGTGCATATCCATGGCATGGTTGCCTGCTTGCTTCATACATCTGCACTGCTGTGAGCCTTCTGGCTGTAAGGATTCCCTATTAAAGGGTAGACACAGATGACGCTAAGGTAGTTATGATACTAGTCTATATGTCATTGGATGATGTTGAAACCTACTGTCCCCCAGATGGCATATGCTGTCACTGGATCAAAATCAACATCTTTCCAGGTATACTGTATTTCTGGCAGTGTATGTGTATCCTTCCTTATGACACAGTCATGAAAAGTCAATACCTCTGATGTGGCAAATAATTTAAACTACACATAATGCAAATAATAATAATAATAATAATAATAATTAGCTCTTGCAAGAAATGCACTTGCTTGATCAGAGAGGAGAGTCACTGGTGTTAATTTAGAAATAGGCAAGCAAAAGAGAAACACATGGGAGGAATAAAATATACAGGCAGTAAATGTAGGAAATAAGAAATACAATATTAAAAAAAGAAGGATGACACAGTGAGGGAACTGGGAGTGACTGAGTGAAAGAAATAGAATAACTGAGAGTGGGGGAACAGGTATATGTACAAAAAACAACCATATATGTGTAGATACTGTAAGAACAGGGTGATTATGCAGTTTTATGGAACTGGAATGACTATTTTGGGTAGCTGTGATATAGTGAAGCCAAATCAGTTATCTTCTATCATCAAACCATGCCACATGTTTCCTGTTGCTGATAAGTATCATTTAAATACAACTTCGCTGATTTATAGAAAATGTATGTGATTTTGCTAATGTTTTATTATGGACTTTTATGTTTACAATGCTTTTTTTTCAGTTTGTTGTTGCTGAGAAAAATGCATGGTAAGGACATTTCTTTGAGCAAAGCATTGTCATGGATTTTGCGCCATGGTGCAGTTAAAGAAGGGCTAGCCATTACTGAAGATGGTTTTGTGGCAGTGGAGGAGATTCTGAGCCATAAATCATTTAGAAACTATCAGTTATCAGATATACAACGTGTCGTGGCAGAAAATGAAAAGCAGAGATTTGCATTACGAACAGATACTGAGACAGGGACACTTTACATTAGAGCTAATCAAGGTCATTCAATACAGGTAATGCCTATTTAATTTTAGGGCTGATAACTAATGTTATATTAATAAAACTAGTAGATAGTACTTTGATATCTCGAAATAACATGACTCAGAAACACCTTATTTGCTTTGGTGTATGGCAATATATTTATTTTTATGCATGTTCTGTAGCACTAGAGTTGCTAAAATATGGAACAAGTCAGTTTTTTTTTCTTCCTCCTCCTCCTCCTCCCCTCCCCTCCCCTCCCCTCCCCTCCCCTCCCCTCCCCTCCCCTCCCCTCCCCTCCCCTCCCCTCCCCTCCCCTCCCCCCTCCCTCCCTCTCTCCCTCTCTAAAATATTGTATATTATGCTATGAAACAACAATGTCTGCATACATTAATGAGATATTCATGCTACTCATATTGACTAAAGCAGCATCTAGACACATGAAGATAGACGCAGCATATTTTGCAACAAAACATAACAGTTTTATTTACACATTAACTAATGAGACATCCAAGAATAAAACTAATAGTTGAAAATAAATATGATATATTATACACTGAAGAGACAAGGAAACTGGTACACTTGCCTAATATCATGTGGGGCCCTTGCAAGCATGTATATGTGCTGAAACACGATGTGGCATGAATTCGACTAATCTCTGAATTAGTGCTCGAGGGAATCAACACCATGAATCTTGCAGAGCTGTCCATAAATCCGTAAGGGTACGATGGGGTGGAGGTAAGGCATCCCAGGTAAGTTCAATAATGTTCATGTCTGGGGACTTTGGTGGCCATCGGAAGTGTTTAAACTCAGAAGAGTGTACTGGAGCCACTCTGTAGCAATTCAGGACTGTGGGGTGTCGCATTGTCCTGCTGGAATTGCCCAAGTCCATCGGAATGCACAATGGATATGAATGGATGTAGGTGATCAGACAGGATGCTTATGTTACATGTCACCTGTCAAGTCTTATCTAGGCATATCAGGGGCCCCATATCATGCTAACTGCACATACTCCATACCATTACAGAGTCTCCACCAGCTTGAATAGTCCCCTGCTGACATGCAGGATCCATGGATTCATGAGGTTGTCTCCATGCCGCCTACACATCCATCCGCCTGATATAATTTGAAACGAGACCAGGCAACATGTTTCCAGTCATCAACAGTCCAATGTCGATTTTGATGGGCCCAGAAACTTAAAGCTATGTCATACAGTCATCAAGGGTACACGAATGGGCCTTTGGCTCCGAAAGCCCATATTGATGCTGTTTCACTGAATGTTTCACACATAGACACTTGTTGATGGCCCAGCATTGAAATCTGCAGCAATTTGCGGAACGGTTGCACTTCTGTCATGTTGAGTGCTTCTCTTCAGTTGTCGTTGGTCCTGTTCTTGCAGCATCTTTTTCCAGTTGCATCAATTTCGGAGATTTGATATTTTACCAGGTTCCGGATATTCACGTTACTCTCATGAAATGTCATATGGAAATATCCCCACTTGATTCCTACCTCGGAGATGCTGTGTTCCATCACTTGTGCATTGACTATAACACCACGTTCAAACTCACTTAAATCTTGATGGCCTACCATTGTAGCAGCAGTAACCAACCTAACAAATGCACCATACATTGTCTCATATAGGCGTTGCCGACTGCAGTGCCGTATTCTGCCTGTTTACATGTCTCTGTATTTGAATACACATGCTTACACTAGTTTCGTTGGTACTTCAATGTATAACAAAATGAAATAATTTATATTTAAGTGTACAAAAATACATCCCAGTAATAACATTATTTATTTATTTTGTGTAGTTGTATATTTATTTACCCATCCATCCATACTTTGATCACCGTGTAGAGCAATACTGCATACATTATACATTATCACACTCATTTATACTAAAAAAAATCACCAATTGAGTAACATGATTTTGCAAGATGTTTCCTACATTTCCTTTGAATTTTGATTTTTGTGGAGCAAGGCTTTTGATATTGAACACTTTTATGCCCAAGTAATATACTCCTTTCTGCACGAAGGTGAAGTTAGTTCAGCTGCTGTGCACGTCTTGTTTTGACATTGTATTTTATTCATGCGTTTGAGAAGACAGCATTTTTTATTTCAAAAACATACAAGGGAGAAGATATGCTGTGATGTCACTGTGAAAAATCTGTAGTTTCTGGAACAGATTTCTACAAGACTGTATTGGATGGACACCGCTCGTCACTCATAATGAGGATTACTCTCTTCTGTATAATAAAGTTTTTTTGAATTTTTCTGCCTCTCCCAAAGGTGATGTCATCAGGCGACAATGCATGGAAATATTTAAAGCAAGCAGCCGTAACCACATCTTTATGTGTAGCTGATGCAGTTATGTGCAAAGCAAAAGTTGCTGAATGAACTCTTTTTGCCACATTTATAATATGGCAGTACCAATGTAATTGTCTGTAAATTTGTACACCTAAAAACTTTGAGGAGTCTACTTTCTGCCCCTTAAAATTTTAAATGTATGCCCTTTCTTTTTATGTGTTACATGAAATTGTACGTAATGTATTTTTTGATATTTGGAATGAGTCCATTACAGGTAAACCAGCTAAGGATATTAGTAAGAACAGGGTGAGCATGTTTTTCCAGCTTTTTCTCTGCTGGTTTACATACTGCAAAGAGAGCAATCTCGGTCGTTGTAATAGAAGAGAATGGGAGCCATCTCTGAATAACAGAAACAGCAAGAGAACCAGCAGCAAGCCCTGTGGAACTTCAATATTTATTGTACCCCACACTGGTGAAGCTAGACATCAGTAACTATTAGTAATTCTGTCCCCTCTGTTTCCTACCTCTCAGATGTAACTTAATCCACATTTCCACTACACCATTTAAACAATAAAAGACTGCTTTTTGCAGAAAAATTTTGTGGTCCTCAAAGTCGAAGGCTTTGGATAGATGGTGTAGGATACTGACTGGTGCCACTCTACTATTTAGAGTGCTACAAATTTGTACAAGGAAGGAGAAAATAGCATCATCTGTTGAAAAGTCTCAGCAGAAACAAAATAGACATGGACTGAGAATATTGTGGCTGTCTAGGTGACCAGCAATTCTCCTGAACACCAGTTCCTCTACAATGTTGTGTGAAACCACGAATCACGGTACACAATGTGGCAATCCGATGGCAGGGTGCCCGGTGAACATCATCTGTGAACATCATCTGTGAGCGTGTTGTTTTGCATGGCACTATCACAGCACGGGCCTACTCTCGTATTTAAAGCACCTTCTTGCTTCCTACTGTTGAAGAGCAAATTGGGGATCGCTATTGCATCTTTCAACATGATCGAGCACCTGTTCATAATGCATGTCCTGTGGCGGAGTGGTTACACAACAATAACATCCCTGTAATGGACTGGCACAGACATTGATACCTCTCCTCAGTGCAGCACTCTGTGAAGAATGCCTGCGAGAGTGGAAGCTGTCGTCAAGGCTAAGGGTGGTGGACCAACACCATATTGAATTAAAGCATTACCTATGGAAAGTGCCATGAACTTGTAAGTCATTTTCAGCCAGGTGTCCTGATACTTTTGATCACATAGTGTATATAGCAGAGAAGCAGTAGAGAATGGTTTACACAGTCAAAACCCTTTGTAAGCTAACAGAAAATTTCTGTGACTTTTTATGATTTATCCAGGGTGAAAGCAAAGTTTCTCAACAAATTTGTTGATGGTACATTTTGTACTCTTCCCTTTCTGGAAGCCGAACTGATTTAGTGATACAATATTAGATTTTGCTGTGGAATCTTGGATCTGGAGTGCAACAACTTTTCTAAATACTTTTGAGAATATTGGGAGAAGACTTACTGGACAGCAGTTTTGGGGTTCTAATATTATTTATTTATTTGTTTTTTGTTTTTGTATTTATTGTATGTTGTGGTGATCCATATTGTGAATATGTCACATTGTACAAAACGTGTCAGTTTTACAAGTTTTTGATTACATTCTGTGAAATTACATAAATAGCACTGATCAATTTCACATTGAAATAAAAAATTAATCTATTATGGAAAAATAAATATGTTCACAATAATAAATAGATATGCACACGAGTAAGGGTCTGGGAATGTATCTGAGTGTTACAGGTTCATGGATACTATACACTGTGGTTCAGGAGCTCTTCTATAGTGTAAAGTGACCCTTCAATAGGAATTGCCATAACAAGAGCTCATAACCCAGTAAACACTTGACTTATTGAGAGGAAGGGAGGGAGGGGGGGTTTATGGGACTAAATGGCACAGTCATCAGCCCAACTAAACACTTAATTTGTGAAGGGAGGGCTTTAGAAATCTTACAGCCACTGAAATTGAACCCCTTCTGTACTAAACTCAGATTTATTATTTATTACTACTAATACTACTACTACTACTACTACTACTACTACTACTACCACTATTACTACTTTATTACTAGATCTGCATTGTTCCATTTGATAATCCAGGCAGCAGACATTGTACTTCTTGAGGCAGTGCACTGAACTTTTTTAGAGTGACTATTGGAAAATTATCATGCGTTCCAGATAGTCAACAGATTGGTATTTCTTGCTGCTTGCTGAAAGCCTCTTGGTTTTCTTTTCCACTATTGAGTCATAAAACCACACATTTGCTGAAATCCAAGGCATATAACTTGATTTATATAGAATTCCTGTTATTAACTTTTTAGGAAGTGGTTCTTCAACCTCATTGATGAGTAAATTAAATTTGGAGTTAATATCAACAGCAGCACATTCAGGAGATGAGTCCACAAGCCGTCATTGATGATTAAATTTTTCCATTGTGTGTGTGTGTGTGTGTGCATGCGTGCGTGAGCGGGCGCGTGTATACGTATAATCCTCAAATTTTTTCCAAATGAAATGTACTTTTATCTGTACAATTACTTGGTTTATGATGAGAAACGGTCCCTCGTGATCAGAGAAACCATTTATAATATTTTTGAGAGTTGAATTATTATAAATTATCCTTATCTATAAATATGTTATCTGCTAAAATACTAGAACTGGCTTTTACTCTAGTTGGAGACTCTACCAGTGATACTAAGTCGTAATAAAACATCTGGTATTCTAGGTCTATTCTGTTTCTATTTTCTGTCAAAAATAGTTCAGTCAACAATGAATAATTAGGGGAAGAAATTCATTTAGCTGCATATTTTTATACTGTGGCTGGAGTGGGGTGAGGGGGGGGGGGGGGGTGGTATAAACACTCCCAGGCATGCCTGCACACTGCCTCACCATTGATTCATAAGATGAGCGGTAGGAGTGTTGGCATAACCTTGTGAAACACCCTGTAGTTGCTTTTTGTGATATAGTGGGGTAGAGAGAATGGGGAATTGTATGCTCACTCTTTAGTTTGCAGACCTGTGAAGGAGGGAACTGTATGATCACAATCCATTGCCTTACGTTCCCTCACGTTTCTAAGGTTCAACCTCCCCCTCCCCCTTTCCACACTGTTACACCCTCAGAATGCAGTCAATCTCTTGATACAGTTCTCCTGCAATTAGATATAGTACACATATTTAATATTTGTTTTTAACCCACATCACTTAACAATAAACATTATTTTTATACCATTAAAACACTATTTTCAATAATTGTGATTTTTCCATCACTTGCAATGCAGATGCTATTAGTCCTAGAGAAAAAATGAATATGACCTTTTTTTTGTACGAAATTTTATAGTAGTTTAATTTTGTATTGGGAAACATTTTTTCCAGAAGCTGCAGTTTTCGAGATATTCAACAAACACATAAAAAAGTGATCTTTTAAGGCATCCCCATCCCCGTAGTCTCACCCTAATGGTCACGATTTTTAGTACAGTATGTTGTTCATGATATTCCCCCCCCACCACTGTACAAAAATTTGTGTGTACATAATTTTTTTCCCCTTAGCCAACTTCTCTTGGTCTTTGTGGACTGTGCTAAAAGTTCACATTAAAGTCACCCATTAGAATGAATGACTAAGTTTTTCATGGTAGATGGAAAAAGATTTCCAGCAGGTACTCTATAAATTGACAGCACAATTGTTGCATTATTTGTTGTTATCACAATGCCACACACCTTGTAGTGTTGTTCAGCACAGTATCGGCTTATCTAGAGATTTACAATCTATATTATTTCAAAAAAATATTGCAACTACACCTTTCCCCATACTAGATCTACAATAATGAGCAGTTAAACAAAAATTTTCAGTGTGTAACCTGTGAATTCTGATTGTAATATGATGTTCAGAAAAACAAAGAGTATCAGGTTCATTTCCACATTCTCCATCTTTTAGATATATTACCAGTTGGTCTATTTTGTTCTTCAGAGTTTTTACATTTTGATGTAATGCGGACGAAGTTAGAATCTTGTTCACCTTTACATTAGCATGATAGTTTTTTGGAGCAATGTTTCTCAATAAACAAGTTGTTAATTCTGCTTGGGAGACTGGAGGCTCATTTTGAATACGTAAGAAAGAAGTTTCACATGGCTGGGGTTGCTTTTTGCTGTTGTGGGTCCCCATAAAAAACACCGAGAGAGTTTATTTTCTGTTGCATGTAGTACAAGCTACTGCTTCTGCTGTCTGTGGTGATGTTTTAACTGCTGGTTCTGGTGCTGATGACACTGTTGTTTATGATATGGTGATGCTGTTGCTTTTGGTGCTGATCACGTTGCCCCCACACTTGGAATTACACAGTTCACTTTCTCTCTGTCTGCAATGATTTCATTTGACTTAGTAGATATAAAGTACTTTCTTTCGTAATCTAGATGCATTCCTTGCCTGGTATGCTGACATCTGTCAGTATCTAGAGTGGTGCATTTTCTGAAGAGAAAGCACAAGTGTGGGCAGAGTAGGATCCACATGTTGATCATGAAAACCCTGATCCATTAACCACTGCATTTAACTTGCTGAAAAAGTAGTTTGTTATTTCGACAGTTCTATTGTAGAATGTGAGGATGGCATCAGACAATTAAATTAATTTAATTGAACATTACACAAGAACCCTTTGCAGATGGCATGGTGACTATATAACATTTTAGGACCAATGTTGTGCCCAGAGTGTTATGGAGGACTACCAAGAATGAATTGTTGGAAACTATCCCAACCACAGCTGCCACTCAGCACGTTTTCTTTCACTGGCATTATCTCACATATCACCATGCAACCTATCTGTAAAGTTGTAGAGAGATAAATGCAATTTGTGGAATGAAAGGAACAAAGTTGTTTCTAGTCGTATTTAATGTGTGCACCATCAATTACTAGAGCAGCAACTACCAAAGTGTATCAGGCATTAACATCCTCTGATGTATGACAAGGGAACACTGTTCAGTGCAGGGTACATACGAGGTCTGTTCAAACAATTCCGAAACATTCATAATTTCATGCCTTTGGTGTGCTGGAGCCAAATGTGGTTGGCATCCCTGCTCATGCCTGTGTTTAATATGTAACTGCTGAAGTTTCATTGTTGCAGGTCTGTTCTGTGCTGTATTGAGTAGAATGTTGTATCACGATGGCAGAGTTAAAGGAGCAACGCGTCTGCATTAAATTTTGTGTGAAACTCAAGAAAACCTTTACAGAGATATACCAAATGATGCAGGAAGCCTACAGTGAGGAATGTTTAGAAAGTACTCGGTGTTACAAATGGTTCACATGGTTTAAAAATGGCCAGACAGAAGTAAAAGATGACCCTCATTCAGGACACTCTTCGAAGTCTGTCAACAATGCTCATATCAAGAACGTCATTGAAATTGTGCATGGCAGTCAAATACTGACTGTCCAAGAGATTACAGGAGAATGTAACATTTCAGTTGGATCACATCGTGATATCCTGACACAGAATCGTGGAATGCATCATGTTGCTGCCAAGTTCATCCCATCGCTCATGAGAGACCAGAAAGACTGGCACCTTACAGTCTGTGAAAAGCTTTTGGATTACGCAAATGAGAACGAGTTCTTCCTTAAGACAATCATAACTTGTGAGCCGGCCGCAGTGGCCGAGCAGTTCTAGGCGCTTCAGTCCGGAACCGCGCGTGACTGCTACGGTCGCAGGTTCGAATCCTGCCTCGGGCATGGGTGTGTGTGATGTCCTTAGGTTAGTTAGGTGTAAGTAGTTCTAAGTGCTAGGGGACTAATGATCTCAGATGTTAAGTCCCATAGTGCTCAGAGCCATTTGAACCATAACTGGTGATGAGACATTGGTCTAAAGTTATGGTGTTGAGATCAAGGTTCTCCAAGACCAAAAAAAGCTCGCCAGGTCAGGGGAAATGTCAGAGCCATGCCAATAGTTTTCTTTGATTCTGAATGATTAGTTCATCATGAATTTGTGCCACAGGGACAAACTGCTAATCAATGGTACTATCAGGACATGTGGCAACACCTGTGAGAAAATGTGAGAAGGAAATGGCCTGAAATGTGGCGGACAGTTGATGGCTGTTGCATCACGATAACAGTCATCCCTGTTGGTGTGTGTGTGTGTGTGTGTTGCACAAAAAATGATATCATTGTTTGCCTCAGCCTTTGTACTCTCCAGACCTGGAAACCCCATAGAAAGGATGAAGATTTGCAACAATAGATGAGATAAAAGAAATTAACACTCTGCGCTTCGCACAATCCAGCATGAGGCATATCAAGACTGCTTCTGGAAATGGAAATGGCATTTGAAGTGGTGTACCAATTGTGGAGGAGAGTATTTTGAAGATGACCATGCACAATAAGTGAGAGATGAGCACAGAAAAATGTTGTGGACCAAGTTCCAGAATTTTTTGAACAGACATTGGACAGAAAATCAGCCAGCTCATTCTGTTGCCAATTTGAAAGTAAATTTTGCCTGCTGATGAAAGTCTTAGTCAGTTTTGACATTCCGCTAAGACATCAAATGGATCAAATTCATTTATTCATTTTTTCTCAGTGATAATACTGGCACCAAAATGAAAGGTGATAGAGAGAATACTAAGTACTGATTTCAAACAATGGAAAATCCAGGATGGAATGTAACAATGAAGGCATTACCTACAAACAAATCTGCGGTAAGGCTATGGGCACCCGCATGGCACAATCCTATGCTAATCTAATCATGGGACATCTATAGGAATCCTTCCTAAAAACCCAGAATCCTAAACTCCTCACCTGGTTCAGATTCATTGATGACATTTTTGCGATCTGGATTGAACCTTATTCACATTCCTCCAGAACCTCAACAACTTCTCCCCCATTTGCTTCACCTGGTCCTACTCAACCCGACAAGCCACCTTCCTAGATGTTGACCTCCACCTCAGAGATGGCTACATCAGTACCTCTGTCCACATCAAACCTACTAACCACCAGCAATACCTCCACTTCGACAGCTGCCACCCGTTCCACACCAAGAAGTCCCTTCCGTACAGCCTAGCCACCTGTGGTCGTCGCATCTGCAATGACAAGCAGTCCTTCTCTAAATATACCGAGGGTCTCACTGAAGCCTCCCATCCTTGTACAAAGACAAATCTCTCGTGCCTTATCTTTCCAGTCTCCCACCATCTCCCAAAGTCCCACAGTCCGGCCACAGAGGAGCATTCCCCTCGTAACTCAGTACTATGTGGGACTGGAGCAACTGAATTACATTCTCCGCCAGGGTTTCGATTACCTCTCGTCATGCCCTGAAATGAGAAATGTCCTACCCACTATCCTTCCCACCCCTCCTACCGTGGTATTCCGCCATCCACTGAACCTACACAATATACTCGTCCATCCTTACACAACCCCTGCTCCCAATCCCTTACCTCATGGCTCATACCCCTGTAATAGATCTAGATGCAAGACCTGTCCCATACATCCTCCTACCACCACCTACTCCAGTCCGGTCACTAACATCACCTATCCCATCAAAGGCAGGGCTACCTGTGAAACCAGTCATGTGATTTACAAGCTAAGCTGCAACCGCTGTGCTGCATTCTATGTAGGCATGACAACCAACAAGCTGTCTGTCTGCATGAACGGCCACCGACAAACTGTGGCCAAAAAACAAGTGGACCACCCTGTTGCTGAACATGCTGCCAAACATGATACCCCTCATCTCAATGAGTGCTTCAAGCCTGTGCCATATGGATCCTTCCCTCCAACATCAGCTTTTCTGAATTGCACAGGTGGGAACTTTCCCTGCAATACATCCTACGTTCCCGTAACCCTCCTGGCCTCAACCTTCGTTAGTCACTGTCCTCACCCATCCAGACCCCTCCCTGTTCCCATTCCAGCACTACACAGCTGTCATTTCACCGCCACACCCAGTCTTTTAATTTATTTTTATTTTTATTTCTCTCCTTTCCGCTACTTATCCCCTCCACCCTCTACACCTTCTCTCCTGCCCTCCGTCTAAACTGCAACACTTCACTGTCCGCCACTCCCACCATACTATCCCTCCCCCTCCCCACCCCAGCCTCCTCCTTACCCTCACCCAGTCACCACTCCCATCATGCACTGGTACTGCTGCTCGCAGCGTATTTTCAGCTCTCTCAGACTGCAGACATGTGTGCAAGTTGCACCTGTGTGTGTGTGTGTGTGTGTGTGTGTGTGTGTGTGTACTGCTGACAAAGGCTATAATAGCCGAAAGCTATGATTGTGTGAATCTTTTTATTGTGCCTATCGCGACTCAGCACCTCCGCTATGTGGTCAGTACTGATTTCAGTTTTGTTAAGTTATTTCACTGTAGTAAATCATAATATGATATCTCCTGTCACTTACTGCATAAATGCTAAAATGACATATTTAGATAAGTGAATATAAAATCAGCTAAAATCAGTCAACACAGAAAAAGCAGCTTAACTTGATGAGATATGTATATGATTCTATACAAGTTGCTCCCCTACTGGCAGAAGTTTATTCTAGTTCAGTGGGGCGGCAAAGAGTTCCGTATAATTGGAAGAAGGCACAAGTCGTTCCCATTTTAAAGGATAGATGTGCATAATTCAAGACCCATATTACTGGCATCAGCTTCCTGGAATTATGGAACATGTTTTATGCGTGCATATTAAGATCTTTTCAGAGAATGAAACTCTCCTTTATAGAAATCATTATGGATTTCATAAACGGGATCCTGTAAAACTCAGCTTGCTCTGTTCATTCTCGTGCTCTAAGAGGGTGACAGATGTCCTCCACAGATTGATTCCATGTTCCTTGCCTTCCAGAAGGCAATGGATGCAGTTCCACACTGTTGCTTAGTCAACAAAATATTAGCTTGCAGAATGTAGGACCAGATTTGTGACTGGATTCAGGACTTTCTAGCATGCAGAAGCATGCTGCTTAAGCACACACTTCTGCTCTCCATGATGTTTATTCAGCTCCTCTGGCCAGCAGGATCTTCAGATGTCTCCCACTTTTAACATATGCTGGACAAAGTGATACAGTGCTTGGTCTGATCTGCCTTACTGGCTGTTTTCCTTGGCAAGTTGTACCCACAGCTGGAATAACTTGTAACACTATCTGCCAAAATAATGTCCAACATTGCTGTGGTTGCCTCTGTGTATTATTACAAGTCTGCACCATAGCCAGGGAAAACTACACAAGGTACTGAAATTACTGTCCAAGACAAACTCTTCATATGTATATTACCCTGAGATTATTATATTTTACAAGCTACATAACATATGAATGAAACCTCACTGATGTTGGGCCATTACTTTTAGGTGTTTATTTTTAATTTCCCACTGTAACATAAACTCTAAAAATAATAGGTTGAACACTTCCTCTCCTTTTTTTCAGTGTATTATGAATAAAAAGGCAAGAGGTCAAAAAGTGTGTTGCCGAATTTTAAGCTTGCTGAACACCACTTCTTGTTGCAGGGAACCTACAGCTGTCATGGCATACTGCATCTCTGTTGCCAAACACCTTGATCTTGTCATTCTTCCTCATCCTCTTCCCTCCATAACTTCTTGTATACCACTTAGTCAGCCTTTCCATTGTCTTTTTCTCCTTCTCTTTCCAGGTGGTTGCCATGAGGGTAATTTCTTGGACCATCAGTCTTTTTCCATTATTTTGATATGCCCTAACCATCATAGCTGTCTTTCTTCTATTCTATCCATAATACTACAAGGAGTCTGCGTCTTCTCTTGTTCCCTCATTTCTTACATGGTCATGTCGGGAAATTCTACATGCTCTTCTCAAGCGGCCCATTTCTGAAGCTCTACGTCTCTCTATATTTTTTTCTGTGCATTCCCATCACTCACTCCCATAGCCTGTTATTGGTTATACAATGGATTTGTGTTAACACATTTTAACTTTTAGGATTTAATTTTTGCATAGCCATGCTTCCCTACCTGATCTGTTTTTGGATATCTGTCACAGCTTCTATCATGTGATAGGATATTTTACACACTTTAATATGATGTCCAAGTTACTTCCCTCGTCAATGTAATAAAGATATTTTGTATTTGCAAAATTAATTTTCAGACCCCCATTTTATACTCTTCCAACAACTTCACAAGCTTGTAAGATACGATTATATCCTCATCCTCGTTTGCCGAAACACCCTGATGATCAGCATAGAAAAGTGTTTAGGTACATTGGTTCCCTACTTCAGTCCCAATGCCCATGCACTTGCTATACCACAGATCCAGTGCCTTCTGCACATATATCTTAAAGAGCATGGGAGACAGAAAACATCCTTGTCTTCCACTTTATTTTCTTGTACTCTGTTCTTTCATCTGATAATATGCATTTAAAGAAATGCTTCTCCCACTCTAACAGACTGATAATTGTCAAGTTTGCTCTTTCTTTTACTTCTTTGCTCAGCCATGCAGCCATTATCCATGCTGCTGCCCTCTTGTGCCCCCATGGATCAGTTGATTACCTCACATTTATCCTCCCACACTTCACTTTTCCTTTTACAAACATCCTTTCTTACTTCTCTGTTCATTCTAAAATAGAAAGCTCTATCATGTTTGCCCTGTTTTCGACCAATTATTGTAAAACATCTTTTTTAGGTTTACTTTTTTTTTTTTTTTTTCAAAGCTTTGAGTCCACTATTGTGAGTGCTTCTTTCTTTCTTTCTTTCTTCTTCTTGCTAGCCCAGTGCTTCAAATCCTGCTTTATGTATGCATTTTTTAATTCCTTGTCACAGACCCAAATTCAGTTGTGGAAAAATTCAATGAATACTTCACCTCACTAGCTGAAGACCTCATTCAAGTACACTGTCAAGGACCAGTCCCAAGTTTCTCCAGCAAGTCAGTGACCTTCAATGCTTCTATGTATGTGTATGAAACAAACCCCAATGAAATTGTAAGTAAAATTAAATCATTAAGCAATAAAATGTCAAGTGATCTTGATGAAGTACCTGATTTCATATTAAAAGCATGTGCTCACCACATAGCAAACCCTTTGGCAAAAATTTTCAACCTCTCTTTAAAAACTGGTGTATTCCCAGATATTTTTAAAATAGCAAAAGTTTCACCACTGCTAAAAAAAGGTTCTTCTGAAAAAATATCAGACTACCAACCCATGTCACAGTTAAGTTCCTTCTCAAAAATTCTAGAAAAACTCTTCTATGACAGGCTTTTAAGTTTCATAAATAAATATGCACCTCTTACAGTACAACAACATGGTTTTAGAAAGTCTAAATTCACACATACAGCAATTTTCGAATTCTTAGACTGCATTTTAAAATCCCTTGATCAACATAAATTAGCTGCAGGTATTTTTCTAGACCTATCAAAAGCCTTCAACGTCCTGGACCATAACATTCTGCTCGAAAAATTAGAAAGACGAGGAGTAAGAGGTGTAGCATATAGCTGGTTGTGTTCATATCTAAAAAACTGCAGGCAGAAGGTATCACTTCAGTATGAATTCAACAAAATGAATAAAACAAGAAACAACTCCTTTCTTTCTATGGAATTACCAATAAAATATGGTGTACCACAGGGCTCAATCTTAGGTCCATTACTCTTCTTGAGTTATGTGGACAACTTAGTTGAATATATGAGTCCTACAAAAACTATCCTGTTTGCTGATGACATCAGCATATTGCTCACTGGATCCAGTCCAGAAACTTTGCGGTCCACAGCAGAAAGTTCTATGAAAAGACTTTCTGAGTGGTTCACAAAAAACAAACTCATTATAAATACTGAAAAAACTGTGTGTATCGATTTTCATTTAATTCCTCCAACTAATCAAATGTCTATTCAAGCCCAATTAAAAAATGATCCCCTAGAAAATGTAAGTGTCACAAAATTCTTGGGTCTTTGGGTTCAGCAAGACTTAAAGTGTGACACGCATATAAATAACTTGTGTAGAAAACTATCATCTGTGTGCTATGGCCTAAAAATTTTAAAGGCTACAACAAGCAAAACAACAGTACTGCAGGCATACTATGCACAGTTCCACTCACCAATCCGATATGGGATCATTTTCTGGGGATACTCAACTCACAGTGTAAAGGTTTTTAGAATGCAAAAAAGAGCTTTAAGAATAATTTGTGGCCTTAAAAAGATGGAGTCCTGTAAATCCCATTTTACTACGCTTGGTGTTCTAAATGTTCCAAGTTTATTCATTTTTGAAACTATCTTGTTCACTAGGAACTACCTCCTGAAAACAGGCAAACTGCTACAGAACAAAAGTGTACACAACTATAGTACCAGAAGGGAATCAAATATACATCAAAAATATCACAGAACAACCACCTATCAGAGGAGCATAATTAACATTGGTGTAATACTACACAATAAGATACCAGAGGAAATAAAAAATACTACTCATCCAATATTTAAAGCTAAACTAAAGGCATTTCTAATAAAGCACTGTTTCTATTCTGTCAGAGAATTTCTGAATAAGTAACAAAATTAATTGTAGCAGGTACCTAATTTTAATTGCTAATACTATGTATTATTGTAACTTATCTTTGACCTGTCCAATATCAATTGTACAATTTGTGCTATATGATAAAGCTGGACCAATAAAAAATCAAATCAAATCAAATCATAAGTTCCACCATTCCTTCTTCTAAGTGCCTCAGTTTGTTTAGCAATTGTAATTTATAAAGAAATGGTACAGAGTCTTGTTTCAAACTACTTACGTTGTATTTCATAGCATCCACTGTCCTTGGAATACGGTAGAAGCCCAATATAGCGTGATCTGATACAACACGAATTTGTATATAATGTGGTATAAAGTATGTCCCCCAAAATAAAATATCATTTATGAATGATTTTTACACTCACAGTATATTTTATAAATTTGACAAAAGTCTTATTACAGTCTGCATGTAGCCTTTCTGCGGTATAATTTACTGCTCCAATCTACAAGCTCTCTAAACTATGACCAAAATAAATGGGCATAAGCAAAATCAACTTTCTGTTTGTCTTATCAACATACCGGCATTGTTGCTGGACAGAAGCCTTGAATTCACACCTCACAATTAACACTGTGATGCAGTCAACAAAGTGATTACGCAACAGTGCTCGGCAGTAATCAAAATGAGTACAACCATCATGTGGATCATAAATTATTCATTCATTGTCTAGATTTCTGTGTGCTTGTTATGATGTCACAGAAATGGAAATTTTATTCTGCGAGCTATAAACTAAAAGTTATTGATCGTGTGAAGAATGGTGAAACTAAAGCAAATTTATCATGCGAGTGTGGTGTACCTGAACCAACAATCAGCAGATGGATGAAAAAAAGAGAGCAAACTTAGAAGTTTTATAAACACAGTTGAAAGTGACGTGAGAACTGGCAGAAAAAGCACTAAACTAGGAAAAAGACAGTGAACTTGACAAATGCCTTTATTGGTGGTTTTTAATAAAGAGAATTGAAGGTGTACCACTTTCCAGGTCAATTATTAAAGCCCATCCTGATAAATCTCACTTTGATTTACATGGCAACAAAAATATTTTATAGTTTCCAATGGATGGTTTTCGAGATGGAAATGTCACCATTGAATTTGCCAAACAACCATTGAAGGAGATCGAGATCTTTTGACAGCGAATCTGCTTCACAGTTTTGTGAAATTCTACACAAAGTAATGTTAGGTGAAAATGTAAATGATTATAAAGAGTATAACTGTGATGAAATGGCACTTTATTTTCAATTGCTTCCAAGCAAAACTCTCAATACAAAAAAATAATGAAATAAGACGAGTTTGAAAATGTATAAATGCACAATAACCCTCCTCTTTGCCACAAATAAATTGGAGAGCCATAAGTTGAAACTTCTTTGTACAGGTAAAAGTAAAAGCCCGGGATATTCCAAGCATGTATACATATCACTATTCCAATACACTTAAAGGCATTCAAAGAATGTTTGGATGACATGTGACATTTTCAGCTATTGGTTTCAAGAAGAGCTTGTTCCATCAGTGAGCAAGTACCTAGAGTCACTTAAGCTGAGAGAGGACGCTCTATTAGTCCTGCTCACTGTCTAGATCAGCCACCTGCTGATGTGTTGCAATCACAAGATGGAAAAATAAAAACTTTGTTTTTGCCAGATAATCATGGTGGTATTAACTCAACTGCTGGATCAGTGTATAATATGTGCACTCAATGCTCATTATTACCATGAAATGCTCACTTCAATAGAAAATTCAAATGAGGAAATGGAAATGTTCTTGAAATCTGTAAATCTTAAGTGTGTTGCTTATTCAGTAGGCTTGGTGTGGCAAAGCATCAATGTGACCATTACTAGGGATTGCTGAACCAAGTGTTCCATTGAAGAAAATGCAACAGATGAATGCTGCAGTGACATAGATTCCAGCAGTAGTGACATCCAGTCTGCATGTCATGTTCTACAGTGCAATATTGATCTTGAAGACTTGAGCTGTTGGGTAGTCATCGACAAAAAGGAACTGATTTTGGAGACTGTCCTCATCAGCAAAACGAACAATATCACATCAATACTCAAATTCTTCCCCTACTCGAGCAAGCATGTCCTTTGTCACTGATGTTATGGCAGTACGGATCCGGTTCTTCAACACTTTCAGGTTCTGTGGGAGTGGTGGTACATAAACATTGTCTTTAACAAAACCCCATAGGAAGAAGTCAGAGTGTGTCAAATCCGGTGACCGTGGAGCCCCGCTGAGACATGCTAAGTCGCCAGCTCCTTGACGACCAATCCAATGGTTCGGTAGTTTCATTCAGATATTCACGCGCTTCGCGACTCCAGTGAGGGGGTGCCCTGTCTTGTTGAAAAATGAAGTTGTCTTTGTGCAGCCTCGGAAACAACCAGTTTTGTAACAGCGAGATACTGCTGACCATTAACCATGTTTCCATCTAAGAAGAATGGGCCGTAAACAGATGATTGATATATCGTACAAAACATATTGACTTTGGGCTAATCTTATACATGTTCAGTGGCTGCTGTGCGTTCTGTAGACCCCAAATTCGAACATTGTGTTTGAGTACCTGACAACTAACATGGAAAGTCAATTCATCACTGAACATGATGCATTGTACAAAAGTGTTATCATTGTCAATAGCATCAAGAATCTCGTTACAAAATGCCACATTTGCATTTGTCATCAGGGCACAGAGCTTGTATGGATTCATAACCAACCAAAACATGCCAAATTGTTGTTGTAGGCAGTTGTAATTCCCTACGGGCATAACAAGTTGATTTTGAAGGACTACGTTGGAAAGCAGTTTGAATTCGTGCAACATTTTCTTCAGGAACACAAGGGCGGCCAGGACTCTTTCCTTTATATACACATCCTGTAAATAGAAACTGTCGACACCATCTGTAAATGTTCCACCTGTTCAGAGGATCAGTTTGGTACCTCAACCTGAAATGTCTTTGCACTGTAATCATGGAATTGCACTATACGAACTCAAGAACACAAAATGATTTCTGCTGCAGAGTAGCCATTTTAAACTTGTGACGGTTACCAACCAAAACAGAAGACAACTGACATCTAGTGGCTATTAATATAAACTAGACTATGCATTTGTTTCTCCAATAGCTGAGCCAAGGCGCAGCGATCGATAGTTTGGCCAAAATAATACTTTGTAATACAAATATTCTTTTTGAAACACCATGTATATTCCCACTACTCCACTGTCTGTAGCAACCCCTACTTTTCCACTATAATTTTTCTCTGCAGGTTCTTATGCTTTCTAGTACACTTGTTTTACTTTTCATAAAAGTCATCTTTGACTTTGCTTTCAGTGTCATTCATAGGTGCCTTAGCCCCAAACAGTGATAACTTCATGGCCATATTTTGAGATTTCTACAGTCTTTATTATCTCACCAATTTCCATCCAGCATTTGATATCTCTTCTGTGGTTTTTATGGATGGCTATTGAAATCCTTCTGTTTGCCCTTTCCTCCTTTTTAATGCCACAAAAAAAAAAAAAAAAAAAAAAAAAGAATGTAATCTGCTATATTTTCATTTCCTTTCCCGATTT
Organism: Schistocerca nitens; assembly: GCF_023898315.1. NCBI lineage: Eukaryota > Metazoa > Arthropoda > Insecta > Orthoptera > Acrididae > Schistocerca > Schistocerca nitens. The sequence continues at coordinate 74,382,988 of NC_064615.1, read as the reverse complement.
GCTTCCATGCATTTTTCTCCAAATAACTAAGTTTTGTAAGTATCATATCCTTTTTCTTGAAATGTGCTATCTGCAACACTTGATTTAATAGACTGTAAATATAATGTTTCCTTATAAACACGTTTTATTTCTTGACATACAATTAACATAATGTTATGGCCACATCTTCTCAAATGTTGTTCTACCCCACTGATGGCATTGCTACTTCCTAATAAATCTAACAAAGCAATACTGACCAGAAGCACATTTACGTGGCCATCTCAGATCCTTTACAGTTACTGTGATTAGTTCAACTGAGGTCACCAAATGGATTACAACTAATGAGAGTGGACTGCCCACTTAGAGTATCTCAAAATGTTCAATATCCATACACTGGATAAGATTTTAACTCCATGCTGATTCTGGTGTCCTGTCCTTATCAAAGCCCTTTTACTCTTTCACATTCAACATTAGGACAAAAAAAAGAAGTTAAAATAGTCACCGTTTCTAGAAAAAGTCTGCTTATCTGTGACCTCACAGAATTAATTTGGTGTTTTAATACCTGTTGTCAGGTACATTACTTAAAAAATTTTAACATTCATGTAAATTAGAATTATCTTCCATGATTAGCCCCAGCTGCTGAGGACACAGGAAATACGGATTCATAAGTAGCACTTTATTTTGCTAGTTGTTTCCATCAAACAGCAACTACAAACTTTTGTGTTTGATTTTACTTCTCACTTCCTCCTATGAGTATTTTGAAATGGTCTTTTCACTATTGACTAAAACTGTCCACTTGAGGCTACTGTAGAACTATCAGAGACTTTTTCACAAACTATGCTTTGAAGCTTCATTTAAAATCCTGTAGGGACACTCTCCTTCACCCCAACTCTCCTGTGATCACTCAAGACTCCTAAAAGTCCCACCAAACTCTTTCTTTTCCAACCAGTCTCTTGTAAGCACTACTTCAAATTGTACCACTAACAAAATTTGCCACTGCTTATAACTTTGCAATTACACTGTTTATGAGGCAATAACATGTTGCCTCTTCTGAAAAAGGGACCTTATTAGGATCTACAGCAAGTCGAAACCATGTAGCATATGGTTAGTCTTCTTGTGTGTTAATATTAGATGTCACCAAGTGGTCTTTTTTCAAAAGTTCTGTCAGTCTTATAGCCTTGGTACTGGCTTGCACTTTTAACTGACTGCAATACCATTGGATCATGTATGAGCCACTACTTGCCTGATTTGCCTCAATTATATAAGTCTTGGCAGTTTTAATCTTTATTGTGAAATCCCCTTGAGCTGTGTCTGCTAAAGGTCCCAGCTACACACATATATCTATTTCTGACACTCCTGATCTTCATTTGAAAAGTATTATTATATGGCTTGTATACTGGCATTCCTATACAAGAAGAAAGTTCAATGATCTGTATTTTTTCATTATCACATTTATTATAGTTGGTTACAACTGTGATGCCAAATCTGATTACTACGGAACTTCCATACTGTTCACAAGATTCCTTAGTGACAAGCATTGTTCCAGGAACGCATTGGTAAATTACATGTTTCGTAAACCAAGAGACTATCACCATTCTATTTCATACAGAGAGAAAATAACAATGTTGCCTTATTGCACAGTATTAGAAAGATCATCAGTTATGTTACTGGTGACCATTCCATTTTGAAAATGGGGAATAATTTTGTGCTTTGATTGGTGTAATCCAAAGTGATCAAGTCTGTCTGCTTTTTGGAGGCACTTTCTCTGTTCACAAGTAAAGTAATATTAAGAACTGACAATTTATAGCTGTAGTCCTCTTACTATGGCATGTAATTTTAAAAGAACAGTTAATAAAAATCATTCATAAATATTTCATGCATCTTAAAATGTGATTGGTGATTTATTTATATCATGGATAGATTAGTGAATATTTAGTTTTATTTTTCAATAAACTTTTCTTAAAAGTTCATCACAAAGATGTTGCTAAGACAGTCACATATATATGTTGCAGTTTTCAGAAGTACTATGTGGCTCCTTTTTTGCAGAAATCATTCTGGTGTTTGTTTTATCTAATTACATGGAAATTAAATAATTTGTCATTGAGATCAATTATTTTTCCTGTACTGTAAAACTTGGAAGTTAGCTCCACTTTCCCAGCATAATAAAAGCATAAGCTGTAATAGAAGATACTAATAATCCTTTGCTACAGGCCATACAGAAACTGGATCTTGATCCAATACTAGAATCTTCAAACACTCCTGTGGTTATACATGGAACATACAAGAAGCACTGGGAAAAGATTAAGCATGAAGGTCTGAGTCGCATGTCAAGAATGCACATTCATTTTGCTCCTGGTGAGCCTGGCAAGGAAGGAGTTATAAGCGGCATGCGTAAATCAGCTGATTTGTATATCTACATTGATATGCCAAAAGCTCTTGCAGGTAAACAGCTATGAACACTATACTGTATGTCCATGTTTAAAAGTCAAAAAATAAACACAACAAACTAAACTGCCCAACTGAGTGGGAACTGTGGGGAATAGTGTAATTAAAAGAAATTCAAGTTACAGTTCCCATTTTCAGTTGTGCAGGAATTATGTGTTTGATATGCTTAACTAAAAGTTGTGAGTTGTTTTCTGTTATAATTTCTGATCCTTGAAATTTGTGCAACGTGTTGTGCTTAGTATGAAAATTATGTTTATACTGATGAAAAGATATAATCTCCATTGATAGTCCAATATAATGGTCATGATCAAAGGTTTTATTATTGCCAGAACAGAAATGTACAAAGCTCAAAGAAACAGACCTTTGGTAACTTGATTTTTATTCTGTGAATTTGTATGATTATAAAAAATTGCTTCAATGTAGACGTATGTCCCTTGCTATGTGGTTTTGGAGTGTGCATCCCTTTCAGGTTGACAGTTAAAACAGTTGCATTGAATCTGGAAGAGGTAAACTTCTCTCTTGAAAATTGTTAGAATTTTGCAAGATCTGCAATCATGCAGTGTTTTGTGTCGCCAAACCTTGGTGTTGTAGGAAACATGACTGCATACTATTTTTTAGGACCAGACAAGACACTAAACATTGAACAAACTGCAGAGCAATCAATTATAATATGATGATGGCAGTAAATACCAGATAACTATTTATAATAAATATATACATTTTTATATAGATACACACGTTCTCAAGTTGTCATGAGTTCACAGTTTTAGTTCCATGTTTGAAATCTAGTGAGAAGCTTCTGCAGACAAATTGTGAGGGTCTTCCATTGATCCTATGGATGCTCTGAGAGAATGTTCAAATGTTATATGATGTACAGGTAGCGGCTCTTCAATGTGTACATACTCAGGAGAGGACTTCCATCCTCATTGGTGCAGCAATGCTCCACATCTGCCACGGTCAGTTCTGATCCACGTAGTATGCATCAGTGTCATTGGGGTAGATGAAAATCTGTTAGTTGCTCCCAGGCAGTTTTAATTAGTTGGTGATGCATCAAGGAAGTTTAATCCTGCCATTGATTGCTCCAGGCTTCTTACACATCGAAGTGACTGTTCTGCAGACTGATTGTTGTTCACCACGATGATTTTCTAGAACTCAGTTGCCGGTTTTCTGATAGTGAAAATTTTGAATGAATTGGTAATTCTAGGTTGTTTTTTTTATTCTTGAACACCCATTCATTCACCAATGACTGTGATCTTCTTATTGATGGTATGAAATAATATTAAAAACCAGTAGCCACTGCATTTTTTGGGAGCTGTGTCATTTATTTTAGTGTAAACAGTGTTTAGCCAGGTGTAACAATACGACTGTTGCAAACTTCTGGAGTATCTTGTTCCAAGTTTGATTTTGGCTGCCACATTCCGCAAGCTGGATTTTGTGTCGGTGATCTATATAGTGTAGCTCTGAGGTATTTTGGAGTGTCTGATCTCTAAATGTGATGTTAGGTACATAGTTTGTGTATTTATTCTGTAGGTGTTTATCTCTTGTTGACTTAGAATAATGCAATTGACAAATCACCAGTCTTCAAATTCTTTGAGAAGCCTTTAGTTGCCTTCATTCCAGCCAGGAATGTACTCTTTGCAGTAGCCTCTTGGTACGCATCATTTTGCTGCAATTTTCAGTACCCCCAGTGAATCAGTTGTAATTGTTGAAAGTGGCTTTTATCCGTATGAGTGTTTGGAAAATTCAGACCAATGGACCTATCTAAGTGATATGGCCATTTAGTGCAACAATCCAACACCAGGCATATGGCCTCATGCTCAAAGGGCTCCAAATGGCACGCTGAAAGGAAATGAATAACATTGTGATAATATCCTTTGATGTGGTTACACCACAATGCACGTTAAACTTAACAACAATGTGCTGTTTCATCTTTCCATGATGTAGGTGCACCTACCAGAAGCAGAAAAAAAAATCACAGTTGTGGAGAGAAAAGGTTCATGTCATTTTTACAATCATCAGAAATCTCACCACTGTTTCACTGGATCTAGACTTTGTGAGGTCATACTACTACTTGGATTATGAAAAGCTGATGGAACTTCTCCTTTTGTACTGAAACACTGCACCAGCTCTCACATTAGTGAAATCTGTTGGCTTTTTGCGTCTTTTTCACATGATCAATTATCAATTTTCGTTCTCTAGGATTGAAGAAAATACACAAAGGCAGTACTGTACTTTCCTGTAAGAAGTTGTAGATTCTCACACCAATCTGTTGAATGACTCTCCCCAAGGAGGGTGGGCTGATATACACTCCTGGAAATTGAAATAAGAACACCGTGAATCCATTGTCCCAGGAAGGGGAAACTTTATTGACACATTCCTGGGGTCAGATACATCACATGATCACACTGACAGAACCACAGGCACATAGACACAGGCAACAGAGCATGCACAATGTCGGCACTAGTACAGTGTATATCCACCTTTCGCAGCAATGCAGGCTGCTATTCTCCCATGGAGACGATCGTAGAGATGCTGGATGTAGTCCTGTGGAACGGCTTGCCATGCCATTTCCACCTGGCGCCTCAGTTGGACCAGCGTTCGTGCTGGACGTGCAGACCGCGTGAGACGACGCTTCATCCAGTCCCAAACATGCTCAATGGGGGACAGATCCGGAGATCTTGCTGGCCAGGGTAGTTGACTTACACCTTCTAGAGCACGTTGGGTGGCACGGGATACATGCGGACGTGCATTGTCCTGTTGGAACAGCAAGTTCCCTTGCCGATCTAGGAATGGTAGAACGATGGGTTCGATGACGGTTTGGATGTACCGTGCACTATTCAGTGTCCCCTCAACGATCACCAGTGGTGTACGGCCAGTGCAGGAGATCGCTCCCCACACCATGATGCCGGGTGTTGGCCCTGTGTGCCTCGGTCGTATGCAGTCCTCATTGTGGCGCTCACCTGCACGGCGCCAAACACGCATACGACCATCATTGGCACCAAGGCAGAAGCGACTCTCATCGCTGAAGACGACACGTCTCCATTCGTCCCTCCATTCATGCCTGTCGCGACACCACTGGAGGCGGGCTGCACGATGTTAGGGCGTGAGCGGAAGACGGCCTAACGGTGTGCGGGACCGTAGCCCAGCTTCATGGAGACGGTTGCGAATGGTCCTCGCCGATACCCCAGGAGCAACAGTGTCCCTAATTTGCTGGGAAGTGGCGGTGCGGTTCCCTACAGCACTGCGTGGGATCCTACGGTCTTGGCGTGCATCCGTGCGTCGCTGCGGTCCGGTCCCAGGTCGACGGGCATGTGCACCTTCCGCCGACCACTGGCGACAACATCGATGTACTGTGGAGACCTCACGCCCCACATGTTGAGCAATTCGGCGGTACGTCCACCCCTCCCGCATGCCCACTATACGCCCTCGCTCAAAGTCCGTCAACTGCACATACGGTTCACGTCCACGCTGTCGCGGCATGCTACCAGTGTTAAAGACTGCGATGGAGCTCCGTATGCCACGGCAAACTGGCTGACACTGACGGCGGCGGTGCACAAATGCTGCGCAGCTAGCGCCATTCGACGGCCAACACCGCGGTTCCTGGTGTGTCCGCTGTGCCGTGCGTGTGATCATTGCTTGTACAGCCCTCTCGCAGTGTCCGGAGCAAGTATGGTGGGTCTGACACACCGGTGTCAATGTGTTCTTTTTTCCATTTCCAGGAGTGTATTTTTCCTGTACTTCCAAAGAATGGACAATTACTGAAACATTCATGACACACTAGAACAAATTTATCTCAACAGACTAAGGTGAAAACTTTAAGTATGGCCAACATTGGATCTAGTAGCCATTTGCACATTTCATAGGTTGTATATCAGTGGCTACATCTTAGTCATTTACATAACAGCAGAATCAAAGTCACAGGTGGGGTCTAGATGCAAATCATTTTCAAGTAAAGCCAGATGTGATACGCAGTCTGTGAATATCAGTAGCGAGTTAGTAGGGACTAAAAACATTGGATGCCATCAATGAAGATAATCTCTAGGGATGTGGATTGAGTCATAGTACCCATTAACGAGAGTGAGTGCAAGTCTTTGAAACTTATTCTGTACACTTTATTAACAATAAATTATGACTATAATGCTTAATTTTATTTGTAGTCAAAAAGGTTAAATATAACCTGTTAACATAGAAGAAAAACAGCTACAATGAAAAAGAGTGTTGCTTCATCAGTTATCCTCTTCACACACAGGATAAGTAAAACTGGGCTTTGCTTCATTTCTATATATTTGCTATAGATGTTCATATCATTCAACATAATTTCCCCAAATTTTTAAAACCATGTTTTGGATATTCAGTGTGGCATATTTGGCACATTGTGTCTCAGGATGGAAATTACTTGAAAAAACGAGTCACAAATAATGGCTTTTTTTTATTTTTTGGTGGTAAGTTTTAAAACTGTTTCTATTCGCTACTAGGCACAGATGGACTTTACAATTACTGCAGATGACCCTTGACACACTAATGTTTGACGACAAGAGGAGCGGTGCGAAACTGGATTGCATTCACACTTCTCTCTCATCAGATGACTTACGTGACAGGTCTAGCCGACCCTCTTCTCTGCATAATCAGCTACGTCGACCTCCCAAAAGCTTCTTCTCCGAAGACTATAGCAGGTTATAGAAATTTCAAAGACTCTACTTTTGAAATAATTGGGTACTCGTAGAAAACTTTCAGTTCAATCATTGTATATTTTCACTTCAACAGGAAACCACTTTACCATTTCTTGCATAAACATTTGAACTATGTTAAGCCAACTGAGTCATCAAACATTAGACTCTATTAACATACTTTTATGTCATGGTTGGTTTAATAACCACCACAAATTATTAACATGTCTCGCCTCTAGTGAGTCCCATACATGAAGTAAGTAAAAGTCTCTGTTCAGTCCATGCTTCATCTGTCTCTTTAACAATTATCACAGTACCATAGACCATGGAATATTACACAAACACTCCTTGTCCTTTTAATACAGCTTCCAAGGCTCAACCGGCAAACACTTGTTGGTGCCGCTTGTCTGACGCAGCTCCTGTCCTCCCATGACAAACGTCACTCCTGCACACACGCAGACATGTGTTGCACAGTAAATAGGCTCTCTCACACTTATCTTTAAAACATTGCATCTTCGAGGCGGCAGAAGGTCGAGTGGTTCCAGAATTTATGTGGAAATTCTCGAATCACTTCATATCCCCCTCCTTAGATAGAACACATGATATTTTATACATAATCGTTATGAACATTAATATCGTACCTAGTAACAATCCACATTTTAAAAGTAATCATTTACTACATAAGTTTATAAACACAATTTTTTTTCATGACTCCTTGTACTCCATAGAGCAGGCTTCCGATTTTTGTCTTTCCACTGATTATTTACTCTTTGTTTTTTAGAATGTAAGGCTCTACTTATGATATCATTCCGCATTACTCTTACTTATGAATGATGAAGACACTCTCTTCAGTTCCAGTCGTAAATTCCAGGTGTCATGGACACTTAAATATTTCATCGTTCATTCTAATTTTTTGTACTTTTTTTTTTTTTTCTGGGAAAAATGAACATGTTCTTTCCGACATTCATAAAACCTAATAACGCTAGTGTTATATAAAATCCAAACTTACCAGTATAATTCCTACCAAATGTGTGACATAGGCTCTCTCACACTTATCTTTAAAACATCGCGTGTTCGAGGCAGCAGAAGGTCAAGCGGTTCCAGAATTTATGTGGAAATTCTCGAATCACTACAACACTGTTACATCCAGGCATTCTGCAACAATGATTCTTTCCATCATTTACTATATCAGACGTGAGAAGAATTCCTGATGTTCTTTTCCGTTTAGATGGATGACTACTGATGGTGGAGCTTCTGATTCAGATGCTACTTCTTCATATGTTGTTCGCAAAACCATCAACCACTCTCAAACGTCTCCTTTGAATTTCAGATAGCATGATGACATATCTTCCTCAATGCAGCAGAGTCTTTCCTGTATTCTATGCAGCCTGCAGCACATGCAAATTCAAAGAAATACAAGATCCTTTTTACTGTCCACTTTCTTGCTTTTGCTTGTCTGTAAGCGGCAACCATTCTATCCAACAAATCAACTCTACCCATATTTGCTTTGTATTGTGATACAGTGAGTGGTACTGGTTCATTAAAGCAAGAATGATCCTCCTTTGACCATCATCTACATTGTGATGTGGGCGTTTTGCTATCTGCGGATGATAGGCTTAAAAATTTTTTGATCGCTTTTCCAAAAATGATTATTAAAATTGATGACAGGCTTGTTGTCCAACAATTTAACAACAGCAATTTGTCCATCGCCTCACACAGAGTAGTGAATAGCAGCATGGCCCCTCTTCTTTCCATTTCAGCATATGCAAGGAGTCCTCTTTTGGAACATGGATTGTTCCTGTTAAGCCGGCCGAAGTGGCCATGCGGTTAAAGGCGCTGCAGTCTGGAACCGCAAGACCGCTACGGTCGCAGGTTCGAATCCTGCCTCGGGCATGGATGTTTGTGATGTCCTTAGGTTAGTTAGGTTTAACTAGTTCTAAGTTCTAGGGGACTAATGACCTCAGCAGTTGAGTCCCATAGTGCTCAGAGCCATTTGAACCATTTTTTGTTCCTGTTACTTGACAACACGCATCTACATGTAGGACATCAAGTAACCCTTCTGATGTAAAATAATGGTCCATGTAAATCTTGCATACTCGAACAATGATCTGGCAAGTCTCATTATCATTTTCCCACCAATATCGAGACGATGAGAGCCCTCTATGATTGTGTCACCTTTTCCTTCATACACAAAAAGTCCTTGAGGCCACATGGGTTTTGTTTATCTCTCACATATTGCCTCATTTCTGTTGAAGCCCACAAGGGATCATTTGTTCATCAATCGAAACACTTTCGGTTCTTGTATTACGAAGACAGCCAAGGACGAACCTTCAAAAATTTATCTTTGATTTTAAGTTCTGCTGCCACAGTTTCACCTACAATAAGTAGTTCCTTATTGAAAAGAACCGGCCTCTTGAAATATTTTCGGCAACTTTGGGTACACTGGTGGCGTCTACCAAGGACACACGTATTCTGGGATACCGTAAATATGACACTGCAACACACACACCAAAAAATTAGAAGTTTTTCTTTATGAACAAAGTATGGCCAATTCAAACATGAGCTCAAACATGGATTCAGGAATATATTTTACGAAATAATGCTCTGTTTGTTTCCCTTGGTACAGGGATGCATCAAATTTTGGAGCAGGTGGAAGAGGCTTAAAAATGTCTGTATGGTGCCAGGCAGGCTCCCCACTGGTCATGTAGTCCAGTTTTAAAACACTGGTAATCACTATCCTCGACATTTCTCATCCAGTGGTGTTCACAGGCAGAGTAAATGTCTGTTTAGCATCGTCTTCACTTGACAATACTTCTACATCAGAGGTATCACTATCCATGTCCAAAGTTGCTTGTGATAGTAAAAGAAATTAATGCAAATATCACTAACCTGCACACGAATTTTTAATTAAAAATAATTCCAAATTACACACAAAGAAAAATTGCACCCCCACAGTCCCATTTTGTCATACACGACACGTTAAGATTCAGTAAATAAAAAAACATGCAAACTTGGCAGATATTATTTCAAACGTCATATCTAAAAAAACTCTGTTCTATCCCAAACATGATTAAATTAAAATACAGGCAATATATAAAGAAATGAAAGTATAGTGTTCATACTTAAATGACTTTGATTTGGCTGTGCTCTAATCCATTTGCATGTCTCAGGAAAATGGCTCACAGGTCAGTGCACATGAGCAAAACCACTATGAAATCAGATTTATGCCACTCCTGACATCTAGTGGTGAAAGCACAAAGTTAGGCCTCATCGCATAAACACTACTGCTCTGTCTGCTGAAAAATAATCGATTTTGTGTGTTGTATACGACACGCAGGATCCGAAGAGTTTACGATAAATAACTGCTTTTTTATTTATTTATTTATCATGTGATTACACTTACTCAATTCACAGCAATATTTACACAATAAAGCACAAAAGGAATATTCAAATGGAGAGGCACTGATGATATCCTCCAGTCTCCATTGAAACATCTTTAGAGACACGAAATGGGGAGCCTGAGTGTCCCCAGTTGTACATGAAGGACTTCTTCCATGTCCACATCAGTTGACACCAGGTTCTTTTAGGCATTTGCAGCCTGACATACATGTGGCGGTCTTTGAGACCATGTTGGTGTATGGTGGTGTTTCTCCCTGCCTCCTTCCACACATTTTCAGTCTTGGATGGCTGGATGTCACGAGCTGTCCAGAATGGTTTATTTGACTTGAGGTCTGGATGCTGGATGGACTGAGCACAATTTCCTGGGCAGATACTCTTTAGAAAAACTCTTAATATTTTCCGATTCATGAGTCACTGCTGCTTGTCATCTCAAATGTGGTGGAGCAATGTTACTGAGAGAAAACAGCCAAGATAGAGGAGTTGATCTCAAGGTGCCCGTTATGATTTTCATGGTACTGTTCAAATGATTATCTTCGTTACTGGTGTGCAATGTTCAGTCACAGAATATACGAGACAAGGCTGCTGCACAGATAATGAGCCCCCACAAGAAGTTACAGCTTGCTTCTGGATAATGTTGTTCTTGGTCTTTAACTTTTCTGCAAGTGAGTGAGGTGAATCCTGAATGATAGTGAACGATCCATTGTGATTCCAAGATACTTAGGGTGAGGGTTGTTCTTTATTGTTTTGTTACAGAAGGTGACATTTAGTGGTTGGTTTGCTAAGCAACTGTTGAAGTAGAAAGCTGTCACTTCAGTTTTTGTAGCATTAGAACACTATCTCCAGTTTCTGTAATAATCACCCAAGTAGTCTCAGGTCTTGTGTGGGCACATTTTCTCCATCATCTAGGGTATACAATAAATAGCTGCTGTTCTTTTTCGTATTGGTAGCTTAATATTTATTTCCTTTGAAAAATACCTAAGTAATAAATTGTTACGTGCAGCTATAACAACAGACTTGTTTACAATACACTACTAGTTTTCGTGGTGCTTTACAGTTAACATAGCTTCTTACTACAAAAATAACTGGAATTTTCAACCTTGAATCAAGATAACCATAATTTGCAAAAGGAATGACTAATGTTTCTAATTTTCTATTGAACTGATTGAGAATCCTATTTTCTTGCTTTATGTTAGACAGAAGCGTGCTGAATACTTTTTCATCAGAGAACATAACTCCTCTCTGAACCCTGACAGGGAGGCAAAGTCATGTGAAATGTCTTTTACTGTGCTTGTGCAGATTACAGTTCAGGTTTAACTGAGTTTTACTATCACCAACTCTTAGAACAAGTTGTAAGAATAAAGCTGGCGCTCTCTCTCTCTCTCTCTCTCTCTCTCATATCTTCCTCCATTTTTATAAGATGATCTCCAACACCGTAAGCTGTATGCACAGCTAATTTAATGGAATATTTGGCACATGTTTTTGGTAATACTGTCAGAAAACAGGTTTTCTTCCTATTTTATAAACAATGATGTCAGCAGAGGTAAGTTCAATGAAACAGGTTTCATTAACAGTCAGGAAGTCTGTTAGTGAAATGTTACTCAGAATAAATTCAGATACTTGCTACATAGTTCAAGAAATGTGGCCAATTTCATATGTCACTGATCTCTAATTCTTGTATTGTTGCAGATGGTTTGAAATTCTACAGATCCTCAAATAATGTTATACTGAGCCCAGGAAATGACAGTGGGTTGATACTGCCAAAATACTTCAGAAAGGTTACTGATAAACACGGAAGAGAATTAGAAAAATGACAATTTCATTTTGAGTGTGACTCAATGAATACAGTAAACATGTAAATATTTCTCAGATCTGTACAGACAGAGGAGAAAGGAGGGCAACTAATTTCTGTAAATAAAAATGCACATTAATTGTTTCTAAAAAATAATTATATATATTTCTGTACAAAATATACAATGCAAACAAAATCTTTATCTGGAACTAAAGATCTTCCAATTTCCAGCAGCTTTCTTATCCTACAATGTTCGCCTTCCCATCCAGAACTTGGACTTCCCTTTGGTACGTAGGCCTCTTGCAGGTCTTGAAAGTTTACGTCGTTCTTCTTTATGGAGCTCTGCTTGCTTTTTCATTTTTGAATATTTGTCATTCTGAAATGTACCAGGAATTCACAGGTGTAACTATGGGTTACAAAATTTTTCAATGTAAGTTGTAAAATTAAAGATATATTGTAATTAACAATTTAATGAGGTGACTTAATACAGCTGTCAGGAATTTGAGGAATAGCAGATTTGCTGTCAGGTGCACAAATTCATTCTTTATTTTCAACTGGTTTCGCTCCTAGTGACCATCTGCACAGGAACAAAAACAGTTATACATTAAATGGATATGCAATTCCAGCTTCCAATTGGGTAAGTTGAAAACTATCACAGCCAAAAATTGTTTACAGAACCACATAAAACAGGCCATGATTTCAATACCAGCATAAAACTGACTTTAACCAAAGGGAAATCAACTTTGTGCTGGTATTGAAATCATGGCTGTTACAAGTGATTCTGTAAACATTTTATAACTGTTTTCAACTGATCCAATGGAAAGCTGAATTGCATATACACCTAACCTTTTTTCCTTCCTGTGAAGATGATCACTATAACCAATGTTGTTGTTGTGGTCTTCAGTCCTGAGACTGGTTTGATGCAGCTCTCCATGCTACTCTATCCTGTGCAAGCTTCTTCATCTCCCAGTACCTACTGCAGCCTACATCCTTCTGAATCTGCTTAGTGTATTCATCTCTTGGTCTCCCTCTACGATTTTTACCCTCCACGCTGCCCTCCAATACTAAATTGGTGATCTCTCGATGTCTCAGAACATGTCCTACCAACCGATCCCTTCTTCTAGTCAAGTTGTGCCACAAGCTCCTCTTCTCCCCAATTCTATTCAATACCTCCTCATTAGTTATGTGATCTACCCATCTAATCTTCAGCATTGTTCTGTAGCACCACATTTCAAAAGCTTCTATTCTCTTCTTGTCTAAACTATTTATCGTCCACGTTTCACTTCCATACAAATACTTTCAGAAACGACTTCCTGACACTTAAATCTACACTCAATGTTAACAAATTTTTCTTCTTCAACTATAACCAAAACTGGTAGAAAATAAAGAATAACTTTTTACAGCTAATGGTAAACATGCCATCCTTCAAACTTATTATACTACTTCTATGACACACCACCGCACTAACTGAGATTATGTGTAGATGTCATCACATAAACACCTGTTACTTCATGCTTGGGTACACGGTCTGCACCTGAAGGCTTGTCTGCAAGTCAGTCATGCTATTATGGTTGCTTTGAATTCTTCTCCTTCACAGGAAACCCAGGACAGATCACCCTCAAAGCTCCTGCTTATAAAGCATCACTACAAGGCACTTTCAACATTCACTTCTGGAAAAATATCCCAAAATCCCTTCCTAAAAACAATTGCCCCAAGAAAGAATATTTTGTCTCACCACATGAATAATTCCAGTTGAACTTTCTATTGTGGACTGTGTCATGACTTATAACTGAATCATGTTCATAAGTAAAAACATTAATTTACCTAAGTGCAGCTTTGGGGGATGGAAGTCAACAGCAATCAAATGAGTATACTTGCAGTGTCACAGTTCATTTTGCATAATGATACTTTGAAAACATTTGTTTTGTGCCATGCCAAATAATATTTTCAAATGATAATGATCTTCTCTGGACACTGCACTCATACAGATTTGGTTATGCTACTTCCTCATAAACATTACAAGCTCTCACATTTAAAACCAGGAAAGTAGTTTTCAGTATTAGGTTTGACTACACATGTCATTTCTCTCCACCTCACTTCTGCATATCAGTACTATTCTCATATGAACAAATACAATATAGAAAGTTTTGAGTCTTTATTCTGAATGAATAAGACTTGTTTTCATTTATCATTGTTTTAAATATGAAGTAAAAAAGTTGTCATATTTATTCGAATCTTTCAACAACAGGGCTGTACTATAGCACCATTTGACACAATGTAACAAATAATACCAGTGGAAAAATGCTCCTATTGGAGCACCAAAAAGGTGAATATGCTCCTGTTTAAAAGGCTGGCTGAAAATCGAGGGCCGACCAGGGTGGCCGAGCGGTTTTAGGCGATACAGTCTGAAACTGTGCGACCGCTGCGGTTGCAGGTTCGAATCCTGCCTCTGGCATGGATGTGTGTGATGTCCTTAGGTTCGTTAGGTTTAAGTAGTTCTAAGTTCTACGGGACTGATGACCTCAGAAGTTAAGTCCCATAGTGCTCAGAGCCATTTGAACTGTTTGAAAAGCGAGGTACGAGCTGCCTCATTCTGTGTTCCTTAGCATCTTTAAAAATTTTCACAAAAATTTTGGCATACAAACATATTCGTACTCTTTCTAATATGCAACCCAACACCTCTCACTTCTATAAGCTCCCATAAAGTATGTCACTCACACCAACTAGCCCATCACTGTATGTAACGCAAACCCATCCACTGAAACTCACCCATTCCCTCTCACTCGTTCATTCATCCCAACTAATTGTCATTATCTCTTTAACTGTCACTGTCTCACAGCCACAGTATCCTTCATTCTGGCCTACTACTACTGTCTCTTATCTCTCTCTCCCTCTTGTTCTCACTGCTGCTGTCTCGCTTTCATTGCCATAGACTCTGTCTCTCATTGTCAACTGGCTGTCGCCCACTTCCTCCTCCTCTCTATCTTTCTCTCCCACTGGTACCACCACCTTCACTCTTTTCCTAGCCCTGTCCTATTACTGTCACTGTCTCCTGTCTTCCAGTATTTATTACTTTTCCATCTCTTCCCCATTGCCCCTACCTCCTCCTCTCTCAGCATAAAAAAGCACAAATATATTTGCATGGCAAAATTTTTAACGGTGCTGAGGAAGGTAGAATGAGAGAGCTGGTACTGCAATGTTCAGCTGAGTCTTTTAAGCAGCAGTATATTTCCCTTTCTTGCACTCCGACGTGTTTTTCCACTGGTCCCCCCCCCCCCCCCCCCCCCCCCCACAGCAGGGCATGTCACTCATATGAAAAGAAAATGTTCGGGATCTTAGCAATACGAGGGGAGGTCTTATCCCCTTCAAAATACTCTCCATTGTAACATTTGTGCCACCAGTACTTCCACTGCTGTAGTCTTTGTTAGGAATGGCTGATAGCTGCTCCCTCACTTTTTCTTGACTTCTTCAATGTCATCAAATTGGTGTCCTTTCATGTCCCTTTTCATGCTTGGAAATAAGAAAAAGTCACATGGAGGCAAGTCAGGTGAGCAAGGTGCATGGGGCAGTGGAACCATTGCATTTTTAACTAAAAACTGTCTAACAGAGGTGGCTGTGTGGGCAGATGCGTTCTTTTGCTGGAAGAAACAGCCTCCTGTCTGCCGCAAATCGGGTTTCTTTTGGGGAACACCGAGCTCCAAGATAACCCATCAATCTCTGACAGTTGATCAGTTGTCTGTCGACAGTCAGTGAGCACAAGCCCTCAAATTTTTTCAATAATTTCGTTGAATTAGGCAGTTCATGGACATTCCAGAATGAGCTGTGTCATCAATCAACTTATTGCCATTTTTAAATCGAGCAAACCACTTGTACATTTGAGTTTTTTCCCGTAGTGTCATCTTGGTAACCTATTTTCAACATTAAAACAGTTTCAGAAGCATTTTTACCAAGTAGAAAATAACATTTCACAGCTGCCCATTGTTAATTTAAACTTGCCATCATAAAAAATGAAACAATAACAAAACAGCGCTAGCAAAAACAATTGCTGCAAATGAACAGAACAAGCCAGGTTGACAACATAGTCAGCATTGAACTGGCAATGAGTTTTGTGCTACACACGCCTAGCAGCATAAATGCGTACTACACAAGCTCTGCACAAGAAATTTTTTTTGGGGTGGGGAGGGGGGGGGGTGTACCCCATGGTATGTCATAAAAATTTCAGCCATTTGCAGTGCACTGTCATCTTGGAATCTGTGGCTTGGTTTTCTTGATTACGGATAAAGATTTTTGAAAATGGGAAGATGGCATTTCTAGATAAATGCACAGAGAATACACTGTTAAAATAAAGCTTTTTTTGGGTTAACCCAGGAACAGCCCATGAACTAAATGGTGCCTCCCTGTGTGAAATTCAAACTTTGACTTTGTACTGCATGAAAGTTATACTAAAATGATCCTTCTGTTGGCTATACATATGGTCTCTAGCCCAAGGGCTATCTACAACACATGACCCTTAATTTCTATCACCAATAGCCAACCAAAGAAAATGTTCGGGATCTTAGCAATACGAGAGGAGGTCTTATCCCCTTCAAAATACTCTCCATTGTAACATTTGTCCCACCAGTACTTCCACTGCTGTAGTCTTTGTTAGGAATGGCTGATAGCTGCTCCCTCACTTTTTCTTGACTTCTTCAATGTCATCAAATTGGTGTCCTTTCATGTCCCTTTTCATGCTTGGAAATAAGAAAAAGTCACATGGAGGCAAGTCAGGT
The DNA here is from genome assembly GCF_023898315.1 of Schistocerca nitens. Lineage (NCBI taxonomy): Eukaryota > Metazoa > Arthropoda > Insecta > Orthoptera > Acrididae > Schistocerca > Schistocerca nitens. Next base: position 74,365,940 of record NC_064615.1, on the reverse strand, counting down.
GAGCAAGGTGCATGGGGCAGTGGAACCATTGCATTTTTAACTAAAAACTGTCTAACAGAGGTGGCTGTGTGGGCAGATGCATTCTTTTGCTGGAAGAAACAGCCTCCTGTCTGCCGCAAATCGGGTTTCTTTTGGGGAACACCGAGCTCCAAGATAACCCATCAATCTCTGACAGTTGATCAGTTGTCTGTCGACAGTCAGTGAGCACAAGCCCTCAAATTTTTTCAATAATTTCGTTGAATTAGGCAGTTCATGGACATTCCAGAATGAGCTTTGTCATCAATCAACTTATTGCCATTTTTAAATCGAGCAAACCACTTGTACATTTGAGTTTTTTCCCATAGTGTCATCTTGGTAACCTATTTTCAACATTAAAACAGTTTCAGAAGCATTTTTACCAAGTAGAAAATAACATTTCACAGCTGCCCATTGTTAATTTAAACTTGCCATCATAAAAAATGAAACAATAACAAAACAGCGCTAGCAAAAACAATTGCTGCAAATGAACAGAACAAGCCAGGTTGACAACATAGTCAGCATTGAACTGGCAATGAGTTTTGTGCTACACACGCCTAGCAGCATAAATGCGTACTACACAAGCTCTGCACAAGAAATTTTTTTTGGGGTGGGGAGGGGGGGGGGTGTACCCCATGGTATGTCATAAAAATTTCAGCCATTTGCAGTGCACTGTCATCTTGGAATCTGTGGCTTGGTTTTCTTGACTACGGATAAAGATTTTTGAAAATGGGAAGATGGCATTTCTAGATAAATGCACAGAGAATACACTGTTAAAATAAAGCTTTTTTTGGGTTAACCCAGGAACAGCCCATGAACTAAATGGTGCCTCCCTGTGTGAAATTCAAACTTTGACTTTGTACTGCATGAAAGTTATACTAAAATGATCCTTCTGTTGGCTATACATATGGTCTCTATCACCAATAGCACCAGAAAAATCCCATTTTTTATATGCGATGTATTGGAACATATTGACAGTGCAAGCTGTCACAGGTGTTCCATTAAGAGCAATTGAGAAATAGAATTCCAAAACTTAAAGATGAATAAGAATGAATTAACATTCTGGGAAACATTGTGGTAAGCTTTACCTGTTGTCATGCTTGACAGGTTCGAGTGAACTTTCTGACTGTGCCATGAACAAAAATTGTTATCTTACTTAGTAGATAAGGTATTAGCTCTAATTAGGGAATCTATTAGTGTAACACAAAAGTTATGCCTTACTTGTCTCCTGATACAGAAACATTTGTTCAGCATAAACACATTATGTTACAACATCATAAGCATTACAACACAGGAATGAGTGAAGTAAGAGTTAACAAAAGAAAAAGCAGATGATTGGTAGTGATGTATCAGTATGCTTTTACAATGTGATAAATTACTCTAGGCATTATTGACAACATGCAAAAGTAGTGTTTCTACTTCTGCAGTTGTCTTCACTACTAGAAGTCTTTTGTGTGTAATAAACTCAAGATGTGTTCATCCAAAAGTGTATATAGAGGACAACAGCAATTTGGAGATTCCAAAAAGCTATGTCAGTCCTGAAAAATGGTCGTAGCATAAAATGTAATGTGTTTCTGGTTATGCCTACTGTTACTATCTACATGAAGGAGTGAATTCAAACTTTATCTCAAACAGATGCTGCGTTTTCTATCAATTCAACCAGACAGATAAAAACTGCAATCTACAATGTCAATATTTATTCATACATATGGACCAATCTAGATTTGTTGATAAGCATATATGTTATTTTAAGTTCATTCAGATTTTACACAGAATTAAGCTCTCAGACCAGCACAAAAAATGCTATTATTTGTTATTTTGTTTTCTTTCCTTCTATCTTCCTCCTCCTCTCTCTTCTTCTTTAAGCATTTTCAGACATGTGGTAAAGCTGAGTGAGATCGTTCAGTGGTACTTAAAATTCTTTATTTGAAAGTATTCACCTTGAAAAATCTGTTGTTTTCAGGGGCTGCAGCAACAAGTTATTTGCTAGCATTCTGCAAATCATACAAATTAATTGCAACTTCCTTGCTCTGAATGTCTAGCAAATATGCTGTGTGTTGCTGAGTAACGCTTTATAGTATAGAAATTTTGAACTTTGGAGTCAGATGGAATATCCTAAGGTATGCACTGAATGATATTTACTATAATGTAACATAAAAAATAGTTTGGCCTTGTTGATGATAATTTTTTCTGAAATACATTCACACAAATAGCCCATTTCCACAGCTATCACTCTTGGGCAAAATGATGAAGTAAAAAACAGAAATCAATCCAGACTGAAGACATTTGATTGCATTTAGGAAAAGTAGCATATCTGTCAGTTGGTGGACTCAAGTTGGCAGCACATAATAAACAATGAAAGAGCAACAGACAATTAAACAAATTTAGTAACCACTGTACTGCTTCTCATATATGATAGATCAGATTGGCAAAAGGCATTAATTTGTGACAGCTGTCTAGTGGAAAAGGACTCACAAACAAGACAACTGCAGGAGAGGAGCAATAGTCATATATATATGGACAATATGCATGCATCTCATTTTGTTATATCAGAGTGATAGGCTACTGTAGACAACAACACATTCACTGAAACATATTGTATGTATTGTCCTTGTCAATTACTACTAATTCTCATCTTCCAAATAAAATAGCAAGTTAGAATAGTTTAATCCACAGGGAAACATTATTGTGTAACAGAGAAAAACTTGAGATTACAGACCTGTCAGAATTCTTCTTTCTCAAACATAGAAAAACAGGGCACAGATAGAAAAAGTAAGAAAGACATAGACTACAAAACTGCCATTATCAAATGGTGAACAATGAATAATTGTGAAATGTTTAGTAGAGCGTTATCATATAGTTTTGGGCATCACACATTTAACAATACAATTTGGCAATTTCTTGCAATATTGGGTCTGTATGCTACCGTCCACAGAGTTTCCATATCTACTTCCAAATAAGAATGCTGAAGTCAATTATAGGGTTCAATTTTCTTTAGTATCTGTATGAAAACACAAAGCAAGTCCAATTAAGCAGTCATGCTTCATTTTTATCTGGTATTTCAATAATGTTAGACTAAAATGCCTTGTCAATTATGAGGTCATTAGAGATAATGGACAAACTCAACTAAACAAAGAAAGGAAAAGAGAACCTAGAACTGGATAGATGGACAAGGATTTGAAACCTTCTTTTGACAAATAACATGTATCTTCAGAGATGCTAACTAATCAAGCTGCTTAATACATTCAACCACTGAAACAAGAATACTGACAAGGGATCTTATGGACTCGCCCTCTTTGATTTTCTTCATACTTACAGTGGATTTGGAGGTCAGTGCCCTCACCAGTTACCGTAAGCAATACAACATAGTTTCCAAAAAAAAAAAAAAAAAAAAAAAAAAAAAAAAAAAAAAAAAAACCAACCTCACTTTCACCTTCGAAGATTTTGGAACACTAAAAGTACAACACATTTTGAGCATCTTAACCCTTCCGCGGGCACATTTTTTGTAACAACTCAGCAAAGATAATTTTCTTGCTATCCTATTAGAAATGTGATCAACTGACTGTATTTATTTTTTGATAATTATATTTTTGTGATTTAGGACCAAAAACTATGGTGGGAAAAAATAATGAACATTTATTTTGTGTTTTCTTTTACTTTATTTTAAAAAATATTAAAGTTTACTTACCACAATGCGAAAACAATCCTTGAAACTTTGTAACACAATAATGGTATGAGCTGACACAGGTCACAATACTGTATGCTGCAGTAGTGAGGCAATGTATTCCGACAACAGTAGTAACTCCACGACAAGAAGAAACTGAGTGTTGTAGCAGTTTTTGTACACCTGGTACAGTGTACTACAACAGGATGTCAAGCTCAGACAGAGATGGTAAAATGTATTCCCAAAAGCTCTAGGATACCCCTAAGCTGGTACTAAGTATGCTTCCCAAGGACCACAAATGACCCTTCAATTTTGTTGTAAATATACTTCCCAAGTCTCTTCCAGAAACTCCATTGGTGGTATCCATACTTCACAATAACCATTAAAACACCATTGTTTAGTGGGATATATACTTCCCACAGTCCTGATGGCTATATTTCATACCAAACAGAAACAACAGCTGGTGCAGCAGACTGCCACTAGATGCCAAGAGTGTACAGAAGTCGTAACATAAATCCCTTTAAAATACCCCCCATGGCCCGCGAAAGGGTTAACATAGCTGCCGGTAGCTGAGGCCATAGTGTACAAGTCTTGTAATGCGAGCTATATAATCTAAAAGATGCTGGTTCAATTCTCGTTACTAGCAACATTATTATTTCCTTTTATTTGAATTCTATGTTTACCTTCAAATAAAAATGTTAATAAACAAATAACTGAATCATAATTTTCAATAAAAATAATTTTTTTGTTTATAACTAATAACATAAAAATTTAATAGTACATGAAAGTTTGATACAAAAGTGTGAAACATCAAATAGAAAATAAAATGCTTTTCCATTAATAGAGATGAACAGTATAACATACTTTTTTTTCACTTAACATTAGGCACTTTGCATTTCTGTTTCAAATTTTAATTTATTTTCATATAATCAACAACTAAAAATAAAAAGATGTTATTTTTATTAAAAATTATGATTCCATATTCATTTATTAATATTTCTATTTGAAAACAAATACAGAATTGAAACACAAGTAAAAAAAAGGATGTTACTACTACTGAGAATCAAGGCATGACTTCAAATTATAATACTTACAGGCCATGCACTCCGCCAATGGCTGCTCTGTCAAAGGTGCTCGAAATGTGTTGTATTTAACAGTGCTTCAAAGGTGATTATATCTAGTTTGCATGAGAATTGGTGTCGTACTGTTTTAGCAAGCTTCAAATCATGTTAAGTATAAAGACAACCAAAGTGGCAGAGCAGTCTGTAAGGAGTTCTCGTAAGAAGAGAAAAAGGATATAGTGACAAGTAAAAAATATTTACATAATTAAACAACAAATTACTGAAGAACTGTAATTACTCTCAAGTGGTATCTCACCCCCCCCCCCCCCCCCCACACACACAGATGAATGAAACATTAAAAGACACTTACCTTACGTATAGTAAATGTCATCTCTCTGCTTCCAGATGCCCCAAGAATTCTGACATTGCTTTTAGATTCCTTCTGCAACCTTTCACCTAGCGTTGCTCTAAAGGCAGAAACATGTTTAAAAGTTAACTCTTTACCAATGGATTAAGGCCATTACAAAACAAAATACTGTTGATGACATACCTATTTTTTTTCTGATAGGATGCTGCGTTGATTCCCTTGAACTCTTCTCCTTCTCTTATTTCAAAAAATTTTGGTTTAGGTGTTGCTTCATTACTTGGCTTTTCTTCCTCTTCCACTACCTCTTGCCTTGCTTCCCGTCGCAATAAACGATGCTGCCGCTTAAGTTCCTTTGTCCATTCTCTATCATCATCTGAACTGGATTCATCATCAGATTGTTCATCAGAGCTGGGTCTTCCTTCTGGTTCATCCTGTGAATCATATAGTAGTGCATGCAGTTAAAAGTATGATTCTGAGCCATATCTGGTGTTTCGATCAGCATTTTTTACAATGCGCACATAGGTCTGCTTAATGAAACAACATACAATAGTAGTGCAAGCAAATACATGACGGAGGAAGAGGACCTCAGCTGTAATGTACACAATTCAAAACTGAAACAAAGTTGGTTCATTCTAACATTAGATACAAATTAGATAGATTGGATGAAGATATAGCTATAGCAGTTGTGGTTGATTCATAAGCTTGGCAGCTTGTGGTTCAACTCTTGAGACATCAAGAGGTTGCAGTTGTGAAGTAAGTCCTCCCAGAATAACAGCAAGCTTTGTTTTTCCCTGTCTCAATTTCTCTTTAACTGAATTTTTCAAATGACTTCTCAAGTGATCTGGCACAAAAAGAGAACTCTTCTTCAATAAAGTACGTTTCTTTACCATCCACACTCCTTTAATTTGTAATTTCATACCATCCTTGTCCAAATGGCTAAGCAGGGATGGCTAGAGGACAAATGTAAGGATGTAGAGGCTTGTCTCACTAGGGGTAAGATAGATACTGCCTACAGGAAAATTAAAGAGACCTTTGGAGAGAAGAGAACCACTTGTATGAATATCAAGAGCTCAGATGGAAACCCAGTTCTAAGCAAAGAAGGGAAAGCAGAAAGGTGGAAGGAGTATATAGAGGGTTTATACAAGGGCGATGTACTTGAGGACAGTATTATGGAAATGGAAGAGGATGTAGATGAAGATGAAATGGGAGATAAGATACTGCGTGAAGAGTTTGACAGAGCACTGAAAGACCTGAGTCGAAACAAGGCCCCGGGAATAGACAACATTCCATTAGAACTACTGATGGCCTTGGGAGAGCCAGTCATGACAAAACTCTACCATCTGGTGAGCAAGATGTATGAGACAGGCGAAATACCCACAGACTTCAAGAAGAATATAATAATTCCAATACCAAAGAAAGCAGGTGTTGACAGATGTGAAAATTACCGAACTATCAGTTTAATAAGTCACAGCTGCAAAATACTAACGCGAATTCTTTACAGACGAATGGAAAAACTGGTAGAAGCGGACCTCGGGGAAGATCAGTTTGGATTCCGTAGAAATGTTGGAACACGTGAGGCAATACTAACTTTACGACTTATCTTAGAAGAAAGATTAAGAAAAGGCAAACCTACGTTTCTAGCATTTGTAGACTTAGAGAAAGCTTTTGACAACGTTAACTGGAATACTCTCTTTCAAATTCTGAAGGTGGCAGGGGTAAAATACAGGGAGCGAAAGGCTATTTACAATTTGTACAGAAACCAGATGGCAGTTATTAGAGTCGAGGGGCATGAAAGGGAAGCAGTGGTTGGGATAGGAGTGAGACAGGGTTGTAGCCTCTCCCCGATGTTATTCAATCGGTATATTGAGCAAGCAGTAAAGGAAACAAAAGAAAAATCCGGAGTAGGTATTAAAATTCATGGAGAAGAAGTAAAAACTTTGAGGTTCGCCGATGACATTGTAATTCTGTCAGAGACAGCAAAGGACTTGGAAGAGCAGTTGAACGGAATGGACAGTGTCTTGAAAGGAGGATATAAGATGAACATCAACAAAAGCAAAACGAGGATAATGGAATGTAGTCAAATTAAATCGGGTGATGCTGAGGGGATTAGATTAGGAAATGGGACACTTAAAGTAGTAAAGGAGTTTTGCTATTTAGGGAGTAAAATAACTGATGATGGTCGAAGTAGAGAGGATATAAAATGTAGACTGGCAATGGCAAGGAAATCGTTTCTGAAGAAGAGAAATTTGTTAACATCGAGTATAGATTTAAGTGTCAGGAAGTCGTTTCTGAAAGTATTTGTATGGAGTGTAGCCATGTATGGAAATGAAACATGGACGATAACCAGTTTGGACAAGAAGAGAATAGAAGCTTTCGAAATGTGGTGCTACAGAAGAATGCTGAAGATAAGGTGGGTAGATCACGTAACTAATGAGGAGGTATTGAATAGGATTGGGGAGAAGAGAAGTTTGTGGCACAACTTGACTAGAAGAAGGGATCGGTTGGTAGGACATGTTTTGAGGCATCAATGGATCACAAATTTAGCATTGGAGGGCAGCGTGGAGGGTAAAAATCGTAGAGGGAGACCAAGAGATCAATACACTAAGCATATTCAGAAGGATGTAGGTTGCAGTAGGTACTGGGAGATGAAGAAGCTTGCACAGGATAGAGTAGCATGGAGAGCTGCATCAAACCAGTCTCAGGACTGAAGACCACAACAACAACCTTGTCCATCCAACACTTGCCATGTAGGCAAACAACACCTGCAGTGTTTTAGAAAGTTTTGGCATTGTTTTGCACTTAAAAAACATTTTTTCATGTCTACTTGTTTTTACAGCTACAGTTTCAGTACCTTTCATGGTAACAGTTCTGTTACTCGGCACATCAAGTATCAGAGGAGTCTCGTCCATATTCAGTATTTGGCTTAGTTCCACACTGGTTTTCCTTCGATGTTGAATAATAAAGTGATGGAATGATAATGGGAGGGACTTTCAAATGAAGCCCAGTCACTAGTGTAAAGTAACGGTAATGATTTTATTAACTTAAAAATGTAGTTATATACACAGTACACATACTCAAAAATAGTCACCAAAACTGTTGGCACATTTATCCCATTCCACACTAGCTGGTTGATTCCATCCTTGAAGAAGCTAGTAGGCTGCTGTCAGATCCAGGCCTGGACCCAGTCACACACTTCATAGTCCGTTGCAAATCGGTGTCCGCGAATAGCTTGTTTTAGAGGTCCAAACACATGCAAGTCACACCAAAACTGCTGCAATGTCATCTTCACTGCATTGGGCGTGTGTAGGTGGGCATTACCATGCAGGAGGATAACGCCACTGGACAACATGTCTCAGCATTTTGACTTGATGGCTCGTCTAAGGTTCTGTAAAGTGGCTTGATAATGCTGGGCGATGATGGAGGTTCCCCAGTCCAGGAACTCAACAAGCAGTGGGCCCTTGTGGTAAAAAAAGGAGGATATCATGACCTTACCACAACTGGTGTGCACAGCCTTTGATTTCTTTGAAGGCAGTGAAGTCGCATGTCTTCGCTGCTTGCTCTGATGCCTGCTTTTCAGTTCAAAATGGTTACACTGTGTTTCGTCATTTGTGACAATACGTGACAGAAAGCCGTATTCCTCCTCATGATAGCATTGCAAATGACTCAAAAGACAGTGCCATTTGAATATTGCGCTGTTCGGTGGTCAGTTGGTGAGGAACCCAGTGCGCACAGATTTTTCAAAAGTTCAAATGTTGATACATTATGGTGTGGGCGGTGCTCACGCCAATACCCAGTAACTGATGGATCTGTGGTTGTCCAAGACTAAAGCATTCACTTCTGCAACCATTTCCGGTATGACGACCTGATGAGCCTATCCAGGATGAGCATCATCTTCCAGTGGCTCGCGCCCCTCAAGGAATCTTTTGTGCCATTCCACAACACTTGAACGAATCAGACTGTACTCACCATACACAGCCTTCATCTGTCAATACATTTCATGGCCTTCAACCCCCTCCGCCACCAAAAATCGAATCACTCCTCATTGTTCCTGCTTACTCGCCTGCATGTTCGGTAGTGAACAATAACTTGTGTGACCACCTTCTCTTGGTTTGCATGCTAAGTCCATGATGCTTCATAAACCTGTAGCACCAACCAACTCCACCCTTAAAGTCTGCTAAGTATTACTGTATCATTTTTGTATTAATTCAAATGCCATTTTGGTGGTGTCCTTGAATCTATTTCAGTACATCATCATCTACTTGTGGCCATTTTGCATTCAGTCCTCTATTTGGACATTTAGTCTTCATTTTTTTTTTTTCGGTTCTTCTATACTAGCCGCCCCCCCCCCCCCCCCCCAATCGTGAATGGTTTTTTCTGTTGGAGGAGAGCCAAAATGCCTCTCAGCTGCCTGTTTCCATGTTCTTCTACATATGCTATTACTTTCAGTTTATAGACCACACCATATGAATACCTTTTATTTTTTCTATTAGGGAACTAGCTACTACAACAAAAATGTTGTACTGTTAGTGATAACACAAATTACTCTCAATTACAGTTCAATGTCACTGTAAATTGCAACGACGCATCATAGGCTAGACATAAGTTCATTGCATCAGTGCACTGCTACTGCCTGTTGAATCCAATGTTGCCAGGTAGAGACAGGTTTCCTCTGGTATCAAATATCTGGCCATTTTGCGAGAATTTCAAATCAAACACTGGACATTTTTATACTACTTCTGAGTATAAGGCACACCTGAATTTTGGAGGCAATTTTTAGAAGATAAAAGTGCATATAGTCCATATAATCTGGTAAATGAGGTAACCATTTCTAGGTGGCACTGCACCAAACCAGTCTCTGGCAGTGTGATTAGCACTTTTTTCCACAAGAGAAATAACTTCCTTCTTGAATTTCGCAGTATAAAACACCAAGTCATCTTGAGGCAGGTGAAAACCTGTGACCTCACCAGGAATCGAACCCAGGACCCCATGCTCGGGAAGCGAGAATGCAACTGCGAGACCACGAGCTGCGGACTACAAATATTTGAAAAGCTGCTATATTCGAAGATGAGCAATACTGAATTTCTATTTCTTTTGTTGGTTGATGTATTACAATTCAATGGTCGAAACTCAAAAAAAGGTAGATTGTCTTCTGACTTTTTTTTACATATATTTACTAGTGTGGAAGTTTTGGCACCAGTATTTATCTTTGTGCCTGAAAAGCTTGCATATAGTGCCGCTTCTATTCAACAGCAAAAGTCACATGTGGCAGCTCCTAGTGCCATTTTTCAGAACTTCCATTTGTTCTGCACTCAATTCTACACTGCAGGTGGTTTTTGTACCCGGAAAACCAGGAATAAAAGAGGGGCTTAGATTCAGGTTTATATGGTATGCTTTTCATAATATTGTCATTATTCCATCTTGGATTTTTCCATTATACATATAGACACACACTGAGTTGATAAAAGTTTATTTGTTAATTAATGAAATTTAATGTGTGTGACTAAACATGATTATCTTGCGGTTGTTATTCATCTTTAAACATCTGATATTATTGGAGGGGTTAAAGGTAACAACTGAAAGTACAGCTGAGGCATCATTGGGTAGACATTAAGCTAAGCTACTGGACGATGTCTTTCAGGAGCTAGCACACACACACACACCCGCGTGCGCGCCTGCGCACATGCTCTTACAATTTACTGGCACTTCACTAGGATGAGGGGTCGGCACTTCACTAGGATGAGGGGTCATGTTGGATGGAGTGGCTGATAGGAGTCAGGATATAGGAAGGAGAAGGTGAGGTGGAAGGAAACGATGGCAGCAAAGGGATGAAAAGGGAATGTCACAAATGAGCTCACTCTGGTGCAGGTAGGGGGAGTTGCATGTGGCACACAATGGAATAGAGGAATGGATTTTGAAGGGGGGATAGAAAACAGAAGGAGAATGAGGAAGGAGACTGTCAGTACAGAATAAAGTAATTTCCCATTTGTGTAATTCAGAGAAGCTGTTAATGGGTGATCTATACGGCAAAGGTTGCGAAGCAGTCATTGCAGTCGAGCACGTTGTGCTGGGTGGCCAATTCTGTTCCTGCCCACGATTTACTCAGCTGGACAGTTGACCGATGGACATTGCCAAATTAAATGATGTTGAAAACTTACAGTGAAGCTTGTATACAATATGAGTGCTGTCACAGGCAGCACTAACTGTGATAGGATACGATAGGATATGTAATAGTATAAAATAGCTTAGGATATACACTGCATGTGAATTTTTCAGAGAGGCATGACCCCAAGTGGCAAGGCACTGGAAGTGGGTGTAGTGTAAGGATGGACCAGCTTATTCTGTAGATTGGTTGGATGGTAGAATAACATTTTAGGAGAGGTGGAAGGATTGTGAGTAGGATGTTTCTTTCGTTCGGACATGATAATAGGTAGTGTTCAATACACATGTCCTCTGCCCATGCTAGTGTGAATTTGCCAGTACCATATTACTCTTGCTGCCTCTCCCCCTCCAGCTTCTGACCAGTCTTCCTTCTTAAACTTCATGCATTTCTCCCGTCACCCTCTCTATATGAACCCCCCCCCCCCCCCCCCACCCTGCAGTGCTGGTATGATGTAGTCAACTAAGACAGTAAGAGTGTGTGTGTGTGTGTGTGTGTGTGTGTGTGTGTTTGTTCTGTATTAACTGTGAAAGAGGACACTGTAAGCTTAGTACCACTTTAAGTCTTGTTTATGTGCCTATTGTCTGATCAAGGCCTCTACTATATTGTAGATTGCTTCCTTCACTCCTTGCAATATTAGTATCCCAGTCAGGGCTTTCTACTATCATGATCATGATACTGCAATGCAAACGTAATACACATTACAAATCTGGCAGCAACAACCAATATATACGTGTTTGGCTTTTCTTTGCAGTTCAGTTCATAATGCAAGCACATGACAGCATAGCACACTAAATTCAAATGTGGAAGATAATTCCTCAAACACATCTTAAGAGGAGAAAATAACATTCAAAAGTAACTGAAAGTCGATCAAGTTTCGCAACAGTACAGTAGTTAGAGACTTAGCACAATGCCATTCCTATAGATCAACACTTCGCTCATGCACAAAGAAATTAATTCATCAAAAAATGTATCTCTTGTTTCATACAAGGAAATGATGTAAGAAAGCCCAGTAAAAACAATAAGTACTTACATCAATCTGTTCAAACTGTTGGGTAAGTATTTGTTTCTTGAGTTCTTTCTTACGTGCCTTGTCAAGCCTGGACACTACAGGATTCAAAAGTCTGGAATAACAAGAAAAATAAATTCTAATTTGCATTTCTTTAGATAAAAACTACTGTTTCAAAGTAGACATTTGAAATAAATTCTAATTTGCATTTCTTTAGATAAAAACTATTGTTTCAAAGTAGATATTTGAATTTTACCTGTATTCTTCAGCATTTTTATCAACTTCAAAATCTGGGTTTTCAAAAAGTGCTTTGAAACGCTCATCCTTAAGTAAATTTGTACCTGTGTTCTTCTTTTTCTTTACATTTGTTTCTTCATCCATAAGTTTTAGAGCAAGGTCCTTATTTACCTTTGGTAATTTCTGTGAAAATAAATAAAATAATTGATATATACTGATAATATCTTAAACAGTTTATAATAAAATATGAAGAAATTGCTTAACCTGTAACTTCACGCGATTTGCTCTTTCTTCTTCAATTTTTTCTCTGATTCTTTTCTTTTTATATTGCTCAAATGCAAATGGTTCTGCCACAGATTTTGCCTTCCTATAGAGTCTAATATCCACAAAGAAACCATGCATGTACGCCCTCAAAAGATTTGTGCCTAAAATGTTTGAAAATCTACAAATTAGTATATAAAAGACACAAAAACAAAATTCAGGAGAACTAGTAAGAGTTATGAATACATGCCCATAAGATGATCTAATCCCAGCTCTTCTAGTTCTTTCCTTGTTACAAATTTATAATCATCGTATACAGTTTCTGATTGATTTTCTTCAAGTTCTTCAGTTAAACTGTCCAGAAATCCACACCACTTTGGTGCTGGTCCCATACTCTGTAAGTACGTTAACCACCAATTCATGACAACGTTAGCCACAGTTGAAGTTATTTATGCTGTGTGATTATGTACATTAAAAAAAAATAATACATGAAAAAATAACCATGACATTATTTTTTTTCAAATAAAATTCATAAGAAACCAAAGACACAGACCATATACACTTATAAATAGCAACTGCTCATTCATGTTAACTGATTATTTCTTCAGAGTAATCCTTGTATTTTTCACTTTTCTTGCAGCCAAGTTGCCATGGCTGTACATAACAGTTCAGGTTCTTTCTTTCACAAGCCATTAGTGTCCTGGCAGCAACTCAAAACTACATCAGTCACTGCTATGCTAATGGGTTTTTGTTACATATATTAAATTTACAACTTTTGAACTTACGGGTATATAGTACGTCTGAATTTTAACTCCTTCGTTAGCAACAAACATCATTCCTGAGTTTGGGACAAGGCAAAGGTTATTGAAGTCCACTGCTGCTTCTATTGATGTGAAAAGTTTTCCCTGCAAATAAAATGCCAAACATTAATGTACTCGATGTCAATCCAGTGCTTACAAAAACAATCACTTTTCTGCCTGATGCAACCGTGTAGAAAACTGCAATATCATATTATTATGTTTTTAAATTTGAAACAACTTACAGATGTCTTGTCCCATATCTTGACAATGGATCTGTCCATAGATAATACAAGATCTTGCTTTTCATGAAAATGGACATCCAAAATTGGTAATCCATACATATGATCTTTCACACAGAAAGGTTTATCTGAGCGTATATCATACAATAAAACTTGGCCTGTAGCTGTGCCCACACCAACTGTCAAGCCGCCATGAAAATTTATTGCAGTGATGGAAGGGAAGTCATCAAGTCTGTAATTTAAAAGATGACTGTTACTGAAGCTGATGCACTGTACCTAACAGTAGAATCTCTGATACATAGAAGAAAACGTAACTGTAAACTTACAGTGCTTAATCCCTATCAATACAGCACCAAGATAATTTGTTTTCCTATCACAACTCAAAACTAAGCACAGGACACAGAGTAACAATATTAGTACACTTTTAGTTGGTTATGCAGCACACAACTGTGTGATTAACATGACTGGAATACACTGCTTGCTTAGTGTATGTAATCTGTAGCAACTGTATGTGTGTGTGTATTATGTTCTTTGGCACCTGCTAGATCAACATCCCTCCACACATCACAGCATCACCAGCAGCCTACCTCACAGATGCAACCACTCATCAAGGCAGACACTGACGGCCTCCTCCACAGGACACTGCTTCACCAACCAAACGTCAAATGACATTATCTCCCCCGGAAAGCCAATTGGCGAGTAGTTCGTCATCGCAACCTATGGCACCCAGTCATGCAGAGCGAGTATACCCCTCCATGTGATATTATAACCAATTCTGCTGGACTTATGTGGCAGTCTTCAGTGAGTCTGCAGCTGGAATTTCGTTGATTGTCACTGTCAAGGATCTTGGATGTCTCTTGGCAGACTACATGGAACGTTCTTTGTATTCCATTTTTATGAGGTTGAGTTTTCTAACAAATGGTTCTTAACGTGGACACCCTCTTGTGTTGTTGCAACACAATACACTAGCACCATGATATTGAGGTGACATGCTACTGGTCAGATATCTATGTCACAAAACTGAAGCAGTCAGTACTTATTTGTACCCTACACTTCTTCCACACCCTTTCCAGTGGTGGAACAGTTGTCTGTTATCTATTTTGGTTGTTGTAGCTGTTTGATTGCGTGGACCCAGGTGGTACAATCTATGATTCATGGTTTGGAGATAGGAGTTCCTATGGTCTTGGCCTTGCTCCTCCCAGTTGGGGACATCACCACTTGCTCCTTGGTCTCATGTCTGTGGTAGACACTGGTGGTCTCCATATGCACCCACGTCTTTGTGGTACATACCTCTTGCAGGTGGCGCAACCTCTGCAACTCCCCCAACTTCTCATGTCGCTCGAAGCTTCTCTCAAAATGATGAGTGTGATTCAGGATCGCCTCTTGTTTTGTTTGGCTGACCAGAACAAATATTATGCCGACCTCAGGTGCATGCCTTCGATACTCCATCTCTTTGCTCGAACCAGGAATAATGGACGACTTACATCAACCAGCTGTAGTGGCATTAACAGTCTGTAGAACCCTTGGGATATTACAAAGTGGACTTTTCTATTGGCTAACACCGACACTTAGGTGTACGAGCTGGTGCCCTGACTTTTCCCTAACTGGGTGAATTGAGTTACTCGGAATTTAAGGACAGATTGGGGGCCTACTTCCAGAGTTGTCCTTTTGTTTCCACACCCAGTCATTCCTTTTACTGCAATTCCAAGAAGCCTTCTCAGTCCTATACAGAATAGGTAGCTACTCTGCGGTGCCCGACTCGCAAATATCACTCCCAGTGTGAAAACAAAAACTGTGGCCCCTCCCTTATGATGATATTGCTGTTCACGAAATTTTGTTTGTCCATCCTATGGACGCAGAGCTCTGTAAGGATCTTTTCCATCTTCATAATCCAACATTGGGCAAATGTTTGTCCCTCAGCAACACATTCAAGCCAACCAAGGGCTCAGAGTACACACTTGAGTGAACTGCCTATGTTGTGCAGGTCGTTATGTCCTCCTCCTGCTGCGGCACCAGCCGCTGCAAAAGCCACTGCACCAGCCGCTGAAAAAGCCACTGGGACCTCAGGTGACACCTTGGAAGCACCTCTGATGCAATCTTGCCCCCAGTGCTGGGTAACTCATGACCGTGTGTCTTGTACTATCTCCATATGACATGTTCCTTCTGCCACAAGTCGGACAACAATGCCAAGATTTGCTTACATCAACTCCATTGAATCATTACGTCTGTTGAAAATAATTATCACACTACATGTTACACCCCATAGAAAATGTTATGTTGTTATGACATGGGACTACAAGATTCGAATAATCTGGTATTTGCGAGACTCTGTATGTTTGCATATATCTTTCTGTTTCTGTATTTTTTGCTGGTGGTTATAAATAGGGTCACATTTGTGTTTAGTTAAGATCCTCATATCTGATGGTTCTTACATGTATTTAGTACTGAAGATGGTCACACAGTGACCAAAATCAATCTGTAAAATAAGAGATTTCATAATTTACAACCGATGTTGCTATTTATTCAACATTTATTGATATCTGCTGTCCGACAGCAGGTCAGCATGTGAGCAATTCTGTTCTAAGTGTCACAGCCTGTTCTCCGCATTCCAGTGTGGCACCAAGGGCAATAACGTTCATATTACTTTCCATCCGGATGCCATTCCAAAACTGTACAAAGTGCATCCCGTTCCACTTGCCTTGCAGGACAGGGTGCAGCGGGAGTTGACCGCCTGGAGGCAGCTGTTATTGTGGAACCAATCTCCAACAGTTGTGGAGAATGCCATTGTAGAGAAACAAAGTGGTGCTCTCTACCACTGTGGAGACTTTAAGTCAACAGTGAATGCTCAGGTCATTGTCAACACCAATTGACTTCAAAGGCCAGATGAGCTCATGGTGAAGCTGAGTTACGGGAAATTATTCTACCAAATCGGCTTGATGGATGCCTACCAATAGCTGCCCCTCAATCAAGCCAGCAAGCAAATGTGGTGGTCAATATACCCTTTGTTGTTAGTTTGGCCCAGCTTTGTTTTAACATTACTTCAAGCACCTGCTTCTGATGTTACAGGGTCAGCAAACTATCTTGACGACATCATTGTCACTGCATCCTCTGCTGACTAACACTTCCATAACTTGGACACAGATCAGGCTAAGCTCATCATCAATTTGGATAAGTGCTCCTTCTTCCAAACAGAGATGGAGTATCTTGGACATGTCTTCTCAGCAGCAGGTGTCTGGGCTACAAAAATCACCTGTACAACATTCCTCAGCTCTCTGCACCTACCATGGTGAAGCAACTTCAGTCAGTGCTTGGACAAATTGGATATTACTGCAAGTTTACCCCAGCATTAGCTGGAACCCCACCATTGACTGCTACGGAAAGGTGAACAATGAGAATGGCCTTCTGACTGCCTGCAGCATTTTAGCATCTTAAATTGGCCCTCCTTTATTTTAACTGCTTGATGCACTATGAGCCTTGCAAACCATTGATCGTTGCCATGGATGCCTCCAATATCAGGATTGGGGCTGTACTTTCACACAGGATTGTTACAATGGACAAACCTGTAGCCTGTGTGTCCAAGACTCTGAACACCCATCGTCGGGGCTAATCACAGGTGGGAAAAGCAGCCCTCACCATGGTCCTCACCATCAAGACATTTCATCACTACTTGTATGGCCAGCTCTAAATGGATCACAAACCACTGGTCACCATTTTTCACCCGGTTGCCACCACACCGGTCAAGACCACCAACACCTACAATGTTGGGCCCACCTCTTCTTGGCATATCACTAGGAAACTGAATTCTGCACGTCAACCAAACATGGCAATGCCAACGTCCTCTCCCACTTCCAACAGGCAATGACACTTCCTTTGATGCTTATTTGGAGATCTGTTTCCAGATCAATAATATGTCCCACCAGATTGTGGACTGGTGGCCACCCGGTGGTGAGGCCTCCGGAGGGCAATCCAGAGAGGGAACTACTTCGCCAAGCCCCCCTTTAGAAGCCAATCAAATGTCAGATGACATCATCTCACCCAGCAAACCAATTAGCGAGCAGCTCTTCATCAGTACTGGTGGCACCAATACAAGTGAGTGTATTCCTCCACGTGATATTATGATGGGGCCTATGCGGTGGCAGCCTTCAGCGAGAGTTCCAGTGAGCATCACCACCAAGGATCTTTGTGATATCTGCCTTGTGTGGAACATTCATCAGATCCTGTTCTTACAAGGTTGAGCGTTCTACTAAATGGTTCTTAACTTGGACTTCTCCTCGTATAGTTGTTCCTGACACTCACATCCTACTGGTCATATATTTTGTCACAACAGAGTGTGTGTGTGTGTGTGTGTGTGTGTGTGTGTGTGAGAGAGAGAGAGAGAGAGAGAGAGAGAGAGTGAGTGAGTGTGTGTGTGAGAGAGAGAGAGAGAGAGAGAGAGAGAGAGAGAGAGAGAGAGAGAGAGCTCGCGCGCACCCGTGCGCTTGTGTGCACACTCACACGCATGCGCGCTCTGTCAGAGTATGTGGTAAGCATTTCCCCAACTGTTAAACAGCATACAAAAGATATGTTATGCAACTGTGGCTGCAAACAGAAAGTCATGTTAATATCCTGGAAGACTGCAAGAAGCACCTATCACAGTTAATATTTCAGGAGCCCAAGGGAACTGCCTGATTTCAATAAATTAAAATAAAAAAATCAAAATTAAACAGTTATTCAATTTCAACAGAATCATGATACACACATGGACAACACAGCACCAGAGTAGCAGAAGATACAATTAAGAACATAAAGCATAGGGAAGATAGAAGATTGTGATCTAAATATAAAATTTTGGATTTCAATGAAGAATGAAGAATCGTTGTTACTGGAAAACCTTTGGACATGGCACAAACAACCTAAGATTATGAGATTCCTCACTGGGTATATCACAAGATTTCTGTTCATAAGTGAGCCATTGAATATTCAGGTGGTTATGTATCAATCATCAATTACTGTTTTAAGTTAGACACAAAAAAGCAAAGTAAAGCAAGGACCAAAGCCAACTTGGCCTTACATGGCTGTTTCAAGGTTCACTTTACCCCAGAACCAATTTTTGTTGTACACGAGAGCAAGTTTTGCTTTACTAGCAAAAACAGAGCGATTTTTGAGCTGCCACACAACTTATAAGTGACAATTATGAGTTCAGCAGGATTTAAAACCTTTTTAATTGTTTGAGATATGATATTCAGTCATACAACTTTGTAATAAAGATATTGCAAGAATTTTAAAATGTTTCATTAAAAATTTGCACTACACCTATAAGTAATGAAAGAAATTCATCAAAATGTTTTTAGCTCAAATAGGAATTAATTCCAATTACCTGGCATCAAAGACTACTTGCAGCTTTTGCTAATTGATACGTCAATGCAGAGGTGAGAGCAATATTTTGTTGAGTACTTCACTTCAGGAGGAAAAATTCCAGTACTGCCAATAGACATGTTGAGTAGTCTTGGCTTTGGGAACTATTAGTTCCTTCATCAGGAAGGAAAGAACTGCCTCTCCTTCCCAGACCTATCCCTATTTCCTTCCTGAAACAGGAACTGACAGTATCTAAAGCTAGAATATATTGCCCTCTTTTAACGTATCTATTGGCAGTGTTTGAAGTTCACTTCCTTAGGTTTAAAGATAAATATTGGTGAGCCATTCAGTCTCCCTGTAACTTTACAGTTTCCTCACGTGTCTTTTTAATACACACTGCTTGATACAGAAGCAATTATGAAATTTTCAACCATGAGTATCAAATTATAAAGAAATCAAACAACAGAAACTCCAGGAAGGAATATCTTTTAACAGCACCTGTCTGCAACTTTAGGTGCCTTCCTTATGGTAAGTAGTAATTGTCTTTTCCTAACTTATACAGAAAACTGCTTTACAGGTAATATATTATCATTATTTAGGCACCTTGAAGTGCTTCCAATGCAGCATCTCCAGCATTCCAGATTTCATAAATTGTCCAATTAAATTATTCAATATTAAAGTCGTGGCATGTGAAGAAATGGAAAAAAATGCAGCACTGAACTGAAATGTGGTGGATGGTTTTCATCACACACTCTGTCCCATCTGACTTTATTGTGGTGCATTGCAGCTCATCTGGAGAGTGAGGGGTTGTGTTGAGCAGTGTTTTTGAGGGGGGCAAAAGGAGGCAGGGAATAGGAGGGAAGATTTGAGAAGAGTGGCTAACAGCTGTTAGGGAGAGGCAGCACTTCGGCAGGACAGGAATGTGGCACTGCTGAGCTTGTTTTGGCTACAGGCCGGGGGAGCTGTGCACAGTGCACAAGGACATAAAGGAGTGGATTCTTGGGGGGGGGGGGGATGAAGGAGAGGGAGACGGTGGAGAAGGAGAGAGTGAGTGAGAGTGAAGTTAGGGTCATGGGGCAGTGGTGCACTAGGGTGTGGCACAGGAGGTAGTGGCCAGCAGGATTACAGGAACAAAGGATGTTGCTTACTTTCCACAATTAGTGTAGCATAGAACAGCATACTCATTTGTATCAACTAAATAGGAAGTAACTTTCTGTGCCAACAATGTAGGGGTACACGGCTACCCTACACTGCACACCAACATGACTTCTGATCGGGGTCTCATGTATGAACTTTCACTGACTGGTCTTTGCCTGCTAGGCCTTTGGTTTAGTGTTAAGAGTCGTTCTCTGTAGCATGCTCCTTGTAAATATAAACAGGAAAGTTGCTTTGCTCACAAACAGTTGTTTGGTGGGACATGATATGGAACTATGTGATGAGAAAGTATTAATAAAAGTAGTTGTACTGCAGTGCTTCTATTTTTAATCAATTGATGAGTCCTCAAAATTCAAGTGATAAGTACTACACATGATCTTGCTGTGACATCCTCTGAATGTGGTCTATGTATCTGGAAGGAGAAAGGGGATGTTACAATGTGGCGATACATGCACACCATGCAATCTTACGATGCAGCCAGTCTACAAAATCAATGAATGGTAAGTGTGAAAGCATTTGAATAGCTGGGCCTTGTGTAGGAAGTAAGAAAATGTTGATTTGGAGTAGACTGGAAAATTGATTATGGCAGTGATTTTTCCTTCATTAACAATATCTTTGTGAGTAATAGTCAGTGTAATTGCATGGCGGAATCAACAGTCAGTGAGGATGGAACAGTTACCATGATGGAAGATAAGCGGCATGTACAAGTAACTGGAAACATTTTAATAAATTCTGAATTTGTTGGACAGGAAACGGACTCAAGAATCAAAAATGTGCATGCGACAATGCAAACCTTGACACCCACGAGCCATCATGAACCGACAATACATAATGACAGTAACTAACTTCTAGTGCAAATTCTGCAGAAGTTACAGGTGGTAACCATGACTTAAAACAGAAATTTTAAAACTGTCAGCACAAATTAAGAGATTTAACTGTGACAAATGAGAAAAGTGGAAGCTCCACTCGTGGACTCCTTCTTCTGCAAAGAAATAACAGCAAATTTGTCCATGCAGAATAAGAAATAAGACAGTGAAATTGCAGAAACAAAAAGTGTCTGCCAGGCAAAGAAAGGAATCTTAACCAAAACCATCAGCAGAGTGGGAAATCACTGTAATGAGTTACAGCAACAAATTGATCAAATCTGCTCATCCACTGAAAAAAGATTAACTACCAGTTATGAAAGGGACAAAGAAAAACTGTGTACGAAACTAGGACAATGTTCGAAGTTGAATAAAGATAAGCTCCTGTTACCACCACCAGCATAGTGAGTGATAATTATTGAAGAATGCATAAATTTCAGTCATTCCAGCCAACGGGCAAATTACATGCAATTGCCTTTGTAAAAGCAGTTTAAAGGCACATTTCCTGTAAATTAGATGAATAAAAAAAAAGAGTTTTTATGTTACCACTATGCAAGGAGAAATGCATGCCTGTGGTAGCAGAGCGATCAATGAATACAAAAGCTATGAACAATTGGAAGACACACCTGTGAAGAAATATTGGTCACAAAATAAATAATGGTCTATGAAATCATCTCTACACCCACTAATTACTCAGGTCAAGATGGAACATTGAAAGAATTTATCAAAAAATAGTGGGACAGGAATGTATTTAGATGACCCAATATGTGAAGAAGAATTGATGGATATTTTGATTCAAAGGTTGTAACTAGCTGTGTGTGGTAAAGTTTCACTGCTGCCGCACTATGATGTGGAGGAATTATATTCAATACTTGATAAAATAGAAGTGATAGTAACAGAAGAGTCAGAGGAAAAAAGCAGGCAGAATAGAGAAGGTGGGACTGAACAGAGAAACAGCGGACATGGTGATTTACGCAACTACAAGGCACACACGGAGAATGATTATGGGGATTTGTGTGTGTGTTCTGCAAGTTGTCGACCATCCAATGTGTAATGTTTATGATAATCCCAGGAACGATGAGGAAGCAAGATATCAATTCACACAGGAGGATACTGGCGAAATAATCATCACAACTTTATGAATGATAGAAGGTGGTCATAAAACCTATCACTAGAAAGGAATAATCATGCAGAACGCACACATCAAGGATAGGAAAACTGAAAGAAACTTCTATTGGAAACCAGTGGGAACAAACACTGTAAATGCGTCTGTTACAATAATGACCATAAAATTTGAAGACCAGAGGTATGTAAGGTAAGATCTGCTACATGTAAACAAAGTCATGCACAATGAATTGTTTATGCCTATTTTTGAGACTGAGATACACAGAATACAGGCAGATATTTTAGTAGACTCTAGCAGCAACGTCAGTCCAGTCTCAGCTGTACTATATGATCAGTTAAAGATCACTGAAAACATTTGAACCTGACCAGTTAGTAGGTTACACATCGTTAGTGCTGAAGAGAACAAGAGTGAAACAATAAAGGGGCAAATTTAAGACTGGAGAGAGGGCATTTCAGAACAGCATATTAATTATTTAAGTGTTGAGTGTCAATTTTGTGCATGGTGCGAACGTGCTCATGGGGAAATGTACCACACTGGATTTTAGCAAAGAGGAGCTACTCATAAAGGATGGCGAAGAAGAATGGGATTGTAGTTTCAACACCTTTGTGGAGAAAGATGAAGACACTGCTGCAGCATAGAGTTGAAGTTAATGTTTCTGAGGAGAGAGATCTCCCTCTGTCACAGATAATATTGGAGGGAGAGAAGACATAACACCACTATGGGAGTTAGTGCACTCGATCTAATGAGCAGAAGGTGGAAAAGCTTGGTGCACTGCCTGAGGCGCAAGGATGAAAATTGATGGAAGTCTTGAAAAGAAATCGGTCCATATTCTATAAGAAAATCGGCATATGTGCAGATGTGCATGTAAATTACAAGAGAGAAAACACAAATTATTTCATACAATGGCATACCCAATAACATCAGTAAAGAGAGCAGCACCAGAAGTAGAAATTCAAAGAGTGCAGAAAAAAGACATAACTGAAATATCGGATATTGGATACTGTAGTTCCAATACAGTGGAACCTCACTTTAATGAGCACCTAGCATACCACATAATGAGCAAAACAAATTGTACAAAAATGACTCGCTTAACGAGTGATGTTTCGCTTAATGAGTGACAACGATTTAGTATGATGCCACCAGCATTACGCGCACTGTGGGGACATCCTTCATTGTCGGCAACGGAATATGAACAATGTCTTTAGTACGTACTGCAGTCTAATTTTAGCGATCTTTCTGCTACCATCTTAGTGGAGCTTGTGATCACACATTTTCCTAAACTTGTGTTGACACAGTACTTTTTTTGTGTGCAAATTTTAATAACATTCATAGAAATGTCCCTGAAGATTAAGCTGCAAGAAGATGACCTTAAGAGAAAGAAAATGACCTAAGAAATGAAACGTAAAATCATTTAAAAATGTAAATGTGGTGCAAGTGCTGCTCATTTAGCATGCACATACAATCAGTCTAAATCAACTATTTGCACTGTCCTCAAGAACAAGGGCAAGAGTGCGGAGATAGATGCTTCAAACGGAGTGACAAGAGTATCTAAACAATGGTTTCGTATTCTGGACGATGTCGAAAGGTCGCTCCTTATACAGATAAATGAAACGCAATTGCAAGGTGACACTATTAATGGTAACATCATTTGTGACTAGGCAAGAATGAATTTTGCCGACCTCATTAAGAAGACTCCAGGATCATCAGTGGCCAAAGAATGTTTAAGGGAATCCATGGGTAGTTCGAGAAGTTTAAGAGAAGAACCGGCATCCACAGCATTGTGAGGCATGGTGAAGCAGTCAGCTCTGACACAAAGGCAGCAGAGAACTTCATCAGCAACTTCAAGATGCTCATAGATTCTGAGGGTTATCTGCTGCAACAGGTTTTTAATTGTGACAAGGTGGGTCTATTCTGGAAAAACATGCCAAAGTGTACCTTTATAACAACAGAACAGCATGCAATGTCTGGTCACAAGCCAATGAAAGACCATCTCTCACTGCTATTTTGTGCCAATGCAAGTGGAAATTTCAAAATTAAACCATTGCTTGTTTACTTGTTTACCATTCAGAAACTCCACAAGCCTCCAAGAAGCGTGAAGTCCACAAGAACAGGTTAAACGTGATATGGAGGTCCAACAAAAAGGCTTGAGTGACAGTGATCTTTTTAGTGATTGGATCAATGAAGTGTTTGGTCCTTCGGTGAAAAAATGTTTGCTTGATATGAATCTGCCACTCCATGTCTTGCTTGTTATGGACAACTCTCTTGCCCATTCTCCAGGCTTACAAGACCACCTTCTTCAAGAATTTCATTCATAAAGATCCAATTTCTGGCTCTCAATTCCACTACGTTATTCCAGCCTATGAACCAGCAGATTACTTCTAACATTAAGAAGCTCTACACTAAAGCACTCTTCGAGCATTGCTTTGAACTGATTGGCTGGTTGGTTGGTTTAAAAGAGGGGAGGTGGGGAAGGGACCAAATTGCGAGCTCATTAGTCCCTTGTTACCAGTAGAACAGTTATCCAAAGGAAAGAAGAAAACAAAGAAGACGTAGGGCAAAAGTCCTACTAGGATGGAGGACACAGAGGGACAAAGGACATGTGCTAAAACTCAGATCAAATGATAAAACCCACCCTCACGAATAAAACGTTAAACTAAAGCTGCTGTTGAGGCATTGTCACCCAACACCAAAGGTAGGGTGCTGGAAAAGTTAAAAGTGTGCCGCAAAGCTGATAAAAGCGTGAAATGCAGCAAGAGGTGTACGACTGTCATTAGGGAGCCACAGCGACACTGAGGTGGGTCCCCGCGACAGAGGAGGTAACCATGTGTGAGCCACGTATGGCCAATGCAGCGCCGTCAAAGGTCAACTAATTCCCTGCAAGAAGCACGCAGGGAAGACTTCCACACATTCACAGTCTCCTTAATGACATGCAGTTTGTTGTGCATACTGTTATGCCATACCATCTCCCAAAGCCAAAAAACCTTGCGGCGTAAGACAGAACGCAGGTCAGTTTCAGAGTTGCCCATCTCCAGGAGCAGTTTCCGCTTAGACTGTTTGGCCAGCCTATCGGCAAGTTCGTTGCCTGGGATTCCGATGCGTCCTGGGGTCCACACAAACACCACTGAACGATGGAACTGTTCCAGGGCACAGATGGACTCCAGAATGGGCACTACCACAGGATGGTGAGGGTAGTACTGGTCAACAGCTTGTAGGTTGATCAAGGAGTCAGTACACAGGAGAAATGACTCGCCAGAGCATGAGCGGATGTGCTCAAGAGCACAAGATATGACTGCCAGATCTGCAGTGAAAACACTGCAGCCATCTGGCAAGGAGTGCTGTTCAGTATGTCCTCCATGAAAATACGCAAAGCCTACGTGACCATCAGTCATCAAGCTGTCGGTGTAAACAACTTCAGAGCCCCAGAACACATCAAGAATCGAGAGGAAGTTGTAGTGGCGTAACAAGCTAGCTACGCCACACTGAAGTAGCCGAAAGGGCACGCGCCAACTCACGCCGTCTTGCGTTAAGTCTGAAACAGGATACTCTATGAATGCTATAAAGAAAAGAACGGAGCTTCTTGTATACTTGACTTTTATTCACTTCTGCGGTACATCGCTCTTGATAATACAAGTGAGACTCTCTCCAGATATGGTTAACTGCGCCTTGCTAGGTCGTAGCCATGGACTTAGCTGAAGGCTATTCTAACTGTCTCTCGGCAAATGAGAGAAAGGCTTCGTCAGTGTAGTCGCTAGCAACGTCGTCGTACAACTGGGCGAGTGCTAGTCCGTCTCTCTAGACCTGCCGTGTGGTGGCGCTCGGTCTACGATCACACAGTGGCAACATGCGGGTCCGACATGTACTAATGGACCGCGGCCGATTTAAAGCTACCACCTAGCAAGTGTGGTGTCTAGCGGTGACACCACAGAAGTGACGGCGGAGAGCGGCAGGGTTAATGGAGTCCTTAGGACCGTGCAAAAGGTCCAGACGAAGCTATGGCCGAAGTGTACACCATGGAGGTGTACGTGAATGGACCTCAAGTAGAGGTGGTAAAGGGAAGGACTTCAGTTCGGAGAGAAGGGACCGGTCACGAACCGCAGTCGTGAGCCCTGACCTGGGCCGCTGTTGGAGGATATGAACTGCCGGGGTGGGAAAAGGAGAAAGTAATTCAGATACTCAGGAGAACTACAAATGTGTACAACATAATAACTGGAGCAGTTGTGCACTTCGGATCTGCAATGGAGGGACTCCGGCTTCCACCAGTACACTGGTCACTGGACTCGTTTTAAAAGCTCCCGTCACTAGAAGAATGCCACAGTGGTGCACTGGGTCGAGTGAACGCAATGCTGAGGGTGCAGCCGAACCATAAACTAGACTCCCTTAGTCAAGGCAAGATTGAACAAGGGCTCTGTAGAGCTGCAGCGGCGTAGAGCGATCTGCACCCCAGTTGGTGTTGCTCAGGCAGCAGAGGGCATTGAGGTGCTGCCAGCACTTCCACTTAAACTGACGAAGGTGATGTAGCCAAGTTAATTGGGCATCAAAAACCAGTCCTAAGAATCGATATGTCTCCACTACAGTGAGTGGATCATCATTAAGATAAAGTTTTGGTTCCAGATGAACAATACGACACTGACATAAGTGCATGACACGCGACTTCATGGTTGAAAAATGGAAGCCGTAGGCTAGAGCCCATGACAGCGCCTCGTGAATTGATCCCTGTAGGTGCCACTCGGCAACACCAGTACTGGAAGAACAATACAAAATGCAGAAGTCATCCGCATACAGAGAAGGAGAGACCAATGGCCCTACAGCTGCTGCTAGACTGTTAATAGCCACTAAAAATAGAGAGACACTCAATACGGAGCCCTGCGGAATGCCATTCTCCTGAATACGGGGGGAACTATGGGAGGCAGCAACTTGGACATGGAAAGTACGGAGCAACAGGCAGTTTTGGATAAAAATCGGGAACAGACCCCAGAGACCCCACTCATACAACGTGGCAAGGATATGATGTCGCCAGGTCGTGTCGTATGCTTTAAGCAAGTCAAAAAAGATGGCAACCAGGTGCTGGCATCTGGAAAAGGCTATTCAAATGGCAGACTCGAGGGACACAAGATTACAGTAGAGCGACCATGGCGGACTTTGAGTTGACTGACGCTACCAATCTAACTCTCAGAGAGTTTTGGAAATATCACTTCAACACCTTCACCTACATCAAGATGATGGAAAAGGTGTGAGAACGGGTTACCAAGAGAACTCTCACTTCTGCTTGGAAGAAGCTTTGGCCGGAGGGCGTTGTTCAATGTGAATCTGAAGCATTAGGGGCAGTATCTGTGGTGTCTGTAGTCAACATGTTTGCGTCTTTGGCCAGGAGTATGGGACTAGAAGTGGATAAAAACGATATCGATGAGCTTGTGGAAGATCACAACAAAGAAATGACCGACAAAGACCTTATGGAGGTGCATGGTGTTTCACAGCAGAAGGTTGTTGAGAAGATTTCTTCTTCTTTTTCTTCAGAGGAGGACAAGGAGGAGGCAGTAACAGCAAAGCAGCAATCTTCTGGCACAATAAGAGAAATGCTGAAAGCTGAATCAGCTGCATTGCATTCAAAATCATCACCCCAACAAAGCAGTAGCTATGCACACTACAAATCTCTTTGACAATAACGCTCTGTAGCATTTTCGTCAACATCGGGCCCGCACATATAGCAAATGTGCTGGTATTTGCTAAGTCTGAACAATAGCTTAAAAGTGGTGGTAACTTTTGAAGGACATGGTTAGTAAGTTAGAACACTGAAAGAATATGACATTTCTAAGGAGTGAAGAAATGTTTCCTATGTTTCTTGCTGTACTAAGTATAGTGAATACAAGGAAGGAAGGCTGTCGACATCAACATTATTATAGATGGAGCACAAGCTCAGATTGTGTCAAGGATGGGGAGGAAATTGGCCGTGCCCTTTTCAAAGGAACCACCTCGGCATTTGCCTGGAACGATTTAGGGAAATCGTGGAAAACTTAAATCTGGATGGGTGGACAGGGGTTTGAACCATTGCCCTCCTGAATGCGAGTTCAGTGTACTAACTACTGCGCCATCTTGCTCAGTTATAGTGAATACATATAGACACAGTAGTGTGCAAATTATTGGTTGGTTGGTTGGTTTTGGGGAAGGAGACCAGACAGCGTGGTCATCGGTCTCATCGGATTAGGGAAGGATGGGGAAGGAAGTCGGCTGTGCCCTTTCAGAGGAACCATCCCGGCATTTGCCTGGAGTGATTTAGGGAAATCACGGAAAACCCAAATCAGGATGGCCGGACGCGGGATTGAACCGTCGTCCTCCCGAATGTGAGTCCAGTGTCTAACCACTGCGCCACCTCGCTCGGTGCAAATTATTGGGACAAGACGATTAAACTTAACTGTGCACATTTATTACTATATGTATAGTACAGTTAGCAGCTTATTGGATATTAATAATTTGCTCTAATGAGCTTCTGAACATGCAGTGGCATTTATTCGACCAGGTTAAAGCAAATGTTCCTTAGTTTGTTACCATTTTTCCCTAAAAAATTTTGAGGTCTAAAGGGAATGTAAACACGTAAGATGACAAAGAATTTATGAACATGTGAACATGTTACTACCTCTCATTTTGAATGAACAGCAAGTTATTGTCTCCTTTACAAAATTTATCATCTCAAGGGTATGTAAAAAGGTAAATTGTGTAAATAAAAGCCATTTTTAGTTGAAGAATTTCTGTATTTATTAACAAGGAAACCTGAACTTTGAATTAAAGCTCTTTTTTGCTCCTCCTCCTGCAGCAGATCTGTGAACTTTCTAGGTGTGATAATGTGTCAAATCAGATAAGAAACATAAAAGGAATATATTGTACAATATCACACTAGAATTTCAAAAATAAAAACGACAATACTGGGGTACATATAGTGACATTTTCTCTGTCAAATAATACTCAGCGTTTTGTTGCACAATAAAAATTCAAACAAAGAATTAAAATCAATCAGTGGAAACAGACAACATTTCTTTGTGACAGAAGCAATCTCTTCGTTAATTCCACTCAGTTTAGTGGCTCTCTCGACCATTATCGACTACTTTTGATCTTCAGTTCATTAACTTGCTGTACCTCTTACATCTAGCTCTCTCAGCTTATGTTCTTCATATTGATTCTGCTTTAAAGCCTTATCATACTGATTTCAAGCATTGCGATAGTCCAGAATCATTCTCTTGTTAATGCCCATCTTAAAGACAAATCCAGCTAATTTCAGGCCACATATACTTGACATGTGGCTACCTGTGACAATCATACACTCTTTATTAATAAAAATACTGTACTCTATGAAGACTTTTTTCATGGCTCAGAGTGAGAATCTTTTGAAGAAAACTGAAAGCTGGTATTATCATCCAATAAGTCTCTCCGGAAGTGATCAATTCTCGTCTCACTTCCCTTGTTGTCAGTGCAGAGATACAAAAATTCTTGCTCACCACAAAGTAGCGCAAATTCTTTCTCAACTTTATCAAAGTCCTTAGCACTCATCCAATTCTGTGAAGAGAATTTCTGCAAGGTATTTGTGATTCTACTCTTGCTAGTTCTTGGAGTGCCACTGCGAAATACGACTTGTGTGGCCGGCTATTCACTCCCATAGTCCTGAGTCACCGACTGCTTGTTGAACTGAGACCTCAGTGACGAATCCATGCAACAGATAATTTGTGCGAATACTCTGAGATCCAAACAAACCACACCTCACATTTCCCCACCACTCTTGTTGGCAGCTGCTCGGCTAGCGGCCCTGACTGCAAACTGTGGGGAGGGGAGAAGTGGTAGTAAGGATGGAGTAGGGAGGAAGGCACACAACATGCAGCACCTGCTTGGCTGTGCCCAGCCAGTGACAATAATTGGCATCTTCATAAACAAACCATTACATCCACTGAACCAAAAATGAGACTGTCAAGTTACTATTCCCCCCGATCCATTTCAAATTCGCTGATTTCCAGAACTTGTGGAAACCCTGTCATTTTACCACATTGCCTTTTCAAAAATTCTTGATGGAATTTAAGTTTGGTGAATCACCAGGCCACTGAAGCACATTAATGTTGTTTCTTCCGTGAATGTCTTGACTGTTTTAGAAGCATGGCACGAGGCCAGATCATGCTGAAATATTCCTCCACCATCTGCAACAGTCTGTAGGAATGGAACAATCCTGCACCTAAGGAAATTCACACATTCGGCTGAATTTATCATATCATCAATTGTAACTAGTAACCCAGAGCCACTTGCAGTGAAGAAACCCAAAACATGTTCTTGGGAAGGTATTTTACAATCTGTTCAAGATGCTCAGCTCTCGCTGCCTCATGGGTGCTTCACCTGGTAACCCTTACTCTGTAACCTTGAACAGTGACTCATCGCCGAAAATTACATGTTTGTAGTCATCGAAGGTCCAAGATTTATATATTTTGGCACAAGCAAACCATTTTTTCTTCATGGCAGACGTTAATAACTGCCTCTTTATTGGCTTTCAATACCTTTTGTCGAAAATCAAGAAGTCTCCGCTAAACCGCTGAAGAATCAATTTCAATCACAGTAGCCAATAAATCTCTCTCAAAGTCCTTACCTGTCTTGTAAGGATGAACTCTACTGTTTCAGTAAAATTGTGTCAGTTCTAGGAGTGATTTTTCATTTTTGCTCACATATGGCTTTTCTCTTAGGAGACAAGGAGGCAGTATCACTATATGCCACAGTAAGTATTGAAACACTAGATTTCCTCACACCAACAACAGAGGCAATGTCTCTTATGGTCAAACATGTGTGCTCATAAAAGCAACTATTTTTACCTGTTTCTTAGGTGAAATGTCCATTTTACACAAACATAATTTTTTCCTGCTGAGAACACAAACACCAACATCTGTTGTTCATAATCAAGGCAACAATCCACCAAGAGTCCAAAAATTGGGCAGATAAAATTGGTTACAGCTAACCAACTTTAATTACTTGTAAAATATGAGCTTGTCCCACTTCATTTGCACACTACCATATTATGTGCCACCTGAGGATAAAACATTGTGACAATTATTGGACAATATGAAATAAAATCGTCAAGTTCTGGACCGTTTGTAATAGGATGTTCAAACTGCACGGTTCGCCACAGGGCATAATGGGAATTAGTATGTACATGCGCATGTGCCTTGTTATTGTCGGCCTTTGCACATGAATATGTCATGGTACAGCATGCATGAGCATATAGTGCTTGTGAAGGCCAAGTATGTGAGTAGTAATGTCCCAACTGTGGCTCAAAGGAAGTTTGTGACTGGGTTCAAGATGAAGACAACCAGTCCAAGTGTGCTAACTGTTATAACGTGAAGTTGAACACACATATTTCAAAACGACACAACACATATAAGTCACTGAGCAAGTTGACAATGCAAGACATGTGAACACGATAACATTCGAATGAGCACTGAGTCCAAGTCTAGCGGCTGCTGGCTGGCTGGCCGCTTAGGTGGCGCAGCTGCTGCTTGGCTGACAGACAGCGCCGCATGTAGAGGACGCGCGTAATTGCGCGGCGGCACTTTGAATGATCGGCGAGTCACAACACTTTTCCCCCCTTTGAAATTTTTGCACTGGTCTTGATGGAGATTGCTAACGTCCATAGGCATTGTTTGACTGGCTGGAAAGTCTCGAGGAGGAGGCTTCCCGTACGGACGGAAGTGTCTCCGATGATAACGGGTCGAGATGACAGGAGACGTAGGGGTTGAATCTGCTAGGGCCCCGTGCACCAATCTGCCCGTTGCGGCAAGTCCAGTTGATATAACAGAAGACATGGGCGATGTGTCGGCGTCCGTAGGAGGAGGAGGAGAGTAGATTGGCTCCGACAGATGATGGTCATCTGGTTCCTGCGTCGGCACGTCTCCTGGTGGCGTCCGTTCTTGTACTGGCACCGAGATGACGGTGAGACGGTTGCGTTGTGAGTAATGAGAGATGCCAAGATCCCGAGCATCAGGTAGAGCCGAAGGTGCTGTAGCGGCATTCGGAACAGGCGTTACCGGCACACGAGGCAGAAGCTGGTCCGAATGACGCACCGCAACAGCAGTGTCCGTCTGGATTTCATACAGGCATCGGCCACGGTGTTGTAAGATGCAGCCCGGACTCCATTTTGGCCGCCTGCCATATCCCCGTACCCAAACAAGGTCATTGGTGGTGAACCGGCCAAGCGAAGGCACCCACAGCCGTGAGGCGGAAGGCTGCAGAAGATGAAGTAGTGTGCAGGGCTGTGGCCATGTAAGAGCTCTGCCGGCTGTGGTCGCCCATGGGGGTGAAACGGTAAGAAGCCAGAAACTGGAGAAGTGCATCATCAGCAGCAGAAGAAGTCAGGAGTTTCCGCATTTGAGCCTTAAATGTGCGGACCAGTCATTCAGCCTCACTGTTTGATTGTGGGTGGAACGGAGGGGCCATGACATGCATAACGCTGTGATGAGCACAAAAATCCGCAAATTCGGAAGAGGCAAATTGCGGACCATTATCAGTAACAAGAGTAGAGGGAAGGCCTTCCAAAGAAAAAATGCGGGCAAGAGCACTTGTGGTTGCCGCGGTGGTAGGCGACATGCAACAGACAATGAAAGGAATTACGAGGAGCCAATAAGTACCTAAAAAAGGTCCCGCGAAGTCAGCATGAATGCGCTCACAGGGCTTCTCAGGCGAAGGCCACGGTGACAGAGATGACTTCAGGACGGCGGCCTGTGACGCACAAGGGCGGCAGGCAGCGACCACGTGTGCTATTTCAGAGTCGATGCCAGGCCAGTACACATGACGGCACGCCAGAGATTTTGTGCGAGAGACACCCCCGTGCCCTTGGTCAAGGAGGCGCAAGACCGAAGCACGCAAAGACGCAGGTACCACCACACGCGGCGAAGCATTGTCAGTGGAAAGGAGGATAACACCATCCCTAGCCGTGAGGCGGAAGCGCAAAGTGTAGTAGTTCCGCAACGGGTCAGAAGTCATAGCGGATGGACGATCTGGCCAACCCTTCTGAATACAGCGTAAAACCCGGGAGAGGGTAGGATCAGAACCCGTAGCAGCCGCCAGCTGGTCCCCGGTGATGTGGAATCCGTCCACAACCCACTGCTCGGCAACATCCAGGTGGAAATACAAAAGTTTGTCCCTATCGAATGCCAGATCAGGGACCCATGGGAAGGCGAGACAGTGCATCAGCGTTCGCATGTTGGGCTGTTGGCCGGAAATGAATCTCATAATTGAAACGAGACAAGTAAAGAGCCCAACGCTGGAGGCGGTGTGCAGCCTTGTCAGGAAGTGACGATGATGGACGAAACAAAGAAACAAGTGGTTTGTGATCCATAACAAGATGAAATTTGGATCCATAGAGAAAAACACCAAACTTATGAAGAGCATAAATAATGGCCAAAGCTTCTTTTTCAATTTGAGAATACTTTTGTTGGGCATCCGTGAGTGTTTTGGAGGCATAATCAATGAGTTGTTCAGAGTCGTCAGAAAAACGGTGCGCAAGGACTGCACTGACCCCGTATTGAGAGGCGTCCGTGGCAAGAACAAGATGTTGGCCAGGTCGATAAGTAGCCAGGCACGGGGCCTGTTTCAGCATAGTCTTCAATTTCTGGAAAGCTGCATCGCATGACGCGGCCCAGTGAAAAGGCACGTTTTTATGCAACAGGCGAAGCAACGGCTGAGCCTCTGACACAGCAGACGGTAAAAACTTGTGATAGTATGCTATTTTTCCCAAGAAGGCCTGCAGTTCCTTAACAGATGTAGGGCGAGGAAGGGCATCGATCGCAGCGACAGTTTGCTGAAGTGGACGAATACCATCCTGAGAGAGTTGAAACCCAAAGCACGTGATAGATGCCTCAAAAAATTGCGATTTCTGAAGATTACACTTAAGACCGGCAGTCTGTAAGACATGAAAAAGTGTGCGGAGGTTCTGAAGATGTTTTTCAGTGGTGGAGCCAGTGACAACAATGTCGTCCATGTAATTTATACACCCAGGGACAGGGAGCAATAATTGTTCCTAGAATCGCTGAAAGAGAGCAGGGGCGCTGGCAACTCCGAATGGCAATCGTTGGTATTGATAGAGGCCAAAAGGCGTGTTAAGGACCAGAAACTGCCGGGAAGCAGCGTCAGGAGGAAGTTGATGATAAGCTTCTGACAGGTCAATTTTAGAAAAAAACTGGCCTCCCGCAAGTTTAGTGAACAATTCTTCAGGTCGGGGCATAGGGCTAGTGTCGATGTGGCATTGCGCATTTACAGTGGCTTTAAAATCGCCACAGAGACGAATATCACCATTGGGCTTAGCAACAACAGCGACATGAGAGGACCATTCACTGGAAGTGACAGGAAGCAAGACCCCTGAAGTAGTGAGATGATCCAGCTCCCGTTTTACCCGATCACGAAGGGCCACAGGAATGGGCCGAGTCCGATAAAACTTAGGCCGAGCAGTGGGTTTGAGCTTGATATGAGCTTCAAAATCGTTTGCATGGTCTAACCCAGGAGAAAAAAGGGACGAAAATGTTGTAGACAAGGAATCCAATTGAGCATAAGGACTAGCATCAGAGACAATATTGACAGAGTCATCTATGGAGAACCCAAAAACGCGAAAGGCATTGAAACCAAAAAGATTCTCCGCGTTACTATGGAGGACCACAAATATGGGAATAGTGCGAACGATGGATTTGTAAGATACTTCAGCATTAAATTGTCCCAAGAGAGAAATCTTCTGTTTATTGTACGTCTGTAATTTCTGAGTGACAGGTAATAGGAGTGGTGAACCCAACTGAAGATACGTCTGAGAATTAATGATAGTGGCAGCAGAACCAGTATCCACCTGCATGCAAACATCTTGACCAAGTATTTGGACAGTGAGGAATAACTTCCCTGAAAGGGAAGAAGTACAATTGACAGACAACACAGAATCAGAATCAGCGTCATGTTCATGAAGATCATATATGCGGTCGGATTTGCAAACAGAAGACACATGACCCTTATTTTTGCAATTGTGACACACAGTCCAACGTTGGGGACAATCCTCGCATGAATGTTTCATAAACACCATGGACATGAAGGAAGATGCTGGAGGTTTTGCTGTAGTTTCTTAGAGGGTTGTTTACGGTTAGGCCGAGAATGGGTGTGGGAGCGTACTGTGGCCATGTCGGCCAGCGGAGACGCACCGCACACGTCGTCAACAGCGCACATAGGTTGTATTTCCCCGACGTCACCCCATGCCTTTATTTGCGCCCCAGCGGCACGAGAAATTTCAAAAGACTGCACGATGGATAGGACTTAATCTAGAGTCGGATTTGCCAACTGAAGGGCACGTTGCTGAACTTCTTTGTTGGGCGACGACCGGATAATAGCATCCCGTACCATGGAATCAGCATAGGATTCTTTGTGAATGTCAGTAACAAATTGACACTTTCGACTGAGGCTGTGAAGTTCAACAGCCCAAGCACGATAGGATTGATGCGGCGGTTTTTGACAATGATAAAAGGCAGCACGAGAGGCTACCACATGCATTTGCTTTTGAAAATAGACAGACAGAAATGAGCACATTTCAGCAAAGGACAAAGACGCAGAATCTTTCAAAGGAGCCAATTGCGACAACAACCGATACATTTGAGGTGAAATCCAGGAAAGGAACAGAGACTTACATGTTTGTTCGTCCGTGACATGAAATGCCAAGAAGTGCTGACAAAGACGTTTTTCATAATCAGACCAGTCTTCCGCCGTCTCGTCGTACGGAGGAAAAGGAGGATTAGACAAGGACAAAAAACGCCCCGCATTTGATGCCGTGACGAAATTGCGAATCGCCGATGTTAGAAGCATTTGCTGTTCAATGAGACCTTGCAATAGTTGCTCGACAGTAGCCATGGAAACCTGTGGGTCAACGATGAAAAGGAAAAATCCCATCCTCGTTGCCAATTGTTATAACGTCAAGTTGAACACATATATTTCAAAACGACACAACACATATAAGTCACTGAGCAAGTTGACAAAGCAAGACATGTGAACACAGTAACATTCGAATGAGCACTGAGTCCAAGTCCAGCGGCCGCTGGCTGGCTGGCCGCTTAAGTGGTGCAGCTGCTGCATGGCTGGCAGACAGCGCCGCATGTACAGAATGCGTGTAATTGCGCGGCGGCACTTTGATTGATCGGCAAGTCACATCACTAACAATCAAGAAAATTATTCGTAAGTTTGAGAGAATGGGTAGTGTTCGTGATGACAGTATTGGCAATGTCGGTCATCCAGAAAGGGTGAAAATGCCTGAAAACATTGAGATGACATGGTCTATGTTTCAAACCAGTCCAGGAAATCGATCAGATGAGCTGCAAAACAGTTGGGAAACAACTGGGAAACACTGTGACAAATTGCTGTTGAAGACCTGCATCTCTTCCCATACAAAATTCAAACCCATCAGCCATTAAGCCCCACGACCAAGGAACAACGGTTGTGTTTAACAACACTACTGTCTACAGAATTGACAAACAGGACTACGATGTGAATATGATTTGGTTTAGTAATGAAGCCCACTTTTATTTGGAAGGGTTTTCAATAAGCAAATGGTGCATTTGGAGGACTAAGAATTCGCATTTCCCAATTGAGAAGTCTTTTCACCCTCAGCACATGACTGTGTCAAGTCACGGAATAATCGTGATATTCCTTATGGCACGGTGACTACTGAATGGTACATGAAGGTTTTGGAACATGACTTCATACCCATTATTCAAAGTGACCCTGATTTCGACAAGAAGTGGTTCATGCAAGATGGAGCTTGACCCTATTGAAGCAGGAGAGTGTTTGATGGTTTGATGTCGTAGAGGAGCATTTTGGGGACCACATTCTGGCTTTGGTGTACCCAGAGGCCCCTGGCATGGGCTTTGATTGGCCACCATATTTACCAGATCCGAACACACGCGACTCCTTTTGTGGGGCTCTATTACAGACAAGGCATACAGCAATAACCCCAAAACCATAGCTGAGCTGAAACAGCCCTTCAGGAGGTCATTGACAGCATCAATGTTCAGACACTTCAGCGGGTCATGCAG
Source organism: Schistocerca nitens (assembly GCF_023898315.1). Lineage (NCBI taxonomy): Eukaryota > Metazoa > Arthropoda > Insecta > Orthoptera > Acrididae > Schistocerca > Schistocerca nitens. Next base: position 74,328,584 of record NC_064615.1, on the reverse strand, counting down.
AATTTCGCTATCTGTTTGCGCCACATCATCGCCAATGATGGCAGGAACATTGACATATCGTAACCTAAATCCCAGTATCTGTAGTGACGTTTACATGTTATATACAGTGTGTGCAAGATGTAATTTCTAACTAATTTATGTTTTTTTAAATATATAGTTCAACATTTGTCATCCTGTATAAACATAATTATCGCATTTGGGTTAGGATTTATGCATAAGGTGGACGTAACATTTTTCATATGAAACTATGTTGGCTGACTATAAATTGGAGTACAAATATTCAATTACGCAAGTACATTTGTATATATAGTACAGCATTGATTATCTGAATGTCAGTCAACCAAATGACCACTTAACTGAACTGTTACTCACTTGCGCCGAGTGCTGACAATAGTAATCGATTGTGCTCTGTTACGATCACTTTTGTCATCTTAGCCATTTAAAGTAAACTAGTGACATGAAATGCTTAAACGTAACCATTCTGTCCTTTCTGTGAGTGAGACATACAAGATTAATAAAAGGTTTGAGGAAGGCAAATCTACAACCAAATTGTCTAATGAATAAAAGACTGTTAAGCTGACAATTATGGATGTAAAAAAGTAGAAGACGGGCATAACAAGGTTGATTCTACAGATGGAATCACAAGGAAAAATATGAGACTTGCCATGAATGCGGATCTAGATGGTGCAGAGTACAAGTGACTGACACTAAAAAATCACAAATCTTGGAGGGCTGTGGAATTTTAAAGCAAGCTCGGCAGGTTAAAACACGTTCAAGTCAAGACCTGGTATTCATGAACTTCAAATACAAGGAGAAAATATGTCTAATGATTTTTTCAAAATCAAACTAAGGGACATATTGAGAGAAGAAGATCATGCTCTTGAAAATATTTACAATCCCAATGAAACTGAGCTCAGTTGGATACCTTTACCACGAAAAACTCTTACTTCATGTCATGAATTTTTTTGAGACCATTCACCGAATTTTTCAGATGCACCTAGTGTAATACGGTAATATACATCTAGCAACAAACAGCCAAATTAAAAAAGTCAACTAGCGTCAAGAGTTTCATAAGAGCACAGTTTTCCTGCTCAATAATTGAAGTAATGCATGCACACTTGAAAGCTGCATGCATTAGCAGTGTGTTGTTATCCACAGTGTGTGCCACGAAAGAGCAATACTGTGAATTTCCGATAGAGCCCGCCATGAGTGAGTGCCTATTTAAACCCCGCCATGCTATGTTCATGCTCAATCATCATGTTGTTACTGTTGCAAACATTTGCCTTATGTTATTGTGTCCATTGTATGTTATGGTGATTGGGGTACATGTCACAGTCTAATAAAGTTGTACTAACATTCTTGGATGTGTTGTGTGTCCAAGTTACAACCCAAGTAACAACGAGTGTGCGATTGTTCTCTGTGCGATTTTAAATCTCCGGTTGGTCCTCCGTTGCGTCTGTTGTCTGATGGTGCTACTGATGAGTTTATAAGCTGGCTGTTCGATCAGCAAGAGGTTCGTACTGCAGCATTGCAGCATCTCGGTCTACAGCAGGTGGTGTTCGCCACAGTGCAAAACAGTCAAACCAGGGTACCGCAAACACTTGCCTCTGTTTTGGCCAGTTTGGGTCAGTCTCAATCTGTGCCACCTGCTGGGTCACCCCTTGCACCTCCCCTTTTGCCTGTCGCTACCCTGGTCATTTATACCCAGCTGTTTCCGGTTTACAATGAGTCTGTCAAGGAATGGGAAGACTATGAAAAACAGTTGTGGCAGCATTTTCATTGACTGATATTACCTATGTCATACTTTCTTTTTGTCTTGGTTATTGCCTTGCATGTATCAACTCGTTTGCAAACTAGACCCTCAGGATCCACCTTTACTCACTTCTGATAACATGTGCAACTTTATTTTGAAATACTACTGCAAACGGACGCACGTCATTGCTGCCTGAGTTGACTCCTATCGGTGTTAAAGAAACCAGAACATTCCTATAAGATTTGGGCAGCTGAGCTTCGTGGTTTAAGCCATTGTCATCACTTTGTCACTGATGTATGTAAGGAGTCGTATTCCAACCAAATGGTTTGTGATGTTATCATTCAGTTGGGATGAGTTCGGTTGTTTGGAGGAGGAAACCAAACAGCGAGGTCATCGGTCTCATCAGATAAGGGAAGGATGGGGAAGGAAGTTGGCCATGCCCTTTCAAAGGATTTAGGGAAATCACAGAAAACCTAAATCAGGATGGCCGGATGAGGAATTGAACCGTTGTCCTCCCGAATGCGAGTCCAGTGCACTAACCACTGCACCATCTCACTTGGTATACATTCGGCTGGCCCCTGGTCATGACGTGCAGGGCCAATGTTCTGACTACTGCTCAATCGTTTGAGGTTTTGAGGGCTGCAGGTACTCAAAAGTGAATTGTAGTGTGAGCTTGCAGAAGTTCAACCTGCTTCCCTCCACCATTGGTTGGATGGTTCACAGGGAATAATACGGTGGCTGTGGTCTGTGCACGAGCAAACATCAAGGCAGCCAGCCCAACTCACGCAGCAACCACGGCCACAACAGCTGCACAGCAAGCGCAGTGAAGAAACAACAATGCAAGCACTTCCCTCTTATCCGTTGTGTTTTGTCAATCATGATAGGGCAGATTGTCCTAAGCGGTCGACCATTTGCTGCCAGTGCAACAAAACAGGCCACATTGCTCCTGTTTGTAACACAAAATTCCAACAGCCTATTGCAGAAGCTGACATGGATGTCAATTGTGTATCGGCAATCTCCATTGCACCGAATAAGATTTTTATTTACGCCAAGGTTTATCAGAAGGTTTTGCACACAGAGTCGACACCGGTGATGCCGTGTCCTCAATCGGCTTGTAAATGTACACGGACTTGGGTTCTCCCACTCTAGTGCCATTGTCACGTACATTAGTCACCTACAACAAATAAAGCGTTCCAATATTAGTAGTTTCTTGGCCCTAATTACATATAAATCTGTGGTTCATCTGCTGACTTTTCTGGTGGTGAACAATGGGCGCACCGAAAATTTGTTTGGTTCCGATGCCTTTAACCTTTTTGGGTTTACAATTTCCAACGACATTAATCTCGTCTGTGATCAAGTGCCTTATACACAACTCAGCTTTTTATGCTCTGATTTTCCGCCCTGTTTTCTGAGGGTTTGGGTTGTGACAATAATTTCAATGCCCACATCACCATGAAACCTTCGGCCAGACCCTATTTCTTTTGGGGTTGCCCGATGCCAATGGTGCTCCGTGACCAAGACAAGGCGTAGCTCAATCATCTCATGGTCTCTGGGGTCGTCCAACTGATCACATCCAGCAAATGCGCTACTCCCTTAGTCATTGTCGAGAAGCCAACAGGACAGTTACACCTTCATGGTGATTTCAAAGTTTCTGTTAATGCTCAGTTTATCATTGACACATATCCATTGCCGCACTCTGACGAACCTTTTGCTACACTTGCTGGTCATCAGTATTTTTTCCAAGATTGATCTCTCCAATGCATATCTGCACCTTCCGGCTGATGCTGACTATCAAAGGTTCTTGATCATTAACATGCCTTTTGGCTTGTATCACTACTTCAGGTTTGGCATGGACAGTGCCCCGATGATTTTTGAACAGCTTCTCAAACAACTCAGAAGGTCTGTACCTAGCTGTGCCAACTATCTTGATGATGATGTGATCTCCAGCTCCTCCACTGCTAAACATCTCAACAACTAACATATGCTCTTTTCAGAGTTACATGCAGCTGGGTTAAAATGCAATTTGGAAAAGTGCCACTTCTTTCAGCCTTCTACTGTTTACCTCAGGTTCGAGGTCTCTAGTGCTGGTGTCAAACCGCCGTCAGAATGTCTCTGCCATCATGACTCTTCCACACCTTTTCTTGTATGGTGTAAAATTCCATCTCATCATGGATCACAAGCCATTAGTTTTGCTGTTTAACCCCTCAGTGTCATTGCCAGACACTGCAGTGCATCACATTTAGTGTTGGGCACTGATCCTCTCTCAGTACAACTACGAGATTCATTTCCGCCCCACGGCTAAACATGCGAACGTTGATGCACTCTCCCGTCTTCTGGCCGGTCCGTACCCTGTTTTTGATCAAGAAGAGTCACTCTGTTTCCACGTTGATGAATGTGCTCAACAAATGGTTTTCCAATCACTGATGCTGGTGCCGCAGGCTAGTGCTATCGACCTGATTTTATGGAAAGTGGTACACTGCATACAACACGGTGGGCCTGTGGGTCACGGGCATCCAACCCCCTCCCCAACTACTATGCGTTTCAGTATTGTTTATCTGTCATTGATGGTGTTCTACTCCCTGATACAGACTATTCAGCTCCTCACCTAGTGGTTCCCTCGGCTCTCTGTTTGAAGATCCTGCAATTGCTGCACGCTAATCACTGGTGGGGGGGGGGAGGGGGGAGAGGGGGGAGGGGAGGAGTCATACAATGAGGCGTTAGCCCATCGTCATGTTTTTGGCCTGGTTTGGATGGTGACATCATTCACTTGGTTACAGCGTGTTCTCAAAGCACATTGCAGCAAGCTGCCCCACAGCCAACATTGTCTCTGTGGCCACAACCTCCGCAGGTCTGGGATCATCTCCACATCCATTTCGCTGGTCCTTTCCTTAATGCATACTGGCTATTAGTAACCGACACATTCAGTTGGTTTTCACATGTTGTCCATTGCCCGTGAACTTCGTCATCTACCACCATGGCAGCCGTGTTGAAAATTTTTTCCATCGAAGGACTTCAGCAACACTGGTCTCTGATTAACAGCCCTCAGTCTGTGTCGCAGGAGTTTGCTTTCTCCTGCAATGCGTGTGGGATTCACCACATTTTTTTCTAGTCCTCCACCCACAATCCAATGATGAGGCCGAAAGGTTAGTTAGAAAATTCAAAAGGCAAATAAAAAGTACGTGACTCGGTCCCCATCCGACATTGCCTGGGATCAATTTCTGTCTTCCTATCGGTTCACGCCATTCAGCAACAACAGCATTGCCAAACTGCTCCATAGGCGCAACCCCAGATGCTCCTGCCCTCCTGCAGCCCAGCGATGGATGCCAACTCGTGCAGCCATTTTCCCATTTATGACCTGGGGTGGCTGTCTGGGCATGCGGGTTTGGCCGTCGCACAAAATGGGTTCCCACCATCATCTCCCAATGCTGTGGCTGCAGTCTCTGCGACGTCTGTATGGAGGAGGGCCTCTGTGCACATCATCACGACCATTTGCACCAATATGTGGACGACCAGACAACCCCGACTGGGGACCAGCATCACCACACCAATCTGCATCACTCTACGGATCACATGGTGCCGTTGGGTCACTACTACAACATATGACAGGTCCCCCGTCACCAGTGGACGAAGCTGGCACAGCTTCTCCAATACCGATGCAGCCACCATCCACACCCAAGTCGTCTCCTCCACCTCAGCCACCAGCTGCGGGGGCATCAGCACCACCAGGCCTTGGACCTGATGTGTACATGGAGCTCTCGCTGACATCATCCACCCTATCACATGAGTTGACATGAGGAGACGGACTGCAATGCTACCTACATTGTACTTCCGTCCATATGCCCCAGTATCAGTATGTCATCTAAGTCACAGCCTTGCAGAGGAAGGCGCCGTGGACATCTCGGGAATCTGAGCTCTTCCTCAAGGGAAGCAGAATGAAGTAATGCACGTACATTCGAAAGCCATGAGCAGTAGCAGTGTGTTGTCATTCAGGAGAGTGCGCCATGAAAAAGCAATACTGTGAACTCCCAATAGGGCCCGCCATGGGCAAGTGCCTATTTAAAACCTGCCGTGGATGCCGCACTACACTAGCGCTTAGTTATCATGTTATTAGTGCTTGCATATTGTTGCCTTATCTTATTGTGTTCAGTGCATGTTATGGTGACTGGCATACACACCAGTGTCTAATAAAGTTGTACTATCATTCTTGGTTGCGTTGTGTATCCAAGTTACAACAATAACAAACAAAAATACAGACAGCAATATTTTAAGGCGTGCTTCATTTTAATTGACGTTGAATTTGACAGTGAGCTAAGTAAAGTTGACTGTTTACCTCTGGGAGAGGAGTAAGTAGCACAGCCATTGCAGGTTTAGTGTTTGTCTTCCAGTACTGACATTCCAAAGGCATGCATGAATTATACCAGTCAGCCGATATAGTATAAATATTGACACAGAAGTAACATGGATCCGTTACAATGCTTTATAGAGATGATCATCTTTAAAGTGTGGTGCATATTTGTAGTAAGGAATAGGAAATTAAGTTAATGCTGTTGTAACACAACATGATAAGTAGAAGAAAAATGACATTCAAAACACTTACTAAACATCTGCGATTGTGTCTCATTTTGCATAATGCACTTAAACATTAGTAAAATTACAATCATTAACCGCCAGGGTAGCCAAGAGTGCTAATGCGCTGCTTCCTGGACTCAGGTAGGCGCGCCGGCTCCAGATCGACTCTGCTCGGCAGCCTAACAACGAGGGCTGGTGTGCCGGCCAGCCTGGATGTGGTTTTTAGTTGGTTTTCCACATCCCACTAGGTGAATACCGGGCTGGTCCCCACATTCCGCCTCAGTTACACGACTCACAGACATTTGAAAACGTTCACACTATTCCATGGCTTATACTAGACGCAGACAGCTGGGGGTACACTTATTCCGTCCCAGGGGGGTACGGGGTGGCGACAAGTAGGGCATCTGGCCACCCCTTAAACTTAACATGCCACGTCCGTTTAACCATAACAGCAGACCCCGCAATGTCAGAATTTATGCTTGAAAAGAGAGACTACAGTTAGTGTGTTTGGGGCTCACAACATACCAACTTACGTAGGTTATCAGTTAATAATAAGATCGGTACGTATGTGGCCCAAGATGCAGCCCCACAATATCTGCATTGAGCAAAAATGTTTGATGACTACTGCTCCAAGCAAACACCTGCAGAAAATGCTTCCTAGCACTTGAATCTACATTCAATGTCAGCAAATTTCTCTTCTTCAGAAATGATTTTCTTGCCATTGCCTGCTTACATTTTAAATCCTCTCTACCTCATTTTTTATCACTTATTTTACTGTCCAATAGCAAAATTCATTAGTGCCTTGTTCCTAATCCAGTTCCCTCAGTATTACTTGATTTCATTTGACTACATTCTGTTAAGATTGTTTTGCTTTCGTTGGTGTTCATCTTATACCCCCCTTTCAAGACACTGTCCATTCCATTCAACCGCTCTTCCCAGTCCTTTGCTGTCTTCAGCAGAATTACAGTATCAATGGCAAACCTTCAAGTTTTTATTTCTTCTCCGTTTTTTAATGGGATAGGTAATGGCTGTGACTGGATTAGAGTAGGTGGTGGTGGGAAGATGTATGGGGACAGGTCTTACAGCTATGTCTGTTACAGAGATATGAGCCCTGTGGCAAGGGGTTGGAAGCATGGGTGGAGCAGGGATGTAAATGAATATTACGTAGGTTCTGTGGGTGACATAGTACCACAGTGGAAGGGATGGAAAGGATAGTGTGTAGGATATTTCTCATCTCAGGGCACAACGTGAGATAGTTGAAACCCTGGTGGAGAATTTGATTACATTGCTCAAGTCTTGGGTGATACTGAGTCACGAGTGGAGTGCTCCTCTTTTCAGGATGGTGGGAATGTGGGAGGTGACAGGTGACTGGAGAGAGAAGAAATGAGACATCTGTTTCTGTATAATGTTTGGAGGGTAATTTTAGTTTATGATGATATTTGAAGAAGAACTGCTTGTTTCTGGCTAGGCTGTAAGGGAGGGATATCTTGGTATGAAATGGGTGGTAGCTATTGAAGGAGGTATTCCCATCATCCAGCCACAAAGAAGCACTCCTCTTGAAACTCAGTACCACCCACAACTGGAGCAATGGAGCCACATCCTCCACCAGCGTTTCTGACTTCATCTTGTCATGCCCTGAAATGAAGATTATCCTACACACTATCCTTTCCATATCTCCCACAGTGATATTCTGCCCCCCCCCCCCCCCCCACCTAAATGAACTTATGCAGTATCCTTATCCATCACTATTCCAACAATGCTCCCAAATGCTTGCTTCATGACTCATATCCCTAGATCTAGATGCAATATATGTCCCATACATCCTCCCACGACCACCTACTCCAGTCAGGTCAAAGGCATCTTATATCCTATCTAAGGCAGGACTACCTGTGAAAGCAGTCGTGTGATCTACAAACTAAGCTGTGATCACTCTGCTACTTTCTAAGTGGGCATGTCAACCAACAAGCTGTCTGTCTGCATGAACAATCACTGACAAACTGTGGCCAACACACAGTTGGACCACCGTGTTACTGAACATGCTACCCAACACAACATGCTTCACTTCAATGACTGCTTCACAGCCTGAGCAATCTGGATCCTTCCTACCAACAGCAGCTTTTCTGAATTGCACATGTGGGAACTCTCCCTGCAATATATACTATGTTCCCATAAATCCCCTGACCTCTACCTTCACTAGTGCCTGCCTTCACCCTTATCTCTGCTCCTACTCCATCACCACAAAGCCTTCTATTTCATGAATGGATTCACTAGCCCTTTTTTCCCCTCCTGTACTTATCTCCTTTTTGATGTGTCCCCCCCTCCCGCCTCCCCAAAGAAAAAAAACCCTCCTGCCTGCACCTAGTAGCCCTACCCTGTCCCCACCACATATCTGCATGCTTCCAAAAGCAACAGTATACTCTCTGCCACCCCTCCCCCTCCTTGCCCCAATCTCCTTTTTAACCTCTACCACCCACAGTTTGTTTCTGCTATCAGGCACAGTTGCCTGCAGTCTTGTCTCAGTGGTCAGAGTCAGTGGTCATATGAGTCCAAATTGTGCTTGCATGAATGTGTGTGGATTTTATACTTTAGATGTAGTCCTGGCCAAAAGCTCAAATTTAGAACAGTCTTTCTGTTGTGCCCGTCTGTAACTCAATATGTGCTTTATATGTGAGTAGCAATCTTTCATAACATCTGCTCCAACAAAGGTTCTTTAGTGGCTCATGATATGGAACAGTGTGATGAAAAGTATTAATAAAAATAACAAGACTACAGTCAAGATGGTGTAACCTGATCCCTGACAATTGCAGTGGAGTGGGCACGGCAGCTTCACACGCCTTCCTCAGCTACTCATGTGATACAATTTTGTAAATGTCTCTATGGCAATGCCTCAGTGTTGTCACAACTACATGGGTGACTACTGTCTTCACCTGCAGCCATTAGTACTAAGCAGTTGAAAGCTGACAACAGTGCTACTTACTGTCAGGGATCTTCTTACGCTGTCTCGACTATATTTGAATTGCAATGATTCTGTTTTTCAACAACACACGAGTCCTCAAAATTCATGCTATGACACCCTCTAAATGTGGTCTATATATCTGGAAGGAGAAAGGGGGCATTACAATGTGTTGCAAGGGCAACTTCCACAAACATAATTCAGAGAAGCTGGCATTGTGAGAAAGGATCCAGATGGTATGAGTTGTGCAGTAGGCATGGTTTATGACATGACTGCTTTCACAGATGGACCTGCCTCAGAATGCGACAAGCCTGTTACAGGACTGAAGGAGGATGTGCTGACTGTGTGTATCGAACAGGTCATGCACCTGGGCTTTCTACAGTGATATGACCCATTTGGCAATGTATTTGGAGTGTTTAAGTGTGGAGAAAGGAAGAACTGCAATATTGTGTAAACTGAGTGGGTGATTTCATTTTGGACAAGTTTGTCCTTCATATAATCAATGTATTTCTCTATATATAGAGTAATTGCAATTGCCCTTTATGTGGCATTTGAATTCTCACAACAAGAAGATAGAACAAAACTTGAGAGGAATAATATTAGACCCAGAGTATTTAAAATAAAGAGCTCTTTGAATGGTATATCTTTCAGTACATTGTGGAGGGTTGAGTGTGGGACTGCACTTGGAAACTTGCAATATAAATAGTATACCTTTTTTTCTCTTTTTAATTCTAATTGATGAAAGTAGTGATGTTACACAGAGAGGGCAAACAACCTGTAGGCATCAGATGTCCAAGTCCATTGGTGCAGAATTTTATTACTATGTATTATTAGCTAAAAACAGTGAAATAGTTTTGTTGGTGAATTACATAACCAGCCACAAATGCTTTTACATTGTTTATTTCAATACCACAATGGTTTCGAGCTACCATAACCACCTTCATTTGGTTCACTTTTCCAATTACATTGACATTTTGGTCAGCAGCATATCATCTGCTCCTGCATGGCACAAGTATATTACCGAGCGAGGTGGCGCAGTGGTTAGCACACTGGACTCGCATTCGGGGGGGTTAGTGTTGTTTAACGTCCCGTCGACAACGAGGTCATTAGAGACGGAGCGCAAGCTCGGGTTAGGGAAGGATGGGGACGGAAATCGGCCGTGCCCTTTCAAAGGAACCATCCCGGCATTTGCCTGAAACGATTTAGGGAAATCACGGAAAACCTAAATCAGGATGGCTGGAGACGGGATTGAACCGTCGTCCTCCCGACTCGCATTCGGGAGGACGACAGTTCAATCCCGTCTCCAGCCATCCTGATTTAGGTTTTCCGTGATTTCCCTAAATCGTTTCAGGCAAATGCCGGGATGGTTCCTTTGAAAGGGCACGGCCGATTTCCTTCCCCATCCTTCCCTAAACCGAGCTTGCGCTCCGTCTCTAATGACCTCGTTGTCGATGGGACGTTAAACACTAACCACCACAACAACACACAAGTATATTAAAGTTTTTGAGCCACATTGTATGTTGCTTTATTAATAAAAACATGTTAATGTGCTTGAATTTATTTACACACAATGTGAAACAGTTTTATATACTTACATATGTTCCAGTGGAGGCGATTACACAAGTAAGTGTGTAAAATTATTTCACCTTATATGTAAATAATTAAATGTGGCTCTAAACATTCAAATAATTTTGTGTAGTACAGGGGCAGACGACTTGCTGCTGACCAAAACATCAATGTGATTGGAAATGTTAGCCATCTGAAGATGGACATGGTAGTCCAGAACTGGTTATGGTATTGAAATAAAGCAGTTTAAAAGCATCTGTGGCTGGTTGTGTCATCGACCAATGATAACTAATGGCCACAAAGCTCCCAAGGTCCAACATGGATAAAATAACACTGAAGTAGTTTGTTTACAGCTTGTCTGCAATTCAGAAAATTGACAAAGTACTATTTCCCATTAAAATTGGAGGAAGTGGATGACGGAGTGTGAGATTCAAACACTCATTGCAGGTGAACAAAACATTGATGGAAAATAACCATATTCTTTTAAAAATCTTTTCTTTTATGTAGAGAAGAAATTGCAGATACATGAATAGCACTTGCACCAAACAATGGAGAACAGGCATGGCAAGCCCAGGAACCCATAGGCAATAACAAAAACCTAGAAAAAAGGTCAGCACAAAAGGCAGAGATTATCATGAACAAGCAACAATATAGTAACAATTCAATTCACACCTTCATCTTCTCTCATGTGAAAACTCTACAACCAATTGCTCTCCAAAGCAGAATCTAAGTGTCCTGTGTAATGAAATAATTCAAGAAGATAACAAATGGCTGAAAATTCCCACCAGATCCTGAAAGACATTCCCTGAATCTTTTAAATTTCTTTGATTTCCATGTAAAGATAAATTCATCTGAATAGTCCATGTTTTTCAAATTGTCATCCTGGGTTTGCACGGATGCAAGGCACTTGTAAAAAGTAAATCTACATAGTGGTTGTCAACTCGCTAAGGAGCCTTTAAGATCCAAAGGACCTGTGCAATTGGAAATGAATAGGCCTACTTAAAAATTAAAAGAGGAAAGGATAAGGGGAAGCTGAAATGTTATGAAGTTGGGTGTAGATTAAGAGTATTATTAAAGTCACAAAAATTTACAAGAATTACATTACAAACAGATTTGCTAAACTGCCATGTGATACTACTTCTAAAGTGTTGCTAACAAACAGGCATTTTAACTACAAATGAAACGTTTACTTACTGTGACTCACCAGCACAATCGAGAGCACAGTCTAATGTTCCAACTTTTCCTCTTGTTCTGGGATCCCAAGCTTCTAATTTCCCCTCCTTGGATCCACATACCACCAAATGATGAACTGGATTGATGGCACATTTATTTATCTCTGATGCCTCAGAGACCAATGAAGGCAGAAACTGTCCTTGCTCAAGATTTAGTCGATAAATTTCAGAACTAGAACAGAATGTTTCATCAGAAGGAGACAAAATTAAAAATTCTGCATCATAAATATTTATATGAATAACAGCATTCTTCAGTCCCTAAGTTGAAAGGCATCTACCTGCTGTGGGTTGAGGTGGTATCTCTCAACTTACGGTCTAAGTGACCTGTCTCTCCCCTTCCCCCTCCCCCTCCCCCCCCAATTCCCATTCTTCATTCATCTTCCTCTTTTCTACATGAAGACAGTATGTAAAGTTCCAAAACCTAGAATTACGAATTTCTACTTAATGTGTATCTATTTGCTGTATTAAGAGTTATATTTCCTTACGGTACATGCCGACCTGCCAATGTTTCTTTGTAATTTTAACAATTTTTGTAACTGAATTTACCAACTGATATAACTGACATTATTTTGAAAAAATATGCCAAGGCCATAAGTAATGTTAATTTCAGTTTGTTGTTGAAATGATTATTACAACACATCAGTACTCATAATATTTACAAAAATTAATAGCACCAAGTTGCCCTTAGACATGGCTTTGTGACTCTTTGTGTTGACTAATGTACTACTAGGAAGCAGTGGTATGATCAGTGTGGTGTCACGTTATGCTACTGCACAACCTATGAACAGCATGTGAAGTATTGAGTAAGTTAGCTTGAGGATTTTTGGATGCTTACAAAGCTATATTTTCGTAAGTTACTGGTGCGAGTGTTTGGGATACGTAATCATAATTTATTTTGTAGCAAATCAGCATTTGTGGTTCACAGTTCAGCAACAGAATACATCACCGCTGAATTTCATAGTATATCAATGCAAATAAATGTGTGTCTTTTAGAATTTTCGGAAGTTGCCATTGTACTTTGCATAATCTACAAGCAATTTGTAGCAAATCAGCATTTGTGATGTAGTTACTGTAGCAAATTTTCTAACTAACATATTGTGTTACATCTAGTTTTCCATTAAACAGGAGTAGCCCTATACATTACCTGCATTTATCATAAGTTAAATCTGTTTTCGAATTTGCTAACAACTATAATTAACATGAAAACATTTTAGAAAACTAGTAATTTTTACCACAGGTTTTTGTGTTGCCTTAATATAAATCTCATTTTGTGCATCTGCTTCAGTTCTAATATGGAATTATCAACTTTTTAGCTTGACAGATTGAAAGAAGGTAATCAATTTAAAGTTATTAGTTCACAGCCTTGCAATACACTCCACCAGCCAAAATGGAGCCCCACCGTCAATGCCATTCTCAAACACAGGACAACTTGGTTGACTTTCGTATGAAGCTGGAAATTGCCCTGACTACTGTCAAACAACTGGAAGCTGCTGCGAATCTGTGTGGGGCTCCCGAAAGTCCTGTACCTGTGATACCGGTACAATAGGTACATCACGTACTGTCCTACCCTGTGGATCCTGTCTCCTCTGCAGAAAGTACAGGATCTGTCATTAGCCATCCACTTGACTTAGAGTGGCGTGCCAGTGGTAGATCTAGGTGTCCTGTACAGAATGGACAGGACCAGGAAGGACTCACCGTGTTTTACCAATCTCCCTCACCAAAATGTTTGAGGTGTTGTCTTTCACTGAAACGGAAACTGATCCAGTGGGACTAATTTCACCTGTTTTGTCCAGTGTCACGATGCGTCAAATGCAAAAGGGTAGGGGGTCTATTAATGATTGGCAATTCCAACGTATGGTGAATGATTGTACCCCTTAGGGAAATGGCAGCAATGGACAAGAAAGGACACCAGATGCACTCAGAGTGTACGCCTGGGGGCCTCATTTAACACATTGGAGGGACTATTCCGGCACCCACTGAGGGAACAGGGTGCAACCACCTGCATAATGTGGTGCACGGTGCCCAAATGATGCCTGGAGTCTGGACTCCAACGAGGCGATTCTTGGGTCATTCCACCGACAGACAGAGAAGTTTGAGAAGACCAGCCTTGCCCTTGGAATTTCGATTAAGTGCACAATTTGTAGAATTGTCCCCAGAACTGATCATGGCCCTTTGGTTCTGAGTCAACTGGAAGGACTGAACCAGAGACTTCGAAGGTTCTGTGACAAGCCAGGCTGTGACTGCCTGGAATTGCACCATAGGGTTGAGAATTGTACAGTCCCCTAAAAAGGTCTGTTGTGTATTACACATCAGAGGCTGCTACTCAGCATGGGGTGCACACAAGAGTCTTTTAGATTATTTGACTCTGCGTCCAATCCAGATAATGATAGCTGTAGAAACCCAAAAGTATCAGTATAAGGTCGAAAGAAATGCCCCCCCCCCCCCCCCACAAGCAAGAGTATTAAAATCCTAATGGTAAACTGCCAAAGCATTAGCAACAAAGTGCCAGAGTTTGAAGTGATCATGAAAAGTGGTGAAGTTCACATAATACTAGGTACAGAAAGATTGTTGAAACTTTAATTGATATTAGTGAGATTTTGGGGGAAAGTTTAAGTGTATATCGAAAGGATAGGCAAATGGGAAATGGAGGTGGTGTATTTGTCGCAGATGACAAGAAACTCAAATGCACCAAAATAGAAATTGAAGATGCATGTAAGACTGTTTGGGCAAGACTCAGTATCACGGGTGGGCACAAAATGATAAATGGATCCTTCTATCATTCACCACTCATCTCCTGATGTAACCGAAAACTTTAAAGAAAACATCAGTATGCCTCCAATCATACTGTAGTCATCGGTGGAGACTTTAAACATCCAACAATGAATTGGGAAAATTACAGTTTTCTTAGTGGTGCGCAAGATAAGGCATCCTGTGAAACTTTAAAAAATGCCTCCTCTGAAAACTATCTAGAACAGATAGTTACCGTAGAAACTCCACTCATGATAGAAATATACTGGATCTAATGGCAACAAATAGACCTGACCTCTTCAAGGATGTCCACATCCAAACTGGTATCAGTTGTGGAAACAATGATTACCAAAGAACTAAAACAAGCAGAACGATATATATGTTCAGTAAAGTAGATAAAATATCAATAGTGCCATATCTCTACAAAGAACTTGAAACTTTCAGCACAGTGCAGGAGGATGCAGATGAACTCTGACTCAAATTTACAAGAATAGTTGACCATGCACTGTGTGGCTATGTACCCAGCAGAACAGTTCATAATGGGAGGGAACCTCCATGTTATACAGTCACTGTAAAGAAACTTCTAAAGAAACGGAGATTACTACATAAGAGGTGTAAAACAAAGTGTAGGGATATAGATAGAGAGATGTTGAATGAAACACATTTGACTCTCAAGAGAGCAATGCATGATGCCTTCAATGATTACTGCAGCAGAATATTGTCAACTGATCTTTCACAGAATTGCATGTAAAGGCTGTCAGGGGTACCAAAGATAGTGTCCAGTCCCTAGTCAATGAGACAGGAACTGAAATTGAGGGCAATAAAGCAACAGCTGAAATGCTTAACTCCATTTTCAAATGTTCCTTTAGAACAGAAAATGCAGGAGAATTGCCTCAATTTAATTCTCATACCACTGAAAGGATGAATGAAATAAGTATTAGTGTCAGTGGTGCTGAGAAACAGCTGAAATCATTAAAACAGAACAAAGCTCCAGTCCCGATGGAATCCCTGTCAGATTCTACACCAAATTTGTGGCTGAGTTAGCCCCTCTTCTAACTATAATCTATCGTAGATTCCTTGAACAAAAAACGGTGCCCAGTTCCTGCGAAACGGCACAGGTCACTCCCGTCCGAAGAAGGAATGTAGAAGTGATCCACAAAACTATAGTCCAATATCACTGACATTAATTTGTTGCAGAACCTTAGAACATATGGTGAACTCACATATAATGAGGTATCTTGAAAAGAGTGACCTCCTCAATCTCAAAAAGCATGGATTTCGAAAATATCAATCACGTGAAACCCAACTCGCACTTCTCTCACATGACATACCAAAAGCTTTGGATTAAGGCAACAAGGTAGATGCAGTATTTCTTGATTTCTGAAAAGCACTGACTCAGTACGGCACCTACGCTTACTGTCAAAAGTATGATCATACGGGGTAGCAAGTAAAATTTGTGACTGGATTGAGGACTTATTGGTTGGAAGGACAGCATGTCATCTTGGATGGGGAGACATCATCAGATGTATAAGTACCATATTTACTTGAGTACAAAAGACCCTGAATATAAGACAACTCCCTGTTTTTTTAAAAGGATCTTTGGGAAAAAATTATTTTTAATATATTCTGTCTAATAAAAATTACCAGCTTTTGCTGATCTAAGGTATCTGCCTACAAAGTTAATATTACACCGATTCTAAACTTATGCCATTTATTCGTTGTCTACATTTCGATAGCACAAGGAGAAATAAAACAAACAAAAAGGAACTGTTTACATCAATTTTGACCTTCACTGCTTTCCTTGTTTACTTAGCCTGTCGTCTGTGGTGTCAATATTTTTATACATTGTCGTCATCCTAACAAGACAGCAGTGAAAATTATATCTTTGTTGTCGCAAATATTTGGGTATTTATTCCAAATATGTCGCAATTCTGAGGTTTTGGTTATGGTGGGACCTGAGAACACAGCTGGTTAAAAAAAAAACATAGTGAATTTTGCCTCTATGCTGACTGAATGCTACAATGTCTCTTGCTTCCAACCATATCATCTGACCGCTGCTCTCTCACTGGCTGTGCAGAAGGAGCAGCTGACAAATCCCTTACTGTTTCTGTCCATCTTAATTCAGGATGAGTGTCGACAACATTGCAGCATAAAAAAACTATGTAAGTACACCACTGGCCCCTATCTAGGCTTTAGTATTTCCTGGAAAAAATATTGTATTTTAGAGTATTTGTCCAATTTTAATGTCACATTCTAAGTACAGATGGATTCAGGCAAACTGCAATTGAAACACGGTAGATGTTCATAAGAAATTAAAGGAGTATAAATTCCCATGGTTTGCAGCACGACGAAATTTGCTGCCCACTCACCACTCCCCTCCATGCACTTATCATAGTTCCCAGTCCAAGCCTTCGGGGTAGTGCAGTGCTTGAGCAGTAGTGAAACATGGACAGCAATATCTTCTAGGGCATATGTCATGTGTAACAACAGCAACTAATATATAAATATAAGATCGCAGTCACGATTCAGTCCAATTCTCGAACCTTCGCTCGTTTCGTGATCTAGTGTCATCTGACACTGGTGACATTCTTCCCCAGTATTTTAATACATGAACAGAGACTGAATTTCTCATTTTTAACCCAGCTGGTATGTCATTAAAGTTTCTCATAACCAAAAAGAAATTGATTTGGGTTAAGAATCAAGTAATGCTTTTTGAAAGACAAGATGAATGTTACCTTCACTTAAAAATCTGCATAAATGAATGTGTAGGGCGTTTGTATATGCACGAGAACTTTTATTGCAAACATTAGATCATTGTGGTGGCTAGCTCATAATTTCTCGCATAAACTCATAATTTCTCATATATTCCTTGTAGTACCGCTGAGTCAAATGTCATGCGACTGTTCGAAGAATGTCGATATTGCATCGAGCAGTTTAGTGTATCGGGCCATCTTGAGCCTGTTCACTAGAAAGCATTGTTAGCTAAGCCCTACCCTTAGGATCTCTTCAAAATACATTTGTGCAAAAACTCAACAGCCAAAGCTTCATATGTAAATTTAAGATGGCCCCTTTATTAATCTATTAAACAAAGTAAAAACTTTGACCTCAGCAGCAACAGTTTAATCTATGAATATGACTCCGTACTTTCGGAACAACGATTTTGGCAAAAATCCTCATCCAATAATCGTGTAAGTAAACACAGTAACTTCGGGTATGCCCCAAGGAAGCATGTTGGGAGTCTTGATGTTCATGTTGTATATTAACGATCTTGCAGACAATATTAATAGTAGAACAAGTTTGCATATGATGCAGTTGTCTATACTAAAGTACTACCTGAAAAAAGCTGCGTAAATATTCAATCAGATCTTGATAAGATTTCAACTTGGCGCAGAGATTGGCAACTTGCTCTAAATGTTCAGAAATATAAAATTTTCCACTTCACAAAACAAAAATTGTTGTACCCTATGACTAAAATATCAGTGAGTCACTGTTCGGCCAACCCATACTAATACATGGGTGTAACATCCCGCAGGGATATTAAATGGAATGATCACGTAAGTTCAGTCATGGGTAAAGCAGGTGGCAGACTCCAGTTTATTGGTAGAATAATGGGGAAGTGCAATCAGTCTACAAAGGAGATTGCTTATAAATCACTTGTGCAAACTGGTTCTAGAATATCAGTCAAGTGTGTGGGACCTGTACCAGACAGGACTAACTGGGGAAATCGAACATATACAGAGAATGGCAGCATGAATGGTCACATTTTTGTTTAATCTATGGGAGAGTGTCACGGAAATACTGAATGAACTGAACTGGAAGACTCTTGTAGATAGTTGTAAACTATCTCGAGAAAGTCTATTAACAAAGTTTCAAGAACCAGCTTTAAATGATTACTCTAGGAATATAATATAATACCCTATGTATCGCTCACATAGCGATTGTGAGGATAAGATTGAAATAATTACTCCACACCCAGAGGATTCAGAAAATCATTCTTCCTGTGAACCATACATGAATGGAACAGGAAGAAACCCTTAAGTGGTACATTGGGACATACCTTCTGCCTTGCACCTCACAGTGGTTTGCAGAATATAGATGCAGATATAGATTTCAAAGATTGCTATTGGTAATTTGATTCTTTCGCTGACAGCAGCATAGTACAGTGCTCAAGTTGCACATACATATAAAACTTCACTTTATACTGTTTCTGTGCTATTGTTGTTAAATAAATGTCTTTCTTTCACGGCAAAAAGAGACACACCCTGGGATAGTCTATTATTCACTCAAATTATCATGTTGGTATGGTGGATATGAGAAGCTATAATATACCAATTTAAGTTGGGATGATCTACTGCACAATATAGTCAAGTTCTAGAGTCATTAGTAAGCACATCCTACAGAAGAACTAATAATGACCTTAAAAAGTATCAAAAATATATGCATACAGTACCTTGCTCCAACTACATATAAATCACATGACGGGTAATGATATTTCATATCCCTTCCAAATTTTGGTATTCTCAGCCTGTAATATCGGCCATGGGCTGCATGAAACTCAATGTAACGATCACATTGTAGAAACACCACCTAAAACAAATGCAGTAAGAACTACTGATACTCTTGAGAAGTGGATGAAGGGAGGGGGGGACATGAAAAGACAATACCAAATTATGAAAACCACGCTTACCTTACTATAGTCTTCTGAAAGTATCTCAAATGTTACAACTTCAGAATCAAAACATCTCTCAAATTTCATTGAAAGATTGTTCACATCAAAGCACCTAACACGGGGCTTGTAGATTCCTGTTGCTAAAATATAGTTCCCATCTTTCGAAAGTCTCACAGATGTACTCAGTCCAGGCATTTCAAAATCTTGGATAAGTTCTATCCGCCTTCGAATATCTGTGACAAAAATTCATTATGGACATACAAGGTGAGTAATAATCATTATCTGCTACTGTTAGGAGTTCATTGCCTAATAAATGGATCAGTTCAGTGGCACATCATACATACAACAGTATCCAACTTTTCAACTGTTTATGCCTTTTCCCCAACAGATGCTGGGTGTTTTAAGTAAATAAGAGTTCTTCACAATGTTGTTGTTGTTGTTGTGGTCTTCAGTCCTGAGACTGGTTTGATGCAGCTCTCCATGCTACTCTATCCTGTGCAAACTTCTTCATCTCCCAGTACCTACTGCAACCTACATCCTTCTGAATCTGCTTAGTGTATGCATCTCTTGGTCTCCCCCTACGATTTTTACCCTCCACGCTGCCCTCCAATACTAAATTGGTGATCCCTTGATGCCTCAGAACATGTCCTACCAACCGATCCCTTCTTCTGGTCAAGTTGTGCCACAAACTCCTCTTCTCCCCAATCCTATTCAGTACCTCCTCATTAGTTATGTGATCTACCCATCTAATCTTCAGCATTCTTCTGTAGCACCACATTTCGAAAGCTTCTATTCTCTTCTTGTCCAAACTATTTATCGTCCATGTTTCACTTCCATACATGGCTACACTCCATACAAATACTTTCAGAAAAGACTTCCTGACACTTAAATCTATACTCGATGTTAACAAATTTCTCTTCTTCAGAAACGCTTTCCTTGCCATTGCCAGTCTACATTTTATATCCTCTCTACTTCGACCATCATCAGTTATTTTGCTCCCCAAATAGCAAAACTCCTTTACTACTTTAAGTGTCTCATTTCCTAATCTAATACCTTCAACATCACCCGACTTAATTCGACTACATTCCATTATCCTCGTTTTGCTTTTGTTGATGTTCATCTTATACCCTCCTTTCAAGACACTGTCCATTCCGTTCAACTGCTCTTCCAAGTCCTTTGCTGTCTCTGACAGAATTACAATGTCATCGGCGAACCTCAAAGTTTTTATTTCTTCTCCATGGATTTTAATACCTACTCCGAATTTTTCTTTTGTTTCCTTTAGTGCTTGCTCAATATACAGATTGAATAACATCGGAGAGAGGCTACAACCCTGTCTTACTCCCTTCCCAACCACTGCTTCCCTTTCATGCCCCTCGACTCTTATAACTGCCATCTGGTTTCTGTACAAATTGTAAATAGCCTTTCGCTCCCTGTATTTTACCCCTGCCACCTTTAGAATTTGAAAGAGAGTATTCCAGTCAACATTGTCAAAAGCTTTCTCTAAGTCTACAAATGCTAGAAACGTAGGTTTGCCTTTCCTTAATCTTTCTTCTAAGATAAGTCGTAAGGTCAGTATTGCCTCACGTGTTCCAGTATTTCTTCGGAATCCAAACTGATCTTCCCCGAGGTCGGCTTCTACTAGTTTTTCCATTCGTCTGTAAAGAATTCGTGTTAGTATTTTGCAGCTGTGGCTTATTAAACTGATTGTCCGGTAATTCTCACATCTGTCAACACCTGCTTTCTTTGGAATTGGAATTATTATATTCTTCTTGAAGTCTGAGGGTATTTCGCCTGTTTCATACATCTTGCTTACCAGATGGTAGAGTTTCGTCAGGGCTGGCTCTCCCAAAGCCGTCAGTAGTTCCAATGGAATGTTGTCTACTCCGGGGGCCTTGTTTCGACTCAGGTCTTTCAGTGCTCTGTCAAATTCTTCACGCAGTATCGTATCTCCCATTTCATCTTCATCTACATCCTCTTCCATTCCCATAATATTGTCCTCAAGTACATCGCCCTTGTATAGACCCTCTATATACTCCTTCCATCTTTCTGCTTTCCCTTCTTTGCTTAGAACTGGGTTTCCATCTGAGCTCTTGATGTTCATACAAGTGGTTCTCTTATCTCCAAAGGTCTCTTTAATTTTCCTGTAGGCAGTATCTATCTTACCCCTAGTGAGATAAGCCTCTACATCCTTACATTTGTCCTCTAGCCATCCCTGCTTAGCCATTTTGCACTTCCTGTCGATCTCATTTTTGAGACGTTTGTATTCCTTTTTGCCTGCTTCATTTACTGCATTTTTATATTTTCTCCTTTCATCAATTAAATTCAATATTTCTTCTGTTACCCAAGGATTTCTATTAGCCCTCGTCTTTTTACCTACTTGATCGTCTGCTGCCTTCACTACTTCATCCCTCAAAGCTACCCATTCTTCTTCTACTGTATTTCTTTCCCCCATTCCCGTCAATTGTTCCCTTATGCTCTCCCTGAAACTCTGTACAACCTCTGGTTCTTTCAGTTTATCCAGGTCCCATCTCCTTAAATTCCCACCTTTTTGCAGTTTCTTCAGTTTTAATCTACAGGTCATAACCAATAGATTGTGGTCAGAGTCCACATCTGCCCCTGGAAATGTCTTACAATTTAAAACCTGGTTCCTAAATCTCTGTCTTACCATTATATAATCTATCTGATACCTTTTAGTATCTCCAGGGTTCTTCCATGTATACAACCTTCTATCATGATTCTTAAACCAAGTATTAGCTATGATTAAGTTGTGCTCTGTGCAAAATTCTGCCAGGCGGCTTCCTCTTTCATTTCTTAGCCCCAATCCATATTCACCTACTACGTTTCCTTCTCTCCCTTTTCCTACACTCGAATTCCAGTCACCCATCACTATTAAATTTTCGTCTCCCTTCACTATCTGAATAATTTCTTTTATTTCATCATACATTTCTTCAATTTCTTCGTCATCTGCAGAGCTAGTTGGCATATAAACTTGTACTACTGTAGTAGGTGTGGGCTTCGTATCTATCTTGGCCACAATAATGCGTTCACTAAGCTGTTTGTAGTAGCTTACCCGCGTTCCTATTTTCCTATTCATTATTAAACCTACTCCTGCATTACCTCTATTTGACTTTGTGTTTATAACCCTGTAGTCACCTGACCAGAAGTCTTGTTCCTCCTTCCACCGAACTTCACTAATTCCCACTATATCTAACTTTAACCTATCCATTTCCCTTTTCAAATTTTCTAACCTACCTGCCCGATTAAGGGACCTGACATTCCACGTTCCGATCCGTAGAACGCCAGTTTTCTTTCTCCTGATAACGACATCCTCATGAGTAGTCCCCGCCCGGAGATCCGAATGGGGGACTATTTTACCTCCGGAATATTTTACCCAAGAGGACGCCATCATCATTTAATCATACAGTAAAGCTGCATGCCCTCGGGAAAAATTACGGCCGTAGTTTCCCCTTGCTTTCAGCCGTTCGCAGTACCAGCACAGCAAGGCCGTTTTGGTTATTGTTACAAGGCCAGATCAGTCAATCATACAGACTGTTGCCCTTGCAACTACTGAAAAGGCTGCTGCCCCTCTTCAGGAACCACACGTTTGTCTGGCCTCTCAACAGATACCCCTCCGTTGTGGTTGTACCTACGGTACGGCTATCTGTATCGCTGAGGCACGCAAGCCTCCCCACCAACGGCAAGGTCCATGGTTCATGGGGGGGTTCTTCACAATAATGAATTAAATTCAGCTATCCACAATAGCTTTCAAATGGCATTAAAGCTGAGCT
Source organism: Schistocerca nitens (assembly GCF_023898315.1). Lineage (NCBI taxonomy): Eukaryota > Metazoa > Arthropoda > Insecta > Orthoptera > Acrididae > Schistocerca > Schistocerca nitens. Next base: position 74,305,306 of record NC_064615.1, on the reverse strand, counting down.
ATTTTCATGCATTCACTAGTGATTAGAGTATGGCATCATCTGGATTTTAGAAAATTCTTAACAAAAATACAGGTACAATTTGTTTAATTGTTGGAAGTAGGAAGAAGATGATGAAAATCAATGCCTCCTCTTATCTCATTTTTTAAATTTATTTTTTATTTTTTAATATGTGAAACATGCTATATGTACAAAGTCTGATGCAGAAGCACCCAAGCTGCGTTCAGTAACAGAGAAAAATATAGAAACATTGTTTAGTAGAAATTTTCACAAATACTTCAAAATAACATCTCTGGCCATCAGCAGATCATACGCAACGGTTCTATAACAGATCGTCCAAGAGGTTCCTGAGCATTCATCACAAGCAACTATTTATAACAGTCCCTTACTATTATCTTTTCATGCTTGATTTCAACAACGGGAGTGATGGAGCAGATCTGGACTTTTTAGGGATGATGGGGCCTTGCTTTGTCTCAAATTCTGTTAGTGGCAGTGGCGAATGGATGAGTGCTTGTGCTAAAAATGCCAAATGTTATCAATTTTAAGAGTGGAGAAATGCAAACATCATTTTCAGCTCTTCCATGTATATTAAATCTGGTAAGTTACTAAGTAGCCAATTAAATCACCAGTTCCTATGAGAATGACGTAAACAGTCATGGGATCATGATTACATGCTGGAGGGAGTCAGCAGAAAATATTCACTATTCTAGTCTGCAAGTCCCCCCCCATGAACCATGGACCTTGCCGTTGGTGGGGAGGCTTGCGTGCCTCAGCGATACAGATAGCTGTACCGTAGGTACAACCACAACGGAGGGGTATCTGTTGAGAGGCCAGACAAACGTGTGGTTCCTGAAGAGGGGCAGCAGCCTTTTCAGTAGTTGCAAGGGCAACAGTCTGGATGATTGACTGATCTGGCCTTGTAACAATAACCAAAACGGCCTTGCTGTGCTGGTACTGCGAACGGCTGAAAGCAAGGGGAAACTACGGCCGTAATTTTTCCCGAGGGCATGCAGCTTTACTGTATGATTAAATGATGATGGCGTCCTCTTGGGTAAAATATTCCGGAGGTAAAATAGTCCCCCATTCGGATCTCCGGGCGGGGACTACTCAAGAGGACGTCGTTATCAGGAGAAAGAAAACTGGCGTTCTACGGATCGGAGCGTGGAATGTCAGGTCCCTTAATCGGGCAGGTAGGTTAGAAAATTTGAAAAGGGAAATGGATAGGTTAAAGTTAGATATAGTGGGAATTAGTGAAGTTCGGTGGCGGGAGGAACAAGACTTCTGGTCAGGTGACTACAGGGTTATAAACACAAAGTCAAATAGGGGTAATGCAGGAGTAGGTTTAATAATGAATAGGAAAATAGCAACGCGGGTAAGCTACTACAAACAGCTTAGTGAACGCATTATTGTGGCCAAGATAGATACGAAGCCCACACCTACTACAGTAGTACAAGTTTATATGCCAACTAGCTCTGCAGATGACGAAGAAATTGAAGAAATGTATGATGAAATAAAAGAAATTATTCAGATAGTGAAGGGAGACGAAAATTTAATAGTCATGGGTGACTGGAATTCGAGTGTAGGAAAAGGGAGAGAAGGAAACGTAGTAGGTGAATATGGATTGGGGCTAAGAAATGAAAGAGGAAGCCGCCTGGTAGAATTTTGCACAGAGCACAACTTAATCATAGCTAACACTTGGTTTAAGAATCATGATAGAAGGTTGTATACATGGAAGAACCCTGGAGATACTAAAAGGTATCAGATAGATTATATAATGGTAAGACAGAGATTTAGGAACCAGGTTTTAAATTGTAAGACATTTCCAGGGGCAGATGTGGACTCTGACCACAATCTATTGGTTATGACCTGTAGATTAAAACTGAAGAAACTGCAAAAAGGTGGGAATTTAAGGAGATGGGACCTGGATAAACTGAAAGAACCAGAGGTTGTACAGAGTTTCAGGGAGAGCATAAGGGAACAATTGACAGGAATGGGGGAAAGAAATACAGTAGAAGAAGAATGGGTAGCTTTGAGGGATGAAGTAGTGAAGGCAGCAGAGGATCAAGTAGGTAAAAAGACGAGGGCTAGTAGAAATCCTTGGGTAACAGAAGAAATATTGAGTTTAATTGATGAAAGGAGAAAATATAAAAATGCAGTAAATGAAGCAGGCAAAAAGGAATACAAACGTCTCAAAAATGAGATTGACAGGAGGTGCAAAGTGGCTAAGCAGGGATGGCTAGAGGACAAATGTAAGGATGTAGAGGCTTATCTCACTAGGGGTAAGATAGATACTGCCTACAGGAAAATTAAAGAGACCTTTGGAGAGAAGAGAACCACTTCTATGAACATCAAGAGCTCAGATGGAAACCCAGTTCTAAGCAAAGAAGGGAAAGCAGAAAGGTGGAAGGAGTATATAGAGGGTCTATACAAGGGCGATGTACTTGAGGACAATATTATGGAAATGGAAGAGGATGTAGATGAAGATCAAATGGGAGATACTATACTGCGTGAAGAGTTTGACAGAGCACTGAAAGACCTGAGTCGAAACAAGGCCCCCGGAGTAGACAACATTCCATTGGAACTACTGACGGCCTTGGGAGAGCCAGTCCTGACAAAACTCTACCATCTGGTGAGCAAGATGTATGAAACAGGCGAAATACCCTCAGACTTCAAGAAGAATATAATAATTCCAATCCCAAAGAAAGCAGGTGTTGACAGATGTGAGAATTACCGAACAATCAGTTTAATAAGCCACAGCTGCAAAATACTAACACGAATTCTTTACAGACGAATGGAAAAACTGGTAGAAGCCGACCTCGGGGAAGATCAGTTTGGATTCCGTAGAAATACTGGAACACGTGAGGCAATACTGACCTTACGACTTATCTTAGAAGAAAGATTAAGAAAAGGCAAACCTACGTTTCTAGCATTTGTAGACTTAGAGAAAGCTTTTGACAATGTTGACTGGAATACTCTCTTTCAAATTCTAAAGGTGGCAGGGGTAAAATACAGGGAGCGAAAGGCTATTTCCAATTTGTACAGAAACCAGATGGCAGTTATAAGAGTCGAGGGACACGAAAGGGAAGCAGTGGTTGGGAAGGGAGTAAGACAGGGTTGTAGCCTCTCCCCGATGTTATTCAATCTGTATATTGAGCAAGCAGTGAAGGAAACAAAAGAAAAATTCGGAGTAGGTATTAAAATCCATGGAGAAGAAATAAAAACTTTGAGGTTCGCCGATGACATTGTAATTCTGTCAGAGACAGCAAAGGACTTGGAAGAGCAGTTGAACGGAATGGATGGTGTCTTGAAAGGAGGGTATAAGATGAACATCAACAAAAGCAAAACGAGGATAATGGAATGTAGTCGAAGTAAGTCGGGTGATGTTGAGGGTATTAGATTAGGAAATGAGACACTTAAAGTAGTAAAGGAGTTTTGCTATTTGGGGAGCAAAATAACCGATGATGGTCGAAGTAGAGAGGATATAAAATGTAGACTGGCAATGGCAAGGAAAGCGTTTCTGAAGAAGAGAAATTTGTTAACATCGAGTATAGATTTAAGTGTCAGGAAGTCTTTTCTGAAAGTATTTGTATGGAGTGTAGCCATGTATGGAAGTGAAACATGGACGATAAATAGTTTGGACAAGAAGAGAATAGAAGCTTTCGAAATGTGGTGCTACAGAAGAATGCTGAAGATTAGATGGGTAGATCACATAACTAATGAGGAGGTACTGAATCGGATTGGGGAGAAGAGGAGTTTGTGGCACAACTTGACCAGAAGAAGGGATCGGTTGGTAGGACATGTTCTGAGGCATCAAGGGATCACCAATTTAGTATTGGAGGGCAGCGTGGAGGGTAAAAATCGTAGGGGGAGACCAAGAGATGCATACACTAAGCAGATTCAGAAGGATGTAGGTTGCAGTAGGTACTGGGAGATGAAGAAGCTTGCACAGGATAGAGTAGCATGGAGAGCTGCATCAAACCAGTCTCAGGACTGAAGACCACAACAACAACAAACAACAGTCTGCAAGTAGATTTCCTGCACCATACCCTTGCACACCATTAATCTTCCCACCAACCTCAAGAACCAGCTGCAATGGTGCACCCCATCATCATCCAATACCGTCATGGACTGGAACAACTGAACCATATCCTTCGACACGGCTTCAACTACTTGTCACCGTGCCTGGAAATGGAAAACATCCTAATCACAACCCTTCCCATCCCTCCTAAATTGGTATTCCACAATCCACCCAATATGTGCACTATCCTGGTCCATTCTTATATCATCCCACTCCTGACCCCATGCTGCAGGGTCATTCATACGCCTCTGAAGACCCAGTTGTCAGACATGTCCAATACACCATGGTTGGTTTGGGGAGCAAAGGGACCAAACAACGAGGACATCAGTCCATTTTTCCTCATTCAAACAGTCCCAAAAGATTGGGGAAAGTAAAAGGTGTAAAACTAACTTCAAAACACACTGAAAGAGAAAACGACAGAAGTTAACAGATAGGGGAAAAGAGGCACTAAAAGGAGCAGATGGACTGGGCTGACTGATCGCAAAAATGAAAAAGGATGAGCCAGCCACCCCGCAGCACACTAAAATCTCAAGTCTGAAAGAGAAAGCTACAGGAACACAGGCAAAAGATGAACAACCAGCAAAAAAAAAAAGTGAGGAAGAGTTAAAATGGAGGGAGGGTGGAGGCTCAGGAGAGAAGGCCAGACACCCACCACCCTTACATTGTGTGATAAAAACCCTCCTCACAAATAAAATGTTAAATAACATCAGCCATTGAGGCACTGTCTCCCAACACTGTTGGCAGTGTGGCAGGAACATTAAAAGTCTGCTGCAGAGGAGCTAAAATTGGGCAGTCCAACAAGATGTGCACGACAATCATGTGGGACCAGAGCAACACCGAGGTAGGTCCTCGCAACGGATGAGATGACCATGTGTTAACCACGTATAGCTGATCCGGAGCAGGCAAAGGACAACGGAGTGCCTGCAAGTGGCTTGCATGGATGAGCGCCACACATTCGTTGTCTCCTTGACAACATATAGTTTATTTGGCATACTAAGGGTGCACCATTCAGTATCCCAGATTGTGAAAAATTCATGGTGGAAGATCGCTCAGAGTCTCTGGCAGCCCAATCTCCAGAGTTGGTTTACCAGTGGCCTGTTTGGCCAGGCTCTGTCAGCAAGTTCACTGCCCAGGATCCCAACATGCCCTGGAATCCAAATGAAGGTCACTGAACGTCCACCATTTCTGAGGGCATAAAGAGACTCCCGGATAGTCAAATACCAAAGGATGGCAAAGGAAGCACTTGTCGAGAGCTTGTAGGCTGCTTAAGGAGTCACTAAAGATGAAGAAGGACTCACTGGCGCAGGAACGGACATGGTCAAGAGCGCAATAAATGGCTACCAATGCTGCAGTGGAAACACTGCAAGCCATCCGGTAAGGAGCGCTGTTCAATTCCTCCAATGTGAGCGTACATGAAGCCAACAAGACCATCGACCATTGATCCACTGGTGTGGATTACTTCTGAGCCCTAGAACTCACCGAGAATAGAGGAAAATGGTCGGTGGAGGGCCTCAGGTGGAATTGAGCCTTTTGGGCCTTGCAATAGGTCCAGACGAAGCTGTGGCTGAGGCATAGACCATGGAGTTGTGTGTGTATAAGTGGGCCTGCAGGAAAGGTGGCACAGGGAAAGTGTCGAGTTCAGTAAGAAGCAACCGGACACGGACTGCAGTTGGAATCCCCATTCTAGGCCGTTGTTGCGGAGATGGATTGCCATGTTAGGGTAAAGGAAACAACAATTGGATGGCGAGTCAAACTATGTGGACAATGTAATTCGCAAGCAGTAGTTGCCACATGAGCTGCACTGGAGGAACACCAGCTTCCACGAGGAAGCTGTTCACTAGGCTTGTTCGCAAGTCGAACTCCACAGTGGTGGATAGGGTCCAGCAGCCACAACATAGAGGGCGATGCTGAACCATACACCAGGCTCCCATAGTCCAGACGGGACTGCATGAAGACTTTGTACAGCTGCAGCAGTGTGGGGTGATCAGCACTCCAATCAGTGTGGCTCAAGCATTGAATAATATAAAGATGCCACCAGCACTTCTCCTTAAGCTGACAAAGATGGGAAAGACACATTAAGCAGGCATCAAAGACGAGTCCAAAAAAGCATTAAGTCTCCACTACAGTAAGTAGTTGGTCATTGATGTAAAGTTCAGGATCGGGGTGGACAGTACGACAATGACAGAAGTGCAGGAAGCAAGTCTTGGCGGCCAAAAACTGAAAGCCGTGAGTGCCCATGACTGCCGCCTTTTGTATGTCTCCCTGCAGTCGATGTTCAGCAACACCAGTGGAAGAGGGGCAGATGTAAAAAACAAAAATCGTCAGCATATAGGAGGGGATATACAGAGAACCCCACCCTACTGTGAAACCAGCAATTAAAAAGGAGTGGGACACTCAGAAAAGAGCCCTGTGGGTGCCCATTCTCTTGGATACGGGGTGATCTGTGGAAAGCACTGACTCGAATTCTGAAAGTGCGAAGCGACAACAAGTTCAAAAATTGGGAGCGGGCCCTGGACACCCCACAGAGCAGCGAGGATGTGGTGTCGCCAAGTGGTATCTTAGGCCTTTATTAGATCAAAAAAGATTGGCAATAAGGTGTCGTTGCCAGGAAAAGGATGCACTTGAAGACAGCAAGGAAGTGGAGCTGGTAATCTACTGACAGATGTTTAAGCATTTGGGAATGGATGCTGTCTGGTCCAGGGCTTGAGTCAGGGCAATCGGCAAGGGAACTGAGAAATTTCCACTCACTGAAGCGTGTATTCTATGGCACTGAGTGGCATGGAGCAAAAGATAGGTGTTGCCGTTCCACCCGCTGTTTTAGGAGACGAGAGGTGAGGCGGTAATTCACAGACACAGAAATGCGAGCATAACGCTCGGCAAGACGCTCTGCGATTACATCTGGATCGGCGGATACAGCTCCATGTGTGGAAATTCCAGGTATGCCCTCAGGGGTCTGATATCTGTAGAGTATCTGAGCATGGTCCAAACATGGAAAGGAGAATGAGATTTTCACTCTGCAGCGGAGTGTGCGCTGATATGAAACTTCCTGGCAGATTAAAACTGTGTGCCCGACCGAGACTCGAACTCGGGACCTTTGCCTTTCGCGGGCAAGTGCTCTACCAACTGAGCTACCGAGAGCACGACTCACGCCCGGTATCCACAGCTTTACTTCTGCCAGTACCTCGTCTCCTACCTTCCAAACTGGTAGAGCACTTGCCCGCGAAAGGCAAAGGTCCCGAGTTCGAGTCTCGGTCGGGCACACAGTTTTAATCTGCCAGGAAGTTTCATATCAGCGCACACTCCGCTGCAGAGTGAAAATCTCATTCTGGAAACATCCCCCAGGCTGTGGCTAAGCCATGTCTCCGCTATATCCTTTCTTTCAGGAGTGCTAGTTCTGCAAGTTTCGCAGGAGAACTTCTGTAAAGTTTGGAAGGTAGGAGACGAGATACTGGCAGAAGTAAAGCTGTGGGTACCGGGCGTGAGTCGTGCTTCGGTAGCTCAGTTGGTAGAGCACTTGCCCGCGAAAGGCCAAGGGCCCGAGTTCGAGTCTCGGTCGGGCACACAGTTTTAATCTGCCAGGAAGTTTCATGGAAAGGAGAAGTTTGTGATCCAATGGTGAAGATGTATCATCCTCAACACTCCTACTTGAACCGTTTGATGAGCTCATGGACCCTGGCATTTTAAGGCAATGAGGTGCTCCAGGGACGGATTGCACTTATGATATTGGAGGGCCCGCCTCCAGTCCCTAATCGCTGCAGTGATTTCCAATGACCACCAAGGCACCGACTTCCACCAGGGGCAACCCGAGGGTAAGTGACCAGATGAATGGCGCTGGGGTAGGTACAGGAAGAGTGGAAGGAGGTCACTACCACACAAGTCGTCATGAGCTTTCCAGTGGATAGGCAGGCGGAAGCCAGGATTGCAAACCGAGAGATCAATGACTGAGTATCTTCTACATGCCTCACTGGAATGAGTGGGGGCACCTGTATTGAGGAAGCAAAGGTCGAATTGTGTTAGTACAGCCTCGATGTCTTTACCATGGCCAGTAATCTTGGTTCTACCCCAAGAAGGGTTACGGGTGTTAAAATTGCATAGAAGTAGAAAAGGTGGGGGGAGTTGGGAAATGAGTGCGGCACGTCAACATCTGGAGGAAGGTAGCTGTTACAGATGGTCATTTCCTGCAGTGTCCTCACCCTGACAGCCACGGCTTCTAAACGTGTTTGAAGGGGCACAGGTTCACTACAGACCAAAGTAAGAACATAGATGCAAACTCCACCCAACAGTCTGTCACAGTCAGGCCAATTTTTGTAATACCCCCATTAGCCACAAAGGGCAGGGGTCTGCATCATGGGAAAACAGGTTTCCTGAAGGGCAACACAAAAAGCAAGTGTATGGCTTAAAAGCTATCGTAACTCAGCCAGATGGGAGATAAAATCACCGCAATTCCCCAGGAAGATGATGCTTGCTATCTTCTGGGAAGGCATGAAGGGACCAAGAAGGAAGATTATACCTCAGGGTCACCTGCTGCCACCTGTAGAGTATTTGTATTCATTTCCAACACAGCTGAGGGGTTGTCGTGAGCCAAGTCATTGGGGGACGCTAAAATCTCCACCTCTTTCTCAGATGCAGATCTGAAAGGGAGTGGTGCGGAGTGTCCTGTTTCTTAGCAAACTTCTTCTTCATCTGCTTGCTCTCTCACTTCTCTTTAGCCAGTGGCTGGGACAACTTTTCCGAAGTAGCTTTAAGGCATGGAGGAAGACGGTCCTTTGTGCAGCAACTTGTGGCTCCTTCAGCCATGGAGCATGTCCACTTCTGCATTGGTGGAGACCTTGGAAGGGAGAGTCCCAAGGGACCCTTTCCATACAAGAGAAGCCAGAGGAGGTTGTTGCGTCTCCAGCTGGGACAAGGGAACCAATGTCCCCTGTTTTGGGGGTGGGGGTGGGGGTAGGGTATTGCTCCTGCAGTAGGTGCTTTGGGAGCAATGGAAGAAGAGGGCCAAACCACCAAGATGGTAGATGCATTCGGGGGCCCCTGAAGGCCCACTGTATGACACAGAGATGTGGGACATACCATCACAAGTGAGGGTGACATCAATGTAGCTACAGCATATGAAGAAGTCAAGTGAATGGAGTGCACCCTTTCATATTTCCGTTTAGCCTCAGGTCAGCCAGTCTAGGGTCTTGTACTCCATAATTTTCTGCTCCTTTTGGAGAACCATGTGGTCCGGTGAGCAGGGGACTGGTGCTCGCCACAGTTGATAGACATGGGAGGAGGCGCACATGGAGAACTTGGATGCAGTGGACGTCCACAGTCTCTACATGTGGCACTGGAATTGTGTCGGGAAGACATGTGACTGAATTTCCAGCACTTAAAGCACTGCACGGGGAGGGGAGGATGGTTTTATATCACACCGGTATACCATCACCTTGACCTTTTCAGGTAATGTATCACCCTCAAAGGTCAAGATGAAGGCACCCAGTGGCAACCCCTATTATCTTGTGGACCCCGATAGATGCGCCAAGTGAAGTGAACACATGTTGAGGCTCTTATGGAGGTGAGAGAAATGGGAATATGGCCCAGCTTGTCACAGGTGAGCTATGTCCAGGACTGGGCTGGGGGATGCTGCCTGAATCAAGACTGACCCATTTCTCATTTTGGACAATGCTATCACTTCCCCAAACTTATCCTCCAGATGTTCAACAAAAAATAGAGGCTTCATAGCTAGAAAGGAGTCCCCATCTGTTCTGCTGCAGACTAAATACCTTGGCGAATAAGGCTCTCTCTTTTTCTTAGTCTTATGTTCGTCCCATGATGTAGCTATAGAGAGGAACAATTTAGGGTCACACCTATCAGCACTGTATTCTACCTTTCCCTTCTTAGAGGCTGCTGGCTCCATACGGTCACCAGCAGAGCTGACTTGCTCTGCTTCATTGCGGTCATCTGCCCTGATGCCACCAACTCTGTTTAGGGGCTCTCCTCACAAGTGCCACCCAGCCACAGCAAAGGCCACCTGGCACAACGGTCATTGCCGAGAGTCATGACGCCCCAAGAAGACGGGCATCTATTCCTTGGCTTATGTGGGTAGTTTTCAGCTCAGGCATCAGCAGTGTGATCCCTGTGTTGTCAGGGGGCTACCACCAAATAGGTACATCATGGCCCCGCCACAATGGACTGACTACCATGCTGGATATTGGACATGGAGAAAACCAACATCCTCATGGGGGCAAAAGACGACAATGGACAACGGAAGAAGATGACATACCTAGAAGGTATTCTTGCCCAAATAACTGAATTGCGGGTGGAGTTGCAGAGCCATGACAACAAGAGGTGCAGGAGATCTAATCAAATCACACTATGGATAACTGGTGCACCACGTAAGGCATCCTTCCCCAAATGACCCGCATTTCTATAGAATTTTGAAAGTGGGAAGTGAAACCCTAAAAGGAGATAAGAAATTATTGGGTTGAAAAGTGGGGAGCAAATATCCAAGGTCATAGAACATGTCAGCATATGAAATTACAACATAAAAGTAATAACAGATAAAAATAAAATGTTTATGAACCCAAATAAAGTCAATCCATAAGTTTAAGTAAACGCAATCAACAGTACAACAAGAATCAGCTTAATTTTTCAAGGAACTCCTCAACAGAATAGGAGGAGTGACCCATGAGGAAACTCCTCAGTTTTGATTTGAAAGCGCTTGGATTACTTCTAAGATTTTTGAAATCTAGCGGTAGCTTACTGATAATGGATGCAGCAGTATACTGCACACCTTTCTGTACAAGACTTAAGGAAGTCCGATTCAAATGCAGGTTTGATTTCTGCCGAGTTATTGTTAACAAGAAATGACAGTAAAGAATATGTATATTGAGAGGCCAATGTCAAAATACCCCGAATCTTGAACAGGGGTCGATAAGAGGTTCATGAACTTACACCACTTATTGCCTGAACTGCCCCTTTCTCAGCCAAAAATATCCTTTTAGAATGGGAAGAGTTACCCCAAATATAATACCATACGACATAAGCAAATGGAAATAAGCAAAGTAGGCTAATTTTTGTGACGAATGACCACTCACTTGAACATGGGCTTTCCAGGACAGTTTACTATCTATCTGAACACCTAGAAATTTGAACTGTTCAGTTTCACTCATCATATGTCCATTCAGTGAAATAAAAACTTAAGGTTTTGTTGAATTGTGTGTTAAAAACTTGAAAAACTGAGTCTTACTGTGATTAAGTGTTAGTTTATTTTCAACAAGCCATGAACTTAGGTCATGAACTGCACTATTTGAAACCAGGCCAATGTTGCACACAACATCCTTTACTACCAAGCTAGTGTCATCCGCAAACATAAATATTTTAGAGTTACCTGTAATACTAGAGGGCATATCATTTATATAAAAAAGGAACAGGAGTGGCCCCAACACTGATGCCTGGGGCAACCCCCCACTTGACTGTACCCCACTCAGACCCCACATCACAGCCATTCTCAACACTGTGAATAATGACCTTTTGCTGTCTGTTGCTAAAGTAAGAGGTGAACCAATTGTGAGCTACTCCCCATATTCCGCAATGGTACAACTTCTAGAACAATATTTTGTGATCAACACAATAAAAGGCCTTAGTTAAATCAAAAAATATGCCTAGCGTTTGAAACCTTTTGTTTAACCCATCCAGTACCCCGTAGAGAAAAGTGACTATAGCATTATCAGTTGTTAAACTGACTTCTAAATCCGAACTGTACATTTGATAGCAAATCGAGTGATATAAAATGAGCAATTATCCTTACATACACAGCCTTTTCAATGACATTAACAAACACTGATGGCATAGAAATCGGTCTAAAATTGTCTACATTATCCTTTTCTCCCTTTTTATAAAGCGGCTTTACTACTGAGTACTCCAATCGTTCAGGAAACTGATCATTCCTAAAGGAAAAATTACAAATATGGCTAAATACAGGGCTAACATGTGCAGGACAGTACTTTAATATTCTGCTAGGCACTACATCATATCCATGAGAGTCCTTAGTCTTCAGTGATTTAATTATTGACTCAATCTCCCCCTTGTCTTTCAGACATCAATCTCAGAAAGTTATATGATTCCCTGTAGAAACTAAATTTTTATTTAATTCACCAGCAATTTTCAGAAAATGATTGTTAAATACTGTACATATATCTGATTTATCAATAACAGAAATATTTTTACCATGAACTGACTTTATATCGTTGACCTTCTGCTGCTGACCAGACACTTCCTTCACAACTGACCATATGGTTTTAATTTTATCCTGTGAATTAGCTATTTTATTTGCATACCACTTACTCTTAGCCTTCCTAATGACATTTTTAAGTGCCTTACAATACTGTTTGTTTTGGGCTACTGTAGCTTGATTGTGACTACTTCTAACATTTTGATATAATTCCTGCTTAGTTCTACACGATATCCTTATCCCACTAGTCAGCCACCCGGGCTGCCTATTACTGCTAGTACCCCATTAAGAACGTTCTAATGGAAAGCAACTCTCAAAGAGCATGAGAAATGTGTTAAGGAAAGCATTATATTTATCATCTATGTTATCAGCACTATAAACATCCTGCCACTCGTGCTCCTTGACAAGGTTTAAAAAACTCTCTATTGCTGTTGGATTAAGTTTCCTACATAGCCTGTAATTATATATGATTTTTGTTTTGAGTACAAAAGCCTTTTAGTGTTAAAATTTGTGCATCATGGTCTGAAAGGCCATTCACCCTTTTAATAACAGAATGCCCATCTAGTAATGAAGAATGAAAAAAAAAAAAAAAATTATCTATGGCTGTGCTACTGTTCCCCTGCAATCTAGTTGGTAAAAACACAGTCTGCAACATATCATATGAATTTAGGAGATCTACTAACATCCTTTTTCTTGCACCATCATATACAAAATTTATATTGAAGTCACCACATATAAATAATTTCTGGTACTTCCTACAAAGTGAATCAAGAACCCTCTCTAGCTTGAGTAGAAATGCTCTGAAGTAAGAGCTAGGGGACCTATAAACAACAACAATTAGAAGTTAAGTTTCACTAAATTCAACTGTCCCTGCATTCAAATATCTGTTCAGTACACCACCATGATACACCTATGGACTCAAAATGGAATAATGTTTTTTAAGTACATATCCACTCCCCCACCCTGCAAGGAGCTCTTAAAAAACAGCCAGGTAATCTGTATCTTGGCAAAGGAAGCCTCTGACTAGTCAAATTATTTAAGTGGTGCTCCTATATGCCAAAAATTTCAGAGTCAACATCTATAAGCAGTTCACTAATGTAAACCAAGCGAGGTGGCGCAGTGGTTAGACACTGGACTCGCATTCGGGAGGACGACGGTTCAATCCCGCGTCCGGCCATCCTGATTTAGGTTTTCCGTGATTTCCCTAAATCACTACAGGCCAATGCCGGGATGGTTCCTCTGAAAGGGCACGGCCGACTTCCTTCCCCATCCTTCCCTAATCCGATGAGACTGATGACCATGCTGTCTGGTCTCCTTCCCCAAACCAACCAACCTTCACTAATGTAATCTATAATACCTCTTACATTTTGGTGAAATATGTTAATTCCTTCTCTACTTGGGAACATGACATCCTGTGAAGGTGAGCCCTTAGTTAGAGGGACTTCCTTTACGCAGGTCTACCTATCAGCTGACTTCAATCTAAAAAAGGGGCAGCTCTAACACCAACTACTACAGGAATTTTCTATGAGTGATCCCACCACCACCCACTACACTGTCACCTATAAGCTTTGCCAGCCTCCCATCCCATACCTATTGAGGTGTAGGCCATGCCTGGTGAAACCCGACCTACTGACAGACCCAACTGGCACCACTGAAATATGATCCATGTCCTCTGCCATCAGCACCTCCTCCAGCCCCATGTTAACGCATCTAACAGCTGCATTAAGATGAGGTTGATCATGATGGTGAAACAGTTGCACAAAATGCACATTAGTGCCTCCAGTTTGAGTAGCTATCTTTACCAGGTCACCACCTACATCATATTCCCCGTCCCTATCAAGACTGTTCCCTGCTCCACCCACTATCACTACCTGGTCCTCCTTCGTAAAATTCCTACACAACTCCCCTATGCTGTCAGTCACTTGAGCCAATCCTGCACTAGGCTTCACAATGGTGGTGGCCGGGTACTCACTCCACAACACTTTCTGCAACTGCTGGCCCACACCTTTACCATGTGAACTACCTAGTAGCAGAAGCTGCTTCTTTCTGTTAGATTTTGCAACTGACCTAGGTCTCCTAACTGCTGAGGACTGCTGCATGTTCCCTACATCTATAGCTACAAGAGGCTCCTCTCCACTCAACTCTGATAGTTGGTCAAATCTATTGCATATTCACAAAGTATAACTGTCTGAATACCTCCTCATCCCAGCTGCCTTCATGCCAACTGCCAGTTCCCATTCCCCACCACCCTCCACCCTCCTCAACCTATCTAGTTCCTCCTTTGCACGCAGTAACTGCACCCGAAGAGCACAGATCTTACGCTCCTGCTACTCTATCAACTTATTTCTACTACAGATTCTGCATTCCGAAGAGAGGATCTTGCTAGAATGCCCACTGCATTCCTCCCAATGAAAATATTTTGAACAAATCCCACACCGTAACCCACTACTCACAAACCTACAACAGAGCCTACACTGTTCACTCATGGTACAATTGTACAGTTGCTGAAAAAAAAAAAAAAAAAAACTATGCGTCTATGTTACATAAGTTCAATTACACCAGTAGAACTATTTATAAATCTAACAACACCAGTCTCAGAATTCTCTGTCTATTAAGAAAGCATCTACTTGTACTAATACTAGTACACCAAAGCTAATACCAGTACCAAGAAAACTTCACAAAATTATTAGCTAAAACCAAAAATTCAAGTGGCCACTGGAACACTCAACGAAGTTAAAACACTGAATGAAAATTTTACTGAAATATTTCACTAGAAACGATAAGAAACTTCAGCTGAAAACCAAGGCACGAAATTTACTAAATGACTTCAATGCACAGGAAACTCTAAAAAACACGAGCAAACATTTCCAAAAGTTTATGACAGGCAGGAATACTTTGAGCCTATTCTAACTACTGAACCTGCAGGCGGGATACTTCAGTACTGTCACAGGTTTATTTAATCCCAGCACTTGCTGGATCACCAGTGACAGCAGTCACGTCATATACCAGCTTTAGACTAAAGTCTAGATAAGGGTCAGGAGCAGTCGCGGCAGTTCTTATCTACCGCTCGTAGGTTGGCAACATGTCAGTTTCGCGTAGCCTGTGGGATGATTTTTTTGACATAAGCAATGAAAGCCAAGAAGGGGGGCCATGTATTTCTATCGCTGAAATTTAATCCATTCTTTTATTTGCTGTTTTTCAGTGTATTAGTGAGTTTTGGGAGTAACATTTTGTGCAAATGCTATCGTCCATTGGTGCTTGTCTCTTGCATTAATTGCAGAGACACGAAAATGTATCAAATTTGGCAGTGAACTGACAACGCAATCAATCTGCGTGTGCACACTGAGGAAGTTGATCAACATTCTTCAGCTAAATCATGGTGAACGTTAGTGGATCAATATTTACTCATAATAGTGTTGCCTGTACCCCTCCCACAATTTAACTAGACTACAATGATCCACTTACTCAGTGTGCTCGCACAGATCGACTGTGTCCGCTCACACAGATCGACTGTGTAGCAACACAGAGGAGAGAATTGTTTCACTGTTTTTTCCATTATGTCATGGGTTGTGATGCTGTCCTTGGCATGTTATACTAGCACAGTTTAAATAGCTGTGACTCGAAGAAGCAGTTAAATTTATAATATTCATTTACCACAATGTTTCAACCTTTCTTCTGAATGTATTACTTCGAAATCATGTCATCTGCCTGCTGCTCTCTCACTGGCTGCGTAACACAAACAGCTGACACATTGTCTTTTGTTTCCATCACACATCACGCAAGTGCTGACAACATTCCTGCATGAAACACGTAAGTACACCACTGGCCCTATTCTGGACTTTTCCCCAGCTTTGCTGTAATTTCTGTACTGCATTTTATGTGGGTATGACCATCAACATGAATCAATGGCAGCTGTCATATGGTGACCATGAATGGAGCTGACCACCTAGTGGTGAAACAAGTTGATGGGACAACAAGGTCGTTTTCAATGGCTGCTTCATTACCTGTGTTGCCCATGTGGCATTCTTATCCTGTGCACATGCTGTACCATCCTCTTGGATTCCTATTCTGTACACCTCCTGCATCTCTCATAACTAACTGCCATTATTTTCCAAACCTCTTTCCCACTCCCCATCTCCTTTTCTTCTCTCACTCACTTTACTCGACACAACCATGCACCCCAGTCAAGCTGCAGGACTGCTCTCCCAACACAGCTGGAACTGTTACACTTGTAGCCAAACAGGTGTGTGTGTGTGTGTGTGTGTGTGTGTGTGTGTGTGTGTGTGTGAGGGCAGGGGGGTATCACTTCAGTCCATAAAAAGTTATTGTCCAAAAGTTAGCAATGTTTTCAGTCTTGTCTATGTGCCTGCCAACAACTCTCTGACCATACTACTCAGTAAGTTGTTACCTTTATTCATAAATTATTTAGACTATTAGTAGAGGCACTGTGTCACAACTGTACAACTATAGTGTTGGCTGAATACATAATGCCATGACTGCAGTTCTTTAGGATTCCCAGAATGAAGACAGTGTTGTTCAGAAAAGCTGTAGCAGGCGGAGGGAATCCAGATGGCACGGGTTATGAAGCAGTCATTGAAATTAAGGATGTTGCGTTCAGCAGCGTGTTCCATCACTGTCTAGTCAATTCTGCTCTTGGCCAAAGCTTGGTGGTGGCTATTCATTCAGGTGGGCAGCTGGTGTTCTTGCCCATATAAATGTTGTGCAGACATGGCAGCAAAGGTTATATATGACATGGTTGCTTTCACTGGCGGCTCTACCACCAAATGGATATGATAAGCCTGTAATGGGATTGGAGTAGGATGTGCTGGGTGGATGAATCAGACATGTGTTTCATCTTGCACCCAGGTGACAAGGAGTGGGGAGTAGGCACGGTGTAGGAATGGACCAAGATATCGCATAGACTGGGTGGGTGGCAGAATGTCAATTTAGGAAGGATGGGAAAAGATTGTAGGTAGGATGGTTCACATTTCAGGGCACGGTCATGGCTAACTGAAGGCTCAAAGCCCTGATAAGGTGCAAAATTAAACTGTGAGGCTGGGATGATGCTGAGTGACAAGGGGTTGCTCCTTTGTAGCTGGTTTTTGGGGGTGGTGGGAAGGTTAAGGGCACATGAGAATGTTGTGCAAAAAATCCGCCTGTGGACTATGTTTGGGAGATTGTGCCCGTTCATGAAGGTCTTAGTGAGACCTTCTGCATACTGGGCATGGGAAATTTATCACTATGGATGCGCCATCCACAGGTTGTCTGACTATATGGAAGTAATTTTTTGATGTGGAAGGAATGACAGCTGTCAAAATGCAGGTACTGTTGACGGTTAGTGGGCTTGATAAGGACAGAAATATGGATGGACCCATCAAAGACATAGTTTGGGTTTCTGGAAGGCTAGGAAGGTTTCCTCCAGATGGCCAATAAACAGATTGTCTTAGAAGGGTGACACGTGGTTGGCCATTGCCATACCGAAGATTGGTTCATATTTCTTCCAGTTGGAACATAGTAAATAGCTATAACTGGGTGCCTAGGATTGTTGGGTCTGTGGATTTTGGGAAGCATGAAGAAGGTTGGTGTGTGTGTGTGTGTGTGTGTGTAGGGGGAGGGATGGTGGTGGGAGGGTCACTGGGATGAAGAGGGAGATGGAATCAGGAGAAAGATTCAGGTATGGGCCTAAGGGTTTGAGTGGGGATTGGCACTTATGCTGCATTTTGGGGATGGATCACTATGGCAGGGCTTGTAGGTGGAGTGGTCAGTTGGCAGATTCCTCCTGTAAGATAAGTGCAGTGATTCATCACACAGTGGTAGAGCTTTTGCTTGCAGGGAGAATTATTAAATCATGGTCTGCCTTGAGGTTGAAGATGGCTGTTCTGTGTCACACCGAGAAGCTTTTGTTCTTGGGAAGGAACCCGAAGGAGGATGGTGAGGCCAAGTTGGAGTGTGGGACTGAAAGTGAGGTCTCTGGATAGGGTTGAAATTTCTGTAGGACTGACGTTTTTGGTGCATAAGTTGACAATATTTTGGTTTTGTTTAGGATCGGGTTTGTCGAATGTTGGATGGAATTTCAGGAGATGTGACATAACTTAGAGCAAAAACTATATTCTTATAAAAGGACATTAGTAGACTTACCAACATGCTTCTTCTGAAGAGCTCTCCTTTTTCTCTCTGACAGCCACTGTAAGGAGAAAAAAATTGGAACTGGTAATATATGTGGCTTGCTTACTGTCTCTGTCTCTCTGTCTCTCTCTCTCTCTCTCTCTCTCTCTCTCTCTCTCTCTCTCACACACACACACACACACACACACACACACACACACAGACTGCTTCCGGCTGCAAGAACTCATCATACACACCAAAAACGATTTCTGTGGTTTTTATTACAGTATTAATTGTGATGATATGATACAATAAAACTGATTTGTAAAGTTAAGCAAATTCTTTCACAGTATATACATCGAGATGACAAAAGTCATGTAATAGCAATATGCGCATATACAGATGGCAATTGTATTGCGTAAACACGGTATAAAAGGGCAGTGCATTGTTGGAGCTGTCATTTATACTCAGTGAAAAGGTTTCTGATGCGATTATGGCCACACAACAGGAATTAACAGACTCTGAATGCAGACTTGTGGATGGAGCTAGACACATGGAACATTCTATTTCGGAAATCATTAGGGAATTTAACATTCCGAGATCAAAGTGTCAAAAGTGCGCTGAGAATACAAATTTGAGGCATTACCTCTCACCACAGACCACGCAGTGACCGACGGCCTTCACTTAACAATCTATAGCAGCAGCATTTCCGTAGAGTTGTTACTGATAATAGACAAGCAACTGTGTGAAATAACCACAGAAATCAATGTGAGACATACGACGAACATATCTGTTAGGACACTGTGGTGAAAATTGGTATTAATGGGCTATGGCAGCAGACAACTGACATGAGTGCCTTTGCTAGCAGCATAACATCGCCAGCAACGTCTCTCTTGGGATCGTGACCATATTGGTTTGACCCTAGACAACTGCAAAACTGTGGCCTGGTCAGACAAGTCCTGATTTCAACTGGTACAAGCTGATGGTAGGGTTCAAGTGTGGCTCAAACCCTATGAAGGCAAGGACCCAAGTTGTCAACAAGGCACTGTGTTAGCTGGTGGTGGCTCCAGAATAGTGTGGGCAGTGTTTACATGGAATGGACTGGCTCCTCTGCTCGAACTGAACCGATCACTGACTGGAAATAGTTGTGTTTGGCTACTTGGAGACCATTTGCAACCATTCGTGGACTTCCTGTTCACTAACAACGATGGAATTTTTATGAATGACAATGCGCAATGTCTCCGGGCCACAACTGTTCACTATTGGTTTGACAATTTGAGTGAATGATTTGGCCACACAGATCGCTCGATATGAATCCCAATGAACATTTATGGGACATAACTGAAAGGTCAGTTTGTGCACAAAATCCTGCACCAGCAACACTTTCGCAATTACTGATGGCTGTAGAGGCAGCATGGCTCAATATTTCTGCAGGGGATTTACAACAACTGGTTGTGTCCATCCAATTTGAGTTTATGAGTTGCTGCGCTATGCCAAGCAAGTGGAGGTCCGACACAATATTAGGAGGTATGCCATGATTTTTGCCACCTCAGTGCGTATTGATTTGCTTTCACTGTTATTTTAAGGTTAAAACAAAATTATTTTCTTTTTCTCGGCCTTTTAATTAATTCTAGGTTGCTACAATTTGTTTTATGACCTTATTTCACTGATATAGAGGTTCAATTGAATACATAAAAATAAATAAGCTACTAATAAGAGAGGCCCCAACTGAAAGTAACCACTACATTCCTTACACTTTATATATGTTTTCCTATATTACTAAAAATTGCTGTTCTGTGTCCCTTAAGTTCTGCAGTCCACAAAAGGGAAACACAGCAACAGTGTTACAGCTGATATCAAGTAGTGAGCAGTATGTGATTGGTTGGCCTTCGGCTTTTCTTGCAAGGAATAACCTTGTATGATGTGGAGTATGAGACTTGTGGTTGGTGCAGTGACTGTGTTCCACACGTCACTGGGTTGATGATCAATGATTCTTATTACTGGATACTTCACTCCTCTTCTTGAGTGAAAAAGAGCATACGCCATTTCTCCTTCTAGCCTTATATTTATGAATGTTGTTGTTTTCAAACTGTGAGGCTGCTATCAGTACACCCAATTCTTTACAGATTGAGTGTATCTATGAAGCGTTATTGTACTTGTGGGCCACAGCCCATTGTTCAAATACAGCATTCACAAGATGCCAATAAAGCCTAAAAATCATTGCACAATATCAACACTGCAGACTGTAACAATCATAGCCAATACATATTCTCCAGATCAGTCTCAAAAAAGATAATCAAAGTGGTCCACATAAAAAGAGGCAAAAATCAACCTCAATGGACGATAGTTCTGAGGCGTTCAGGAATCGAAAGAGCATATTAAGACTGCAGATGTTGTTGCTGAAGAAAACTGATTAAGATGTGAAAGAACAGTAAGGGAGAATCTGGAGCCTCTAGGCAGTTGCTTTCATACACTGATGAGCCAAGGTACTGGTACACCTGCCTAATACAGTGTAGGGTCCCCGCAAGCATTCAAATGTGCCGCAACATGACATGGAATGGACTCAACTAATGTCTGCAGTAGTGATGGAGGGAACTGACACCATGAATCCTGCAGGGCCGTTCATAAATCCGTATGAGTACGAGGGGATGGAGATCTCTTCTAAATAGCACATTGCAAGGCATCCCAGAATAATGTTCATGTCTGGGGAGTTTGGTGGCCACCGGAAGTGTTTAAACTCAGAAGTGTGTTCTTCGAGTCACTCTGTAACAATTTTGGATGTATGGGGTATCACATTGTCCTGCTGAAATTGTTCAACTCTGTTGGAATGCACAATGGACATGGACAGGATGCTTATGTACGTGTCGCCTGTCAGATTTGTATCTAGACGTATCAGAGGTCCTGTATCACTTCAACTGCACACACCCCACACCTTACAGTGTCTCCACCAGCTTGAACAGTCTTCTGTTGAGATGCAGGGTCCATGGATTCATGAGGTGTTTCCATATCCCTACACATCCATCCTCTCGATACAATTTTTAACGAGACTCGTCTGACCGGGCAACATGTTTACAGTCATCAACAGTTCAATGTCAGTGTTCAGAGGACCAGGCGAGGCGTAAAGTTTTATATTGTGCAGTCATCAAGAGTACAAGAGTGGCCCTTCAGCTCCGAAAGCCCTTATTGATGATGTTTCATTGAATGGTTCGCACGCTGACCCTTGGCTCAGCACTGAAATCTGCAGCAATATGTGGAAGGGTTGCACTTCTGTCATGCTGAGCAATTCTCTTCACTCATCATTGGTCCCATTCTTAAAAGATCTTTCTCCGGCTGCAGCAGTGTCTGAGATTTGATGTTTTATCAGATTCCTAATATTCATGGTACACTCGTGAAAGGATCATACGGGAAAATCCATTTCGTCGCTACCTCGGAGATGCTGTGCCCCATCGCTCGTGCACTGACTGTAACACTACATTCAAACTCACTTAAATCTTGATAACCTGCCATTGTAGCAGCAGTAACAAATCTAACAATTGCACCAGACACTTGCTGTATTATATAGGCATTGCCGACCGCAGTGTCATATTCTGCCTGTTTACATATCTCTGTATTTGAATACGCGTCCCTATACTAGTTTCTTTGGCACTTCAGAGTAAATTCCCAACACAAATAAGATGGAGTATTAGAAAAAAAAGTTTTATATGCCATATAAGGATTCCTTTCAATGGCACAACACGTGTGGCATGCGCTTTATAAAAACTAAATAATCACTGGCTGTCCTTTCCCTGTGATATTTAATAACATACAGAGTTACGTGTCTAACAAAGGAAATTCCAAGATGTAATAAGAACAATATGGAGAGGATACATTGCTACTCATCTCACAGAGGAGTTGAGTCGCAGGCAGGCACAATGAAAAATACTGCTGACATAGTCCATATCAATTCAGGCAGGCTAGGAAAAAAATCTTACCTTCATAGTCTTAGATGTTATTGAATTTAGCTTATGTTAAAATGAAGGACTAAGCAAGGAACATGTATTATTTTTGTTTTCTCCAAAAAAATTTCTGCTCTGAGATACAGCCCTCCAAAGCCGACACTGCACATACCATTTTGAAGATGCGAATTTTTGGAAAAATTTTTAAAACACTGTATCTCTGGAACAGTTGTAGATATTTTGTTAGAGTTTTTTTTAATTTAAAGATAATTGCTTTATGATTACAAGGAAATCCTCCATTTGGACTTACCTGTCAAAGTTCTTTTACTATAGCCTTTTGAATTTTTTTTAAATTTATGGAATTTTTTTCCAAAAATGCCAATCTATAGCACTCTTCTTCTTCTTCTTCTTCTTCTTCTTCTTCTTCTTCTTCTTCCCCCCCCCCCCCCCCTCCCGTCGATTAGTACCATACAGTTCTACAGTCCATGAAAAGGAGAGCTTCCACTTGTAGGTTGAATGGGTTTTATAAACAATTGAAATTTCTGCCATACATAAAACCTGTTTTATTACCGCATTAGCACATAAGAGGCTCATAAAAATCAAAACCTAGCCTTATTTAACGTAATTTTAGACTTGAAAGATGAGTAAGAAACACATTTTTTATGCATTTTAAATAGTTACAAAATTTATGTGAAAGGTGTGCTCTGTTTTGTACTGAAATTAGCCAGTGTTAATGAACTAAAAATGTGTTACATTGCTTCAGTAGCCTATCTTCCTTTGATACAGAGTGATGCCTTCCTGTTGAACCAATAGGAACATGAGCACTTACAATCTTCAAAACATTGTGAACAGGAAATGAGCACTGATGGCGTTGTTGCTATCTTTCAGCTGGAAGCCTATATCCAGCATAAAATTCACTACATTTTCATTTAACTCATAACTGGTGTCTATAATCTCTGCAATCCACCAGCCACAGTCATACCCACACACACCACAAACATCCCCCTTCTCAGGTTGTGAATCTGAATATTATCCTGCTGTTTCTGAGGTGTTGGCCAAATGAACAAAATTTCTTCTTTCTTGTTCTTTAAAGTGCGTGCAACATGAGTTCGCCCATCACTTTGAGTCCAAAAATGTGTCTTCTGAATTCCTTTAACAGGAGTAGTTTGTTTGGACCATTCTTCTTTTCTCTGCTCATGGAATTCTTCAATTTCCTCTTTGGACAAAAGAATGAGGGCTGTCGATGTGTAAGATTTCACGACTCTCATAAAATCCTCAGCATTCTGAATCACAGCTGCATTTGGTCTGGAAAGATTATATTTTGTAGCATGGTGCTTTAGCAGACCTCTTGCACCATTACAAGGCCCCTTCCCGTGAGCAGTAGCACTGTAAACCTAGTCAGTTGGCACAAACGACCTACTGAATTCAAACAGCTGGTAGTGATTTTTAAAATGACTAGGAGCATGATCAGAAATAATGACCTTCTCTGCCCCTGTTTGCAGTTGAAGAATTTTGCGCACTGCTCGCAAAGCATGTGCTGAGTCATGTGCTGTGTCACCACTTATAACTCCAATACGTCACTCCTGTAAAAATTGAAACCTGGTCATTACTCCAATGATACCCTTGTACTACTTGTGGGAAATTACAGACCAGTTCTCAGCAAAATCACAATGAAGCACTAAACATAGTTCTTCAGCCTGTACACACCCTTTCACTTCTGCAATGTGTTGCAATTTCTTCAGATGCTGGTGTGTTACTGCTTTCACTGACCATTTACCAAGTTCATCAATGAAACTGTCAAAGGCAACAGTTTTCTTAATTAGTTTATTTTCCTCCCATGTCGCATATGTAATTTCTGCAGAGTTATCTGCTGCGTTTTCCAGGCCAAGTGTCCGTAAAGACAGTCCTCCCTTTCCAGGGCAGTTCCCTTTCCAGGGCAGTCACCACATTCTTGAAACCAACAAGTCTCTCACTTTATGTTACAGACTACTAATGGCTTCACATTGTCCTCAAAGTTACCACACAAAGTTCAAAACTCACGCAGTACACACAAAAACAGACATCTCTACATGGGTGTGGAACTACCCACTTAGGTCGCAGTGCATAAAATTTTCATCTTCCAATATGTGAAGTGGTATAGTTGCTCTTATAAATTGCGAAAGTTTCTTTAATACTGCAACTCATGTACCTCTTCACTTTCACAACTTTTTCACATTCAACTGTTACAGTTATAGTGTCTTTTTTGTTGGCACTCTGGCGAGAACGGTACAGTTATCTTCCAGATAAAATGACTGCACTATTTGAACTTGAGCTGCTTCTACAGGATGACCATAATAGGGATCTGGTTTTCCAAAGACTCCTTTTACAGGCCTCACATTTCTTGATTTGTGTACCATGTACTTTGATACTGCTGTAACGTGGTTCAAAATTGCTTTCTTTGAAAATGTCTCTGGAATAATAGTTAAACCTTGTACCTTTTCACTGTGGGGTGTGCACAATATTCAACAGCTGAATTGGTATTTGTGAAAAATTCCTGGCAAGAGGTGCAAGAGTGCTTTGGTTCATTTTTTTCTGAAGATGGAATTTCTACTTTGAAGGGTGTGGTCAGTTTTGCTGTAGTGTATTCATCCATAGCTTTAGAAATTTCTCTGCACTTCCTTGATTCATAGAGCTTATGACTCAACTTCACTGACCACAGTTTCTTAACAGGACTAACACCTATCTCTGCAGCTGACTGATTCTGGGTATTTAATTCTTCCTCCAGTGATGAAAAATCTGCATCATCTGCACCATGGGACGCTTCACCTTGTTCAGATATTATCATTGTTGTTATCCTGCCAAAACATTTAGAGCACAAAAAGTCCTCCCTGGAAACGTCTTCACTTCGAAACAGTCTTCAAATGAGAACACTTATTCCCAACCTCAACAAAGTCTGTTTTTTTTTGTTTGCCTTATATATCACTCTTTTATGGATATGCAGTCAACACACTTCACTCTCCCGTGGCCCCAGTCAGAAGATATTTCAAACAGTCCTTTTCACAAAACACACTGCAACTGTGTCAACTGGCAAATTCCTCACACCAACACAGAACTCACTGGATGGTCTCAGATTTCTTAGAAGCCCCTTAAGTAAACAAATTAACACAACAACTACAATACAGAAACCTGCAACGAACAATCACGACAAAGAAACTGACAAAAAACTGTAACAAAGTGTAATAAATATCTGAAAAAATGAAAGTGAAAAGAAATAACCGCCACAAAGAAAGTGATAAGAAATAACTGCAACAAAGACAATAGAAATAAACATTGTAACAAACAAATTAGTAAGAAACAATTACAGTGTAGACATACGTTACCGCCGAAAAAAACCTGTCCAACTTAAAAGTGGAAGCTCTTTTACAGAGAATATAGTACTAGGCTACATGGCACTAATCAACAGAAAAAAATCTAACTTTTCTAGATTGTCATTTTTGGGGGAAAAAAAAATCTGTAAATTATACAGGGTGTTTCAAAAATGACCGGTATATTTGAAACAGCAATAAAAACTAAACGAGCAGCGATAGAAATACACCGTTTGTTGCAATATGCTTGGGACAACAGTACATTTTCAGGCAGACAAACTTTCGAAATTACGGTAGTTACAATTTTCAACAACAGATGGCGCTGCGGTCTGGGAAACTCTATAGTACGATATTTTCCACATATCCACCATGCGTAGCAATAATATGGCGTAGTCTCTGAATGAAATTACCCGAAACCTTTGACAACGTGTCTGGCGGAATGGCTTCACATGCAGATGAGATGTACTGCTTCAGCTGTTCAATTGTTTCTGGATTCTGGCCTGGTCTTTCAAGTGTCCCCACAGAAAGAAGTCACAGGGGTTCATGTCTGGCGAATAGGGAGGCCAATCCACGCCGCCTCCTGTATGTTTCGGATAGCCCAAAGCAATCACACGATCATCGAAATATTCATTCAGAAAATTAAAGACGTCGGCCGTGCGATGTGGCCGGGCACCATCTTGCATAAACCACGAGGTGTTCGCAGTGTCGTCTAAGGCAGTTTGTACCGCCACAATGTCCAGATAGCGTGATGCAGTAATCGTTTCGGATCTGAAAAATGGGCCAATGATTCCTTTGGAAGACATGGCGGCCCAGACCAGTACTTTTTGAGGATGCAGGGACGATGGGACTGCAACATGGGGCTTTTCGGTTCCCCATATGCGCCAGTTCTGTTTATTGACGAAGCCGTCCAGGTAAAAATAAGCTTCGTCAGTAAACCAAATGCTGCCCACATGCATATCGCCGTCATCAATCCTGTGCACTATATCATAGCGAATGTCTCTCGTGCAGCAATGGTAGCGGCGCTGAGGGGTTGCCGCGTTTGAATTTTGTATGGATAGAGGTGTAAACTCTGGCGCATGAGACGATACGTGGACGTTGGCGTCATTTGGACCGCAGCTGCAACATGGCAAACGGAAACCCGAGGCCGCTGTTGGATCACCTGCTGCACTAGCTGCGCGTTGCCCTCTGTGGTTGCCGTACGCGGTCGCCCTACCTTTCCAGCACGTTCATCCGTCACGTTCCCAGTCCGTTGAAATTTTTCAAACAGATCCTTTATTGTATCGCTTTTCGGTCCTTTGGTTACATTAAACCTCCGTTGAAAACTTCGTCTTGTTGCAACAACACTGTGTTCTAGGCGGTGGAATTCCAACACCAGAAAAATCCTCTGTTCTAAGGAATAAACCATGTTGTCTACAGCACACTTGCACGTTGTGAACAGCACACGCTTACAGCAGAAAGACGACGTACAGAATGGCGCACCCACAGACTGCGTTGTCTTCTATATCTTTCAGATCACTTACAGCGCCATCTGTTGTTGAAAATTGTAACTACTGTAATTTCGAAAGTTTGTCCGCCTGAAAATGTACTGTTGTCCCAAGCATATTGCAACAAACGGTGTATTTCTATCGCTGCTCGTTTAGTTTTTATTGCCGTTTCAAATATACAGGTCATTTTTGAAACACCCTGTAGATAAATCCAAAAGGCATCAGTAAAAGAACTTTGACAGATATGTCCAAATGGAGGATACCAGTGTAATCATAAAGCAATTATCTTTCAAATAAAAAAACTCTAACAAAATATCTAGAACTGTTACAGAGATACAGTGTTTTAAAATTTTTTTCCGAAATTTGCATCTTCATAATGGTGTTTGCAGTGTCATATTTGGAGGCCTATATCTTGGGGTAGGAATTTTTTGGAGAAAACAAAAAAATACGTTTTCTTATTTACTCCTGAATTTTAACATATATGCTAAATTCAATAATGGATTATGCCTGTTAAAATATTAAGCTTCCAGACAAAGTCCTTCTTCTGAAGTCCGGCCCCAACATCCAGAAACAGTGCTCATACGTGTGAAAGACATGCTTGTGAAAAAGCCTGTTTTTTTTTTTTTTTTTTTTCCCCCCCTACTTTGGAAGAAGGACTTTGTCTGAAAGCTTAATATTGTAGCAGTCTTTTTCATTGTACCTTTCTGCGATTCGGGTAATTGGAAGCATGTAATTCCACATGTCTGCTTTGGACTGTGATGTCATGGTGTTGTGGTGAGTGACGTCACTGAGGCACGGTGTTGGTTTATGTTTGTAGATATCGTGTTGTAGTCATGCTCTGGTAGTCGATGTTGCCCTGTGAAGTTGTTTGTGTAATGTAGGGTCTTACGTTCATTTGAGTCTTGGTAGTCAGAGGGTAAATGTGGATTTGAAAGTATGTGCTATCTTTCCAGCTTGCTATTATGATTTATTGTTGTTTTTTTGTGTTTGGCATTTTTGTTAGGTATGGTTTGTTTTGTGTCTCCAGAATGAGATTTCCACTCTGCAGTGGAGTGTGCGCTGATATGAAACTTCCTGGCAGATTATAACTGTGTGCCGGACCGACACTCAACCTTGGGACCTTTGCCTTTCGCGGGCATGTGCTCTACCATCTGAACTACCCAAGCTCAACTCATGGCCCATCCTCACAGGTTCAATTCTTCCAGTACCTTGTCTCCTACCTTCCAGACTTCACTGAAGCTCTTCTGCGAACCTTGCAGAACTAGCACTCCTGGAAGAACGGATATTGTGGAGAAATGGCTTAGTCACAGCCTGGGGGATGTTTCCAGAATGAGATTTTCACTCTGCAGTGGAGTGTGTGCACTGATTTGAAACTTCCTGGCAGATTAAAACTGTGTGCCGAACCGAGACTTGAGCTCGGGACTTTTGCCTTTGGTGGGCACGTGCTCTACCATCTGAGCTACCCTAGTATAACTCACGACCTGTCCTCACAGCTTTGGAAGGTAGGAGACGAGGTACTGGCAGAATTGAAGCTGTGAGGACAGGTCGTGAGTTGTGCTTGGGTAGCTCAGATGGTAGAGTACATGCCCGCGAAAGGCAAAGGTCCTGAGTTTGAGTCTCAGTCCGGCACACAGTTTTAATCTGCCAGGAAGTTTCAGTTTTGTGTCTGTTGTGTGGAATGAATTTTAATATTTTTTGTGTTTTTTTGCTAGGGATGGATATGACTGATATATTTACAAATTATACTTTAAGTGCACCTTTGAGCGAAGACATGTTGTTGACCACCAAGTTTTTTAAGCTTTTTGGGTTGATAGCGGAGTGTGTTAGGTGTCTAGCTTGTGGGCAGTGTATGAAGTTGATCATAGTATAGTACATTGGACGAATTACCTATATAAGTAGAGGTGTTATCACAATAACATCTGGTGAACAATTTGGCATGGTAGTTGATGCACGAAATCTACGTTGACCATAAGGGAGAATCTACATTGACCATGAGGGAGATTTTGTTGTGTACTTACT
This sequence comes from Schistocerca nitens, assembly GCF_023898315.1. Taxonomy (NCBI): domain Eukaryota; kingdom Metazoa; phylum Arthropoda; class Insecta; order Orthoptera; family Acrididae; genus Schistocerca; species Schistocerca nitens. Next base: position 74,276,132 of record NC_064615.1, on the reverse strand, counting down.
ATTTTTGTTACAGGTCTTCTTTAATTTTTTGTGTGATGGATTGGAGTGAGTGTGAAAACTGTGTTAAATCAATGTTCTTTTTGTAGTGAGGTGTGTTCAAGAGTGTGTTAAGTAAAGGGGGAAGTTCAGTGGTCCATCGATTGTAGCTGGAACTAGTGAGTCCCAGTTTGGTAAAAAGTAATATGGGAGAGGCGATTCACAGATTGGTTTGTGGGTGCAGGAGGCTGTTATTTCAGGGCATTGGTATGCCAAATGTGTTTTGAAGGTTTCGCACAGTCATAGTAAGAGGGAAATTGTGGTAGATATTGAGGAATACAATGAGGAGGTTACCACTGTGGTGTCAGATACCTTTTCATTTTACCAAGAGTTTGGAGAAAAGGAGTTATGAGCAAACTTAGTCATTAGCCACAGCATACAGTTTAAGGATTATGACACTGAGGCTTGTAGTAATACTGTTTTTTTTTTTTATTATTATTATTTTTTTATTTTTTTTTTTTTGGGGGGGGGGGGGGGGCTGAACATTAAATATGTTATAAGGAGGGAGGGAAGAGGTGCTCTTCCAACCTGCAATCCCATTTAGGTGAGTACTGCTGATGGTTGGTTGGCTTAAAAGAGGGGGAAGGGGAGCAAACTATGAGGTCATCGGTCCCTTGTTCCTAATGAAACAATGCCACAAGAGTGAGAATAAAACAGAGGAGACATATAACACAAAACGGAAAGAAACAAAAGACCACTAGAACGAAGGAAAGGCAACAAACACTAAAAGGAACAAAAAGAGGACAAGAAAATAACAGAGAGATGCAAGAAACTGTTAGAAGAGAGTAAAATAAGGAAGCAGATTACAGTGGCTGGCCGACCACAAAAATAAAAAGGAAAAGCTAGCCACCCTGCAACACATTAAAACCTCCACATTAAAAGCACTAGGGTGGAGAACACAGAAGGTCAAAGGATATGCGCTAAAACTCAGATCGAATGATAAAACCCACCCTCATGGATGAAATGTAAAACCAAATCAGCCGATGAGGCGTTGCCTGCTAAAATCAATGATAACGAGTCTGGCAACCGAAGATGAAGCCAAAGAAGGACAGAGCAGAAGAATATGGGCCACTGTCAACCTGGCGCCGCACCGACACTGAGGTGTGTCTTCACAGCGCAGGGGGTAGCCACGGGTCGCCCAGGCATGGCCAATGCAGAGCCAGCAGAGAACCACAGTGTCCCTGCGAGAGGCCCTCATTGAGGACTTCCACACATTTGTGGTCCCCTTAATGGCTCTTAGTTTGTTGTGCGTACTGATATTTTGCCATTCCGTCTCCCAAAGCTGAAAAACCTTACGGCATAATAACGAACGCAGGTCAGTTGCAGGGATGACCAACTCCAGAAGTGGTTTCCATGTAGCCTCTTTGGCCAGCCTGTCAGCAAGTTCATTTCCTGGGATTCCGGCGTGACCAGGGGTCTAGACGAACACCACTGAACGGCTGGACCATTCCAGGGCAGAGATGGACTCCTGGATGGACACTACCAAAGGATGAAGAGGGTAGCATTGGTTGATAGTTTTTAGGCTGTTCAAGGAGTCAGTACATAAAAGAAAAGACTCCCCAGGGCATGAATGGAGATACTGAACTGCACGAGAAATGGCCACCAGCTCTGCAGTGAATACACTGCAGCCATTGGGTAAGGGATGCTGCTCAATACGGCCACCGTGAACGTAGGCAAAGCCTACACGCCCATCAGCCATTGGCCCGTCAGTGTTAACCACTACAGAGCCCCGAAACACGTCAAGAATCAAGAGGAAGTGACAGCAGAGAGCTGCAGGGTTAACGGAGTCGTTAAGGCCACGAGACAGCTCCAGACAAAGTAGTGGCCGAGGCGTACACCATGGAGTCATATGTGAACGGACTGCAAGTAGAGGTGGTATAGGGAAGGGCTCCAGTTTGGAGAGAAGGGACCGCACGCGAAACGCAGTTGTTAGCCCCGTCCTGGGCCACCGATGCGGGAGATGGACTGCCGCGAGTGGGAAAAGGAGATGGTAATTCGGATGCTCAGGAGAACTATGAATGTGTGCTGCGTAACTGGAGAGCAGTTGTGCACGTCTGATATGCAATGGAGGGACCCCAGCCTCCACCAGTACGCTGGTCACCAGTACGCTGGTCACCAGACTTGTCCTAAAAGCTCCAGTCGCTAGTCGAACCCCCGCAGTGGTCGAGTAAATGCAACACTGAGGGTGCTGCCGAACCATAAACCACACTCCCATAGTCAATTCGGAATTGGACAAGGGCTCTGTAGAGCTGCAGCATCATAGAGCGATCTGCACCCCAACTGGTGTAGCTCAGGCGGACAGCACTGAAGTGCTGCCAGCACTTCTGCTTAAGCTGACGAAGATGAGGGAGCCAAGTCAATCGAGTGTCAAAAACGAAGTCTTAAGAATCGATATGTCTCCACTAAAGTGAGTGGATCGTCATGAAGGTAAAGTTCTGGGTCCGGATGAATGGTACGACGTCGACTGAAATGTATGACACACGACTTTGCGGCTGAAAACTGGAGGCTGTGGGCTAGAGCCCATGAATGCTCCCTGTAGGCAACGCTCAGCAACACCAGTACTGGACCAGCAGTACGAAATGCAGAAGTCATCTGCATAAATAGACGGTAAACAAGACGGAGGGAGCGACAGCTGCTGCTAGACTGTTAATGGCCACTAAAAATAGAGAGACACTCAATACAGAGCCCTGCAGGACTCCATTCTCCTGAATAGGGATGGAATTATGGGAGGCACCAACTTGGGACACGGAAAGTACGGAGCGACAGGAAGTTTTGGATAAAAATCGGGAGCGGGCTCTAGAGACCCCACTCATACATTGCGGCAAGGATATGATGTCGCCAGCTCGTGTCATATGCTTTATGTAAGTCAAAAAAGACGGCAACCAGGTGTTGGGGCATCTGGAAAAGGCTGTTCGGATGGCAGACCCGAGGGACACAAGATTATCAGTGGTAGAGCGACCCTGGCAGAAGCCGCTCTGACATGGAGCCAGTAGGCCACGTGACTCCAGGACCCAACCCAACCACCAACATACCATACATTCCAGCAGCTTACAAAGAATGTTGGTGAGGCTGATGGGCTGATAGCTATATACATCAAGCGGGTTTTTATCGGGTTTGAGCACCGGAATGATGGTGCTCTCCCGCCATTGCGATGGAAAGGTGCAATCACACCAGATCCGGTTGAAGATGATGGGGAGATGTCACTTGTAGTCAGATGAGAGATGTTTAATCATCTGGCTGTGGATCCGAACAGGCCCAGGAGCTGTATCAGTGCACTGTGCAAGGGCACTGAGGAGCTCCCACTCTGTAAATGGGGCGTTATTGGATTCATTGTGGCATGTAGTGAATGAGAGGACGTTCCCTTCCAGCTGCCGTTTGAGAGTGCGAAAGGCTGGGGGGTAATTCTCTGACGCAGAGGCTCGAGCAAAGTGCCTGGCAATCGCGGTTGTGTTGGTACATAACACACCATTTATGGTAACACCGGGAACACCTGTTGGGGTCTGGTACCCGAAAACACGTTTGATCTTTGCCCAGACTTGGGAAGGTGATGTATGGCACCCAATGGTCGAGGTGTATCTCTCCCAACACTCATGCTTCCGTCGTCTGATAAGTTGGCAAATGCGGGCACGGAGCCATTTAAAGGCTATGAGGTGCTCCACGGAAGGGTGCCGCTTATGCCACTGCAGAGCTCGCCAATGCTCCTTAATTGCTTCAGTGACTCCTGGCGACCACCAACGGACTACCTTACGCCGGGGGCACCCTAAAGAGTGAGGGATCGCATTTCTGCCTGTAACGGAACTGAAATGATGGTAGGCTGCCAGTAATTTGGAGACCGCGCGTCGGAAATGGGCACGCTGGCGTGAGACTGTCAGGGACCGCACCCTGATGCCATCTATTGTTGAAACTGGGAATTAGCGCGAAGCTGACACCAGCGGGAACTAGCGGAAAGGCACCACCGTGCTATCTGTCAGACAATGCACTAAGCTCTTGGACTAAAATGTATTCTTTTTCTTGTTAATTATAAGTTATTACTGTATAATTTAATGTTGTTAAGTGCTAGTAGTAAATCATTATGACTGGTATGAACTCCAGGGTAATAAATATAAAATTTCTTAAACACTAAAGGATTTCGATAAAAATGTGGTAGGGGAAGGCCCCCCACTCTTGGTGATACGAGCATCGCTAGTGGTAGCTGGAGACACAGGGACTGAACAATAGAATGGCCTGGGGAGTGTTGACGTGATCGGACATGTGTAACTGTGCTCACGCAAAATTGATTGTGAAATGGCGAAGAGGCGAATATTGTCGCCGTTTGTGGAGTAAAACGCGACGAATGGTTATCGACGTTGTCTCTATGCCACTGGGGCTGATTGTAAGAGTTCCTGTGAACGTGCAGTAGCTTATACGAGTGTTACGGCTCGTGGTTCCAGCTGCCATTAAGGGCATGAGGCGTGAAGAGTTGTGTTATCCACATACATCTCACCCCCAGCACCATCACGTCTACTCAAGGCAAGACTGCTTGTAATTGTTAATTCGAACTTTATAGAAATGTAAAAGGAGAATACCAGTTTTTCTTTTTCTGCAAGTACAGAGGACAGAATACAGTTATGAGTAAAATTATGACGCATGTTGTTCATTGTAAAGTGTAGTAACCTCAAACACAGTATAGTGAAATTAGACTGAGGCCAACATCGCCTCTTTCATTTACAATTCCTTTTGTTGTAGAATACTTTAGCGTATAAGAATGTTGAAAAGAGCAATGGTCACACCAGAATGAGTCGCCATTTTATAGTTAACTTAAATTTTTCTCAGTAACTTTTTAAGTAACGTCACTTAAGTAATTCTATATCAACTGTTCAAAGAGTAATATACAAAATAATTACATAAAGTTGAAGGATAGAATTTTGTTAACCCAAGTTGCATAAATAGCCTTGGTAGTAATTACCAAGTCAACACACAGAAATTGGAAGAGTATTTGCTTTGTTGAATCACCATGAATGATCAGTAATAGTAATATTCAAAATTAAGTTTAAATTCAACTCACGCCATTTCACTTTGAAATGAGCCGAAAATTTATTTATTCTTTTGCTCCTTCAAAGCTGGCGACCGTAGTTATAAGTATTTTCAGGAGGATTTGACGGTAAGTCTGCTGCTCTCGTCGTGCTGCTAGCAGTGATGATTGGATACATAAGCTCACTACCAAGTTAAGTGGGTCAGGTAGGCAGTGTTACCATGTGAACTGTAGGGCACTGTAGGCCGTGGATCGAACCCGTTCAATCATCACAGCTCTTTGGGAAATAGTCCGGTTAGGAGTGTGCTTTAATCATTAGGTAAATACTGGCGAGTAACGGTCAAAATGTACACGCAAGTGAATTTAATAGCTTAGCAAGGTCCAAGTAGCACATAGTTAATGTTGTGCAATGGCGAGGGTAGGAGCGGAGTAAAAGTGAATTGAGCGTGTGGCAGCTGTGCTGTATTCAAATATTAACAACTTGAACTCACTAATACCTCTTACCATTAGGACTGAGCTATTTACTGTTAAAATACGTAGCAGTAAGCGCAAAGGCGTGACAGCTACAAGTCCGTATTGGTGATATACATACGGAATTAGGAAGCGGGTCATTCTGTCAGGGGAGGGGGTTAAAACAACTGAGTCAGTTGAAAACATACCCCATTTACTGACGGAAGGATTCGGCGGTTCGGTCGTATGCCGCAGAAACAATTGTTGTAGTCACCTGCTCAACCATCACATCGATGTTACCATGTGTGGGAGATTCAACGGTGACAGCATAGGTGAAAGTTTCCCAGTTTGCCATGTTTAGAGCCCATCTAGGCAGGCATCTGCGGCCCTGACGCTGGGGCAGTGACAACAAGATGGGGGAGTGGTCACTACCACACAGGTTGTCATGTGCTCTCCAGTGGATAGATGGGAGAAGCCCTGGGCTGCAAGTTGATAAATCAATGGCCGAGTAACTACCATGAGCCTCACTGAAATGTGTGGGGGCCCCAGTATTTAAGAGGCAGAGGTCAAACTTAAGACAGTGAAGTTTCGATATTTCTGCCTCGGCCAGTAAGCACAGAGCCACCCCACAAGGGGTTATGGGTGTTAAAATCTCCCAAAATAAGGAAATGTTTAGGGAGTTGATCAATCAGTGCAGCTAATACATTCAGCAGTACTGCACCATCTGGAAGAAGATACACATTGTAGACACTTATTTCCTGCGGCATCCTTATTCTGATAGCCACAGCTTCAAGAGGGGTTTGAAGGGGCACAGTTTCACTACAGACTGAGTTTAAGGCATAAACGCAAACTCCACTTGACACTCAATTATAGTCGCTACGGTTCCTGTAATATCCCTTATAGCCACAGAGGGCAGGGATCCGCATTGTCGGGAATCAGATTTCCTGGAGAGCAATGCAGATAGCTGGTGTAAAGCTTAATAGTGCCGTAGCTCAGTGAGGCGGTGGAAAAACCGCCGCAATTCCACTGGAGGATGTTGTCATCGTGAGACGGGGAATGCATGGAACATTCAATGAGGTGGTTTATGCATCAGTCACCTGCTGTCACCGACTTATTGCCTGGGCAGTCTATATTCATTGTGTCTGAGGGTCTGGCGAGATCTAGGTCCTCAGCGGGCACCAAAATCTCCAACCCATCCTCAGACACAGAACTTGTAGGTAGCAGTGGTGTGGGTGCCACCACAACTTCCTTGGTCTTAGGTTCTCTCTCTCTCTCTCTCTCTCTCTCTCTCTCGCTCGCTGCTCCTAGGGTTTCCCTGGCTGGGAGGACTTCACTGGCTCTCCGAGACTGAGGATGCACGTGAAGCCCTACACCAGCTGCTTTTGGGCTCTTCAACCACTGGTGGGTGTCATTTTTCCCACTAGCAGAAACCTAGGAAGGGAGTGACCCAAGGGACCCCTTCCTAGTGAGAGAAACCAAAGAAGACTTACACTTCTCCAACTTAGAAATGGGGACGGACGTCCCTGATGGTTGGGCTGGGTGGGGCGGGGCAGGGGGGCATTGTTGTGGGGGCGTAGGACGATGTCATATGCACAGGATGCAAGCGTTCAAATTTTCTCTTAGCCTCAGTGTAGGTCAGTCGATCCAGAGTCTTGTACTCCATGATTTTTCTTTCTTTCTGGAGAATCCTGAAGTCTGGCGAGCAAGGCGAATGGTGCTCTCCGCAGTTGACACAGATGGGAGGCGGGGCACATGGAGTATTGGGATGAGATGGGCATCCGCAATCTCGACGTGACGCTGGAGGTACAGCGGGAAGACATATGGCCGAACTTACAGCATTTAAAGCACCGCATTGGGGGAAGGATATAGGGCTTTACATCACATCAGCACATCATCATCTTGACCTTCTTGGGCCATGTATCACACTTGAAGGCCAAGATGAAGGCACTGGTGGCAATCTGATTATCCCTCGCACCCCGGTGGACACGCCGGACGAAATGGACACCTCATTGCTCTAAATTGGCACTCAGTTCATCGTCAGACTGCAAAAGAAGGTCCCTGTGAAATATGATACCCTGGACCATATTTAAGCTCTTATGGGGCATGATGGTTACAGAAACATCGCCCAACATGTCACAAGCGAGTAACACCCGTGACTGGGCATAGGATGCTGTTTTGATGAAGACTGACCCAGATCTCATTTTGGACAAGCCCTCCACCTGCTCAAACTTGCCTCTAAATACTTAACAAAAAACTGCGGCTTCACCGGCATGAAAGATTCCCCATCAGCTCTCGAGGGAATGATTTGGGGTCGTACTTCTGTGTGTTGAATTGAGCTCGTGATCACTTAGAGTCTGCTGGTGTTTCACCACCAGCAAGAGATGATGGACAACGTTTCATCGCGTGTCATCCTTCTGATGCCACCAACTTTGACCAGGGGCCCTTCCCATGGGCACCACCCAGCCGCAGCAAAGGCCACCTGGCAGGATGGCCATTGCCAGGAGTCCTGATGCCCCAGGGTGATGGGCATCTACCCCTTGGCATACGTGGGGAGTTAATGGCGCAGGCATCAGCAGAGCGATTCCTATGTAGTCAGGGGGCTACAACCAACAGGGTAGATGGCGGCCCCACCACAATGGACTGGCTACTGCGCTGGATAGCAGATGCAAAAAAGTCCATGGTCATCGCCGATGCAAAAAGCAACACTGCATAGTGCATGGTGGAAAATGCACCCATGAAGGTGTCCTTGGCCAAGAGATGGAGAATGGGCAGTACTGCAATGTGACGACGACAAAGTGGGCCAAAGATCTCAATGTACAATGGACACAATTCACCATGTCAGGCGCCCTTCCCCAATTGTCTCGCTCTTGGGGGAAATTTTGAAGAATGGAGGTCAAACCCTACAGGGGATCATCACATAAAGGCCGAAACGTGTGAAACGCCTCTTACGACAGGCAGGAATACCTCGGGCCTATTCTTACCCCGAGACCCGCAAGGGGGACTGCTGATGAATGAGTATTCCTGAGAACTTTTGTATTTCTTGGTATTTTTTATGGCAGTGAGGAGGATATATGTACTCTACATATTAAAGGAAAATTTCACAATGTCACTTTTGTGAATGTATATGCACCTACAGAAGAATCATATGAAGATACTGTGGACACCTTCTGTGATCAACTACAGGAGGTTTGTGACAGAATACCCAAAATATGATTCCAAAATAGTTCTTGGTGACCATAATGCAAAACTGGGAAAGCAAGAGGCATCAAGAAGTGTTTTTGGTAAGGAAAGTCTGAATGCTGAAACTAATAATAATGGTATGAGCATTGGCCAGTTTGCTTCTGCAAACAAGATGAAGGCAGTAAGTACCTGTTTTCCAGGAAAAAATCTACATAGGGACGTGGAAAATACCTGGAACAAATGAAACATACCAAGTAGACCATATATTGGTGTGAAAGAGGCCGGCATCCGATATGGAAAATGTGTGCACTATCCGAGGAGCTAATTCTGATTCTGACCATTACCTAGTAGGAGCCAAAATGAGACAAAACCTTGTTACACCTGCCAAAGGAAGTAGTACCCGAGTAAAGACATGGAATATAGAAAAACTGAAAGATAGGGCTACTGTTAAGGAGTACCAGAGCTGATTGAGACAGGAGTTACAAGTTACAAAAGATGGTGAAGATAATGTAGACAAAGAATGGACCTCTATTAAAGACGATATTAGGACAACAGCGCATGCAATATTGGGGGAAACAAGGAGACTTAGGAATGAAGACTGGTATGATGATAAATGTAGACAGGCAGTGGAACAGAAAAAGGAAGCAAGGCTGAAATGCTTGCAGCAGAATATAGATCAAATCAGGCATTATATAATGAAAAGAGAATAGAGGTAGCAAGGGTATGTAGAAGGAAAAAAGGGAAGCCATGAAGAGAAAGATAGAGGAGATGGAAGGGCACTACAAGGAATGCAAGCAGAAAATTCGACAAGAAAATTAAAGAAGGAACTCCACAATATAGAACGAAAATAACAGCTTGTAAAGACAAAGAGGGAAATTTGGTGACAGATAAACAAGATGTTCTAGATAGATGAGGAGAACACTTCAAGGGAATTTTCAAGGGCAATCCTACCAGAAATGAGCAGCCACTCTATTACACCACACATACACTAACAGTGGATCCAACATTAGAGGAAGTATAGAAGGTAGTGTACTATCTAAAAAATCACAAAGCACCAGAACCTAGGTGGGTTTTGTCAAAGCCTTTCGTTGGTAAGTATTTTTTGTTAGTTTGATTTTAATGTAATTTTGATCCTTTGTCTGTTTCTGGTTTATTGTCATTTTGTTGTATTTTAAGACCTTCTGGATATGAGGCTTTTTTGGGTTTTCAAGTAGTTGGTGGGGTTTTGGTGTCATTGATTTCTCGTGAGCTATGTAGGTTGTGTGAAGTTTGTGGTACTGGTAATTTTGTGATTGGACTGCAGGAAAAGATGGCTTTGTTTGAACCATACAGGTGAAGGTAATTTTGTGATACCATGTTTCAGAGGTGCTTGTATTGGTTTTATGGTGTCAAGGGATTCATTTGAATTATGCTGGGGTTTTAGTGATACCACACCTTATAGCTGCATGTGTTGGATCCTGGGTATCAAGGGCTTCATTTGAACTATATGAGTGAAGGGAATTTTGTGGTATCATGTTTCAAACTTGCATATGTTGCTTTTAGGTATAGAAAGCTACATTTGGGCTATATAGGTCAAGTGAAAAGTACAGTTCATGTGGTATTTGTGTTAAGATAGATACTGCCTACAGGAAAATTAAAGAGACCTATGAAGAAAAGAGAACCACTTGTATGAATATCAAGAGCTCAGTTATCAGTAAAGAAGGGAAAGCAGAAAGGTGGAAGGAATATATAGAGGGTCTATACAAGGGCAACGTACTCGAGGACAATATTCTGGAAATGGAAGAGAATGTAGATGAAGACGAAATGGGAGATACAATACTGCGTGAAGAGTTTGACAGAGCACTGAAAGACCTGAGTCGAAACAAGCCCCCGGGAGTAGACAACATTCCTTTAGTACTACTGACAGCCTTGTGAGAACCAGTCCTGACAAAACTCTACCATCTGGTGAGCAAGATGTATGAGACAGGCGAAATACCCTCAGACTTCAAGAAGAATATAAGAATTCCAATCCCAAAGAAAGCAGGTGCTGACAGATGTGAAAATTACCGAACAATCAGTTTAATAAGCCATAGCTGCAAAATACTAACGCGAATTCTTTACAGACGAATGGAAAAACTAGTAGAAGCCAACCTTGGGGAAGATAAGTTTGGATTCCGTAGAAATATTGGAACATGTGAGGCAATACTGACCCTACGACTTATCTTAGAGGAAAGATTAAGGAAAGGCAAACCTATAGCATTTGTAGACTTAGAGAAAGCTTTTGACAATGTTCACTAGAATACTCTCTTTCAAATACAGGGAGCGAAAGGCTATTTACAATTTGTACAGAAACCAGATGGCTGTTATAAGAGTCGATGGGCATGAAAGGGAAGCAGCGGTTGGGAAGGGAATGAGACAGGGTTGTAGCCTCTCCCCGATGTTATTCAATCTGTATATTGAGCAAGCAGTAAAGGAAACAAAAGAAAAATTTGGAGTAGGTATTAAAATCCATGGAGGAGAAATAAAAACTTTGAGGTTCGCTGATGACATTGTAATTCTGTAAGAGACAGCAAAGGACTTGGAAGAGCAGTTGAACAGAATGGACAGTGTCTTGAAAGGAGGATATAAGATGAACATCAACAAAAGCAAAACGAGGATAATGGAATGTAGTCGAGTTAAGTCGGGTGATGCTGAGGGAATCTGATTAGGAAATGAGACACTTAAAGTAGTAAAGGAGTGTTGCTATTTGGGGAGCAAAATAACTGATGATGGTCGAAGTAGAGAGGATATAAAATGTCGACTGGCAATGGCAAGGAAAGCGTTTCTGAAGAAGAGAAATTTGTTAACATCGAGTAGAGATTTAAGTGTCAGGAAGTCGTTTCTCAAAGTATTTGTATGGAGTGTAGCCATGTATGGAAGTGAAACATGGACGATAACTAGTTTGGACAAGAAGAGAATAGAAGCTTTCGAAATGTGGTCCTACATAAGAATGCTGAAGAATAGATGGGTAGTTCACATAACTAATGAGGAGGTATTGAATAGAATTGGCGAGAAGAGGATTTTGTGGCACAACTTGACAAGAAGAAGGGACCGGTTGGTAGGACATATTCTGAGGCATCAAGGGATCACAAATTTAGCATTGGAGGGCAGCGTGGAGGGTAAAAATCGTAGAGGGACCAAGAGATGAATACATTAAGCAGATTCAGAAGGATGCAGGTTGCAGTAAGTACTGGGAGACGAAGAAGCTTGCACAGGATAGAGTAGCATGGAGAGCTGCATCAAACCAGTCCTAGGACTGAAGACCTCAACAACAACAGTGTTATTTGGTATGTTAGGAATGTTCTTCACTTGATTTTGCAGATAATATTTGTTTTGCAATGTCGCTGTTTTTTTTTTTGTATTGTTGTATATTTAGATTGTTCCCACCCCAAACACCTTACTTACTGTGGCTGTCCTGTTAGTTTCATTTTATTGCTGGATTGAAATATCCTCCAGTCATTATCATTTTTGTTTGTGTGTTATGGTTACCATATTGTATGTGCTGGAAGTAGGCGTTTCCACCATACTGATAAACTGATAATGTCATGGGTCGAAGCAGATGGATGGAATCAAATGCTTCCCTAACACCTGCTCTATTGTGGTTAGTAGCAACAGTTCCTTTCAATAGATGTCAGTCAACAAATACGGCACTTTTAGTTCTTTTCAGTTAGGCTCCTTCAGTTATTAAAGGTACAGATATAAAGCACAATTGTTTCCTTTCACTCTCCATGTGAGCTAAATTTGATGAAACTTTCAAAATTTTTGCAAAGTCTTTCTTTCTTTCAAGCTCTCCTTTATATGCTAATTAGGAACAGTCCTCTGAATTAATATTCTCTCTTTTTGAAACAAGATACTTTGATCCCAGGTGTAATTCAGCTGTGCTCTTGGCTTCCACTACAATTCTGCCTGACTCACTGTAAACAAAAATTTAGTTCATGATCTTGTAGGAATATTTTCCAAAATAAATAAATTTCTCATCGTCTATGTGCCCATAGTCAACTTTTTCCACTGTCCATCCAGTACATTTTCCTTGAATAGTGTGACTGAGTCAGCAGTTATAATCCTGTATAGCTTTACTTTTCCCTTCTTGGCCAAACATAATTTACGGTGATGCTTTGTGGTAGACGGGCCAAGGAAGATATCTACTATAGTCTAAACAATAACACAGAGATGGCAACCTAATGGAAAGTTGGTAGATGACACTAGACAGTAATTACATAGTAGAAACATGGGTACAGTAGCCAGCATAAATAAAAACATAATCCATAGAAAAATCTAAATGAGACTTTATCCAGCAGTGGATGTCAAATCTCTAGCTTTCTCAGGTTTTAATTCCTTCTCTGTAATAGAGAAAATGAACTGGATATATACTGATTGCCATCACTGGTTACACTCACAGATCCAGAGAGACGAATGACTCTGTTAAAACACTGTATCAGTAGACATACAAGGTACACAAAATTTGGTGGCTCAGAAATACTGCATATCTCTGTTGACATGATTTAGTTGTAAAATTTTGAGTTCAATAGAAAAATCAATGAAATCATAGGCATATATGGCTCTGACAAATTGAAATATGCTACACTTGGATGAGTTTTCTCATGCCATACACATGTGGCAGTCAGTATTGCACTAATGGTTTGCAAACATGCAACAGACAGTCTAGAGTTTTTTGCGCACAAAATTAGCGGCAATTCCATATAATGTGAATCTCTGAGCAAGTAAATAAATACGAAGACATGCCCATATGCTGACCATTTCTTTAACAAGGCTATTTCTTAAAGATTTTAATCTACAACAAAATTTGTTAAATGTAAGGCAACCACGGGTTAACGGAGGCATCCGATCCCACCCGCTGGCTTTGTCCCGTCACGTAAGGGTGTTGTATTGTGTGACGTCATGACGGCGCAAAGTTTAGTTCATGAGTGTGCAGTGTTTGTAGATGTCGTCCTGTTGCGGTTGGTGTTCTCTGGTGTTGTATTGGGTTCATTTGAATGTCGGTGCTTGAAGTGTGCATTTATCGATTGTGACTGTTGTAGAAGTACAGAAATTAGTTTAGTGAGTTAAGAATTAAGTTTCCATTGTGTTTATGTTATTGTGGTGTCGTTTTATGTTATTGGTTTGCTGTTTGTCGCACAGTAAGTCGTTTAATTCAATTTGTGGCGTCTTTTGTTAGGTACGGATATGACTTCTAAGTTCACTAGTGCGCGTCTGCGGGCAGAAATGAGGGACGACATGTTGTCCGTCATTAAGTTTCTGCAACTTTTTGGGCTTGTGACAGAGATAGTGAAATATGGCATATGCAAGTGGAACATGCGAGTTGGGGGTTAGTGTGTAGTGTTGGAATTTTTATTGCAAGTAGTCGTATTGTTCGCGTGTTATGATGTTCAGTGGGGTTTTGTGTGCTGTTGGGTCGGTGTTATTTACTGCATGTGTTGGTGGTTGATGTTTTGGTATCGGCACTTGTGGTTGATTTATGCATCTTAGGGAAAAGTATTTGATTTCAATTTTTTTGGCACGTCAGTTGTATCTGAGCTGCGTAGGTCATGGGAAGAGTTCGATTCCACTTTGTCGTCGTAGCTGTGTGTGTTTTGTTATCGTTGCTGTGGACCTATATAGGTCAAGGGAGGTGTCCGATTCCAATTTTTGTTGTTTTAGGTGCTGGTTTTGTGGTATCGATAGTTTAGTTGCAGTGTGATTATAATTTTTTTAGTAGTTGGTTTTTATTTTGTGGTATCGACAATTACGGTTGAGCTGCGTAGGTGAAAGGAAGTGACCGATTCCTGTCGATATTGTAAGTGTAGCGGAAGTTGGGAATTTCGTGGTGTTTTTATGTGGTCGTTTTGTGTGGCTTGGGATCGTGTGTGTGTCTGTATGTTTTTATATTTGGTTTGTCCACACCCAAAAACCCCCAATTTCCCGCGCTGGTCCATTTAGTTCGATAATATTTTTGGAGAGAGATGTGTGTGTTGTTTTCACATGTACTTTCATGTTTGTTGTCGTTTATGTAATGACTTCATAGGCGTCATATTAGAAACGTTGAGAATGGTCGTTTCCGCCATATTGGTGACGTCATGGGTCAAAACAGACGGGTGGAATCGGACGCTTCTGTCATCTATTCTGAAATTCATATAAGACGTAGATGACGTTGTCAAGTAGAAATGGTTTCAAGTTCTTTTCGAAGTTTTTATCTGTCTGCAACTGTCATCCACAAAGGTGGTGGTAAATATTTTATGGCTGTATATTGTCCTACCTTCTGTGGAGAAGTAAGGTTAAGTTGTAGGTAATATAGGCTGCATTTGTTCTTAGCGTTACATCTATCATTGCAACTATTATTCTCAAACTGAGTCCGATTTCTCACAACGAACTTCATCGGGAGTAAACATAGCAAGATTATCAGTGCCTTAACTTTGCACTACAAGAAGGACATGAATACGTTATTTCACTTGATCACGTCAAAGCTTACTAAATGTATTTGTTATATTTCTGAAGTTCGTAACATTAAGTATTGATAAGCGATTAAAACTACTTTTTTATTCTATAAATCAAATATCATTACTTCAATTATATTAATTTTCGCCTGGTAACTATCGAATTTCACTTTCTCGGCATCCGTATCATATTGTTAAAAAATTTGAAGTTTCGTTTCGGAAACAATATTGGTAAAGTTGAACTGCATGTCGAACTTTATTTAAACACTTTTGGATATAAACAAGGCATTACTTACGTCCGGCAGTGATTTCCCAACACTCAAATTGTAGATCTTCACGTTATTTGGATTAGAAACTTGCATGGTAGTCAGTAACTGAACTTCGTCTCACTAATCACCCGAATACACCTCATACACACGCACGTGTTCCACACTTCCACAGTAAACATTCAACAATCAACAAACCTTTACTGTCAAAGATATTTCAATGAGCAGCAATCCAAGACCTAACAAATGTCTGACAGAGATATTACAATTTGAATTTGTCGAATGTTGCTGCTTTACCAAAGACTTTCGTTGCAAATTTTTGACAGTAGTGCTCGCGAATGCAGTGCAGAAATTTAAAGTAAAGTATCGGTTTGTTTTTGAGGGGAAAATGTTACGTAGCAGCAGACGTAATTCCCAACACGGAAGAGTAGTGGGATGATCTGATTAAGAAGGATGATTCTTATCAGTTCAAATGAATTGACTGTATTGTTGTAATGATAGTGTGTTCAAAGTTCTTGTTTGTGTACACCACGGTCGCCTGTCACGGTAGAGCGTAAGCCCTGTACAATTGCAATTGCATGGAGTGTGACAGAATGAGTGAACATAATTTCTTTTACGGACTAGAAAAGCTATCTATTACTAGCGGAATACCCGAGCTGCTCGTAAGTATAAGAAAAGTTTGTTGTGTTTCGGACAACGTTTTTGTTTTGACATTAGGAGGAATAGTTTGTCACGGAATTATCGTGCATGAAGGTGAAATAACTACACTGATACTGCAAGAAACAAGTATTGTAGCTGTCGATATTGCTTCAAATGCTACAACTCTATTTTACGTTAATGAAAGTGGTAGAGTATTTAAGGTGTCTCCACACAATCTGGAAGATCACGAGGAAATTGTCTTAAATCAAGATTCTAGATGTTGTGCCCACGGTTTCCAAACTGCAGGACATACGGCCAAAGTAAAACAAGTTTCTGCGACAGATTACGGTTGTTTGTTTGTAACTGAGAATGGTGAGTTGTGGGCGTGTGGTGAACATCCCCAGCTGTGTGTACCAAGTATTGAACCACAGAAAGTGCTGTTTTTTGATAGGCGTGTTATTAATGTAGCCTGTGGTTCAGATTTTTCTTTAGCTTTAGTGAATAAAGTAGAGAAGTGTCCTTCAGAGAAAGGTGAATCAGATGAGGACGAGGAGGTGTTTGTGTCAAATTGCCCATCATGTCTTAGTGAGTGTGCTGTATCGCCAGTGTCACAGCAGTCATTGTCAGATACATGCCCCTTGGGGCTCCACATCCAGCAGCCCATTGTCGACCACTGTTCATCATCAACAGCAAGCAAAGACAACTCAGCTGATGACAAAAGGACATCAGATGAGTCTACATCTATTTCTTCGAGAGAGTGTACAGCTCAGAAGCAGAATATCCATCATGATAATTCAAATGAGTGTGAAAAAACCGACCAAATTTCAGATGAAATTGAATGTCAGGATTCAACATCTGAGAAAATACTTGGTGAAGAAACTGACATTTTAAATGAAAACAAGAGTGACGAGATTAAAGCAGAGAAGAGGAACGAATTTTTTATAAATACTGATGCAGCAAGACAGTTTCTGACTAGACAACTGTCTTGGGTTTCAACTTATGGAGGTGCCGGGGAGGACTTATTAGTTGAATGTGCTGAAGCATCACTTGTTCGTCCATCTCGTATAATAAAGCAGAATGTATCAACTGTCGCAAATTTAGTATATGAGGGCGTCAAGACTGTTGGTGATAGAGTTGCTACTCTATCGAGGCATATGAGTGGTGGCTCAGAAACTAGTGAAAATGTACAAAGTAGTATAGGAGACTTTGAAATATTTGACGATCTAAATTGTGATGAAGAAAAACACGCTGATCATCTGCCAGCACTAAGTTCAAGGTGAGATAGTCCATTAAACTTCTTACTATTACTAATAGCCTTTAGTGTTTAAAAAGGTAAATATCTTTCTACTAACTAGTTACAAAATATATTTTGGTCTTTCTTCTTTGTATATGTCAGTTCACCTGTATGAGCAAGTTCATTTGAAATGTGGAGTTCCTTTGAATTAGATCTCTTAGGAAGTTGAGTTTTATTATTATTATTATTATTATTATTATTATTAAAAATAACTACATACATTGACTAGCTACATGATGACTAGCCAACAAGTCGTACATTGTAACCATGATAAACATTATAATGTGGAATATATTATTTGCACAACAGTTACATAAATTTAGTTTACTGAAGCTTGCACATCTTACACAGTTCTGCTTAATGATAATAACAGTAAGAGTTGGGAGGGAATGGGTGCAATTGAAAGTACTAGCAAAGGTAGTGTCTTACTCAGTGCAATATCTAATAGCTGCAAAAATGAACATGTGCTGTGAAATTTCCTTGGGATATTCCATAATCTGAGAAATTGTGTTCTGAAGATAGTGAAATAACTACAGAAGTAATATTTCAATAGACCAGATGTCATCTTTGAGTGATATTCTGGGATCTTGAGGGAACTTGACTTCCTTAGAAACTGGATTGAACCTGTTCTTTCATATGGCTTGGTACTGTGTCTGGAGTGTTATGCCATGTTTTCCCTGTCAGATGGTGGGGGAGAAGACGTAGGCAGTCAGGGTGGCTGCTCTTACCACCTCATGCTTAGGGTACATGTTCACTTGTTGCAAGGAGGAATAAATTCATCCATACTCACGTTGCAGCCAGATTCGTTTTTTCATCTTGTACATGGTGTAGTGATGCTCCTGGCTTACACCCATTGGGCAGGACAGGTGTCAAATCCATGGTCTTTGGTGGCAGTATTTGCCAGGGGTTCAATGGAAGAGTCCAATTCCACCCCTCAGCTTTGATCCATGATGTAAGGCTGTTGTAGTGTGCGATGTCACGACAGCACGAAGTTTAGTTTGTGAGAGTGGGGTGTTTGTAAGTGCCATTTTGATGTGATTGGTGGTGCTCTCTGGTGGTGTGTTTATGTGTTGTGTGTTAGGTGATGTTTTTGGTTTAGTTGGCATTTGTGACATGTTTATAGGTGGCGTATTGTTGCCATCGGTGGTTTTCTCTGGTTGTGTGTTTATGGGTAGCATGTTATGTGGTGTATGGGGTTCATTTGCGTGGTAGCGCTGCACGTATGTGGTATCGGTGGTTACTGTGCTTTCAGTGGAATATTTTTCAGTGAGTTAACAATTTTGGTTTTGTTATGTTGACATTATTGCAGTTCTTTTTTCTGTTCGTCGAGTGTGAATTTTGGCTTTGTTTATGTCTTTGGTAGGTCTGGATATGACTGATAAGGTCAACAGTTTTCGGTTGTTGGCGATGATGGGGGACAGTGTGTTGTCTCTAATAAAATTTATTCAGCTATTCGGCCTGTTGGCTGAAGTCATGAAGTGTTCAGAGTGTCGTGACGAAATGAGGCTTACTAAAGTTCCAGCATCTCCTGACCAGGGACAGCTATATGTGGAGATATCGTAAGGATAACTTATGGCGCTCCATTAGGTGAGGTTCCTGGATCAAGAAGTCTAGGTTGGACATGTGAGAAATTGTGTTAATGACTTACCATTTTTGTTATAAATCCTCTCACAGTATCTGTGTGCATGGGGTGGGTGTGAGTGGGAAAACAGGAAGTGTTCGATTTTCTAGGTTTTTTTTTTTTTTTTTTTTTTTTTTTTAAATGTAGTATTCAGTGTGGTGGTGGTGAAAGTTTTGACATTTATAGTGTGGTATCGGTTGTTGCTGTTGACCTATATAGGTCAAGGGAAGTGTTAGATTCCAGTTTTGATTTTCTAGGTATTGTTTTTGTGGTAGGATTAAGTGTGGTGGTAGTGAAAGTTTTGAGATTTATATTGTGGTATCGGTAGTTGCTGTTGACCTACATAGGTCAAGAGAAGTGATCGATTCCAGTGTTTTTTTTTATTTATATTTAGTTTGTTCCCACCCAAAAACCCCCAATTTCGCTCGCTTGTCCCATTAGTTTCATTATATTTTTGGATGAATATCTGTTTGGTGGTTTTTTTATCTATTTTCGTGTTTATTGTCATGTTTACATGATGACGTCATAGGAGCAGCATGAGAGTTGTTGTGAATGGTCAGTTCCGTTATTTGTCAAACCAGAGGGGTGGAATCAGACGCTTCTGTTATCCCCTTGCCAGGATCCCAGCTGCAGTCATAAACTGCACAGCAAGGCTCAGGAGCAGAGTGCTCTTGCTGGGCAAAAAGCTCAGTGGCAGCTGGTGCTGAGTCAGTGCTGATGAAGCAGCTGCACTTCACAACCACACAGTGAGTAGGTTCTGCTGACAGCCTGCCTCACAACAGCTTCCAAAAGCACACGATTAGTTCGCCTAATGCAGTCTTTAGTGGCTGATAGCCAACTCTTACGTGTCACTGCCTGATGACCACGTATCCACCACAGCTTGCAGCTGTTTCACAATTACTCCACCCGATTTGGCCCTAATGTGTTGGTACAACCACCTATTCAGTAACCAGCAGTTTTACTAAAATTAAGGATGCCATTTCGGCATTGCAACAGAGTTACTGTGACACCTGGGTCAAGGTGTATATAAATGGCACCTGACCAGCTGGAAAATGAAATTGAGTGGGCAACCACTGTAGCAAGGGCTACAGCTGTGGTCCACAGAAGCATCATCACTCAGTCACACTCCACTGTTTCAGCTATCAATGTCAATCAGCATTGTTCAACAGGACTGCTTGCCATACAGGGTGCATCACACACTGGTAGGTCTGGGGTTGAAATGGGATGCTAGTAGCCACCAACCCACTTAGCGATAACTTCCAATCATGGGCAGAGTTCGCTCCCCATATGATATCACCTTCACCACAACCTGTTGCCAGGCAGGCTGTCATCACAACCTACCTGCTGTGTGGTCATAAAGTACAGCTGCTTCACCAGCACTGACTCAGTACCAGTTGCCACTGAGCTTCCTGCTCAGCAAGAACGCTC
The DNA here is from genome assembly GCF_023898315.1 of Schistocerca nitens. Taxonomy (NCBI): domain Eukaryota; kingdom Metazoa; phylum Arthropoda; class Insecta; order Orthoptera; family Acrididae; genus Schistocerca; species Schistocerca nitens. The sequence continues at coordinate 74,255,758 of NC_064615.1, read as the reverse complement.
TGCTCTTGAACCTTGCTGTGCAGTTTGTGGCTGCAGCCAGGATCCTGGCAACGAACTGCCACCAAGGACGATGTGTTTGACACCTATCATGCCAACTGGGCATGAGCCAGGAGCATCACTATACTGTGTGCAAGATGGAAAAAATGAATCTGGTTGCAGCATATCACTGAATTTATTTCCTGCTCGCCACTAGTGAACCTGTCTGCTCAGCATGAGGTGGTCAGAGTGGCCATCCTGACAGCCTACACAAACATATCTAAACACCTTGGCTGCTATAGAAAAAGATCAAAGGCTGTGCCACTTGAACGCGACATCTGTCATTGGTCTCCTAGATTACAGCAATTTTTATAAGAAACTACAGGAATGTAGATCTAGAAACAAAATTGCAGAAGATGTGCAAATGGACAGTATGTGAGCAAGAAATTGACTGATCCAAACTTACTTGTTACATTTTATATCCACAGGTGGAACAATAATCAAAACAAAGGCACTTAAGCATGAACAAAATAGCGACAAAATTTAAAGAATCAGAATTAAAATGTTAAATAACTGCCACAACTGCAAACTGCCTTAATACAATCACGAAATGCTGATTTTTTTTTTTAGATCTAACCTGTGTGATTATAAAAAAAATTAAATGTTTGTCCTGTATACCAGGCTCCATAGGAACAACTTGTCAGGTATCTTTAAGGAGCTCTGCAGCCATAGGAATTAATCTCATTCTCATTTAGTGAACTCAGTTTGTTCAGATGGCAACTCTGTAGAACTGCAAGAATCTCCAAGGCTTCCTCACAAAATTTCACTGTTCAAATCCTCTTGAATTATCAGCTAGCAGGACGCAAGTCTAGATCATGGCCAGTGATGTACTTACATGTTTTTTGCTGCAGTGATGTCAGCACTTGCCATGAGCTATGATGGAAAGGAAAGAGTGCAGCCAATGTGAGAGCAGCAGACAGATGACTTGTTTCAAAGGCATTTTGTCATATTCTCATGTCAGTATATCACTACCTTGAAAACCATAACACATTCAAATGAAATAGGAAAATATTTTGACAACCAAGGTCATTACCGTGGAATGGGGTGAGTTGACCTTGGAAGGTGAGATTGATCACTGTTCAACTTTCTATTTGAAAACAAATTCCAAGCTAACAAGTACAGCTATTTTTCTTTCTCATTGTTGGCAGTATTTGTAAACTATCTTTGAAAGTGGTGACCATCGTAGATATCAAGTGATACTTACAGTTTGGAGGGAAGCACACGTTGAAGTTCAGTGAATTTTTTGTGTTTTTCCATTGACCTATTTACGAATGGATGTATGTTAAATTTGATTTAGGTGTACTGCTGTTTAAATATTATGTTTAGAATTGTTATTCCTTGGTCATTTAGCACTGTTTATTAATATTTTTATGATAAGTCAGTTTTCTGACTATAACCTCTAAATCTGCATCAGGTGAGATTGATCATGACATTACAAAAATTGTCTGCTGGATAAATATACTTGATATAATATTGGGAACCCTTCAATTTAAGGCAATTTTACTGTTAGTGCAAATACAGAATGTTTACACTTCCTTGCTTGTTTTGTTACAGTGATTTAAAATAGGAAGAACATAAACGTGCCCTGGGTTGTATAGTGTATGGTAATTACTCAGAATCCCAAGTTGAGGCAGCTTTAAAAGATGTGATTGACAACAATCTGCCATTGAGGAAAGCAGCTACAAAGCACAAATTAGCATATGGTACTTTGTATAACAAATACCATGGCCTTAGAATTAAAAAATCTGGTGCTCGGATGCTCAGACAGTGCTTACCCAAAATGAAGAAATAGCATTTCTGACAGCTCTTGTTAAGTGTGCCTCCAGGGGATTCCCATTGACTTCATTAGATTTAAGAATGTTTGTTAAATCTTTCCTGGATGAACAAGGCAGAGTGTGCACTAAATTCACAGATAATCTCCCAGGTACAGATTGGGTTCATGGTGACTTACAGTGACATAAACATTTTGCAGGGCTGCGTCTAGCATATAACATTACAGTGTCCCGTGCTAGTGTCTCACCTGAAATTGTCATTGCATATTTTGACAATCTTAAAGAGACGCTTGTGAATGTGCCTCCAGCTAACATATTTAATTGTGATGAAACCAATGTCAGTGATGATCCTGGGAAGTCTTAAGTGATCTACAGACGTGGAACCAAGTACCCCGAAAAAATCTGCAATCACTCCAAATCGTCAACAACCATTATGATGTGTGGCCCAGCAGCTGGTGACTTGCTCCCTCCTTATATCATCTATAGAAGTCAGCATCTCCAGAAGTTGTGCTTAGAGATTGGCCCTAGAGGTCATCCTTGCTGCACCAGTCCATGCCGTGCTTCTGGAGCTCGCTACAATCGAACATCACATGGATGGATTGACATGGCGACATTTACCGACTGGTTTGAGTCATTTTTGCCACATGCCAGATGTTTGGATGGTGTTAAAGTTCTTGGGGACAACTTGGCAACCCACTTCAGTTCAGAAGTCCTCAGACTCTGTGAAATAAATAACATAAAATTTGTTTGTATGCCACCAAATGCCACAAATCTTTGTCAGGCTCTGGATGTGTCCTTCTCCTGGCCCTTGAAGATGGCATGGCGGAAGATTCTCGACAGATATTAGGCTTTCCATGGAAACACTGGCCTACTTTCCATCATTATTGGCCAAAGCCATAAAAACACCATGTATGAAGTTCCTCCTAAAACGGAGCAGCAGGAGAAAAGTGGAGTTAAACACAGTCTTATTGCAGGATTTTTAGCATGTGGGTTGGTACCATTGAACCCTCAGTGTGTACTCCAGAAATTACCCAAGGAAAGTGAAGACACAGAAGATTTACAGGAAAAAAATAAATGACTCCCTGACAGAGCTTCTGAAGAAAAGGCGTTATGGTGATGAAACTTCTGGTTACATGTCCCGGCATTGCGGAAAAAGATTGATGGTTGAGCCCGGTAAGAGTGTCACTGTAGAGAGCAGTGATGAAGAACATGAAATATCTGCTACTGAGGAATCAGATGGTGATCAGACGACAGCTTAAAGTGAAGAAGAAAAAGTAATGGAACAGGACTGTGAGTTACCAGATGGAAATTCCAGTACTGGTAATGTGAAGGAGGGTTCATTTGCGTTGGTGAAATTCTTTGGGGGCAGTAGGAAAACAACAGAGTTTAGATTTGTTTGCATTTTTCGGGAAGTGTTGGATGAAGGGGAAGTAAAAGTGATGGGAATGAGAGAAACTGGTGATTCCCGGAAAGTGTTCTGAGCTGAAAAAGACGATGTATATGTAGTGGCAATGAAGGTAATTTTAGTGGTTCTGCCAGTTCCTTCTATTGCAGGTGGTGATCATCTCAAATATACCTTTACAACCAACATTAATGTTAAAGATTGTTAAAAGGAACTTAATTTGTGTAGGCTACATTTATTTCAGTTTTATTTACTGTAGTTTATTTTGTTTTTGTTTCCAAATTATTTACTGTGCCGTGTGTTGTTTTTGTTTCACGTAAATGCATACACTGACCCTAATGAAAATTTAGGCCTTCTGCAGGAAAACACTGCTACATTTGAAACTAGTTTTTATAGTAGCCACCGAGCGAGGTGGCGCAGTGGTTAGCACACTGGACTCGCATTCGGGAGGACGACGGTTCAATCCCATCTCCGGCCATCCTGATTTAGGTTTTCCGTGATTTCCCTAAATCGTTTCAGGCAAATGCCGGGATGGTTCCTTTGAAAGGGCACGGCCGATTTCCTTTCCAATCCTTCCCTAACCCGAGCTTGCGTTCCGTCTCTAATGACCTCGTTGTCGACGGGACGTTAAACACTAACCACCACCACCTTATAGTAGCCTGTCAGTAAAAAACCATATTACCTATATTAAATATATCTTTAAATATAGCTTGGAACATATTTATTCCTCTGATCAATCTCACGCCATTTACATTTTTTGCTATATCACAGAAATGGCTGGACCGAACTGCGTGAGGTTAACTTTGATCACTTTTGGTCACAAGTACTGTAGTTTCATGCCGTAAAAACAAGGTGGTCAGTCTCACCCCAAATCAGGTTTAAGATTGATCACCCATATTTAATTTTTTTTGTGCTTTATGAGTAATGAAGAAAAACACATAAAGAGCTTTTTCTGAATCCCTTCAACTTATTTTTATGAACATTAATTTTTATGCTAATGTATTGAACTCCCTTAAGCATTAGTGATCAAAACTCCAGTAGAAGTGATCAATCTCACCCCATTCCATGGTAACTCAAGCTGTGTCATTAGGTCCAAACCTAATGATAACCGTGTAACTTGTGAAATATTTGGAAGAAACAAATATCTGTGAGAGCAAAGATGTATATATATATATATATATATATATATATATATATATATATATATATATATATAAAAACCGAGCGAGGTGGCGCAGTGGTTAGCACACTGGACTCGCATTCGGGAGGACGACGGTTCAATCCCATCTCCGGCCATCCTGATTTAGGTTTTCCGTGATTTCCCTAAATCGCTTCAGGCAAATGCCGGGATGGTTCCTTTGAAAGGGCACGGCCGATTTCCTTCCCCATCCTTCCCTCACCCGAGCTTGCGCTCCGTCTCTAATGACCTCGTCGACGGGATGTTAAACACTAATCTCCTCCTCTTGTGAGTAAAACAGTTGTATTCCAACTTAACCTAGATGTTGGGCAGTTCAGTCAATCACCACAACCAGGTACTTAAACTTTCACATTCATTGGCTTCGCCACCTCACAATCAAACTATCACATTCCAAGCTGACCTAAATCTTGGGCTAAGCTACAGATCAATCTGTCCCCACAACCAGATTTTTTTAGCTTCCACATTTGTTGCCTTCACCAACTCATGACTAGACTGTCACATTCCAACCTAACGACAACCTCATACAATTTGTAACATGCTTGGGAAAAATAATAGTCAAATATTTGTGACAACAAAGACTATATATTTAATTGCTGGTCATTTCACTTGCAACAGTTCAAGCTGTGCCGTTAGATTCCAATCTAATCATAATTTGTCAAATGTTTGTGACAGCAAGGATGAACAAAATGGTTTATATCGTGGAACTAGAAATTAGTTTTCTCATCTCTCATAGCTTATGTGAAAGTATCATCCCACTGGCTATGTGAAACTGAGGTGTTGCCTACCTATGAGCAGTGGAGTCATTCTGTATTGCACACTGGTGTACAATCAGCACTGCAAGAATATGCGAACAAAGGTGGAAGTCATAAATAATATCCTCTGCAAGATCAGTGATAGTACGTGGGGCTCTTGAACACAAACCCTGAGTGTGTCGGAAGTAGCGACATGTTACAGTGGTGCAGAGTATGCATACTCAGTCTAGTATAAAGCTACTCATGCAAACAAAGTTTGCAAAGCACTAACAAAATGTGTAGGCCTCTTAGAGAATTTTTGAAAACTACATCACTTGTAAAAATCTACCAGCTTGCAGGCATAGCACAACCAGATATCCTCTATATGTCCATCCTTTTAGAGATGGCTCCAGGACTCGGCTGTTCAGTGCAGGATGTTAAATTAAACACCTTTCAGCCATATAGTTTTCAACCTTATTTTATTTGGCAACAAGTTTCAGCATTTTACTACACCATCTTCAGGCCCCTGACTTACGTGTAGGAATATTCTACCTCGGTTGTGATCAAAACAGGGGCCAGTAATACTGGTATTAATAGATCAACCATCATCTGCCGATGCAAAAATCTACTACTACAAGTATTGCTGGCTCCTGTTTTGATCACAACTGAGGTGAAATATTCCTACAAGTTGGTCAGGGGCCTGAAGATGGTGTAGCAAAATACTGAAACTGGTTGTCAAATAAAATAAGGTTGGAAACTAGAGGGCTGCAAGGGTTTAATTTGACATCCTCCACTAGATATTTGTCATGTAGCTGCCAGTGTGGAGAGAATGAATCAGGCATACCAGGAAAACCATCCATTACATGAGCACTTTCCAGCAGCCACAAGGTTGAGGTCCAGAAGTAGTTTCCTCTAGACCACTTCAGTGTTGGAAACAACTGTGGATTTATTGAGTTGAGAATAACTCGACTGGCCCGCCCTCTCCAGAAACCTTACCTACCTCTCCCCCAGGCATGATCAGGAGTGTAACCTGTGGAGATCACTCAACCACCTTCAGTCTGGAGTTGGAAGATCAAAGAGTAACATCCAGAAGTGGCACTTCCCTGTGGTTACCACTAACTGTGAATGCAGAGAACAACACACAATGGAAGATTTACTGGTCTGTCAACAACGGCCTGTGTGTTGTGCAAAAGAAAATCTTCTGGTCGCGACTTTTGAATGCAATTGTTATTGAAAGATTTTGGGCAACAGTGGTGTACTTTAATAATTCTTTCTCTCTTTTGTTTTTAATGGTAAATGCCATGTATTGTATTTTCATCTGACTTGGATAAATAACAATAAGAGTAGCAGTAGAGTAGCAGCATTGACTTGAAGCAATGTTTCAAGAAGTTACTTACTCGTCGTCTTCTGAAAAAGTGAAAGGCTCCCTCCTAGAGGACCTATGATGCATAGTATCTGTAGTATTAGTTCTTTCTGAGCTGACCATTTGACCCTTGCAGTGCTTTTTTTGGGTGGAAGAGGAGGTGGAGGAGAAGAGAGGCACCATGAGGTCTTCTGCCCTCACTGAGTTCGCCCTCGGTGTTAAAGAAGCCTGTCATCACTATATTGCTGGATGAGACCAATCCAAATTTGCCTATGAATAATTATGGTGGCCTCTATGCTCAACTTCCATACCCTCATAAGATCTGTAACATTCATTTTCCCATGTGGTGTCCATAACTAATTGAAGCCTTTGCCCTTGAAAGTGCTCCAATTTCTTGGTGTTGCAGCAGTAATGAGTTAAATTTTTGCACCCGCACTATAGGAATGAGACAACTGCCGTCTGGAACACCATTAGTTTAGCACGTCTCTGTACATCATTATTCAGGAATAGCTAGTGGGAGAGGCATCCAAAGGTTGTGTGACTAGCATGGATTCCATTTTCAACCTCATTTTCAGAAGTGCAGTGCTCTAAGAGAGTGCTTCCAAAGTAACAAAAGTGTTCTATTGGCTCCAGATGCATATCAGAGGTAAAAGGATCATAGTCTGTGCGAGCTGTTGCAAATGATACAGACATTGCAATAAATAGGAAGTGAAGCACAGATTTATAAATGGCTGCTAATCAAATTTTCACTCACATTAATAAATGGTTTAAAGCTAATTCACTGTCTTTAAACTTCGAAAAGACCTGGTATAAGCAGTTCAGAACCTGTAAGAGATTTCGTTCCAGCATGTGTATAATGTATGAAGACCTGCTGATCAAAGAGGTTGACAGTGGCAAATTTCTGGGATTACAGTTCTGTAATAAATAACAGGTTCAGCTCATTAGGTGGATGAACCAGAGATATTTTATCATTTGCATATTACAGCTCTGTTATCTGGATGAGCTCAGTCAACCTTTTTGAGCCAAATCTGGCTGGCTTGATTTCTCCATAAAAACATTATCTAGTTTCCACACTTGTTGTATGTGGAGCATGTTATTCAGCTGCTTCAAGAGAGCATATAAGCAATTTGGCTGGACTGTGAACTACTAGAAAACTAAAGTGCTTGCACAACCTGTCCATTAGATTAGATTCAGTTTTTGTTCCATGGACCCAAAAATGAAATGATCCTCGTGGGTGTGGAACACATCAAAAAGCATAACATAAAAAACATAAACCATCTGTATATAATACTCACACTGGACTCGCATTCGGGAGGACGACGGTTCAATCCCGTCTCCAGCCATCCTGATTTAGGTTTTCCGTGATTTCCCTAAATCGTTTCAGGCAAATGCCGGGATGGTTCCTTTGAAAGGGCACGGCCAATTTCCTTCCCCATCCTTCCCTAACCCGAGCTTGCGCTCCATCTCTAATGACCTCGTTGTCGACGGGACGTTAAACAACACTAACCTAACCTATATAATACTCATTACCCTTATCATTTGTCAGGAGATGGACAAAATATGTAAATACGTTACAGTAAACTGGAACTGCTAGTATTTACAAAATTAATTCATTGTCAGAATGAAACATAGTTATGAATTTTTAATAAATTTATCATACACAAAATATCTAATCTTGACTGATGTGACCAAGTGATATCTAAACTGAAACCTAACAGACATTTTTACTTAACTTGGTCTGACAGTACCTGTTAAGATATTCAACTGTAGAGCAGGAGGAGTTGCCTATCAAAAAGTTTTTCAAACTCTGTTTGAACAGTACTTTATCTGAAACCAAGTTTTTAATGGTTGCTGGCAATTTATTGAAAATGTGTGTTTCTGAGTACTGGACCCCTTTGTTTGAACCAAGGTAAGTGATTTTAGATCTTTATGAAGACTGTTCTTATTCCTAGTATTGATACTGTGTATCAAGCAATTGGTTGGAAACAGAGATGTTTTATTGCAACAAATTTCATTAAGGAATAAATATACTGATAAGTATTGATTAGAATACCAAGTTTCTTGAACAGATATCTAGAAGTTCTTGAACTTGGACCACAATTGAGTCTTATTACACACTTCAGCATGCTAAAAACTTTTGGTTGGTTTGACCCCAAAATATGAACCGTACGACATAACAGAATGAAAGTAATCAAAGTATTCAAGTTTTTTTATAGTTACATCTACTACATCTGACATCATTCTCACAGCAAATACAGACTAGTTTAGGCGCTTCAGCGATTCTGTGGTATGCCCTTCCCAACTGAATTTATTACTGAGCTGTAATCCCAGAAATTTGACACTGTCAAACTCTTCAATTTGCATATCTTCATACATTATACACACGCTGGAACGAAATCTCTTACAGGTTCTGAACTGCTTATAGCAGGTCTTTTCGAAGTTTAATGACAGTGAACTAGCTTTAAACCATTTATTAATGTGAGTGAAAATTTGATTAGCAGCCATTTATAAATCTGTGCTTGACTTTCTATTTATTGCAATGTCTGTATCATCTGCAATTGCCTGCACAGACTATGGTCTGTGTACATCTGGAGCCAGTAGAACACTTTTCTTACTTTGGAAACACACTCTTAGAACACTGCCCTTCTGAAAATGAGATTGCAAACAGAATCCATGCTAGTCTCACAACCTTCAACACCAAGAAATTGGAGCACTTTCAAGGACAAAGGCTTTGATCAGTTATGAACATCAAATGAGAAAATGAATGTTACAGATCTAATGAGGGTATGGAAGTCGACCATGGAAGCTACCAAAATTATTCACAGACAAATATGGATTGGTCTCATTCAGCAAGAGGCAAGAGAGTGATGACAGGCTTCTTCACCAGTGAGGGCATAAGACCTCACAGTGCCTCCCCCTCCTCCTCCTCCTGATACAACACTGCCTGACCGATGACCATCGCAGTCTGGTCCCTTTCATCCCACAACCACCTCCTCCTCCCCCTCCTCCTCCCCCTCCCCCTCCCCCTCCCCCTCCCCCACCCCCTTCCCCGCCCCCCCACAAAAAAAAGCACTGCAAGGGCCAGATGGTACTGAATGCAATGCCTCACCCATTTGTGTCAGTTGCTTCCAAAGCCATCTAGCTGGAGCAAAGAAAGTCCTTTATTGACAGAAAAGAAGAAAATCCAGGAGATAACAGTTACAAAATACATCTCCTACTCTGAGAGGTTGTACAGAGTTTCAGGGAGGGCATAAGGGAACAAATGACAGGAATGGGGGAAAGAGATGCAGTAGAAGAAGAATGGGTAGCTCTGAGGGATGAAGTAGTGAAGGCAGCAGAGGATCAAGTAGGTAAAAAGACGAGGGCTAGTAGAAGTCCTTGTGTAACAGAAGAAATATTGAATATAATTGATGAAAGGGGAAAACATAAAAATGCAGTAAATGAAGCAGGCAATAAGGAATACAAAGGTCTCAAAAATGAGATCGACAGGAAGTACAAAATGGCTAAGCAGGGATGGCTAGAGGACAAATGTAAGGATGTAGAGGCTTACTAGGCTCACTAGGGGCAAGATAGATACTGCCTACAGGAAAATTAAAGAGACCTTTGGAGTAAAGAGAGCCACTTGTATGACTATCAAGAGCTCAGATGGAAACCCGTTCTAAGCAAAGAATGGAAAGCATAAAGGTGGAAGGAGGATATTGAGGGTCTATACAAGGGCGATGTACTTGAGGACAATATTATGGAAATGGAAGAGGATGTAGATGAAGATGAAATGGGAGATACAACACTGCCTGAAGAGTTTGACAGAGCACTGAAAGACCTGAGTCGAAACAAGGCCCCAGGAGTAGACAACATTCCATTAGAACTACTGATAGCCTTGGGAGAGCCAGTCCTGACAAAACTCTACCATCTGGTGACCAGGATGTATGAGACTGGTGAAATACCCTCAGACTTCAAGAAGAATATAATAATTCCAATCCCAAAGAAAGCAGGTGTTGACAGATGTGAAAATTACCGAACTATCAGTTTAATAAGTCACAGCTGCAAAATAATAACGCGAATCCTTTACAGACGAATGGAAAAACTGGCAGAAGCTGACCTGGGGGAAGATCAGTTTGAATTCCGTAGAAATTTTGGAACACGTGAGGCAATACTGACCCTACGACTTATCTTAGAAGAAAGATTAAGGAAAGGCAAACCTACATTTCTAGCATTTGTAGACTTAGAGAAAGCGTTGACAATGTTGACTGGAATACTGCCTTTCAAATTCTAAAGGTGGCAGGGGAAAAAAACAGGGAGCGAGAGGCTATTTACAATTTGTACAGAAAACAGATGGCAGTTGTAAGAGTCGAGGGGTATGAAAGGGAAGCAGTGGTCGGGAAGGGAGTGAGGCAGGGTTGTAGCCTATCCCCGATGTTATTCAATCTATATATTGAGCAAGAAGTAAAGGAAACAAAAGAAAAATTCGGAGTAGGAATTGAAAGGAGGATATAAGATGAACATCAACAAAAGAAAAACAAGGATAATGGAATGTAGTCTAATTAAATAAGGTGATGCTGAGGGAATTAGATTAGGAAATGAGTCACTTAAAGTAGTAGATGAGTTTTGCTATTTAGGGAGCAAACTAACTGTTGATGGTTGAAGTAGAGAAGATATAAAATGTAGACTGGCAATGGCAAGGAAAGCGTTTCTGAAGAAGAGAAATTTGTTAACATCGAGTGTAGATTTAAGTGTCAGGAAGTTGTTTCTGAAAGTATTTGTATGGAGTGTAGCCATATATGGAAGTGAAACGTGGACGATAAATTGTTTAGACAAGAAGAGAATAGAAGCTTTTGAAATGTGGTGCTACAGAAAAATGCTGAAGATTAGATGGGTATATCAAATAACTAATGAAGAGGTATTGAATAGAATTGGGGAGAAGAGAAATTTGTGGCACAACTTGACTAGAAGAAGAGATTACCAATTTAGTATTGGAGGGCAGCATGGAGGGTAAAAATTGTAGAGGGAGACCAAGAGATGAATACACTAAACAGATTCAAAAGGATGTAGGTTGCAGTAGGTACTGGGAGATGAAGAAGCTTGCACAGGATAGAGTAGCACGGAGAGCTGCATCAAACCAGTCTCTGGACTGAAGGCCACAACAACAACAACATTTTCTAACACTCCTTAACTTCAGGGTCTCCAATCACATTTCTTTCAGATACTATTGTATGTCTTCACTAAGCCAAGGTTCAGGTGCTGGCTAACAGCAGAGAACCTTGCAGCATTTCAGGTAGCAAGAGTGAAGTGTTGTCTTAACTCTTAGAGAGAGCAGGAAGAGATCATGGCTACTGTTCCTGAACACCATAAAGCATCCTGCTAAAAGTGCAGTTATATGGGAGACCACAGAAGGATTTCTGGGAGAGGTAGGTGGTTCCCAGTGGTTACTCCACATTAACCTGCGAGATGTTACTGAGACAGTGGTGGAATATTTCACCAGAGTTACCACTTCTGCCAGTCAGGACCAAGATTTCTGACACAACAGAGTAGCCACTGAGAGGGTCAGTTAATACTTCATTTCCATCAAAAATGAAAAATAAAACCGTGCCTTTTCACATTATTTTAAATAGTGAGTCGGCGATGTCCTTTCTGATTGCTTGTTTTGTTTCAGATGATACATACATTGCAATAAATAGAAAATTAAGTTTAATTTTAGCAAGAGCAGTTGATAAAATTTTCATTGATGTTAATAAATAATTCCTTACTAATTGTTCATCACTGAACTTTAAAAAGCTACTGTATATGCATTCAGAATTTGTAAGAGGTTTTAATCCAGTAAAAGTGTAAAATATGATGGCAAGCAGTTAGAAGAGGTTGATTAGTTAGTTAATTTCTTTCGTGTTCCATGGATCATTTTGCGCAGTAGATCATAGTGGATTGAAACGAGTCATTTTACATTCATATTGCAAATTAATTTGTACATTTGGTTACATTATGAGCATTTCTAAGTTTTTTCCCCAAAATGGAAAAAGATATATAAATGTTATGAGTTAGTAAGTCCCACCAACATCATCTATACATTACAGTAGTAGAAATTCTTCTACGGAAGTCATTTTTCCTTCTGGTATTGTAATTATGTACATCGACTTTCGAAATGCGTTTGACTCAGTTCTGCACTGTCGCTTGCTCCAAAACATGCGCGCTTACGGTCTATCCGATGACATATGTGGTTGGATAGAAAGTTTTCTAACAGACAGAGAGCAGTATGTTGTCCTGAATGGGGTGACTTCAACAGAAACAAGATTAACTTCGGGTGTGCCCCAGGGCAGCATAATAGGTCCGCTGCTTTTTACGATTTACATAAACGATCTGGCTGATAGTATTGACAGTGGCATTAGACTGTTTGCTGATGATGCTGCAGTCTACAGGAAAGTAGTATCACACGAAAGCTGTGAACAAATCAATGAGGATTTGCAGGAAATAAATGCATGGCGTAATGACTGGCAGTTATCTCTCATTATTAGTAAGTGTAACCTACTGTGTATAACAAGGCGAAAATCCCCATTAATGTATGAATACAAAATAAATGCCCAGTCTTTGGAAGTGGTAACATCCGTCAAGTATCTGAGTGTGACTATTCAAAATGATCTCAAATGGAATGATCAGATTACACAAGTAATGGGCAAGGTGAAATCTAGATTGCTGTTTATTGGTAGAATCCTGAAGCGATGCAGTCCTTCAACAAAGGAAATTGCTTACAATACATTAGTTCGTCCAGTCTTAGAGTATTGCTCATCTGTATGGGACCTTACCAGTTGGGTCTCATTCAAGAGATTGAGAAGGTCCAAAGAAGAGCAGCAAGATTTGTGACTGGTACATTTAGCCATCGCGAGAGCGTTACAAATCTAATAGAAAGTTTGAAGTGGAATACACTTGCAGATAGACCACATGCTAAATGGAAGGGGCTGCTCACTAAATTCTGAAATCCAATCTTCGCCAAGGATTACCAATAACTTTCAGTTCACGCAGTGATCACCATTCAAAGGTAAGGGAAATTAGAGCTCGTACTGAGGCGTTCAGACAGTCGTTTTTCTCTCACGACTTTGGTGCAAATTGTGCCCTCTGCCACACACTGCTTGGTGGCTAGCAGAGTCTATATGTAGATGTAGATCATTGTTCCTTTTGAACTGTAGTGTCTTATTTACAACAAACTTCATGTGGGAATAAATATTCTGTGAAGCGGTAGTCAGAATGCCCAACTCCTTAAATAGATGTCTACAAGATGATCGTGGGTGCGCACCAGCACCTGACAGCATGATTTGCATGATGAAGACTTTCTTTCTTAAAGATGAAACAATGGAAACTCGAGGTAGGAATCTCAGCAATGTAGGAAAAGATAGATTGCTACTTACCACAAAGACGGCATGTTAAGTAACAGACAGGCTCAATAAATGGCACTTACATGTAAGCCTTCAGCCACAGTCTTTGTCATAAGGATAGAAACATGCACCATGCATTCACACAAGCAAGCACACTGGACTGCCAACTCCAGCAGGTCAGGCCAAAATGCAACTATCACATAGTATGGAAGCAGCAGTCTGGAGGGGGCGAGGAAGAGGAAGGGATAGCAGTGTGTGGGTGGGGGGCAGAGAGGAGCATTGTCTGGTGGAGTGTGCAAGAAGTAGAATGCCAAGAGGCGCAGTGTCAGGAGGTTGTGGGGGCAGGAAGGTGGGAAAAAGGGAGCAAAAAAGAAGAAGCAGGGAAAGATGGGTGGTGCATTGGCAGAGGGTGGCAAACAAAGAGGGTGAGAGATGAGAATGGGGTGGAGTTGATGGGACAGAGGAGGGTGGAAACTGCTGGGTGAAGGGTACATGGGCTGTATGTTAACGTAGGTTGAAGCCGGAATAGTTTTGAGAGCGAACAGTAAGACACATAATTCGTATCCACAAGACATGTGGCCTGTAATTGAAAAAGTGTGTTGATAATCTCTCCATTGGCAAAAGATTACAGAATAGTCCCCCATTCAGATATCTGGGAGGGGCTGCCAAGGGAGAGGTGGCCAGGAGAAAAAGATTGAATAACCAATTAAATTATAATGTTTTATGAGTTGGGGTGTGTAATCTCACATGTTTGAACATAGTAGGGAAGCTAGAAAATCTGAAAAGGGAAATGCAAAGGCACAGTCTACATACAGTGGGTGTTAGCGAAGTGAAATGGAAAGAATACAAGGCATTCTGGTCAGATAAGTATAAGGTAATATCAACAGCAGCAGAAAATGGTATAACAGGAGTGGGATTCATTATGAATAGGAAGATAGGGCAGAGGTTGTGTTACTGTGCACAGTTCAGTGATGGGGTTGTTATTATCAGGATTGACAGCGAATCAACACCAATTTACAACAGTTCTGTTATAAATGCCGATGTCACAAGCTGAAAGCTGAAGAGGAAGGGATGGAGAATGTATATGAGGATATTGAATGGTTAATTCAGTACATAAAGGGAGATGAAAATCTAGTAGTCTTGGGGGGGACTGGAATGTGGTTGTAGAGGAAGTAGTAGAAGAAAGAGTTACAGGAGCGTATGGGCTTGGTAGTAGAAATGAGAGAGGAGAAAGAGTAATTGAGTTATGCAGTAAATTTTAGGTGGTAATAATGAATACTCTGTTCAAGAATTACAACACCAGAGATATAGGAAGATTTCTGCTAGATTACATTATGATCAGACAGAGATTCCAAAATCGGATATTGGATTGTAAGGCATACCGAGAAGCAGATATAGACTCAGATCACAGTTTAGTAGTGATACAAAGTAGGTTGGAGTGTAAGAACTAGTCAGTAAAAATCAATACACAAAGAAGTGGGGTACAGAAATACTAAGGAAAGAAGAGATATGCTTGAAGTTCTCTAAGGCTATAGATACTTCGATAATGAATAGCTCAGTAGGCTATGCAGTTGAATAGGAATGAACAACTCTAAAAAGGGCAGCCAGAGAAGTTGGAAAGGGAAACATAGATACAAGGAAGGTAACTGCAAATAAACCATATGTAACAGAATAAATACTGCAGTTGACCAATGAAAGGAGGAAGTACAAGAATTTTCAGGGAAATTCAGGAATGCAGAAATACAAATTGCTTGGGAATGAAATAAAAAGTGCAGGGGAAGCTAAGGCAGTATAGCTGCATGAGGAATGTGAAGATACTGAAAAAGAAGCGAGTGTTGAAAGGACTGATTCAGCATATAGAAAGGTCAAAACAACCTTTGGTGAAATTAAAAAGAAGATTGGCAACATTTACAGTCCAATGGGAATTCCAGTGTTAAATGCAGAGGAGAGATCAGATAGGTGGAAAGAGTACATTGAAGGCCTCTATGAGAGTCAGGACTTGTCTGATGTGATAAAAGAAGAAAAAGGAGTATATAGTGAAGAGATAGGGGATCCAGTATTTGAATCACAATTTAAAAGAGCTTTGGAAGATCTAAGATAAAAAAAAAGGCAGAAGCAATAGATAACATCCCATCAGAATTCTAAAATCATTGGGGTAACTGGCAATAAAAGATTATTCATGCTGGTATGTAGAATGTATGAGTCTGGTGATTTACCATCTGACTTTTGGAAAAATATTATCCAAACTGTAAAGCTTACAAGTGCAAGAATTACTGCACAATCAGCTTGGCAGCTCATGCATCCAAGTAGCTGACAAGAATAACATAAGAAGAATGGAAAAGAAAATTGAGAATATGTTAGATAATAATCAGTTTAGCCCTAGGAA
The DNA here is from genome assembly GCF_023898315.1 of Schistocerca nitens. Classification (NCBI taxonomy): domain Eukaryota; kingdom Metazoa; phylum Arthropoda; class Insecta; order Orthoptera; family Acrididae; genus Schistocerca; species Schistocerca nitens. The sequence goes on along the minus strand of NC_064615.1, from coordinate 74,239,512 downwards.
AGGTAAAGGTAGCAGAGAAGCAATTTTGACATTGGATTTGATAATGGAAGCAAGACTAAAGAAGAAAAATCAAGATACGTTCATAGGATTTGTCGACCTGAAAAAAGCATTCACAGTGCCAAATGGTGCAAGACGTTTGAAATGATGATGAAAAGAGGGGTTAGCTACATGAAGACATGGGTAATACACAGCATATACAGGAGCCAAGAGGGAAGAATAAGAGTGGAAGACTAAGAACGAGGTCTCGTATTAAAAAGGACATAAGACAGTGACAGTCTTTTGCCCCTAAAATTCAATCTACACAGCAAAGAAGCAATGATGGAAATAAAAGAAAGGTTCAAAGTGGAATTAAAATTGAAGATGAAAGGATACCAATTTTAAGATTCGCTGATGACATTGCTACCCTCAGTGAAAATGAAGAAAAATAACAGTATCTGCTGAACAGAATGAACAGTCTACTGAGTATAGAATATGGATTGACAGTAAATTGAAGAAAGACAAAAATAATGAGAAGTAACAGAAATGAAAACAGTGAGAAACTCAGCATCAGGATAGATGGTCATGAAGTAGATGAAGTTAAGGAATTCTGCTATGTAGGCAGCAAAATAACACATGGTGGATGAGGCAAGGAAGACATCAAAAGCAGACTAGCACTGCCAGAAAGGGAATTCCCAGCCAAGAGAGGCCTACTATTATCAAACATAGACTTAATTTGAGGAAGAAATTTCTGAGAATGTAAGTTTGCAGCACAACCTTTTACAGTAGTGAAACACTGACTGCGGGAAAACTATAACAGAGGAGGATTGAAGCATTTGAGGTATGGTGTTACAGACAAACATTGAAAACAAGGTAAAGAATGAGGAAGCTCTGCGCAGAATCGGAGAGGATGGAGTGGAAAGGAATATGTGGAAAACACTGACAAGAAGAATGGATAGGATTATAGGACATCTGTTAAGACATCAGGGAATAACTTCCATGGCACTAGAGGGAGCTGCAGACGGTAAGTACTGTAGAAGAAGACAAATATTGGAATACATCCAGCAAATAATTGAGGATGTAGGTTGCAAGTGATACTCTGAGATGAAGAGGTTGGCGCAGGAGAGGAATTCGTGGTGAGCCGCATCAAAACAGTCAGAAGATTGATGACTCAGGAAAAAGGGGAAGGGGGAGGGGGGGAGGTGGACTAGGATGTTGTGGAGGTTGGGTGGACAACGACAAGATGGAGTGGGAAGGATCTGGGGTAGGATGTCCCTAATTTCAGGGCATGATGATAGGTAATCAAAGCCCTGGCAAGGATGTGGTTCAGTTGTACCAGTACAGGATGGTACTGTGTGACGAAGGGGACACTCTTTTGTGGCTGTTTCTTGGGTGTAGTGAGATGTTTGAGGCTGTGGGAAATGGCATGGGAGATCCGTTTGTGGACTAGGTCTTGGATAGTGGCTATCTGTGAAGGCATTTGTGAGACACTCATCATACTGGGCAAGGAAATTCTTGTCACTGCAGATATGCCATCTGTGGGTGGCCACGCTGTATGGGACGGATTTTTTGATGTGAAAGGGATGAGAGCTGTTGAAATGCAGGTACTGTTGGCGGGTTTAATGTGGATAAAGGTGCAGATAGAGCCATCAGAGAAGAAGAGGTCAACTCCTAGGAAGGTAGCACACTGGGTTGAGGATGACCAGATGAAGTGGATGGGACAGAGGATGTTGAGGGTTTGAAGGAATCAAGATAGGGGTGTCTTGGCCCTGAGTCCACATCATGAAGATTTAATTAGTGAACCTGAACCAGAGTAAGGGCTTGGCATTCTGGGAGCCTAGGAAGATTTCCTCTAGATGACCCGTGAACAGGTTGGCATAGGAGGGTGTCATGTGGGTGCCCATGGCTTTGCCACAGATTTGTGTGTATGCCTTCCCTTCAAAGGAGAAGTAATTGTGGATTAGGTGTACGAGGAGTGAAGTAGTGGGTTTGGCATCTGAAGGATGTTAGGGAAGGTAATGTTCAATAGTGGTAAGACCATGGTTGTGTGGGACATTGGGTATAGGGAGGTGGCATCAACAGTGACCAGTAGGGATCCAGTGTGGGGAGTCAGTGAAGGAAGTGGTTGGTATCTTTGATGTCGAAGGCTAAATTACGGGCAGTTGGTTGGAGGTGTTGGTCACTGAGGGCTGAAATTCTTTCCATGGCGATACAATAACCAGGTGTAATGGGATATCCAGGAGTGTTGCGATTGTGGATTTTGGGGAGCATTTAGGTGGGTGTGCGGGATGTCATAGGGTTGAGGAAGGAAATGGATTCAGGGGAGAGGTTCTGGGAAGGATCTAAAGGTTTCCCTGCACACTCTGCCAGACAGTGCTCCTCTCTTTCCCCACGCATACACTGCTATCCCTTCCCCTTTGCCACTCCCTCCAGACTGCTGCTTCCATCCCACATGATAGTTACATTCTGGTCTAAGCTGCTGGAGGTGGTGGTCAGGTGTGGATGAGATGTGCTTGCTTGTGTGAATGAATGGTGTGTGTTTCCGCTTCACATGGTCCTCCTCAACCCAGTGTACCACTTTCCGGGGTGTTGACATCATCCTCTCTCATGGCTCCATCCAAACATCTGTCCTCATTAAACCCACCAACCACCACCAGTACCTGCATTTCCATGGCTTTCTTCCCCTTCACACCAAAAAATCCCTCCCATATTGCCTGGCAACCGGGAATGTTGCATCTGCAGTGACAAGAACACCCTAACACAGTATGCTGATTGTCTCACTTAGGCCTTCACAGCCAGGCACTGTCATCCCCCCCCCCCCCCCCATACCTACCCACAAACAGATTGCCTATGCCATTTCCCTTCACACCATCCATCCTCCCACCACCCCAAAAAACCAGCCATAAAGGAGGGCGTGCCCACATCATCACCCATACCACTCCAGACTGGAACAACTGAACCACATCCATTGCCATGATTACCTGTCATCGTGCCCTGAAATGGGGTGCATCCTACCCAAGATCCTTCCCACTCCTTCTCATGTGGTGTTCTACTGCCCACCGAACCTCCGTAACATCCTAGTACATCTCTATATCGCTCCCTATCCCAACCCCTTACCACAAGGATCATATCCTTGAGGAAGACCCAGATGCAAGACCTGCCCTATCCACACACCCAGCACTTTCTATTCCAGTGCTGTCACAAGTTTATCCAACCCCATCAGGGGCCAGGTCACGTGTGCAAGCAGCCATGTCATTTACAAGCTCTGCTGCAATCATTGCACTGCCCTTGTTATTGGTATGACCACCAGCCAGCTGCCCACCAGGGTGAATAGCGACCACCAAATGATGGCCAAGAGCAAAGTAGACCACCCTGTGACACAATATGCAGCTGATCATAACATGGTTGATTTTGACGGCTGATCCACCACCTTGACCATCTGGATCCTCCCCTCCACCACCAGCTTTTCTGAACTGTGCAGGTGGGAATTGTTCTTACAACTCATTCTCCATTCCATAATTATCCCGGACTCCACCTATTGTCCCCACATCCTCCACTCAACAATTTCCATCCCCTCTGCCCTGTCACCACATCCCCGTTCTCGTCTCTCACCGTCTTTGTTTGCTGCCCTCTGCCAAAGTACTCACCCATCTTTCCCCACTTCTCTCCTTTTCGGCTCTGTTTTTCCCACATACCTGCTGCACAACCACCTGAGGCTGCGGCTGTCGGCATCCTAGTCCTTGCAACTCCGCCAGACAGCGCTCCTCTCTCCCTCCACCCGTTCACTACTATCCTTTCCCCATCTCTCCAGATTGCTGCTTCCACCCCATGTGATACTTGCATTCTGGCCCAAGGTGTCATAGTTGACTGTCATGTGTGCGGTGTGCTTGCTGATGTGAATGAAGGGTGTGTTTCTTTTTTTCTGTTGAAAACTGGGGCCAAAAGCTTATGTGTAAAGTCTTTTACTTGTGCCTGTTTATTAAAGCTTTATTCCACGTGACATTATTGAATGAAAATTGCAAAATATGTCACTTTACCAATTTGTCTTTCCCCAAGGTTTGCAGTGATTCTAAGTGCAAGTGTGGCTGAACTAAGTTGTTGCACGAATTCCAAAAAGTGCTTTTTGCAATTTAAATTTTCATCAGGGTGGACATCTAAGAATTTTGAAGTTTCCACCGTATTTATTATTACCTCACTGTGTGTTATTTATTTATTTTATTTACTTAAACGTCAAGTTCCTTAGGATGAAATTGAGGAGCAAATCTCCAAGGTCATGGAACCCATGAGTACATGAAATTACAACATAAAAGTAATAACAGATAAAAATAAAATGTTTATGAACCTGAAAAAAGTTAATCCATAAGTTTAAGTAAACGCAATCAACAATACAAGAATCAGGTTAATTTTTCAAGGAACTCCCTGACAGTAGATGGAGTGACTCATGAAGAAACTCTTCAGTTTCGATTTGAAAGCGCGTGGATTACTGCTAAGATTTTTGAATTCGAGTAGTAGCTTATTGAAAATGGAAGTAGCGGTATACTGAACACCTTTCTGCGCAAGAGTTAAGAAAGTTCGATCCAAATGCAGGTTTGATTTCTGCCAAGTATTAACTAAGTGAAAGCTGCTTATTCTTGGAAATAAGCTAATATTGTTAACAAGAAATGATGGTAAGGAATATATATATATGAGGGTGAGTCAAATGAAAATCTTAAATATTATTTAAAAAATTATTTATTGTGCAGAAGTGGTACAAAGCTGTATCACTTTTCAACATAATCTCCCCCACGCTCAATGCAAGTCCTCCAGAGCTTATAAAGTGCATAAATCCCTTTAGAGAAAAATTCTTTTGGTAGTCCACGCAACCACTCGTGCACTTCATCAGAATGGAACTTCTTTCCTCCCACTGCATCTTTGAGTGGTCCAAACATGTGGGAATCACTTGGGGGCAAGGTCTGGTGAGTATGGTGGATGAGGAAGACACTCAAAATGCAGGTCTGTGATTGTTGCAACTGTTGTACGGGCAGTGTGGGGCCTTGCATTGTCATGTTGCAAAAGGACACCTGCTGACAGCAATCCATGTCGCTTTGATTTGTCTGCATGCCGCAGATGATTTTTTAGGAGATCTGTGTACAATGCACTGGTGACAGTGGTCCCTCTAGGCATGTAATGCTCCAAAATGACGCCCTTTTTTTGTCCCAAAGGAGTGTCAGCATAACCTTCCCTGCTGATGGTTCTGTTCGAAACTTCTTTGGTTTTGGTGATGAGGAATGGCACCATTCCTTGCTCACTCTCTTCGTTTCAGGTTGTAACACCCCCTTATTATTTCTCTTTGTTCCCGCTCGTTCGGGATCTGAATAGCAGCCCAAAATTAGATAATTAATTAATGTGACCGTGTACCTAATGGGCTGGCAATCGGATTGGACTGCTCAGGAGATGTTACATTCCGTATTGTCCTTCGCAAATACTGTAATACGTACTGTTTGGTGGTAAGAAGGACACAACACAGTTTCACAAACAAGATCTATATTCTTAGCAAAAGCACAAAAATAAGGAGACAGCCACTGCCTTCGTCAATACACTGTTAATGACGGCTAATCTCAGCACAGGTTTCTTTAGCTATTCTTAATCATCACACGCAAAATACAATCACTGTAATCCAAGTAATGCCGGCGCGGTAGACGCGGAAGTTCAATAACGGCACTTAATATCAGTGAAATCACTCTGTAATTAAACTTTCTCACTTTCCCGTATGATACTAACACAAAGGGGTTAAACCACGGCGATGGCCACTCCCTTTTGCCGGTAATTTGCCTTAATTCAACTGCTGGCTTCTGCACAGCTCTGCCCGCCTCGCGGGAACCTACCACACCCTGCTCGGCACTCCCAACTACTGCTCTCCGCACAACTTTTCCCGCCTCGCGGGAACCTACCCAAGCCGCACTCGGCACTCCGGTGAACCCCCTCTCACTCTCGCGACCCAACACACTAATCGATGGTTACCCTGTCGACCTGTGTGAGTGCAAACTTAGTAGTAAGGGCCTGCGGACCCCTTACATCCCCGCCCTCAAAAACTTCTTTTGAACCGCAGGCGAAAAAGAATCGGCAAGGGATTAAAAACATTGCTACATTTGAACAGAACATACAATACAAATAATAAATGAATTTACAATTTTTCAAAATGATCCTGGACTCCGGTAGTGGGCTGCCTCCACAATAATTTCTACAAAAGGTTATTATATCACATAAATATGGTATTGTCCAAAATTACAATTTTCATCTCAACCAGCAATAGTCCTCTCTAGTCCAATATCAAAATGACAACACACACAGCATATATACTCAAAAATTATTACCTAAACACAGAACATATGAACACTACACTACCATTTAGCTATTACAGCTTTTATATCCATCCTTAGATAATCTTTGACATGAAATATGCAACTCTAATTGTAATACATCACAAAACACAATGTAAATAAACACTTCCCTCTTTCAAAGTCCATTTTACAGCCAAATGTCCTAAATATATCCTACGCCACTACTTCAAGGGGCTTAGACACTCTCAGTTCATACATTTGCTCTAATCGAGTTCCTCCTCCTCATCTGGGTTATTTCTGCTCTCGTGTGAGTAGTACCTTTTTATGTTTTCCACATGCTCTTTACCATGCACTCTCTTTGTCCATGCATATTCCAACTCCACAGTGTTAGGATGACCAATTTTTATAATTCTATATGGTCCTTTATAAACGTGGTTAAACTTATGTATTTCAGAGTTTATTTTCTTTGATCTAGCATGAACCTTTACTAATACCAGGTCTCCCACTCGATAAGTTATTGGTTTCACTAGTTTGTCGTGTCTTTCCTGTCTTTTCCTAGCCTTCTCCTTCATACTTAATTCCACCAGCTCCAATTTCCTTTCCCAGGTCAATGAACTTCCTGGTGGGTAGACTAACAATTCACGAAAAATACTATCGGGTTCCTGATTGAGCAATACTTCACATGGTGCAAACCCTGTAGAATCATGTGGGAGGTGATTCTTAACCCGCTCAAATTCTTCCAGATATTCTTTCCATGAACCATGCTTCCGATGACAGTAGGTTCGGCATAAACGGTTCAACTCCTTCATTGTTCGTTCCGCTGGGTTAGAAGCTGGCCTATACCTAGAAATGGCAATTTGCTCTATTCCGTGCTCCCTTAGCATCTCTGTCCATTCCTTTGACCTGAACTGTGACCCATTATCACTCAATATTCGTTTAGGTATACACACCTTTTGAAAATAGTCTTTCTCGAATGGGTTAATGATGGCTCTACTAGTAGCTTTCTTCAACGGGTAAAATTTTATGTACTTGGAAACCAGTTCTTCCGCTACTAAGATTTGTGTGTAATTCCCTCGTGAGGCAGGAAGTGGTCCAAATAGATCCACTGCAACTATGTCCTTAATTGCTGTTGGTACAATTGGATGCATATATCCTTTGTGCTGTACTGTGGTCGTCTTAGATTTCTGACAGGTGTCACATGTACTCAGTATTTTACGTATACGCCTTCCCATGTTGTTGAATGCACAATCTAATTTCAACTTTTCCAGACACTTCTTCGGTCCATAATGCGCATTACTATAGTGCGTATACCAAATTAATTTTTCTACCACATGCTCAGGCACACAGAGTTTCCAGTTCTCCTCACTCTCCTTGTTTCTTTTATAAAGTATCCCATTGTGAATATAATAAAATGTGTGAATTCTTTCCTCTCCTGCACACCTGTATTTGTTTTTAATTGTTTTTAATTTCTCGTCCTCGTTCTGTTCCCTACGCACATTCCTTAGGAACTTCCTTATGAATTCTTCATACTGTACTCCCCTCATCAGGTTAATTCTAACTCCTTCTCCTTCCGGCCTGTCCACCAACATTCCTCTTGAGTCAGCTGGTAATCTTGACAAAGCATCAGGTATTATATGTGTTGCTCCTGGTTCATAAATTATCTCGAAGTCATAGTCTTGTAATGCTAGGGCCCATCGCGTTAGTCTGCTATGCCTCAATTGTAGTCAGAAATGTAAGGGCCTTATGGTCAGTCACGACTTTCACATGCCTCCCGGCCAAATAATACCGGAAACGCTTAAACCCCCACACAATTGCCAATGCTTCCCTTTCAGTAATCGAATATTTTCTCTCCCAAGCATTTAAACTTCTGCTATCGAATGCTATTGTTCTTACATTCTCACCTCTTCCGCTCCTCTCTACTTGGTATAAATGTATTCCTAGTCCATAGTCCGAGCTGTCTGCTCCTAAATAAAAATACTTGGAAAAATCCGGGTGGTACAATATATCTGCATTATATAGTGCTTCCTTAATATTCTCAAACTCGGTTTGGCACTCTGCACTCCGATGCCACGGCATCCTTGCCTTGGTCAATTCCCGCATACTCGGGGCATTAAGTACAGATCCTTTGACAAATTTTCTATAAAACTCACAAACCCCAAAGAATGCTCGCAACTGCTTCTTACTATGAGGAGCCGGAAAATTTTTAATAGCCTCCATTTTACTAGGATCAGGATAGATACCCTCCTCGGATATTATATGGCCCAGAAATTTTATCTTTGATTTGCCAAATCCCGACTTGTCCAGGTTTACAGTTACCCCTGCGGTTTCAAAAGCTGCCAAGATTGCATCCAGTCTATTCAAATGTTCTTCCCATGATTCGCTTGCTATCAAGAGGTCATCTACGTAGACGGTGACCTTCTTAAGTAACTCCTCGCCTAGTATCTTATCCATCGCTCTTATAAACTCAGACACTGACACATTAAGTCCAAATGGCAACACTCTAAATTGATAGCACCTTCCTCCATAAGTAAATGCTGTATACTGGCGAGACTCTGTGGCCAATGGTATCTGCCAGTACCCAGCAGTCAAATCGATACTACTAAGCACTTTTGCTCCTCGGAATTTTTGAATTAGTTCTTCTATAGTTTCTGGTTTGTCCCTCTCCGGTTCGATGATTTTGTTCACCGTTCGTGCATCCAAAACTATCCTCACCTTTCCATCCTTCTTATCAACAACAAATAGGGGGTTGTTGTACTGACTATTGGCCCGCTCTATAACCCCAAGGTCCATCATCCTCTTTATTTCTTCATCTACTGCTCTTCGTTTCGCCTGGGGAATGGGATACTGTTTTATATTGAACGGTTTATGGTTCTTTATCTTTAACTTACACTCCACTCCTTGCATGATACCTGGCCGTTGAGAAAATACTTTACAACGCCTATATAATACTGTAGCTAATTTCGTCTTAGTCCTCTCATCTAGTTGCGTCATCTCCTCCAATTTTTTTCTGATCTTGTCCTCTTTATGTCTATCCTCTCGTGCTAGTCCCTCAAGGTATATCAACACTTCTTTTCCTAGTTCCTCTTCCCCGTATCCCGTGGTGGGTTCCTCTTCGTGACACAAATTTATTCTTTTGAATTCTTCCTCTTCTTCGATCGCATTCCCCTCAGCAAATTTCAACCTCTTCTCTTCTCCCTTTCTTCCTTTGACTTTGATAGTACCTTCATCAAAACTCACTACTGCCTCAACTTCATTCAACCAATCTATCCCTAAAATAATCGATGTGTTTAATCCAGCCACCACCAAAAACGTTGCTTCGTATTCTTCTCCCTCTATTTCGAATGTAATTAAAACTTGTTCTTTAATAGGTTTACTCTTTGCACCCAACGCGTTCACAATTCGCACTCCACTCACTGGGAAACTAGGTAAGCTAACATTTGCTTTTAGTATCTGTTCATATAACCTTTTGGATATTGCACATGCTTCACTTCCTGTATCTACTAATGCCTCGATATTCAGTCCACATAACTTGATCCCTATCATGGGTAGCCTGGGTTCTTTGGGAATCCCACTTCTTTCCTCCAGTAGATCTTCTCTTATGTCTCCGCCATTGTCGTGTCTTAGTAGGTTTACCCTGGCCCTCGTAGTTCTCACTCCCGATCGGACCTCATCTGGAGTGTCATTCAGTTTTCCGGTCTCTCCTCCTCTTCTATATGCACCGTGTCATTCATTCGCCTATCCCACCTTCTCTCATGATCTCTTGGTTCTTCACTCCTTCTCCAATCATTTCTCCATTGACGTTCACCGCCATGGTTCCTGTATCTATGACTGCCACCTCTTCCTCTATAATTAGACGAATTACTGAAATGATTCCTTGGGTCATTACCTCCCCCTCGGTTTTGATCATTAGGTTGATTGTATCCCTGTGATCGAACAGATTCCAACTGTTCCAGTATCTTCATCAAAGCCTCCCTATCTTCAATTAGGCTCCCGGATACAGTTTCTTGCATTCTCTGGCTCATTCTTCTTTTTATTGCAGATATCATTACGTCATCACTCAGGGGTTGTTCCAGGGTCTCGTTCAATTCCCACAAATGTTCAGCAAACTCTCTCAACGTTCTCCTCCATGTACTAAGTGACTTGCGGTGGAGTAGGTCCTCAATTGCTGCACATTGATGGCTTTTGGACCAGTATTTCTTCAAGAATTCCTCTTCAAACTGATCATAACTAGTAGTCCCTTCCTTCTTCCTGACTCCCCAAGTGAAGGCCTCACCTTCCATTCTATCTATTGCAAATTGAATCTTGTCTGAGTCCTTAAGATGTGCTGGGAAAACTCCTTTTAGCCATTTCATAAATATCATTGGGTGCAATCCTCCTTTCGGTTTAAATTTCTGCCCTGTATTACTTTGGATGCACCGATTATCACTACTCATCAATGTAACGACCTTACCTCCCCCAACGGCTAAGGTGGCATTGCTAATTCGTCTATCAATTTCTTCTGTCTTGCTTTCCAATTGCTGCACTCCCTGGTGTAACTGCTTGACCTCCATTTCAACCCTCTTGTTATCCTCTTCTCATTACATGGCTATAGCATTTCTCAGATTGACAGCTAGTTGGTTTTGCCTATCTCCTATCCCCTTAACCGCCTCGTTGCATTGTTTCTGCATCTGCGTCACCTCGGCGATTCGATGATTGCAATTTGTTTCCACTTCGTTGATTTTTTCTCCCAACTCGGCTTTCGTTTCTTCAATATCGTCTTTTATCTTTTTTGTTAACTTTCCTTCCACCTTTTCCATGTCTCCCTGGACTTGGTCTATGCTCTTCTGTAGCTTCTTTTCTCTCTCGTCGATGTCCATCTTCAGTCGTTCTTGCAACTCCTGCATTTCCTTCTTCAAATTATATTCCATCTTCATTTGTGATGTTTTGATCTCTTGTAAATCTTCCTTTAGTGATTCTCTCGTTTCTTGTGAATTCCTCTCTAACGATGCGTTAGTTTCTTGTAAACGCTTCTCTAACGATGCGTTAGTTTCTTGTAAACGCTTCTCTAACGATTCTCTTGTTTCTTGTGAACTCTTCACTAACGATTCTTGTAAATCTTCCTTTAATGATTCGTTATTTTCTTGTATACGCTTCTCTAATGATGCGTTATTTTTCTCTACTGATTCGTTAGTCTTCTTTATCAGGTCTATCAACATCGACCACCTATCAGCATCCTCTGAAACTGACCTAGCTCTCATCGCTTGTCCCGGTGTCTCGGGATAATTAGTTGAATGTGCTAGTGGGCTATCTAATGACACTCCATAATCACTGAATCCTGAATCATCTCTATCTTCCTGTCCTATCCCTTTCCTTTCAACTACTGCCTCACAGACCTGCTTATCTTCAGAAGACATGTTTGGTTTATATTTAATGCCCAGGCAAGTAATACAAAATAACCTCCAATAACCCAAAACACTCCTAATTACCATGAAACTAATCAAACAGTACCTGCAGTCCTTTCAGTAAATTCCCAAATTCATACAACATGCATGAGTACCGACATCACAACTCTCAAAAACCTAATAATTTCCAATAACAATTTCCACATACACAATTTATGTAAAAATATTTTAAACAAGATAATCACAACACTCATAAAATCTATCAATGCAAAATCACCAAAACAATTACTATTTATACAGTGCAGTGTGCATAAATAAGCATGCTAGACTTCCGAGTATGTTTCGCAACTTTTCTGAAATTACTGCAATTGAGCACTTTTCCTAATGTAAATACCAGTTAAAAACTGTTTATTTATCGCGAATACTGCACACTGCAATTTACTGTTATGTTAATCCGTCGTCTTCACTCACCAACCGACGTTACCGCGAGTCGCGATGTTTTGACGTTTGAGGTGGGCGTGGCTGTGCCGCCGCTGGAGCTCGCGTGAAGTTGAAGATCAGCTGCAAGGCGACGTAGTTCCCCGTCAGCCGCTCCGTGGCGCTGCAGGCGGGCGTAGTTCGTAGTTCGGCCGCTAGATGTCAGGATTGCGCTCGGTATCTCGAAGTCGCGTCGCTCGCCTTGGTGTCGTGTGAAATCACCTCGTGGATCGAAGCTCTTTGGTGCAACTGCTACGTGGCTCTGCGTGACGTCACTCACTAATTGCGTCGCCACAATACCTTGTCGTCAGCATAACAGTTTATGGGTCCACGCGAAACCGTCCGATTTTCACTGTTCAAAAGGCAATTTCGGTCAACATTTTACCACAAAACACCTTTCTAACAACTTGTATGACGAAATCTTGGCTCGTCTCACTATTTTACTGTTCACACGTGTCTTTCTTTAGTGTCCACTTTTCACAGTTTTTCGTGCGAATTTTTGCATTTGCACTTTACAACACAGTTTATTGATACTATTGTTCTATTTAATATGGCAAGAAAATCAGTTTAGTCACAATCGTGCAATATTATTACTTCGTATTGTTCAAAAATGCACTGTTCCTTGTCGCGATTTTAACGTTCATGCACTGTCCCGATTCCACATTGCAAAATTAGTTTTCTTGCGTTAAGCAAGGTAAATTATCTATTGTTCATTACGATTCGTCCGAAGATTGCACTTGTCCTTTCATGGTAAGCCAAGGGTGTAACACCCCCTTATTATTTCTCTTTGTTCCCGCTCGTTCGGGATCTGAATAGCAGCCCAAAATTAAATAATTAATTAATGTGACCGTGTACCTAATGGGCTGGCAATCGGATTGGACTGCTCAGGAGATGTTACATTCCGTATTGTCCTTCGCAAATACTGTAATACGTACTGTTTGGTGGTAAGAAGGACACAACACAGTTTCACAAACAAGATCTATATTCTTAGCAAAAGCACAAAAATAAGGAGACAGCCACTGCCTTCATCAATACACTGTTAATGACGGCTAATCTCAGCACAGGTTTCTTCAGCTATTCTTAATCGTCACACGCAAAATACAATCACTGTAATCCAAGTAATGCCGGCGCGGTAGACGCGGAAGTTCAATAACGGCACTTAATATCAGTGAAATCACTCTGTAATTAAACTTTCTCACTTTCCCGTATGATACTAACACAAAGGGGTTAAACCACGGCGATGGCCACTCCCTTTTGCCGGTAATTTGCCTTAATTCAACTGCTGGCTTCTGCACAGCTCTGCCCGCCTCGCGGGAACCTACCACACCCTGCTCGGCACTCCCAACTACTGCTCTCCGCACAACTTTTCCCGCCTCGCGGGAACCTACCCAAGCCGCACTCGGCACTCCGGTGAACCCCCTCTCACTCTCGCGACCCAACACACTAATCGATGGTTACCCTGTCGACCTGTGTGAGTGCAAACTTAGTAGTAAGGGCCTGCGGACCCCTTACAAGGTTGGTGGAAGGTTTTGTCCCCAGTAATTATTCTTGCAAGGAAGCCATCACCTTCTCATTCAAAGCGCCGAAGAAGTTCTTCACAAGCATCAACACGTCGTTCTCTCATTTCAGGAGTCAGCTGTCATGGCACCTATCTTGCAGACACTTTGTGAAACTGGAGCACATTATGCACAATGTGGTGTGCTGACCCATGACTAATCTGTAAACATGCTGCAATGTCATTGTCACTTGGTGGTTTTCCTTCATTATGGCTTCAACTGCTGCAATGTTCTGTGGAGTCATAACTCGTTGTGCCTGACCTGGACGAGGAGCATCTTCCACTGAAGTCACACCATTTGCGAACTTCCTACTCCATTCATAGACTTGCTGCTGTGACAAACATGCATCACCGTACTGAACCTTCATTCGTCGATGAATTTCAATAGGTTTCACACCTTCACTATGCAATAACTGAATAACAGAACGCTGTTCTTCCCTGGTGCAAGTCGCAAGTGGGGCGGCCATCTTTATACTGATACTGTGATGGTATGTGTGCATCTGCACTATGCTGCCACCTACAGGCCATTCTGCACACTGTCTGTAGCATGCTTACCAACTTACAGGATAACGGCGCGAAATTTCGATTTTTTATTGCAAATTTAAGGTTTTCATTTGACTCACCTCGTATATTGAGAGGCCAGTGCCAAAATACCCAAACTCGTAAACGGGTCAACAAGAGGTTCGTGAACTTACACCACTTATTGCCCGAACTGCCCACTTCTGAGCCAAAAGTATCCTTTTAGAAAGGGAAGAGTTACCCTGAAATATAATATCATACGACATAAGTGAATGAAAATAAGCAAAGTAGACTAATTTTCATGTTTAACGATCACTCACTTCAGATACTGTTCGAATAGTAAAAATGGCAGCATTAAGTTTTTGAACAAGATCCTGAACATGGGCTTTCAACGACAGTTTACTATCGTATCTGAAAACCTAGAAATTTGAACTGTTCAGTTTCACTAATCATATGCCCATTCTGTGATATTAAAACGTTAGGATTTGTTGAATTGTGTGTTAGAAACTGTAAAAACGGAGTCTTACTGTGATTTAGCATTAGTTTATTTTCTACAAGCCATGAACTTAGGTCATGAACTGCACTATTTGAAACTGAGCCAATGTTGCACACAACATCCTTTGCTATCAAGCTAGTGACATCAGCAAACAGAAATATTTTAGAGGTACCCGTAATACTTGAGGGCATATCATTTATATAAATGAGGAACAGGGGTGGCCCCAACACTGATCCCTGCGGCACCCCTACTTGACTGTACCCCATTCAGACCCCACATCACAGCCATTCCCCCCTGTGGATCTGGGCGTTAGAATAGGCCCGAGCTATTCCTGCCTGTTCTAAGAGGTGACTAAAAGCAGTCTCACACGTTTCAACCTTTATGTGATGGTGCCGTGTAGGGTTTGACCTCTATTTTTCAAAATTTTCGTGAAGAGCGAGCCAATTGGGGAAGGGCGCCTTATATGGTGCATAGTGTTCATCATGCGCTGCTCGCATCCTTCGTTAATGTGGATCTGCACTTCTGCTCATTCTCCAGCTGTTGTGCAAGGTCACCCTCCTTGCTGCGTTTTCCTCCATCCTCCGTGCAGTATCACTTTCTGCACTGTCGACGCTAATGGACTTCTTAGCTCGCTTGTGCCTGATATCCTGTACGGTAGCCAGTCCGTTGTGGTGGGGCCACCATGTACCCTGTTGGTTGTAGCCCCCTGACCACTCAGGGATCGTTCTGCTGATGCCTGCGCCATTAACTCCCCATATATGCCAAGGAGTAGATGCCCGTCACTCCTGGCAATGGCCATCCTGCCAGGTGGCCTTTGCTGGAGCTGGGTGACACCTGTCGGGAGGGCACCTGGTCAAAGTGGGTGGCCTCAGGACGGATGACATGCCATGAAGTGTCAATGTCATCTCTTGCTGGTGGTCAAACACCTACAGTCTCTAAGTGATCAAGGTCTAACTTCAATGCTAAGAAATAAGACCCCAGATGGTAACCCCCTCCCCCGTGGACACACCATGGGAGGAACATCAGTCTAAGGACGGCAGCAAAGCTTACTCACGGCAGTACCTCGTATGTACAAGTGTTGATGGCGATTATTTCATGTCAATGAAACCTTAGTTTTTGTGGAGCATTTAGTGGACAAGTTTGGGGAGGTGGATGGCTTGTCCTAAATACGATCCTGGTTGGTCTTGAGCAAAACGGCATCTTCTGCGCACTCACTGGCATTACTCACCTGTGGCAAGCTGGGGGATGTTTTGTTTCTATCATGCCCCATAAGAGCTTAAATATGGTCCAGGGTATCATATTTCACAGGGACCTTCTTTTGCAGTCTGACGATGAACTCTGCACCAATTTAGAGCAGCTAGGTGTCCATTTCGTCCTGCGTGTCCACTGGGGACCAAGGGATAATCAGGTTGTCACTGGTGCATTCATCTTGGCCTTTGGGGTAACACATTATCCAAGAAGGTCAAGGTGATGGTCTGCCGCTGTGACATAAATCCATAAATCCCTCCCCCAAAGCAGTGCTTTAAGTGCTGGAAGTTTGGCCATATGTCTCCCCACTGTACTTCCAGCGTCAAATGTCGGGATTGTGGATGTCCTTCACATCCCAATACTCCATGTGCCCCGCCTCCCATCTGTGTCAACTGTGGAGAGCACCATTTGCCTTGCTCACCAGACTCCAGGATTCTCCAGAAAGAAAGAAAAATAATGGAATACAAGACCCTGGACTGACTACCCTACACTGAGACTAAGAGAAAATATGAGAGGCTACATCCTGTGCACATGATGTCAACCTACACTGCCGCTATGACAACAGTTCTACCATCTTCCGTTCCACCACGTACAGCTGGCTCTCAGAGCCGTCAGAATCCTTCTGCCCTGTTGATGGTGGGGGCACTTCCCTCCCTGTTTCTCCTGCCAGAGAAGCATCTTCTTCGGCTTCTCTCTCTAGGAAGGGATTCCTTGGGTCCCTCCCTTCTCAGGTTTCTGCTAGTGAGAAAGATGACACCCGCCAGTGGCTGAAGCAACCACAGGTAGCTGGTCGTAGGGCTTCATGGTCCTCCTCAGTCCCTGAGACTGAATCAGTGAAGCCCTCCCAGCTGGACAAACCTAAGGAGCAGCGAGAGAAACCTAAAAAGAAAAAGACCCCCAATAACCAAGGCACTGCCGTGGCACCCACACCACTACTACCTACAAGCTCTGTCCCTGTGGGTGAGGTGGAGCAGTGGTTGGGAAGGGAGTGACGCAGGGTCGTAGCCTATCCCCGATGTTATTCAATCTGTATATTGAGCAAGCAGTAAAGAAAACAAAAGAAAAATTCGGAGTAGGAATTAAAATCCATGGAGAAGAAATAAAAACTTTGAGGTTCGCCGATGACATTGTAATACTGTCAGAGACAGCAAAGGACTTGGAAGAGCAGCTGAACGGAATGGACAGTGTCTTGAAAGGAGGACATAAGATGAACATCAACAAAAACAAAACAAGGATAATGGAATGTAGTCTAATTAAATAAGGTGATGCTGAGGGAATTAGATTAGGAAATGAGTCACTTAAAGTAGTAGATGAGTTTTGCTATTTGGGGAGCAAAATAACTGATGATGGTTGAAGTAGAGAAGATATAAAATGTAGACTGGTAATGGCAAGGAAAGCGTTTCTGAAGAAGAGAAATTTTTTAACATCGAGTGTAGATTTAAGTGTCAGGAAGTTGTTTCTGAAAGTATTTGTTTGGAGTGTAGCCATATATGGAAGTGAAACGTGGACGATAAATTGTTTAGACAAGAAGAGAATAGAAGCTTTTGAAATGTGGTGCTACAGAAAAATGCTGAAGATTAGATGGGTATATCAAATAACTAATGAGGAGGTATTGAATAGAATTGGGGAGAAGAGAAATTTGTGGCACAACTTGACTAGAAGAAGAGATCACCAATTTAGTATTAGAGGGTAGCATGGAGGGTAAAAATCGTAGAGGGAGACCAAGAGATGAATACACTAAACAGATTCAAAAGGATGTAGGTTGCAGTAGGTACTGGGAGATGCACGGGATAGAGTAGCATGGAGAGCTGCATCAAACCAGTCTCTGGACTGAAGGCAACAACAACAACAACAACAACATTTTCTAACACTCCTTAACTTCAGGGTCTCCAATCACATTTCTTTCGGATACTATTGTATGTCTTCACTAAGCCAAGAAATGTCAATGCCAGATCTTTTCCATACCCAGTGCATTTCCACCAACTGTCTTCATACTGAAGATTGGGTGCAATGTTGATCTACCTCATCGCAAGCCATACTGCTCCTCTTCTAATTGACCTCCTTCTTCTTCCCTCAATCTTTTTCTCCCTTTTACTTTGTTACTTGTATATGAGTGTGATCCACTGATAATTTTATCACGTACTTTTCTGTTTCCTTTATTGTACACTGGAATTATCGTACCCTTTTCCATTCTTAATGCAACATTTCTGAATCCATATGCATCTTAGCAATCTGTGTAACCATTGTAGTCCAGTAGGTCAGCTACCTTTATCATCTTCACAGTATTTCATCTGTCCCAGTTGCCTTTCCTGTTTTCATTTTCTAACTGCTAGTTCCACTTCTGACATTGTAATGTCCTTCCCTTCTTCTAGGTCCAGGTTCCCCTGCCGCACTTCTATTCCCTTCTCATTGCTATTTTTCACATTTAGTGGGTTTTCAAAATCCGTACAGCTTTGTTTTCCAATTTGTGTGTAATCCTCTCAAATTTCCTATTTTCTTCCTGTACCATTTTCTTCCTGTACCATTTTCTTACATTTCCTTTTGCTTTTCTACTATTTCCTGTTACTTTCTTCCTTTTTGTTTCTGTTCATTCTTGCCATACTTTCTTCTTCTAATAGTATGCTTCCAGGTGTTCTACCAAATGGTGGTTTTTTATTGTGCAGAAAATGGAAACAGCAACTCAGCAGAACACTCAGAAGCACACTATTAATCACTTGCACCGAGGAAACCTGAGAGAACACTTCCTTCTTTTATTTTACTGCTTTATTCACCTGGTAATTTCACTGTGGTGTCTCGTTATTCTTTGGCCTTCTAGACATTCTGCCACAAGTGTTCTCTGCATAGCTTACAAATGCCTCTTCGAACTTACTCCATTCCTCTTCAGTGTGTGAGATTGTAAGCTTAAGTAACTCCCTGAACTTTTCTTGTACCTTCCTATCTTTCAATCTCCACATCTTTATTTTCTTCTTCCTTTCTGCCTTTATTGTTTCTATTTTATCCATCCTCATCATTGCTGCCAGTACTCGATGGTCTCCATCAAAAGCTGCTTCTGGGAGCACAGTTACATCCATTAACTATCTACTATTTTGCTTTTCCACCAGAAAGTAGTCAATGACCATCTCCATCCTTTTGTATGTCCATCCTTCTGATTGAAGCTTTGAGGGACTTTGGCCATTCACTTATGTAATAAAATGGAACTCCTACAGCCGTCCTTTCAATCTTATTTAATATATGGCTACCAGTTTTGGTGATTCAATACACCATATTCGGCTCTGAACTGATGATGAGGGGGGTTGACTCCAATTCTATATACAATTCCATCAGTGGCCAACATCTGCAAATTGGTTTCCGTAGACTGTAACAGCGATGTTGTGTCTCCAACCATCAACTACCAACACAACATCATTATTGTAGTCCATGGAAACCAGTTTATAGATGTTGGCTACTGATGGAATTGTGTATATGATTGGAGTTAACCCCTCAGCATCAGTTAAGGGCTGAAGATGGTGTATTGAATCACCGAAACTGGTAGCCATATAATAAATAATATGAAAAGGATAGCTGTAGGTGTTTCATTTCATTACGTCTCCAACCTTCTCTCTCTCCAACCACATCTTGTAATTTTTTGACTATTTTTCTTCCTGATCCATGTGTTGCTCACAGTCAGATCATTTCTTTGGCAAAAATCACCCAATTTCTCTCCTTCCTAATTCCCCTCCTCCCATATCTATCTGGACCAATTACCACTTCCTTAGTCTTTCATGTCCCACCTGTGCATTTAAGTCACTCATCACTATCACATCCACATCCTTGATTTCAGTCTCTCAATTTGTCTTGCAATTACTCAATGTTCTCCTCTTTATTTCCTGTCTGTGATGTGTATACTTTGATGAAATCCTTTGCTCCTCCTGAACAGAATCGTCATCATCCTGTCACTTGTGTATTCTTGTGCTTCCACATATTCTTTGGAGCTGGTTTTGCTATTATCCATATATATAGGCTATTATTACATTTCCAAAGGCATTTTAGAGCTACTGCCAGAATGCGTTTAGGCTGCTTCCAATATGACCAATATGACTGCTTGAAGTACAGATGCTATAAGTGATAGGATACAAAAACCGTTCTTACACTTTCGAACCCTGTGACCATCTTCACCTGTAACCGTTATTGGGTGCTTCTTTCTGGTGCCAGAGGGACCCAGGTTTTCTAACAACGTTGTCATTTCCCCCACTCCTTCTTCCCCACCACTTGCAAGATGGGACTGACAGTGGCAGAGTTAAAATTATTCTACATGACATTAATCAATGTCAGAATATAAATAAACCATCTTTCTGACACTTTCATCATCAAAATTGGCTGTGTCACTTGGAGCAAATGTTGCTGAACTGACTCATTTGAGAAGATCTATTAAATGTAACTTCCAATTCACATTCCAGGCAGTGTGCACACCTAGTAATTTTGAACATTCATTTTTTTATCATTTCCTGCACTATTGTTATTAATGGCAGTATATCCTGTTTTATATAGAAGTAAATGAACTGTGTTTTTGTGTGTATCTTAAGTGATAAGCCTTTTATCACAAACTAATCAATATTTTTGTGAATATTGTTCCATCTGTTGTCCATTAACAGACTCTATCTCAGGGTCTCATTAGTAGACTGTATCTCAAGCATGAACATAAGCTCAGACTGGGGAAAGATGGCCTGTGGAGTGCCGGAGGCACCAGTGCTAGGCCCACTCCTGTATCTGACTTACATAAAATAATCCTCCCATCACTTTACAGGGCAGTTCAAAAACTTTAATGTTTGCTGCTGACACGGACATACTGATCAAGGGTCCTGACTCAAACCTTGCAGACACTGCTGAACAGTAGTAAAAGTGATTCACAGCTAACTTTTGGCCTTCATATCAGAAGGACTCATATTATGCAATTTCAAACACCAGAAGTAGTCAGTAAAGGTCATACACTGAATGAAGCACAGTGTGTAAAATTGCTTTAGGTCCAGCTGAGTAAAAGGTTAAAATAAAGTCAACAAATGGATAAACTAATCAGGGAACTCAGTTCAGTGTGTTACATCCTGAGAAGCATCTCCCATTGTACTGACCTAAAGACAAAAATGTTTGCTTATTTCATATATTTTTACTCCTTCTCGTTTTGTGGAAATAGCTTCTGGAGCCGTGCACTGGAAGTAAATAAAGTGTCTAGCAGAAGCACCCTGTAAGAATATTGTGTAAAGCAGATAATCTTACATCTTGCAGAGGCCTTTTTAAGGGACCTGGACTTACACTCACTTCTCATACATGTACTCCTTTGTGGATTTTGTTGCTGATAATAAAACTCAGTTTCAACTGAACTATGATATACACAATCATGAAACAAAGTACAGAAACAATTTTCGTGTTGTCTTTGCCTCCTTGTCAGATTTCAGAATGGAGTTATGTACTCTGGTGGTAAGATATACAATGATCACCCATGTAACACAAAGCAAGAAATTTGGAATCTCTGTCAACTCAAAAGAAAATTAGAAACATACCTTATTAGCTACTCTGTCTACAAATTATCTGTGGGAGCCTGGTGTATGGCTCAGGATCGCCTTAATCACTGCGGATGCTGGACCCAAAACACCATTGTGAGGTCTGACTTGCGAGAGGTGCCTTTCAGGCTGGCCCTGTGAACAGCCTACTCACTGAGGCTGGTGTCCCATCACTACAGATCAGGTGCAAACAGCTGTTACTCAACTAAGCAATACTTATTTGCTGCTTCTCTGAGCATCCAAACTACTGTGTCCTTTTTCCTAGTACGGGGATCTACTTCCCACAACAGAGGCCAAGGTCTGGAGTCACGATCACAGTTCGCTCACAGAGTCCCTGCTCTGAACTCCATCTTTCAGCACTGTTGCCTCTTGTCAGGGAAAAATTACATGTGCCCCCCATGGTGTATACTCCATCCTCAGATCTGCTCTCCTTTGGGCCGAAAGACTCAGTACACCCTATAGTTTTTCACCGCCTGTTCTGGGATGTCTTTCTAGACACAGGATTCATATGTGCCGATGACTCTGTGGTCGACAGATGAACCAGTTTTGCCTGTGTGAATGCAAGGTGCAGCAAACTACGCTCCCTGCCTAACGGTTGCAGTATATTCATTGCAAAATTAGTGGCCATTGCTCAAGTCCTCAATGCAGTATATTCACTGCAAAATTGGTGGTCATTGCTCGAGCCCTCAGTCATCTTCATTCTAGCACTGGCAAGTTATTATTAATCAGCAGTGTCTCCTTCGACACCCACTGGTCGTGACTATCCAGGATCTCCTGTTTGACCTCCACCACACTGAATGGTCAGTATTCTTTATATCAGGCTCATCCAAGCAGGCGCAAGACAGTGTAGTTCAGCGCCCCGTCAGCGACCGTGTGTCGCTAGTGTCGCCATGACATGAGAGAGAGAGAGAGAGAGAGAGAGAGAGAGAGAGAGAGAGAGAGAGAGAGAGCTGCGGAGCTAGTGAGACTGCACAGCACAGCGCTGCTCTGCGCTGGACTGTCCCGCGGTCTGATCCAACGTAAACAAAATATTCTATTTTAGAAATAGTTTTATGTGAGGGATATAGTGTCTGATTATTACTGTTAGTAGTTACAATTTAATATTTTTTTGTTATAATTCGTGCTGCAGCTTTTTGTATCCCTTTTCAGAGTTTAGAAATTGGATCCTTAGTTTGCTGTTTTGTACGTAATAATTTTAACTGACCAAGTTTGAAAACTTATTAAAAATAGAATTAAGGTTATAAAGCTCTTTAATTCTTACAGTCAACATTGTTAAAGAAGACAATTAAAATTTTACATGTTTTTCTTTTTCGAGGAAACGATTTTGTCTAGGTTTGGTACAATATTCCATGAGACTACTAACCTCAAAGAATTAGTCAAATTTTTATCACCAAGTAATGAACGGTTCTTAGTTTTAGCAAGCTTTAAAAGAGAGAAAAAGCGCCCACAAATACACATAGAACCAAACATTGAGAGAAATTTGGCCGCGTGCTTGTGCAAAAGAGGATATTTCTCACGTGGAAGACATCTGTAAAAGTCATCCAAAGTTTTACACATAAGAAAGTGGTTCTTCAGGCGGATATCGCACTGGAGGTCAATCAGCTCTAGTTGAAGCACTTGTGAGATGTCCTCTGCCCGAAGGGAAAACGGGCGAACAAACATATATAAGACCGGTTGAAGCTCACTTGTCTCCAAAAATCTGTTTTCAAACTGTTCTTGTGATTCGTAAATGATTTGAACATAATCTGAAAAATCCACATCTTCTTTAACAATGTCTAGTGCAGGAAAGTGCCCACAATTCCTCTCGCGCAATTGTTTTCCCCACAGAATAAGTTTTTTTTTTAAATGCTTGAATCATCTCCACCAAATCAGCAACAGAGTGATGTTCACCTTGGAGTGAAATGTTCAAAGTATTTAAATGACCAGTAAGGTCACTCAATAAAGCCAAATTCGCCACCCACTTAGGATCACAAAGTAATTCTTCTGGACGTCCTTTCATTTCAAAAAGGTATCTATTTCACCCCTCAAGGAGAAAAACCAATGAAGCACCTTTCCTCTGCTCAGCTATCTTACTTCGGTGTGGTAGGGGATGTCCGGGTATTCCGCTTCGATATCAGCCAGAAATTCTTTAAATTGGAGATGTGTGAGTCCGTGCGATCGAAGATAATTAACCGTTCGAAGAACTGTGTCCGTAACAATTTCTATGTTGACAATCTTCGCAGAAAGTGCCTCCTGGTATATCAGACAATGGACTGCCGCGAATAAGGAACAGCCAACTTCAGCCATTTTTGACCTGACGTAACCCAGAAATCCAGTGCGTATTCCTCGTAGTGCGGGGGCTCCATCCGTTGTTACACTGGTCAGGCGTTCCCATTTTAAACCCATTGACTCTAACGCATTTTCCACGGCTAGAAAAATATTCAAACCCGTGTTTGTGTCTTATAATGGTATAAGGTCGAGAAGCGCGGCGGGCGGTCGGGTGGTCCGCACGGCCTGCTAAGCTACACGGCTCGGCCACTGTGACAACACACGAATTCGCCCAGGGCACTGGCCACGGGGGATCGCGGGCCCTAGCACCCCAGGGCACAGTTTGGACGGGCCTGCTTTTTATGAATGTTGGGGTCCCAGGCAACAAACATGCTGACTGGTTAGCCAAGTTGGTTACCAGCATGCCAACTTTGGAGATGGGGGTTCCAGGACCGGATCCACGGTCAACTCTGCACTGACAATTTTCAAGGCTTGGTATGCACATTGGTATTCCATGGTTTCTCAGTGTAAATTTGGAAATATAAAGAAGACCACAAGCATGTGGCAGTCTGCGTTTCATGCTTCTCACTGGGAATCTACTGTCGTGTGTCAGCTTCGCGTTGACCACACTTGGCAGACCTACTGCCACATCCTCCAACATGAAGATCCTCCCCACTGTTGGCGTGATGTCCATCTCTTGGAGGCCCACATTCTATTGGATTGCCGTAATGTGGCCATCTTACAGTGAAACTGTAAACTTGCCGACACGCTACTTCTGGTTCTAGCGGACGACACCATAGTGGCTGATTTGGTTTTACATTTTACCCTAGAAAGTGGTCTTTACTCTTGTCTGTGACATAGGACACATTAGCCTCATTGCCCACTTAAGCGAGTGGAGATATGCCCAATCACCTGCTCCAACCCAAGGAGCCCATGGCTGCTCTTGCTTGGTGGTGTGGGCTGTCTCTGCCCTTCCCACCTTGTTAATTCTTCATATTCTTTTACATCTGTTGTTGGTTGACAGATTCATTGTCATAGTTCTCTTTCCTGGGATTTTATCGTGGCCATGTAGCTAGTTTTCTTGTGGTAATGGAAGTTGTGGAAGCACTGGTCAGATGCATATGGTTGTTTGGTCACATGTGTCCCAGGGACCTCCAGCTGCTTTCTGACATGGCAACTCTCCTATCTTCATCCTTGTAGCCTCTCTCACTTACATTTGCTTCTATCTGCTGGTTTTCTTGATTCTCGGATACAATTGAATACACTGGGATTTTTCTTGTTTGTCCTTCCTCTCTGGGGCTATTGCTGACTTGACCTTATAGTTTGGTCTCTTTAACCCCGTCAGTCCATCTATCCATCCAGCTCATATTTTCACCTCTGTTCAACCATTCTGAAGTACATTATTTTTTTCCAAAATAATTGGGAAGGAAGTTAGTCATAAAGTGGGTTAATACTTACTAACTTCTGTCTTAATTCTATTAGGAAAATGATAGAGTGCTACCCATCTCTAAGATGACTCGGTGAGTTGCAGACAGGCACCAAGGAAAGTCTATTACATTTTTAGCTTTTGGCCAAAGCCTTCTAAACTCAAGTCATCTTTATGTTGAGTAGCATTCTATCCTTTTCTTAATATTGTTGATATTCCAAGCTGTACTTTCCAGGTTTTGATTTTTTCCTAATTCCTGTGTTAAAGGCATACTTAGGTCTCGCAGAAAGATACTGTATAAAACTTATATATGTTGCCTAGTATAGTACCTATCTCAGGAGAACAAGTTTTAATATTTTGCATGCAATGTTATCAGTACTATAAGAATTTTAGCTTTAAGACAGTTATTTTCCTGATTTTCATGAAAAGCAGAGTAACAGCCAGTTGATTGAATTTGTATGGCACTGATTTTTGCATGGACTGCAAACTTTTATTTTTTTTAAAGCTGAATGTACCTAGTCTCTGTCATGTTTAGGAAGTGATTGTTAAAGAGATCTGCAACATATTTGTAGTCACATACTAATTACTGGATCATTGTCTTTCTTGGTAGACATCCCAATTTCATTTATAACTTCAATCTACCATTAGTTTCATTTTGTTTTCAGTCTAATTAATTTCTTACATAGCATGTGCACCTTTTTGATTTATTAAAAAGTCTTCTCAAGAAAAGACAGTGGTTTCTATAGAATGAAAGCAATTACACATCAGTGCTTATTCTGGACATATTGTATAGTCCTCTCTTCTTGCTTTGTGTTGCTTTAATGCTTTTATTATCCAACAGTCATTCTATTCTGTTTCTTTGAGTCATCATGTTGTTTGTTATGTATAGTTGGCCAGTGATGTCCAAAAGCCCAGTACAGACTAGATGAACATTAAGTTTGTTAACTATGTTCTCAAGTACAAAAATGTTGTCTATTAAAGTACTACTGCCCTGCCCAAGTTTTGTTGGTAAGTGTACAGTTAAGATTAGAGTGTTATTGCTAAGTAATATTTATGTATCATGCTTTTATCAAACTTGTTCAAAACAATTAATATTGAAATTACCACAAATTTTTGTTTGTCTCATTTTGTCTGATGGGTGCCGCAACATTGTTGCAAATTTTTCGAATAACTTTTGAAATTTTCCCAGTGGGGATTTTTGTAGTAACTGATGTTAGGCAATTGTTTCTGTAAGAGAAAACTGCTAATTTATAACTCTCAGTATTTAACATTTATATTCCTGTACTTAAATGTTGCTCAGACAGACACAATGTGTTAACTAGTTTTCCATTTTCATTTGTTTTTCAAGCCTTGCGCAAAGGCAAGCCAGTAGAAGCACATGAGTAAGGGAAAGGAGATGCTGCATATGGGAAACTTAAAAAGATCTTTGGAGTGAAGAAAAGCAGCTGTATTAATGTCAAAAGCTTAGATGCATAGCCAGTACTGGCAAGAAAACAGTCAACAAACGTGACCTCATATTTTAAAGAGAGAAAAAAGCACACTTTCAAGATATCATCTGCAGAAGTCGATCCCACATGAAAATTTGGGCTAATATTCTGAGAATATGCAGTTAAAACATGAAAACACAGCTTTTAATCTTTCGTGCTCATCTGTTGTGTGCCACTCGCTCCACCCCACTATAGCCGCTAAATGCTCAAATGCATAATACTGTAAAGAGAAATAACAAACAGAGCGCTCCTATTCATGAGATGTTGAAGGTGAGGGAAGAGGAGGTAGGGCATAGATACATCTGCCTAATATGTTTTGAAATCATGTTCGACAACACACAATTCTATGCAAGAAACGCACAGTTATGTTCAGTATTATTTTAACAATGTTCTTATATTCACGTTCTGAAGCTAGCCATTCTGCAGCAATATATCTCTCTCAAAATTAAAATGAATAAACGTAAGCAACTGAAGAATTATAATGAAATGAAATGACTTCACTTTGACAGTGTCAGCTTTAAAAGCCAAAGAAAATAAATAGCACTATGCTGCTTCTTTAATGATACACTAATTCTTTTCATTCATTTACACTACATTTATGGATCACAACATAAAAAATGTTCAAGGAAAAGAGATCTCTAGGATCAGCTACAGATTAGAAACTCCGTACTTTGACACAGAGAGCAAAGCATGTTACCATTGTCAAAACAGTAATTCACAAACCTCTTACTCCATTATATAGCACTACAAATTCTGGCATTAAGTTCCTGCTGTGGGGCATAGCGAGTGAAAGGCAACTGGTGTGTGGGAAAGTTTAAAAGCTATACTTTCAGGAGATAGCTGCGTGCTGTCAGAATTATTACCCAAATTTTCGTGCAGGATCAATTGCTGGGGCAGATATCTTGCAATTGTATCATTTACTCCTTAAAATATGATATCAAGATGGTGATCTTTCCTTCTAAGGAAAGAAGGGAAAGCTGAAAGGTGGAAGGAAAATATAGAAGTGCTGTACAAGAGAAATAAACGGGAAGGTAGTATTATAGTAAGGGAAGGGGAAGTAAGGGAAGATGAGATGGGGTTTGATACTGTGAGAAGAATTTGACAAGCATAGAAAGGTCTAAGTGGAAATAAAGCTGCTGGTGTTGACAACATTCCCTTAGGATTATTGAGAATCTTGGGAGACACAGCCCATGACAAAACCATTTCACATTTAGAGAATGTTGACTGTAGTACATTCTTTAAAATCCTGAAGGTAGCAGGGATACACATCTCCCTACGTGTCATCTTATCTCATTACACCCTTGACGTTCTCGTATGGGAACAGGAAACTGATGTCACAGTTGCCAGAATTGTATCATTAGATCTTCTCATATTTTTGGGTCACAGTCATATCATTACAGTTGCAATCCCTAGCTATGTGAATGCAGTTATGTTTAGCCATAAGCAGATTTCTCAAAAGTTATAGACTAGCTTGGCCTTATAAACTGATCGTTCATTATGGACTGCTCACCACGGCTTCCATAAAACCAGTGAAGAAGATATGTCGAGTTCATTATTGTTTTTACTGTTGCTGTTTTTAATATTATTATTGTGTTAAAAAAAAGAAAATGTCACTGCCATATTTGAAGATTTTACTTGATAAAAACTTCAATTTTTTCAGTGCTGGAACGAGTGAACGAGGTGAGGACTCTGAAGTTGGACTTACAGAACAGGTTACTTCCTTGGTACAGTCAGGTAACTCGTTGCTGTCAGTTGAGCTTTGGTCATGGGGCAACCCTAACCATGGTCAACTGGGCACAGGAGATACATTTAAGAAAAACCGTCCAGTTTTAGTTTCAAAACTGTCTGGAACTGGAATTCAAAAAGTGGTATGTGGCCGTTTTCATGCTGTGGCTCTGACTTTGGATGGACGTGTTTTTGCTTGGGGCAAGAACAATGCATATCAAGTAACACTTGAGTCATCTTCAGATCAAAGTTCTCCACAGCAAATTATCTTACTCCCAAATTCAGCAAGAGTGAAAGATATAGCAGCTGGAGACCATCATACACTTATGTTGACAAATGATGGTGATGTTTATTACATGGGAAAACAAAAATTTGGGTAAGTATTGGTTTTAGTCATTATTCTCTGCTTCTTTCCCTTGAAATACACATTGTGTGACACACATTTCTTTATACCTGGTTTTCAGGACAGAACCGGTTGGACACCTAAAGAAACTAAGTACCGGAAATAGTGAATCGCAGCTATACAAGAGAATATTTTGTTCAAGATATATTTATGGTTATAGTACTTCCTTAAGGACTGTCTTCCCTGCCGTCCAAGATTTGATTGCAGAACAGTCATTTCTAGAAGAAATATTACTAGTTTATAACTGCCTCGTGAAACCTTTGCAGAAAAGGATGTCAGTTGATCAAGACACAGTTATTTATGAACAACTGTGTGTGTGTTACAATGACATAATATCTGTTACATGTCTTAATGTACACACATTTACCGAGTACATTGAAAGTGATGGTGAAACAAGTAATATTGTTGTAGTTAATAATGTTGAAGAGTGCATTAGGATATACAGAAACTATCTTAATGCTGTATGTGATATAATATCGATAAGTGGGTTTTCTCACATATCACGTGTTGTTGACAATCCATCTAGACTTTCCACTTTTTATTCAGAAAAGATGAAATCACGTAATATGAAGAGATCACAAGAGTCGGTAGTGTCATTTGCTTTTTTAAATCCCCTGACTAGGCTTAACATTTATAAATGCATGGTCCAATCTTTGCTCAGATGCAACAACCTCTCTGATCATCCAGCTCCTAGTAAACAAAAAAATTACAAAAACCTTCAAGATGCTTTGATTAAATGGGATCAGCTGTGGGAAGAACAAGAGAGACGAAGGAGAGAAGCTGATACTACCCGCCGTTTCTGGGAAAGTGCAGGACGGCTGATTGAACTCCTACGCACACCAGAGAGACGTCTAATACGAGAATCACGCTCTCATCCTATAATGGTTCACAATTCAGGCAGATTTTCATCACATTGGATTATTTTACTAAGTGATGTGTTAGTCCATGTAAGTGGAAGCTCACAATCAATCCATCCATTAGCAACCCTCTGGGTTGAACCTCTGCAGGATACCGATTCATTGTTGGTGAGTTTCTTCGTTTGTTTGTTTTTTTCTTTTCTTGAAAAATTGAGATAACTGTTCCTAACTATGAATTTGAGTACAGTATAGCATATTTTTGGTTCTTGTATTTTGATGACTGCATCTCAAGCTGTCATAAGTGTTAATATACGAGGGTATTTCGGAAAGTAAAGATACACCGTACGCCAGAGGAACAGAAGAGTTTTGGAGAGCAAGTTGGCAACACTGGTGTTAACCTTGAACTGTTAGCTTTCTCCTCGCGGTCGTTCAGCAGTTGAACGTTGCTTCTGGTTGGAGTAGGTTGTGTTTAAAATGGCTGTGCCGATTCAGAATCCCACCAAATGCGAAGTGCACTCCGTCATACGTTTTCTTCATGCAAAAGCTTGTGCACCTACTTAACAAATGTTTGAATAACGGGGGTGATTATGTCGAAAAATAACAAATAATCCAGTTAATAAGATGTAACTGATGTTTTCTAAATAAATGTTCTATTTAAGGACTGCGAGCCATTGTATCTTTACTTTTCGATATGCCCTCGTATTTGGTTATTGTTCAGATGACTGTAAAGATTTCAGGCTGTCATAAAATGCTGCAACCACTGTCTCATTTCAGGCAATATTTGTACACAACATCCGCTGCTAAACTATTGCTATATTTGTGTGTTTTGTATGACAAGATTTCGCATGCTGCCCTGAGAGCGATTTTAATTGACTATTTTTGTGATAAAAATGCTGTCCCTGTGTCTACAAAACGAGTTTCAGAATGAACAGATTTCTGACATATGCAATAATCTACTTTATTCTGTCTAGAGGTCTCTTACTAGATACTTGGAGAACTCAGTAATAAAACATAAAAGTTAAATATCTTTCTTGATTTAATGAAATTATCCTTATAGGTCTAGATAAACTTTTTATACACACTGATAAGTATAAGTGGGGAAGTACAATACATGTATCAAAAGGAAACTTCACTCGAGAGTGCTATATAATTATGGGAGAGAATTGCCAGCCAGTACATAGCTTCAGGTGGTGAAATTTCTGCACTGTCATTGGTTACATATAAAAATATATGATATAGATAGGTACCTCTCACTAGGGTCTGAGTACGTCCCCTTCCCCAACATTCTTCTCTCTCTCTCTCTCTCTCTCTCTCTCTCTCTCTCTCTCTCTCTCCCTCCCTCTCCCCCCTCTCCCTTTCCCCCCCTCCCTTCCCCCCTCCCTTCCCCCCCTCCCTTCCCCCCCCCTCCTGTAGGAAGGAAGAAGGAACTATGGTTCTGAAAGTTAGGCAAATACAAAAGTACATGATAGTATCCTATCAGCAGCTATTAAGTTTCAGCTCTTGTAGGTAAATACTGGCTTGCAATTCTGTCCCACAATTTTAAAGTGAAATATATTACTGTTTGCACTTCTTATCTGCACAACAAGGAGGATATTTTGAGTTCTGTAGCGCATTCAAATTTCCTGCGAGATTAAAATTTAGTACAAGACCAGGACTTCAGTGTGAGTGTTTGTCTGTTGTGATGCAGCATTCTGTCTACTGAGCAGTCTGAACTCAAAATTTTAATAGGCCTGTTTATCATGTTCTGTGTACCAATCCTCATACAGGGTGTTTTTGAGGAGGATTCTGTACCATATCAGTTAATGCTTCAGCAGGAAAGTTCATGTGGGTTTGAAATGAGGGTTAAAAGAGTATAAAGCACAGAAATAGGTAGAACTTGGAATTAGTACAGCTACATGTGTGTCTGTCTAAATCTCCATATATATCCTGAAAATGACCTTTTGGTGTGTAGTTGAGTATATTTTGGATACTACTCCACCCCCCTCCCCCACACAAACACACTTTTCCCTCCATCAGCTGAGAAGAATGCATTCAACAGGAATGAGGCAGCAACTCTGTAGTACATTATGATGTGCTCTTGAGAGAATACTATTAGCCATTCTAAAGACATTATCACCATACCTTTTCAATATACTCTTACCTCCAGAATAATAACTCATTTCTAATTTCTTTTCTGTAATCACAATATAAGCATTCATCTCGTATATCAGCAGGTGCAGTTGTGCCACTCTGTTGAGCAGTTTCAACTTATTTTTTGTTCCACAATTCCTTATTCCAATTTGTCATTTCAACATTCATTCAGCAATTGAACGAAGGAAACAGTATTACAACCTTCTAAATAATTTGGGGACTTAAGATTTATCAAATGTATATTTTAATGCTTATTAATGTTTGTGAAAACCTTACAATATAGCATTGCTGCCACTTAATGGAGAAAGTTCCAACCTTATGATTGATCGTGGTATGCTTGAGATTGAGTCTGTGCAGTCCTGTAGATCATGCCAACAAAAGTCGATGGCTGACACTCATTCTTACTAAAATGGATTGGAATGCATCTAGAAAAATTGTACAAATATCCAATCGGATCCTGATTAGTTTTCAGAATTACGCAAAGATTAGCAGCTTGTTTTAAATGTTCATAAATGTAAAAAAAGTGCACTTACCAAAATCCAGAAACATGTATCCTATGATCAGAATATCAGTATGTCACAATTGGAGTCATTCAACAGTTGCAGCTACCAGAATGTAACTATTTGTGGAGGTGTGAAATGGAATGATCACATAGGCTCAGTTGTTGGTAAGGCAGGTGACAAACTCAGGTTTATTGGCAGTGTAGGCGAGAAGTGCTGTCTGTCTATAAAGGAAACAGTTTACAAATTACTTCTGCACCCAATCTGAGAATATTGCTTTAGGGTGTGGGGCCCATGTCAAGTAGGACAGGAGATGCTGAATGTCTACAAATAAGAGCAGCATGAATTGTTACCAGTTTGTTTGACTCGTGGAAGAGCCATATGTTAACAGTGATAAACCTGAATTGGCCAACTCCTGAAGATAGACTCTGATTATTGTGCTAAAGCTTAGTTACAAAGTTTTATGATGCAGAATTCAGTGAAGCATTTAGAGATATTCTTGAGCCACCTACATATTTTCCTGCAGGGATCATGAAGTGGAAATGAGACTAATTACAGTGCACATAGAGACATTGAAACTGTCATTCTTCCCATACTCCATATGCAATTGGAATGAGATTTTGTGTGTGTGTGTGTGTGTGTGTGTGTGTGTGTGTGTGTGTGTGTGTGTGTGACTGACTGACGATAAAAAGAGTGATAGCATGAAAGCTAGCAAATATGTCTATGCTGTTACATGCTCTGTACATTATTTAGCTACAAGTGAGGGGTTAGGTTTTAGTAGTATGTAACTGAATATTTAATTTTGTTATTGCATTGCTATCACTGCTTCAAACTGGAGCCATTCAGTAAATAACTGACAGCAGTCCATTGTTGGATCATAGAGCATATTCTAAAGCTAGAGAATTATGACATTCAGAAGGGTTCACAAAAACCGTTCATGTGAAACACGCTCACATTTTTCACGCATTATTTGTTGCAACTACAGTTGGGCCATTAAACTTTTAACATCAGAAAGGATGAAAAATAACAAAATTTTATTTATTGTGTGCCTACAGTGTAGTAGGAAAAATATGATATTAAAATTGTGGGTTATTTTGGGGATACAATGTGAGATATTTAGTAGACAATGGCTGTAGCCCAAATGGTCGTCAATTCGAACTGAACTTGGATGACAGATATGGGTAGGCTATTCCATGCTGCTTCAGCTCGGGCTGTCAGTTGGTGGCATGCCAGTCTCTTAGCAACCCATGATCAGATATTTCTGATCGGGAGAATATGCTGTCCTGGGCAACACTCAAACATCCTCTGCATTGAGGTAGGTCCAGACAGTGTACATGGGATCTTGCATTAACTTGTTGAAAGATAATGTTGCAGGGACTTCGAACGCAAGCCAGAGCCAATGGCCTTAAAATGTCAGGGATGTTATGCCTGCAGTACAAATTATGTGTGCGTGTGAACCAGAAATGGTACTGTTCCATACTCTATGACACACACTACAATCACATAAGGTGATGGCCCCTTATGACAAAGATGAATGCAATTTGGCAATATCCATTATCCTCAGGGTCACCACACCCAGATACACCCATTGTAGGGATGTTCCCAGAACTAGGACTTATCTGAAAAGATGGTGTGCTGTCACTGTAGTGTTCAGTGCTGTTGTTGAGTACACCACTGTCAGGTCCTTCACTCTGCTGTCCTGTTAAACTGATAGTCCATGTTGCTCCTGCCATTGTCTCACTATCTGTGTGGGTGCTTCTCTCATTGCAAACAAGTCTATTTGCTGACTCAGAGTCTGTGTCCTGGCTGCATGATTCCGCATGGCCAAGCAAATGGTATGTCCATCCTTTTGGGTGCTAGTTGACATGAACCACTGAGACCTTGCATGGTGTTGACTGTGGCCTTCTTGAACTCATTGATTCCCTATTCACATGGCTCTCATGTGATCCCAACTAATGCAAAGTCTTGATAGACTCCCTTTGCTGTCTAACATGTGTTGGTGGACATTTTTTTTCCACGAGGTGCAAGACAAGCTTTTCACAAATAACCAATACTCAAATGTTATCTTTCCTTATACACACAATAGATTGCAGTACTCCTTCCTGCTTTGTATGGCTGCATTGAGAGAATAATTGAAACTTCCTGGCAGATTAAAACTGTGTGCCGGACCGAGACTCGAACTCGGGACCTTTACCTTTCGCGGGCAAGTGCTCTACCAACTGAGCTACCCAAGCACGACTCACGCCCCGTCCTCACAGTTTTACTTCTGCCAGTACCTCGTCTCCTACCTTCCAAACTTTACAGAAGCTCTCCTGCGAGAGCTGTAAAGTTTGGAAGGTGCCGGACCGAGACTCGAACTCGGGACCTTTACCTTTCGCGGGCAAGTGCTCTACCAACTGAGCTACCCAAGCACGACTCACGCCCCATCCTCACAGTTTTACTTCTGCCAGTACCTCGTCTCCTACCTTCCAAACTTTACAGAAGCTCTCCTGCGAGAGCTGTAAAGTTTGGAAGGTAGGAGACGAGGTACTGGCAGAAGTAAAACTGTGAGGACGGGGTGTGAGTCGTGCTTGGGTAGCTCAGTTGGTAGAGCACTTGCCCGCGAAAGACAAAGGTCCCGAGTTCGAGTCTCGGTCTGGCACACAGTTTTAATCTGCCAGGAAGTTTCATATCAGCGCACACTCCGCTGTAGAGTGAAAATTTCATTCTAGAGAGAATAATTATTTGCATCTCCAAGCATGTTGGTTTGAAGTTTGTTGCACACTGTCTTCTTGGTGTTGCAATTTTTATGGGGATCAGTGTAATAGATACAGATGAACAGATATATTGTCATCCTAGATTTTTGAAAGGAATGGATAGGAAGGAAAGAATCCAGTAACAAGTTAAGTGCCCTGCTTTTGAAAGACAAGATTTAGGTTAAAGTCTCACAAGGAACCCTTAAGTGTGAGGTCGCAAGTTCAATCTTTAGTAAAGCTCATTTGAAAGTGTTGTGTTAGCAGTTGTGACAGAAAAAAATACTAGCTTCTAACGACTCACCATGTGCATCAGGATGGCGACAGAAAATGAGTATCCGAGAGGTGCAGAGATCAACTTTCTGTGGGATGTATGTATTACAGTTCACAAAATGGACTATGTATTACAGTTCACAAAATGGACATTATCAACATTCAAGAAATGTTCAAAACTAACCATTAACTTTGACCATGAACACCGAATGAGAAGTGACGCATTACAGTGACCACAAAGATCATACCATCAAGGTCGAAGGCGACTCCTTGGGAGTTATAAACCCTGCAGGGCGATCAGTTCGGTATCCACTCTTAAAGAATGCGTATAGAATTATATTGATGTAATGGGGTGATGAAAACTGACGGAGTGTGGTAGCATGCAACTGAATATGAAACAGTCTGTCATTGAGCTTATCATGAAACTGGCTATCCTTTAAGGCATAGTTGCAGATAGTATGATAATGTGTTTTATAGGCACAGAAAAAAACAAACATGTAGAAGCTAAATTTGTCCAGCTGTTCCAGATGATGTGAACTGCGATGGCACAGACTTTTCAGGAAGGATAGTTTACTGTAAAGAAGTATGATTTTTATGCATAGACAAGGAATCAAGAAAAAGCAAGTTATTTTGACCAGCTATTGGCCAACAGCAGTGCTCAAACTATAGTTGTAGTTCTCTTGTGCCCATTTTCCCACACTTACTTGCTGTGACATAAATATTCCCCACTGCCATTGCAAGATAACATAAACGAGTAAAAATTGTCGGGGGGAAATCACTTCCATCTTCTCGCAGCACATTAAATAACTTACCAGACAATTTACCATCCAGATTAACAGTTGACATAATTGTATATGAATGCATTCAGGTATCTATGTTAGCTGATCTTGATAAACTCTCTTGGTAGCTCTAATTTCCAGGTTTTTCGTCTGTATGCATTTTGTCTTCAAATCTCAATTGGTCTGAGTTGAAAACAAATTCCTGACTGAATGATTGGGTAAGTTTGTTTAATTCATCTACAAATATCTGAGCTAATTCCTCAGTTGACGCTTTGTTTGAAATTTTGTTATCGTATGCTTCCAGTTATGTAGCAGTGAAGTTATGCAACCATCCACTGCTTCCCTTGAAATCACTGTAATCCATGTCACGAGCAATATGATATACATAATGTGGTCGGTCACTGTCATGCCCACCCTGTAAATTTTATCAAGCATCCTTGAAATATGCAATGCCAGTTTTTGGGACAAATGTGCCTTGTCTTCCCTTGAATATCTGTAGTTTTTCTTATGCACTACACAGTCATATTGCTCCAGACCTATTCCAAATCTTTTCATAGTTGTGTTTTTAGTAAGTTGTGGATGATCATAGATAAAAATCGTAGAGGGAGACCAAGAGATGAATACACTAAGCAGATTCAGAAGGATATAGGTTGCAATAGGTACTGGGAGATGAAGAAGCTTGCACAGGATAGAGTAGCATGGAGAGCTGCATCAAACCAGTCTCTGGACTGAAGACCACAACAACAACATGGATGATCTTCCATGTAGGTAATTATGTTTAGTACATGCTCCGTGGACAATGATTGTCCTTTACTACATTTTACTGGAGGCAGGATTTGTGGCTCCCTGTCCGACAAAGATTATGAGCTACAGACTCCACACCTGTTTCGGTATCACCTTCACTTGTTATGCATGTATCATCATCATTGTACTCCTCATGTACATTATCGGCATAGAAAAATGTATACAACACCACACATTTCACAGACTCATCTAGCAGAAACACTAATATTTCATCTGACACTTCTTTCTCTGTGAAATTCCTTGGATTTCTTCCAGTGAAATTTCAACTTCAGCAACTGTTGTTGCAGATATGATGAAATGTTTGCTTTGTTTATTGTTGCTATTGCTCCGCTTTGTATCAACACCACTAGCACTGTAACACTGTTGTGAGTTACTTGTCAACTAAACAGTTCAACTCTGCTCCATAGCCTCATGCTGTGCTCACCATTAGATGTTTCCATTCCCACCTCCAATTACCATTAGCAGCCAGTATTGTGATTCCATGGTAGACAATATGTAGGGCATCAAATGCTGTAAACATCATTGGCCTTTTGCGATCTCGCACTCAAAGGTTTCCTTGTCGGTCAGCCATGCAATTTTAACTTGGCATGTGCAGTCTTCTTCCTTGTATGTCTTTCCACATACATTCCCTGTAATATTATTATGTTCTTCAAGTATAGTGTGACCTTGTTGAATTCCCAGAGACATTCTGGAGTTCAGACAGACATTAAAAACTGCCATTGTGATTTTAATCGTGGCAGAGTAAATGCCAAATAACTTAGCTTCCAATGAACAGCCAGCGATAAATTATGGTACGCGTAATTTGTACAAATTCTCCAGTGCAGTACCTCACAAAATTGCAATTTAGCTGAATTGCTTGTAGGTCTACACCTTTGTAAATACCAGCATCAGTCAAGACTAGGTGAAACTGCAGAATTTTATCTTCTAATTTGTGTAATAAACCTCATGATTGTGTGAACTGATATCATGAAATTCCATGTAATGAACACTATATCATTCCTCCCAAAAGACTTGTATTCAAAAATATTTCAATACATTTAATCTCCACTGCACAACATATAATTTATATGTAATGAGTAACTTCCTCAACTGTAGCAGTTGCCTTCTCAGACACACACTGAAACAACTCAAGAAATAAGCACACATTCACACACTCACATGGGGAACGTATAAACTGAGGATGTGTCCATAGTGAAGTGAATCTTGAGAGCAATTCAGTTACACAAATGAAGAACCAGTGGAATAATATAGAAAGTGCTACTGTGCTATCCAACAAATAGTGTTTATTTATTCAAGGAGGTTAATGCTCCCTATGTCCATGACATTTGATAAGCCACATCTTTCTCCTGGGTTGTGTCAAATGGTGAACACTTAAGGGAGATAAGTTGTCACTGCCTGCTGTGGGTTTGACTATCGGGTTTTCTGAGCATGGGACTGGTGAACACCACCAGACCTCTGCAACCATAAGCTCTGGACATGCTTCACTAACCATCTTGCAGTGTGGTGGTGGATGACTTTCACAGCAAATAGGGATCTTGTTGACTATCTAGATCATGAGGATAGTTCAAAATGGCCCATGATTCAAAACATCCTCCAATGGGCTGGGTGTACCATTCATTGTATCTGCTGCTCAACCACCAGAGCTCCTTCAGGGCAGGCAGCAGGGTCTGTAAAAAATGTGAATAATAACAGGGTACAGTTGTATCAATATGTAGTCAGACACTTATAAGCCAGAACATTATGACTGCTGACCTACTATTGATATAAACCCATCCAGGCGATAGCAGTGTCACCTGGTGAGGTATGACTTCCAGTCATGTAGTGTCAGTGAGTGTGCTGTCTGTGATTGGAGAAGCCATGCAATCTGTCAATCTGTCTGAGTTGGACTGAGGGCAGATTGTGATGGCCCAGAGGCTTGGCACAAGCATTTTGGAAACTGCGCAACTTGTTGGCTGTTCGAAGGGTGCAGTGGTGAGTGTCTTCAACATTTGGCGAAATCGAGGTGACACCACATCCAGAAGTTGTGGGGTTGGGCAGCCACCCCTCATTATAGATATCAGATGTCATAGGCTGGGCAGACTGGTAAAACAGGACAAGCAGTGAAGTGTGCTGGAACTAACATCAGACTTGAATGCAGGCAGAGCCCAAGTGTTTCTGAACACACAGTGCTCTGAACACTCCTAACAGTGGGCCTCTGCAGCCGACAACCCATGCAAGTGCCAATGTAAACACCATGACATCAACAACTACAATCGAAATGGGCATGTGGCCATTGGCAGTGGATGTTGGCACAGTGGCAGAACTTTGCATTGTCGGATGAATCCTGATGCCAGTGGCATTTTTCAGTGAGATAGTGTGCCATGTCTCAAGGCCAGGAGTGTGATGGAGTGGTTCGAGGAACACAGTGGTGAGTTCTAATTGATGTGCTGGCCCCCGAACTTGCAAGATCTGAGCTAAATCGAACACATTTGGGATGTGATTGAAAGTGGTGTTAATCATCGACCCTTTCCACAGAATTTACAGGAATTAGGTGGATTGTGTGTGCAGATGTGGTGCCAACTCCTCCAGCAACCTACAAGGCCTTACCGGCTATTTGGTAGGTGGTCAAAATGTTTTGGCTGATCGGTGTAGTTATTAAGAGTGAAGAAGGGACATTCAAAAAATTGTCGTCTTTCTATATTCAGAAAACATTATTGTGTCACAACTCTGTAAAATGGCTTATAATGGGACATTATTTACAGCATAGCTAAACAAACCGACGAGCTGTTTCAATGCAAGAGGTTTGAGGAATTCCCTGTTTTAGTAGAAAAGTACGTAAACGTTACTCACGTTTTGGTTTATTTGGAAGGAAGGACATGGCATTAAGGTACAATTATACACAAAAGAATTTATTAACGCCATCACAATTTTCATATTACATTACAGTTGATGCAGTGAAGAAAATGATTAAGCAAATCTGAATATTAATTTTAACCAATTAATGAAGCAAATGATTGGCTTTCTTTGTGTGTTTTTTTTCTTTTATTACAATAAACAGATAAAATAAAATAAAGCTAAGTCATGCAGGACATTTTGCAACCTCATAAAATTTTACAAGTTAAACAGAAGTTTTGTAACCTTTGAAATATCAGTTGACCTAATAAAATTAATTTGTCACAAAATTTACAACAAACGTGAAAATTTGAATTAGAGCAGCAAAATGTGAAATAAATGTCACAAATAAGAAAATGCTTGGGACTAGAGGTACCAGTCCGATGTCACCGGAAAATTTCAGGATGCCTTACTACACAGGCAACCTGGAAGAATTGGGAGCTCGTGCTTGTATAACACACAGTAAAATATCCTTTAAAGCACATATGTCTTAATATAAAAGGCCAATGGAAATGTAAGAAGTACAAAGCATATAGTAATTACAGGGGTAAAGGATTTATTTAATTCCCAGTTAAGTTGAAACCACAACAACTACAACTTAAGATAAGTGGCACAAGACAATAGCCTCTTTAAAATTTGCTTAGCACTGGGCCCAAAGAACTAAACCATTTCCCACAAAATGACAAAAGCCTTCTAATCCATCGCACACAAAGGAAGTATTTCAAAAACCATTAATGAAAATAACTTATTGGAGCAAAATGTCTGTTGGGCCCCAGCAAGAAGAAACATTTCAGCAGTCACCGGACCCAACATAATCAGTGAGGACAACTTACTAACATAGCACCTTTTACTATGTAAAGGTTCCTCAAGACTAAATTATTCAAGCTTATCAAACATGAGGCAGAGCAGAATAACAGGCTTCAACAGTCAATTTCAAAACAACACTAGATAACACCAGGCAAAAGTGCACAAGATAACATGGCACTAAAACCACTCCAAACAGCAGAAAATTGATGGGCAGGCTCTTATCACATGTTTCCCAAAATTTTGAGAAATCTAAACAATGTGCAAATCACCAAGCAGTAGGTTAAAATCTGCTCACCAAATAATCAGAGGCTGTGACGAAGTGCAGACACACAAGTGTGAACTGAAGTGTGCAGCCGCTGTAATGGACACAGGTGCTAGGAATACACAATGGACAGCAAAAAACTATGGTGGAGCTGTATACCAGGTGTACCAGTACGAAATGAGCGTTTTTTGAAACACTAATTTTGAATTGAAAAGTAAAAACATTTTATTCAAAGAACTTACCATTGCTTTCTATACATTTTGACCACCTTTATGGCAATTTGTGGACACCACGCCAATAGAAATGTTTGTCTTTTGAAGCAAACCAATCAGACACCCAGTTTTCGACTTCTTCGTAGGAATCGAAGTGTTCCTCAGCCAATGCGTGTCCCATTGGTGAAAACAAATGGTAGTCAGAAGGGGCCAAGTCTGGTGAATACAGCGGGTGGGGTAGCAGCTCCCAGCCAAGTGTTTTGATTGTATCCTGAACCAGTTTTGCTTTGTGTGCAGGTGCATTGACGTGTAAAAAAAATACTTTGCCATGTCTTCTGGCACATTCTGGTCTTTTTTCGATCAATACATAGCTCAAATTGATCATTTGTTGTCTGTAGTGATTAGTACTCGCAGTTTCACCGGAGTTTAGAAGCTCATGATACACCACACCTTTTCTGATCCCACCAAACACAGAGCATTGTCTTCTTGCCGAATCTGGTTTTGCAGTCGATGTTGATGGTTGTCCCGGATTCTTAAAATAAATTCATTTTTCATCACCAGTAACAATTCGATGCAAAATTGATTTTCTTTCATGTCCTTGAAGTAAAATTTGACAAATGGTTTTTCGGTTTTCCATCTGTCTTTCATTCAATTCATGTGGCACCCATTTTCCACACTTTTGGATCTTTCTCATAGCTTTCCAACAGTCGGGAATTGTTTATTGTGCAATATTTAGCATTGCTGCCATTTGCTTCTGACTCAAAGTATCATTTTCATCCAATATTGCTTGCAATTTGGCGTCTTCGAACTTGTTTGGTGGTCTTCCACGTTCTTCATTTCTTACATCAAAATCATTATTTCTGAGCCGTTGAAACCATCTTTTGTGTGTTGCTTCTGATAGAGCATCATCACCATATGCCTCGACAAGCATTCGATGCGACTCTGCAGCACTTGTTTTCAAATGAAAACAAAAAATTAATGCTTTCCACAAATCATCACTTTCTGGTACAAAATTCTATATTGTTAACACGATGAAAACATATGTTGTTGTTTGTTCCATGGCTTGATGTATACTAAATATCTTTGACAGATGTCATACCAACCAAACAAAAAAAAAAAAAAAAAAAAAAAAAAAGTTAAGGCTCGTTCACAACAAATGTTCCCTATCAACACATTTGTATCTTAACGCTCATTTCATACCGGTACACCTGGTGGACTGACTGAAGGTATGCTTTACAACCCTCAGAATTGGGCTTTGCAACCATGCAGGCTTGACACTGTTTCACCATTCTTATTACACCTTATAGAACTAGGGCCAAGTCAGGACCT
This sequence comes from Schistocerca nitens, assembly GCF_023898315.1. Classification (NCBI taxonomy): domain Eukaryota; kingdom Metazoa; phylum Arthropoda; class Insecta; order Orthoptera; family Acrididae; genus Schistocerca; species Schistocerca nitens. Next base: position 74,197,162 of record NC_064615.1, on the reverse strand, counting down.
GCTTTACCTGAACAAGTGGTCTGGAGTTGTGGCAATACCAATACACCGCTGGGTTCAAGACATCAGGAGCACAAATTTTCAATTCACCGTCTCAGGATATATGGTAGCAGAGAATCCCTTTCTGAAGCTCATAGCCCTTCACCTGCTCGCCCGTGGCTAAGCGATACCTAAGTGGTCATCACACTCCTGCTGTTCCTTGATGCCATCAAATAATGTCGGGACCTCGGTTAGTATGGCACACGCGAACTCGTCAAGTGTAGTAACTTCTGGTGGATGAAGTTCATCCTCTTCTACCTCAAACATCCTATTCAGTTTGTCTGCAACAACATTTTTGGTTCCCTTATATATTTAAGGCTAAATTTAAAGGCTGAAACCTGTACTTCCCAGTGCACTATTCTACCGGTCTCCTAAGGGCACACTAGGACCCAACCGAGAGCTTGATTGTTGGTCTCAAGACAGAAAACCCTGTGCTCCAAATAAAATCTAAGCCTTTCAGGGGCAGATAAGAACACAAGAGTTTCTAACTCATAGGGAGAATAGCGGCTTTATCTGGAAGCAAATGCCTGGATTCGTATGCAACAAGTCTGCGCTCACCATTCTTTTCTCATAAAAAGATTGCAGCCTCTCCTGAGTTAGAAGTCTAGGTCTGCACGGTGAACCCTGTTCAAAATCAGGAACTGCTAATGTGAGAGCATTGCTCAAGGTGACTTCCAGAGCATCAAAAATGGCCTGCTGGCTTTTGCTCCATTTCAACAGTTTGCCTATTTTTACACAACTGATTTAAAGGGTTAACAAGTTTTGCAAACTGGAATACAAACTTATTTAAAAAATTCACCTTTCCTATGAACCTAGCTATTCCTTTCTTGGTCTGCGGGGATCGAAATTTATGGATAGCCCGAGTCCAATTCTGATCTAGGCAGACTCCCTCGGTGGAGACAAGATGCCCCAAAAAGAAAATTTCTGTTCACACTAGATTAACCTGTGAAGGCTTTACAGACAGCCCTGCTTCCCTCAACAGTTGCAAGACCTGCTTAATATGCTCTAAGTGTTTTGAAAAGTTCTGCTATAAATGACCATATCATCAAGATAATTGTAGATGAATTTAAACTTCATGTCTTCCACAAGAGGATCAGGTTGTCTGGACTGCACCGGTGGATAGACGAAAGGGTACCTTGTTCATTCATAGTTGGTGGATAAGGCCATCACGGCTTAGAGTGCTGCGCTAAAGGAATCTAGTAGTAGGCCTGATTAAGATCCAACTTAGTGAAATAGTGGGCTCTGGCAGACCATGTAAAAGCAGTTATGGAGATATAAGAGGGGAATAGACTCAAAAACAACTTTACTGTTCAACTCACTAAAGGCCAAAACCCACCGTCAATAGCTTTAGCTGCCAGAACAATCAGTGGAGCATACGGAGATGTAGAAGGTCATACCATCCTGTCTTTCAACGTACCTTCCACTGATTGCTGCAAGACTTTCATCTTGGGAGGAGATAATCTACAGAGGACCTGCCTGACTGGGATTTGATCCGATAACTGAATATGGTACTCAGTCTTTTTGGTAACTCCCAATGGATCTGTGAGCACATGTGGAAATTCTTCTAAGGCCTAAACTAGTCTTGGATGTCCTCCAACGGTAAATGATCCAAATCAAATGTTATGGACACACTGGCTACAGTACCGCACCCAAATCCCTGACATGCTGACAAAAATGGAACTTAAAGGTGAGATTAAATTTAAAGCAATACCCCCCTTGAGAATAATCCAAAATTAACCCTGCACTGTTCATAAAATCACAGCCCAGTATTAAATTAATACACAACCTCTTCATCCAAGAACTTCTAAACGCCATGAAAAATTTCCAAAAAAAAAAAAAAAAAAAAAACCTTTGTGTGTAAATGCTGTTAGTGGCAGCAAAGTTAGTGTCCAGTCCCTAGTGAATGAGACAGGAACTGAAATTGAGGGTAGCAGAGCAAAAGCTGAAATCCTTAACTCCGTTTTCAAATATTCCTTTACAATGAAAAACCCAGGAGAATTGCCTCAATTTGATCCTCATACCACTGAAAAGGTGAATGAAATAAGAACTGATGTCAGTGATGTTGAGAACCAGTGAAATCATTGAAATTGAACAAAGCTCCAGACCGTTGGAATCTCTGTTGGATTCTATACTTAATTTGCGGCTGAGTTAGTCCCTCTTCTAACTATAGGCTATCGTAGATTCCTCGAACAAAAACCATGCACAGTCTTGTAAAACAGCACAGGTCACACCTGTCTACAAGAATTATAGTTGAAGTGATTGATAAAAGTACCATCCTATATCCTTGACATTGATTTGTCGTAAACTCTTAGAACATATTCTGAGCTCAAACATAATGAGTTATCTTGAACAGAATGACCTCCTCGATGCCAAGCAGCATGGATTTCGAAAACACACTTTTCTCATATGATGTACTGAAAACTTTGGATGAAAGCAACCAGTTAGATGAAGGAAGTATTTCTTGATTTTCAAAAAGTATTTGACCCAGTACCACACCTAAGCTTGTTGTCAAAAGTAGGATCATAAGGGGTGTCAAGTGAAATTTGTGACTGGATTGAGGACTTTTTGGTAGGGAGGACACAGCATATTATCTTGGATGGACAGTTGCAATCATCAGAAGTAAATTGTGTGTACTCCAGGGAAGTGTGTTAAGACCCTTGCTGTTCATGTTGTATATTAATGACCTTGTAGACAATATTAATAGTAAAATCAGGCTTTTTGCAAAAAATGGTTCAAATGGCTCTGAGCACTATGGGACTTAACATCTGAGGTCATCAGTCCCCTAGAACTTAGAACTACTTAAACCTAACTAACCTAAGGACATCACACACATCCATGCCCGAGGCAGGATTCAATCCTGCGACCGTAGCGGTCGCACGGTTCCAGACTGAAGCGCCTAGAACCGCTCGGCCACACAGGCTGGCGGGCTTTTTGCAGATGATGCCATTATCTATAATGTAGTATATTGGAAAAACGATGAACAGATATTCAGTCAGATCTTGATAAGATTTCAACATGGTGCAGAGATCGGCAACTTGCTCTAAATGTTCAGAAATGTAAAATTATGCCCTTCACAAAATGAAAAAAACATGTTATCCTATGTTTGACATCAATGAGTCACTGTTGGAATCGGCCAACTCATACAAATGTCTTGGTGTAGCACTTGGTAGGGATATGAAATACAATGATTACATAGGTTCAGTCAGGGGTAAATCAAGTGATAGATGTCAGGTTGTTGGTAGAATACTGGGAAAGTGCAATCAGTCTACTAAGGAGACTGCTTACAAATCACTTTGTGACCAGTTCTAAAATATTGCTCAAGTCTGTGAGACCTGTACCAGATAGGACTAACAGGGTATAATGAAAGTATACAGATAAGGGCAGCACAAGTGGTCACATGTTTGTTTAATCTGTGGGAGAGTGTCACAGATATACTGAAGGAACTGAACTGGAAGACTCTTGAAGATAGATTAACCTATGCCGAGAAAGTTTGTTAACAAATTTTCAAGAACCAGCTTCAAATGATTACTCTAGGAATATACCTCAACCTCCCTATATATCGCTCACATAGGGTTATGAGGATAAGAGTAGAATAATTACTGCACGCACAGAGGCATTCAAACAATCGCTCACATAGGGTTATGAGGATAAGAGTAGAATAATTACTGCACGCACAGAGGCATTCAAACAATCCTTCTTCCCATGCTCCATATGTGAATGGAGCAGGAAGAAATCCAAGTAACTGCTACAGTGGGATGTCCCCTCTTCCATATACTTCACAGTGGTTTGCAGAATATAGATGTAGATGTTGGTATTAGAAATAACACATCCTGGCGGATCCCTTAACGTGGTGTCCTCACCGTTCACATTAACGGGTATCTGTTCATGCCCCCGACTGAAGTCTGCTTGCTTAATACCAACAACGATGGTGATTAACTGATCTAATTCACCAAAGGTTAGCAGCTTTTGTGCAAACACTATGTGTGATAGATCTTTCTGATTTTTCCGCTTCCAACAACTGCACTTCAAAGGCAAGAGCAGCAGTGTGCACCTCTTGTACTGGTATGTACTCCCCAATTTCTCATCTGACCGCTGAACCCGAAAAAAGTATTTGTTAATTGGCTCACTTTTATTCTCACTGACAGCCTCTATTCTAAGACCCAGGAATGCAAATCACACAAAAAACCCTATTGTGCCAATATATCTCCCACCTTTATAGCTAGGAGTAAATTAATTGGAAAACAGCCTCCCAACCTACGTGTAATACATTTACCTGTTTTTCTAAGTCAACAGAAAACAACAAAAAGTTCACCAATTGTTGCATGGTATCTGTAGCAAATACACCATTCTGCACAACACATGTAACAGAGGGATTGGCAGTTTAGCAAAATTACAAGAATTAATCATATTTTAACTTCCCACATTATTACAGGTGCTAGCATTATTTGCTAAGACAAAATGTTCATTCTCACTTTTCTTGGTGCTTTCATCCCATCCTGATGTGCTTAATGTAATCTGTAATTACATCATTTGTGCCTTCAACTTACTAACTTCTGACTTCTGTTTAGGCTTAGCAACCATCAGATATAAATTACTTATCTGACCGAACCAGTGTGTGATCTGGACTTGGACACAGTACACATACACACACGAAGGTTGACTACCTTCCAAAAAGAGTAAATATTTGTCAGTATCGCTCAGAAAAACTGTTCGGTGCTCAACGACCGCATTCACTTGACCAACAACAGCTGCGTTAAACTGCTCTGGCCTCCCTAGTACTGTGCACAGCCATGTCACCAGTTCTGTCACATCCTCTTCTTCTAGTTCTCCACGGATCTTTAACTCGCACCTCAGCTGGCCCATCTTTAGGTAACAGATTCAAATAACCTTTCTCCATTGGTACACTGACTATACCTGACACAGGTCAGTGCAAATAGATTCCAGCAGATCAAATTACTCGGTACAAAATACTATAAATCTACACAGCACCAATGATATTTGATACAAGCTCCAATCAGTCACCGCCTCCAAAGTTAACGATGCTTTGCTACCATATCACAACCTACTACTTGCATTTTGTTTGATTTGGAAGGAAGAACCATGTCTTAAGGGACTGAATATCATTGGTAATGATTACACATGTAAACATTTATTGACACCATCACAATTTTCATATTACCTTAAAGTTGATTTAATTAAGAAAATGACTAAGCAAATCTAAATATTAATTTTAACCAATTAAGGAAGCAACTTTAAAACCCAGGCAAATGACTAGCTTTCTTTGTGCCCCTTCTTTTCTTTTCTTGCCCCCCCCCCCCCCCCAAAAAAAAATAAATAAATAAAGTGAAGTTAAGCAGGAAATACAGCAAACTCTTAAAATTTTAGAAATTTTGCAGCTTTTGAATTATCAATTGACGTAATCAAATTAATTAATCACAACATTTACAGAAACGTGACAATTTGAATCAGAGCAGCAAAATGTGAACTAAATGTTACAAATAAGTAAATGGTTGGGGCTAGAGGTGCTAGTCTGACATCACCAGAAAATTTCAGAACACCATAAAACTCACGGGCAGTCTGGAAGAACTGGGAGCTCCTGCTTCTACAACACACAGTAAAATATCCTTTGAAGTACATACATCTTAATAGAAAAGGCCAGTGTAAATGTAAGAAATACAAAGCATTTAGTAATTACAAAGCTAAAGGATTTCTTTAATTCCCACTTAAGTTTAAACCACCCATCTACCACTTAAGGTAAGTGGCACAAGCCAATAGCCTCTTTAAAATTTGCTTAATAGTGGACTCAAAGAACCAAACCATTTCCCATGAAATTTCTAATCCATGACACACAAAGGAAGTATTTCAAAAACCATTTAATGAAAAGCCGGCCGCGGTGGTCTAGCGGTTCTGGCGCTGCAGTCCGGAACCGCGGGACTGCTACGGTCGCAGGTTCGAATCCTGCCTCGGGCATGGGTGTGTGTGATGTCCTTAGGTTAGTTAGGTTTAAGTAGTTCTAAGTTCTAGGGGACTTATGACCTAAGATGTTGAGTCCCATAGTGCTCAGAGCCATTTAATGAAAATAACTTATTGTAGCAAAATGTCAGTTGGGCCTCAGCAAGAGGAAACAATTCAGCAGCTTTCAGATCTAACTTAATCAGTGAGGACAACTTATAAACATTAGCACCTTTTACTATTTAAAGGTTCCTCAAGACCAAATTTTACAAGCTTATCAAACATCAGGCTGAGCAGAGTACCAGGCTTCAACAGTCAATTTCAACACAACGCTAGATAATGAGCAAAAGTGCACAAGATAACCTGACACTGAAACCACTCCACACAGCAGCAAATTGAAGACAGGCTCACATCAGATGTTCCTCAAAAATTTGAGAAGTCTGAACAGCTTGCTTATCACTGAGCAGTAGGTTAAAATCTGCTCACCAAAAAATCAGAGGCTGTGATGATGCTCAGACACAAAAATAAGTACAGAACTGGGCAATTGCCATAATGGACACAGGTGCTAGGAAAACACAGTTGACAGCAAGAAACCTCGCAGAAAATGGATTACTCGCACATTCCTGGTGGGTTTACAGCCAAGCCTGGTCAAGGTAGACTTGCTCACATACCCAAGGTGTGGCTAGCATGTGTTGGCTCAGTAATGGACTCTGGATGTGCCCCCTCCTGGCGCCACATAGCCATCTCAGCAAATTTGCCATGCCCAGCCTGCCTCTGTCCTTGCACCGAGCCTGCTAGGAAGCAATTGAGGGCCACCACCCCTGTTTTGCTGACCCAGACCACTTCCGCCTCACTTGAGCAAAGGTGTCATTTAAGGCATGACACAGTTATTGATGGTTGTGGCACAGCTCAAAGCATAATTCCTTGAAGCAAAAGTATGCGCTTCTGTCATTCTATTATGAATTTAGAGAAGAAGGAATTGCTGATAGAATGGTGTGATCAGGAAGTAACAGATGCATGAAATATGACGACATGCATCAATGCCGAACTTGAAGAGATTGATGCCTTTATTCCAGTGTTGGCCACACCAAACATCCTGATTTTTATTAAGACAGGACTCCTCCAACTGCGGTCATGTGAGGGTCAATCAAAATTAATGCCTTCTATCGCAAAAAAAAATTTATTAATAAACATACAACAGCAGAATTAGTACACGTCATTGCCTTAACTGTCCTCTACATAAGACTGCATTTGTACTCATTTGCACTGTTGTTGAATATATGCATTAAAACCAATTTGGCAAAACTAATGGTGTTGCTTTTTGGCCCCTGATTTTAAAGCTGTTTTACCCTCATCCATGAAGGCACTGTAATGGGCATCAGCAATGTGCGGTGTAGGGCGAAGAAGTTTTGTAATGGAGTAATGGATGTTGCAAATGAACCATGCAGCAGCCAGATGATAATAGCATCTGTCACAGATGCCAATAAATGATGTGCTGCTGAAGTGATTCAGGGACATAGTTGTTTTTAGAGCTCACAATCAGCAATGGACCCTATGTAACTACAATTACATATCTGAAGGGGGTAGTAATGCACGCCCTCATATATAATTTTTCACAACCTAAGCAGTTGCAAAAATTGTCTGCACTGTGCTGCCTCATACACATTGCAGCCCTGATTTGGCCCTGTCTGGCTTCTACCTGTTTGGACATGTGAAAGACAACCTATGTGGTGTGGGGTGACAGAATCAATGAATTTGTTGAAGTTAAAACAACTTTAAAATCATAGGTCAGTAAGCAAAACCCTAAATTTTTCCAAACTGGTTTTAATGCCTGGGTTCAATAATGGCACAAGTGTGTACAAATACAGTGTGAGTTTGTTGAATGATAGTCTTTAACTGTCAGAAATATGCCAAAGCAGCCCTTGAAGCAGGGGTCACTTGTTCCCTTAGAGAATTCTGTGTCAAATGTGGTGTTGATCATGCAGCATGGAATCAAAGTTGCAATATATTTCAGGAGAAAAAGAAGGTGCAACGATTCAAAGAACCAAGTGAGTGTCCTATACTGAAACAAATAACTAAATAAATAAAAGTCCATGAGGCCACCCATATTCTTTGCCTTGATGGTTACTAACCATGTCACTAAGGTCACCGTGTTCACTCAGATGCAAACAAACAGCATGGGCATGAATACGTGCTCCTACAAGTGTAGTTGCAAAGCAACAAGTATTTCCCCATTGGTGACAAGCAAAACAGTTACATAAATTTCTGAGAACACCAAAAGACAGCCACACCACAACCAAGAGTGCCACCAAGTACAATAAGCAACATACCAAAATGTCCATCACTGCCAACATCACCTTTGAAAGAGAAATGTCAAACAAATAAAAAAAATATACAAGTGCAAGTCATCAGACCATTTAGCATCACATTGACTGATGAATCTGAAGAGAAAAAATCCAGGAAATGGAGATAGTGGAGTAGAAGTGCAACCTCAGCAGCAGTATAAAACACAGAGATAAGAAAACTTCACTGATAAAATGACTCTCATACTGCAGTGGAACCCGAAGGTTTAGAATTCATGTGAAGGAGGTAACATTCTTGACACAAGGCAGATCCCTGTGTCTGTATTCGAGAAACCCATTTAAGGAGACATGTAGATAACTCTTTAAAGAGTTATGCATTTTAACTGCACCATTACACTACATATATTTGCTAATGAAATTTGTCATAAATAACAGTTTGAGAAGCCTAATGATGTCCATACCTACAACACTAGAGGAAAAATGATCTTTATTATTCCTCATTATGAAAGTTGTCAGTGGCTCAGAAAAGAGTTCAATATGCAGTGACAAAAATTTTTGCTTATTTGTCCAGTATCATAAAATGTCTGACAGGCACCAAAGCAAGTTTTAAATGTAACCTAAAATCATTTCTCCTGGACAACAACTCCCATTCCACAAACAAATTTCCATTTAAAAACAGTCAACCTGTAAAAACAAAGTAAAAATTTTAAAAAATGCCTTGTTTTTAGATGTAGTTGCACAAGTAGGACAAAAAAACACTGTGCTCATTAATGTTAATACTAATTGTGTACAGGTATCCTGTAAACTGATTTGTTCCACATCAGCTTGGTAAAAGAATCATTCAGATTGTGTATGCAACATGTATCTATCTATCTATCTATCTATCTATCTATCTGACACACTCCACAGAAGGACAATCTGAGTCAGCAGAGGCATATTAATCATTGATGAATATCACCTCAGTACCAACTTAACAACTGTTGTGGCAACATTGCAAGCACCATACAGTATGACACTATGCTCACTGCACCTACCCTAAATGACGACTGTATTCCTAAGGCTCTCAGTGATGGTGAACAGCTCCTCCATCCATTCCCACTGTGTGGGGAATTTATTGCCTCCAATGTTGGTAGATACAACCACCTGTCCCCAAGATCAAGTTATTGAGAACCTCATTTGTATCAAAGCATTTTGTGTGTTAAACATTGAGCAAAACGCACACTTCAGCACTGTTAAAGGGTTGTTTTCATCAAAAATTTCATGACTTGCTCTCCTGTGGTCACCAAAATTGCTCAGTGGGAAGTGACTAGTGATATGTACTCGAGTGATCAGTTCCCTGTCGAAATACATGTAACAGAGCAAAGAGTGACCAAACAGAGAGCTCAAGTGAAAGCTCAGAAAGGATAACAGGCTGTTGTACAGTCAACTAACAGTATTTGAATGACACAACAGAGTCTAGAAATGGATGGATCACATTGCAAAGGTGATCCACCAAAGTGTTTTGATGCATCCATTCCAAAGACTTCAGATCATCCAAAGACCACCTGTGCACTGATGGATTGAAGAGTGCTGTTCTGTAATCAAGTTCAGGCAGGCAGTATTGTCCAGATTCAAATGCTGACCAACTGCAGAGAAAGTCTCAGCTTTTTGGATTGGGAGGTCCATTATAATTAAGGAGAGTAACAGGTGCTCATGGCAGAATTCCAGAACTCATTTAACCTTTCCACCAGCTCAGCACCAGAATGGGAAGGTATCAGAAGAATTTTCAAAAGACAAAGCAGGCTGTATATAAAGAGGGGTATCTTCAGACACCATCAAGAAACATTGGTCAGGCAGTGTTTCAGCATTTCACCAAGACTACTGATACCACCAGACTGGATCCGGCATACCATTGTCACCATCTGTACACTGAAAGCAGCCAATTAGACTTCAGGTCAAGTAACACTGAGTCCTATAACTTCGCCAGTTCTGAGCCTAGATTTTATGAATGAAAAGTTTATGTATGTAGTCAACCCATTGTTGTGGAACAAAACAAGATTAAAATACTAAATTTAAAAAAACTGGTGTGATTAATGACATATTTTTAGAACTTGTTCAAAGGGAATAGCAGTATTAAATATTTAAAAAAACATGAAAATGATGCAGCTAGAATGTAAAGGTATGGTTGTAGCTGAATGTAGTCACAGTGCTAAATTGAAAAAAAAAATACATCACTGTGTTGTCATTATGAACTAAACAATCGATAGCATAGGGCATGGGTGGACAACTGACAGCCTGTGGGTTGTATGCGACCTGCAATTGGTTCCATTCCGATCTGTAAAACAAATTCATGGGGGAGAGAGGCACTCGCATTGTACTCCACCCAGTACACATTTTCAGATATTTACGGCGACACTCAGCTCACTTTGGGTTTGCAGTTCACAATGCAGACTAGTGATAGTTTTGCTTATTTTGTGCATGTGCAGTGACATTTCACTGCCACTGCATTTGAAGGAGACTTGAATGACCTGCTTGTCACCAAAAATCACGAGGTTATTCCCAATTCTTGTCGACTGAGATTGCCTACCTCGTTGACATTTTTTTCTATTTTTTCTCATGTTGACAGTAGTAAATAATACTTGTCTGTTGTAGATACATTAGAACTGTTGAAACTGAAGGCTATGTAAAATGTAGTAGCTGCAACCAGTTGCTTTTATAGGTGTCTATTTTTCCATGATGACATTTCAAGATGTCTGGCATCTCATCTTCAGTTATTTACATTTACTTACATTTCATGAACATTGTCTCTTTACTAACAGCCTTGCAGAATTTTGCAACGGGACTTTTTAAGACAGCTATTGTAAAATGTCATAAGTAAAGAAACAATGTTCACAATGCTTAAACAAGTCTAAACATCTGAAGCTGCGGTGAACATAAAATGAATGTACTCTCAGAAACCTGTGTTTTGAGGCATAATTTTTTGGTGTGGTGAGTTGAGGAAGGGTTACCATTCATATCAGTGAGTTACCCCATAAACATTTAAGTCACAGACGCTATAGTTTTGAATTTATGTGCTAGGAGCACTATCAGGTGATGAGGTGGCCCATGAGCTAATGCATATATAAGGGGCTTCCAAAACAAATGAGCCCGAGTGTGGAATGTGCAAACCGGTGACAGGAGGATAATATCATGGTATGTGTAACGAGGTGTGGTTCCAGCAGAGGATGGAAGTTAACAGCCCATTGCTAGAGGGCATGCATGCACATCACGTGACTATACAGAGCTAGCAGCAACATGCATCAATTGTCCAATGCTGCCGGTCACATTGCAAACAGTAACATGGAGGTTTCGACAGAAGAGCAAAGAAGTGTTGTTCATTTTCTGACAGTGGAAGGAGCAGGAGGAACAGACTTTCATTGACAAATGTCACAAGTGTACAGCAAACACTGCATGTCCCTTGCAAGGGTCAAATCATGGCACAAGCTTTTCAGGGAAGGATGGGTGTCAACGCTGTATTACCGATGACATCGTCCAGCTGGTGGATGCACCCATTACGCAGGACCGCCGAGTGACAGTGGAAGCCATAGCTGCCATGGTCATATTGAGTGTCAGAAGTGCTCACACCATCAAGAAGGAACGACTGCACATGTGCAAATTGTGTGCCCAATGGGTGTCCCACAGTCTTCAACCACACCAGGAAGCATGTCGAATGGCCCACTGTCTTTCTCATCTGCAGCTCTATGCTTGGGAAGGGAATGCTTTCCTGGCACAGGTGGTGGCTGGAGAACAGTCATGGTGTCATCACTTCGAACCAGAATCAAAATGACAAAATCTCCAGTGGAAGCATCCAGGGTCACCACCACCAAAAAAAGCCAAGCCATCCACATGAGTGCAGGAAAGGTTATGCTGATTTTCTTCTTTGACCAAGATGGCCCTCTTCTGATTCACTTCCTGTGGTGCGGGACAACAGTGCATGCCCAGTGTTACTCACAAACCTTGACCACCCTTCGCCAAGCGATAAACTCTCAGCAGTAGGGTCATTCTGCTCCACGAGAATGCAAAGCCTGATATGGCCAACACACTCGTGGAACTCCTACAAAAATTGAAATGTAAGGTTCTCGGCCACCCTCCATACAGTCCGGACCTCCCCCACTGTGATTATACCATTTTTGGTTCCTTAAAAAGGCTCTGAGGGGGCAAACAATTCACCTCAGACGACAATGTCCAGCTGTATATGCGGAACTGGTTAACATCGCAGTCCTGAGAATTTTATCAGACAGCGATTCACTGCCTTGTGTCACAGTGGGACAAGAGTCTCTACAGCCAGGGTCAGTACTTCTAACATACAGATACTGGTTTCTGTAATTATGCCTCCATTATGTTTCTTTTTGATCGCCCCTTTATTTACACTGTGAGATCAAAAGTATCCCGACACCCCAAAAAACACACGCTTTTCATATTAGGTACATTGTACTGCCACCTGCTGCTAGGTACTCCATATCAGCGACCTCTGTAGTCATTAGACATCGTGGGAGAGCAGAATGTGGATATACAATAATAACATCCCTGAAATGGACTGGCCTGCACAGAGTCCTGACTTGAATCCTATAGAACACCTTTGGGATGTTTTGGAACACCGACTTCATGCCAGGCCTCATCGACCGACATCGATACCTCTCCTCAGTGCAGCACTCCGTGAAGAAAGGTCTGCTATTCCCCAAGAAACCTTCCAGTACCTGATTGAACGTATGCCTGTGAGAGTGGAAACTGTCATCAAGGCTAAGAGTAGGCCAACACAATATTGAATTCCAGCATTACCGATGGAGGGCACCACGAACTTGTAAATAATTTTCTGCCTGGTGTCTGTATACTTTTATCAAGTAGTGTATGTGAATCAGCCCCACGGATTGTTGAAGGTTGCCCATGCCTGGTGTAGAGTATATTGGCATATTGCAGCATGTTCTAAATGCAAAAATTACTAGAAACAAACAGAAATTACCTTTATTTATTGGAGACGTGCTACCACTTCCCAAAGCTAGGAAAAAAAAAATTGGATGTACCATATTTGCTATATAATGTCTGAGAAGGATAACTGCCACCCCCAGAGAGCTCACAACTCTTTTGTGGACATGTGTGTGAGAAGCCTGAGGCCCCAAGACATTGCAATACTTCACCTTTCCTGTGATGCAATCTACTCTCCCACTGTACCTTTCCTCAGACTTTATCCACACTGGACTCGTATTCAGGAGGATGATGGTTCAATCCAACATCCAGAACCCTGATTTAGGTTTTCTGTGATTTCCCTGAAATTGTTCCAGGCAAATGCCAGGATGGTTCCTTTGATAGGGCAAGGCCGACTTCCTTCCCCACCCTTCCCTAATCCAATGAGACCGATGACCTTGCTGTTTGGTCTCTTCCCCCAAATCAATCCAATCCAATCCAATCCAGACTTTATCTCTAGGACATATCCCCTGATGACAAACGAGCTTGCTTGTAGGATGACTGTTATGGATTTTCCCACTTTGTCTCATTATTTTACACAACCTGTTTCATTTAACCTATGTTTGATCCCAACTTCTGGGTTTGACATCCTCCTTTATCCCAAAAAATAAAAAATATTCACAGAAGTGCAGGCTATGCAGGAATCTCATCCAATGCACGACATCCTAGGCAGTCCATGTGGGAGGTTATCCGGTACCAGTATGGTGGTAGCTCCTTGAAATTGAAGGGAACACACTATTTGTGCATGAGCTGTTACCTCCCCATGCAAGCGGAAGAGTAGGTGCCTGTCCATTGGGAGGCAGCGGGACTCAAGGTCAAAGTCATCAAGCCAGATGGCCATTGCTCTGGCTGGGTGGCACCTATGGAAAGAGCCCTTGTCAGAGAAATTGGTATTATGGTGAGATATCTGGCACCACAAAAAAATCTAAGCTATCAATCAGTCGCCGTGAGACTCCAGTAGCCTCTTCAGACAGAGTAGAATTCTTCATTGCTGTTTGTTATGACCCTAATAACTTTCCCTTTCTTGCCGCACCAGGAGAGGAAAGCAAAATCGAACAACTTGCTGAAACTTACTCCTCGTAGTTCCTAGTTTCCACTCGGACAGATGAAGGGTCCCCCCCCCCTCTCTCTCTCTCTCTCTCTCTCTCTCTCTCTAAGCCAATGTTCTTTGTGGGGAATTTTGAAAGTGTGTTTGGGAAAATCTCTTCTCTTAGTAAATAACAAAGTGGTTCCATCTTAAATTAAAACAGTGAATCCTGCCCAGTCCTGGGCATTGCACTCTTGTGAAAATCTTGGTAGTGTACCTGTTACAGTAACACTCTGCAGGAGTCTAAACATGGCACAGGGTGTAATTTTTCACTTAAACTTAATGCTGCAGGAGAATGAAGAACTATGGGAACACTTGCAGAAGCATGGTATCAACTTCATATGTCACATACATGGAGGCTCACCAGGTAACAAAGTAGACACTGGCACATTCATCCATGCTTTTGAGGGGGATTCACTTCTGGAGAAGATCGAAATCATCATATTATCACTGTGAAGTGATCCCTTATTTCCCTTCTCTCATGTGGTGCTTGAGATGCCAACACTTTGAGAATACGTCTTCCCAGTGTGCGAATGACCTAATTTATGGAGTCTATGGTTGAGCACTATGCGAAAACTCGCTGTGTGTGCTGCCACCTGTCTGTGCCAATTGCAGAAGTGACTAACCTCCCTGATGTCCAAAGTATACTGCCCTAAGAATGCAAAATTCAGGAACTGAAGATATTCAGTCACCTCTCGTTTCAAAGCTCATAAAAATATGATCATTTATATTCTGTCTCACTGATACTGAACTTTGCCACTACAAAGGCCAGGTCATTGGCAGTATCTGGCATATTTATCCCCTCAATGTCTATCTCCTGTAGTTGTGCAACTAAATTAGTTCAGAGGGGTGATAGGTCCTCACATCTCATAGTTTCTGCAGCACCATCTGTGGAAGCCTCAGCTCCCCTCTACTGGACTGGAGAAACAACATCTGCAAGTGTCAGGGCATTTTATTTGGGAACCACCTTCCTGGAAGCTCATGGACCAATGACCTAACACTAGCCACTGGCAGAAATAGCCATGGGTCTAATGTCTGCCCACTCCTCTTTGGATCCTGCGACAACAAGGAACAAGCCCTCACAAGATTCTCGACTGCCAAAAGTAGTGAAAGAAAAAAAGAATAAATCTTGATAGAAGGCTACTCTTGTGACCTCGGAGACACTAGTTCCGCCATGCTATCAGACTGTGAAGCAGTGTTTGTTGATGTTGTTCCTCCTCCAGCAGTGACAGACAGTGAACCTGGAGCACGATCTATCCTCCTGGTGCAATCACATATAAATAGGTCACCCTCAGCCCGATGACAGAATGAAAATGAAATGGATGTTGTCCATAGTTTTGTGCATTTTCCTCAGATTTTTAGAAATTCGGCGTGAATATTGTCAAGCACTGGAGTTTTCCCAATTGAGGGGAAGGGCTTGTTTGTTTTTGTGTTTGTTTTTGTGGTTCTGACTTCTCGTTTCACGTTGATTGTATGTGCTTTGTCTTTTGTTGCTCTAGGTGGAACTAATAGATGTGAAGCAATGGCATTTGGATGGACTGTCGTCTTATTTCTTTGTGTGGGCCCCACTTCTTAGCTACCTTAACAGTGTCCATTGTCCAAGCTTGTCTTCTTGATGTTTGAAAATTCAAGTTTTCAATGGTTTCCATCCATTTTTGCTGTCTCCCCACGCGTAGGTCTGGAACATGACAAGGAATTAGAATTCGGAAAGCGGACGTAGCTAATTTGATACTTAACTTTAATCCATTAATTATGAATGTCGCTCTTGACGGTACATGATTCACAATATTATCTGTTCAGAAGACATATAGTAACTGAATATGGCGCCTTGCTAGGTCGTAGCAAATGACATAGCTGAAGGCTTTTCTAACTCGTCTCAGCAAATGAGAGCGTATGTAGTCAGTGAACCATTGCTAGCAAAGTCGGCTGTACAACTGGGGCGAGTGCTAGGGAGTCTCTCTCGACTAGACCTGCCGTGTGGCGGCACTCGGTCTGCAATCACTGATAGTGGCGACACGCGGGTCCGACGTATACTAACGGACCGCGGCCAATTTAAAGGCTACCACGTAGCAAGTGTGGTGTCTGGTGATGACACCACAGCTTATACTTTGAAAACCTGCAAATTATTGAACTACATGATTAGCAGAGCAAGTGATATTTTGAAATAAAAGTACTGCTTTCACAATTAATACTATTATCTATTAACACACATAAAATTGTGTTGCTTTACTAATTACTGCTAAGAGTACAATTATTTTTATGTACCACATGACTGCAGAATTATTTCCTGTTGTTTCCTGCTATGCTAATGGAGACCTAGAAACTTACAATACAGTTAATTTTAGACTTTTTTTTCAATAGCATAAATTTAAATTGGTTTTTTGATTCCAGTTGCATGCATTATGTCTGTGAGCAAATGTTAAAATCTTTTGCCCCACTGTTTATCAAAGATAATGTTTATCCTAGACAGAGAAACAAAGCCAATATTTAATTATTTTTTTAACTTATAATTTGGTTGTCTGTATCATAGTTATAATATATAAAGAGCAAATATATCATTACTGTCTAATGATTTCATTTGCTTACCATTTCTCTCTCTCTCTCTCTCTCTCTCTCTCTCTCTCTCTCTCTCTCTCTCTCTCTCTCTCTCTCTCTCTCTCCCCCCCCCTCCCTCCCTCTCCCTCCCTCCCTCCCTCCCTCCCTCCCTCCCTCCCCCCCCCCTTACACACACACAAACACACACACACACACACACACACACACACACACACATTTTTCAGTTCTTTAATGTGAAAATGAAGGCTTTCGATTTGCTGATCAGCTGGTGTATATCCTCGTGACTGTAGAGCCTGATTCTTTACAGCAGATCCCATATACAAAGAAAGGAGTTCTCATTTTGGAATATTGGAGGATGGAGGGGGAATTAACATCTCACAAGCCCTTGTCATGACCTGTGCATGTGTCGTAAGGGAAGCGGACTGAGATCTTAAAGCAGTGCAGATATGATTTCACTGAAACAATGGAAAATCCAGGTTGAAATATCAAAAATATTTCAAAAAGGATAGACTGCTACCCACCATAAAGGTGACATGTTGGTTGCAGACAGGCATAGCAAAAAGACTATTACATGTGAGCTTTTAGCCTCTCCTCCTTCAGAGAAGAAAAATGCAACACATTCACAAGCAAACACACCTCACACACATAACCAGTATTTCCGGTCACTCCAGCCACAAACCAACAGACACACGTTGAACGGGAGCAGCAATCTGGAATGGGGTGTGAAAGAAGGAGGGATAGCAGGGTATGGGTGGGGGAAGAGGAATCAGTGCTACGTGCCAGAGCACTCAAGGAATGGAGGTGGCAGGACTCAGCTGCCAGGTGCAGCATCAGGAGGCTGTGGAGGTGGAAAGGGCAAGGACACAAGAGTGGAAAAGAGAGGAACAGAAGTGAGGAACGGACCAGTTGGTGCACCGGCAGACAGCAGCACACATTGTGGGTGATGGGAGGTGAATTGTGAGGAGGTGACAGGACAGTGGGTTGGAAACAGTTGTGTGGAGGATTTGGAGACAGTAGGTTACCAAATGTTGAGGACTTGATTATTTCGAGAGCAGAGACTGTGTTGTAAGGATAACTCACAGCTTCGCAGTCCAGAACAACTGGTGGTGGAGGGGAGGATCCAGATGGCTCGGGTAGTGAAGCAGCCATTGAAATCAAGCATGTTATTTTCAGCTACCTGTTGTGCTACAGGGTGGTCTACTTTGCTCTTGGCCACAGTTTGGCGGTGGCCGTTCATCCTGATGGACAGTTGTTTGGTTGTAATACCAATATAAAAAGCTGTGCAATGATTGCAGCAGAGCTGGTATATGACATGGCTGCTTTCACAGGTGGCCCAGCCCCCAATGGGGTAGGTTAAGCTTGTGACAGGGCTGGGATAGGAAATGCTGGGTGTTTGGATTGTTCAGGTCTTGCACCTGGAACTTCCACAGGGATATGATCCCTGTGACAATGGGTTGGGATTGGGAGTGGCATAGGAACGGACTAAGATGTTGTGTAGGTTGGGTGGGTGATGGAACACCACTTTAGGGTATGATTTCACTGGCAGTTTTTAAAATTTGTGGTAACAGCCATTGTGACTTATCAGGAAGACATTTTTCAAAGTGTAATTGGTTGTTTTCTTACTTGTCAGAGATATTCTTTTCCTATTTTATAACTGCTGAGCATTGTGTGTCTTTAACATTTTTTTCTTTGAAAGTATCTTTTTAAATGTTTTTATCTTTCTCTGTCAGCTTTGCTTCCACATGGAAGATTTATTATTTATTGGCTATGTGAATTTTATTATGTTGAAAGTTCTCTTCATCCATTTCAGAATGCCATGGTGCTCACAATGCCTGAAGAAACTCTTACCCTTTACACACCAAGTCCCCACGACAAAACTGAATGGTTGCAAGCACTACAGAACTCCATCAAAAAGGTGCTACAGAAATCTCATTCACATACACCACCAAGTGTTCGATCAGCCACTTATACATTCACCAAGACATCAACATTAAAGGATGCAAAATATTCAGGTAAGAGAATCTGAAACCCAATTTATTGTTTAATGACGAAAGATATATTATTAGGAAGATATGATGAAACAGATAAATAAATGTAAAGGAGATCTTTTGAGTCACATATTTCTCAGAATTATACAACCAGGTCTCTATTTAGGACCTATACACCATTAGGCTGATCCTGTGCAGTGGGCCGTGCAAGATGAAATTTTGTATTAACTTACCCAAAAATAATGTTGTAGGTCATTTTTTGAATTAAAAGCCCATAACACAGCATTTAAGATTTGTAATTTAATTTATAACATTTTACTCTACAGTTTATGATTTAATGAATTTATAAGATTAAAACAAAAATAAAAGTCCTCATTTATTAACAGTGTTATGAACAACTTAATTTTCTAAAAAAATAACAAGAAATTGAGATTAATCTCGAAGTAAAAATCAGTATACCATTAAAAATGTTTTATAACTACAATAAACATACCTGTTAGGCAAACTCTATAACAAACAACAAGCCAAACTAATTCTGCTTATACAAATTTAATTAAAATACAGTAATTTCCTAATGAGCTGTAAAATGAAAGTTTCAAACAAACTTGTTGCGTAATTGGTATGTACCATTATTTCATACGAATAAAGCTACTTGGTTGTCTTGAAATATCACTTTCAATACTGAGTGAACAAAAATTCCCACTAAAATGCTATCAGTAGTCACTTGGCATTGCTATGACATCAAGAGCCCATAAGGTATCTGACTAAAACTGTTTAAACATCTTGTACTATTCCTGTAATATCTACTTAATGAATAAAGTTATCCGAAATGGTTTTCTCCAGCTTCAAGTGCTCAAAAATCCACATGCAAAAAGTTATAGGGTCCTCTTTTGGATGAAGCAAGATATGGAAGAATTTGTTTTTTCTACAAACGGGCAAAACCTTGTTAACAATCCAGTTAAATCTTAGAAATTTTGCTCAACTTAAGTGCTGCATGTTTGACTGGGTGCCACCAATAATTTGATGTGAAGGTTTGAGAGGTGAATGCTGACTAATTTATATCAGCTGTCCTATGAAAAATTTTGCCCAAGAACCCCTTATGAAATATTTTGTGTCCACATCTTTTGCAATTATAGAAGAACCCATACCACAGTATTAAAATAAAGACTTCTTTTAAATATTAAATTTTTGTGAGGCTGGTTCCTAGGATGCAGGCTACATTGCCTGCAGGTTAAATGTGGCTCTTTATATGACAGCAAGTTGGGAATCTACTTTAGGCATACAAATGTAAGTTTATTATGTAATTTGTCAACATGCACAGGTAACCTGTTACATAACACTTGAGCTTAGAAATCAAGCTTAGCTAATACTCCTTTCATGCATGCCTCTTTTATTGCCAAGTTGTATTTAAGTTCTTTTAGAAGCATTGGTTTTTTCTTTTACCTGCCCTTCAGTCATTTAAACATTTGATATTCTGACATAAATACAAAACTGAAGGCCCTCCGGGTGATCATTAGGCGAGATAATTGCATTCTTTGTTGATATTTTCTAAGTGTGTATTACACCCAGTGGCTTATTTTTAACATCAATTTTAATAGATAGCATACACTAGAGTGAATCAGTCTGAAATAAAAAATCAGTCTGACATTGATTAGGTCCATCAAGAAATCAAGTCAACTTCCGCTCTCATTTAATAATTGTCGGCTAGCCAATTCAGTGTTGACTAGCTGTCGTTAGAAACATTCCACAACTTTGTTTGTGGACTTATCTTTTCAGAAAGATGTGAATGAACACATCCTAAATCTTCATGGTTGTTAACTAGAATCTTTCAGTAAGAGAATTTTAATCTCTTCCTAATGGTATCTTTTAAATGCATGTTTCCCCTTGTTTTTGATCAATAAATGCCAATACAGTAGTTAAGTTCACATTCATGAAAAACAATAAATTTTTATATAAAATACAAGGAAGGCAGCCATTCACTCATAGCAGATTGACGCATTGAGGACAGTAATAGAAAACTGCATTTGAATCAAGCGCTAGCTCGGCTTCATCTTGCCATGTCCACAAGAGTATGCATTTGGATGACTGTTGGGTGTGTGAATGTGCATACTGTTGCTGGAAAAAAAAAGCTAGTGTGAATGCTGTTTTCTTTTATGTGTTGCTGTGCTCCACCCATCAGTCGGATCAATGTGAGTGGTTGCCTTTCTCTTGTTTCGTGTATTGATCCATCCAGGAATTTCCATTACTGTCATCAATAAATATTACCTAAGAGCTCATTGTACATACCCTTCTCTGCTGAAGACCTGATACTTGACATTGCTTTTACATATTGGATTGTGTGGTATATTCCATAAAAGCAGGCAACTTTGTGACACTTTTAGCAATTTTTACAACATAACATTACATAAAAATGTACTGCTACATTTAATTTTCACGTAAAGGAATTTTGTAAACTTTATCCTTTACAGAACAAATTTTTCACTCTGTAGAGGAGTGTGCACTGATACAAAACTTCCTAGCAGATTAAAACTGTGTGCCAGACTGGGATTCGAACCTGAAACCTGTGCCTTTTGTGGACAAGTGCTGTGCCAGCTGAGCTACCCAAACATGACTCATGACCTGGCCTCACAGCTTTACTTCCAGCTGCACCTCGTTTCCAGGTTTAAGCCCCAGTCCAACACACAGTTTTAATCTGCCAGGAAGTTACTATATTTTGATAGAAATAAAGCTTTTTATGTGCAGTGAGGTATTCGGTGTATAGAATATTAATTTATCCCTTAGCTCTGTACAACATTGTGACAGGAAGTGTAAGATAGGGAAAATAGAGTTCATTTCTTATATTTAGATTAAAGTTCAGTCTTGATCACGTTATGTCTGTTTTAATGAGTAACCGGTTTCGGTTTTTTCTATAAAACCATCATCAGACCTGTGAATAAATTTTAAGAAATACTAGATACCAATCTTTAAATGAATGAAAAAGTCTAATGATGTCAAAATTTTTAACAAAATAAAATAAAATTAGTTATACCCATTGGCTCCTTTGGGTTGGTAGGTGGAGCTCTCCTTGCTGCTGTGCAGTCAACTGATGGTTATGAGTGCTGAGCACGAGCTTAAATATGCAGAGGCTCCGCCTACTTCCTGTCACACTACTTCATAACTGCCAATCAGCGTTCATAATACGACGCCATCGTCAAAGTATAAAAGTAGGAAATACACTAATAACATAAAATTGATTCATTTAAATATCTGATTAACAGATAGTAGTTGTGTCTACAACTTATTTATATTTTGGATAAAAACAGTGAATTACGATGTGTGATAGCTGTGCCCTCTATGGACAACCTTAATACTATTACAGTGCCAGTTACATCAAAGATGTAAAATCCTTGGCGTTGTGGTATATATCGATTATACCAAGTCGCCTACATCACAATTGCATCTTTGTTGGATGCTGCAGAATCGTCTTGTTTTAACTGTAGTTTTTATGGCAATGTTTTTTATAGCATTAAGTTAGCAGCCAATAGTACGTTCCACATTATGTATATCTGAATAACTGATGAGACTGCTGATGCAGCATATTTTACATACATTGCTTTTGCCATGGGTATAACTAATCTTATATTTTTAAAAAACAAAAGAGTAGATGCTTTTATTATAAAATTTCGTCAAAAAGGTCGTAATAATATTTTTCGCGAAAATCTAATTGTTCATTGAGCAGCATTGATGATTTGGTTTTCAAATGAGCATATATCTCGATTTCTTCTAGGATATTCATAAGTAAGCCTTTATTTGCATAATGAAGAACTTGTAAATTCTGTTGTACTGTCCCCTCAGCATGATTATTGAATGTTATGTGATGACCAAAAACAGACTTTGTTCATGAGGTACCTGACGTATGTTCTTTGTACCTTACTGCAAAATTTCGACCTGTTTGGCCGATATATATTTTCTCACAGTCTCTACATTGGATCTTGTACACTCCTGATCTGGTAGATTTTCCATTATCTTTATTTACGGTATGTCTTAATTTTTGTTGTAAAGTATTGTCAGTTGTAAATGCTATTGTTATTCCAGAATTTTTGAATAAGTTAATGATTCTATCTGATATGTTTCCCATATATGTCATCTTCATATATTTTGGATTACTTATTAGTGGAGTACTTTGTGATTGTTGTACTTTATTAAAAATGATATCTACCTGTCGTGTGTCGAAAGAGTTGATTTTTGCAATTTGTTTTAAGATGGTCATTTCCTTTTTGATCTCATTAGCTTCTAGCGGTAATTTTAGTATTCGGTGTATCATAGACTTAAAAAATGCTTTTTTATACTTGTCAGGATGACATGATGTAGCATTAATAATAACATCAGTGGTTGTAGGTTTCCTGTATATGGTGAATAAATGTTTCCCGTTGTTATTAGTTATAGTGAGATCTAGGTAGTTAATAGATTTTCGATTTTCATGCTCAACTGTAAATTGTAACTTCGGATGCATAGAGTTTAATTTTATAGCAAGTTTCTCAATTTCGTCTTTTGAACCATTATAAAGTAATAATGTATCGTCTACATATCGCTTGTAATATATGATTTTATTTGTGATATCAGGGTTATTTTTCAGGAATTGCGTCTCAATGTGGTTTACGAAAATGTCTCCTACTGTCCCAGCCAAAGAATTTCCCATTGCTAAGCCATCTTTCTGACAATAGATTTTAGTATTGAACGAGAAATAATTGTAATCTAAAGTGCATTCAAGTAGTTCTATAAGTTCGATTATTTCGTCTTTAGTCATATTTTTGTATTGTATTAAGTTATCCCTAATTATATTAATCGTCTCAGTAATTGGTATATTTGTATATAAATTTTTAATATCTAATGAGGCAAAATTTGCACTAGTTGGAATGTCTATATTGTGGATTTGTTGTGTTAGTTCATAACTGTTTTTGATACTGAAGTTGCTGTCATATGTATAGAATGCTTTCAAAATTTTATTAAGTTTCATATTTAGTTTATATGAAGGACTACTTCTGTAGTTGACAATAGGTCGTATAGATTTCTCTTTTTTATGCAGTTTAATCTGTGATCTTAATTTAGGTATTTGGGGATTCATATTTTTCATCATATTTTTTTCCTCAGGGGTCAAGAGGTGATTATTTTCATCGACTAGTTTCTTAATCTTTAATTGGAACTTTGGAGTGGGGTCTTTAGTTACTTCAACGATCCCATTTTCATTAAAAAATGAGAGTGTTTTAAATATATAATCGTCTTCTTTAATAATTACAAGGGTATTTCCTTTATCGGCCTTTACCACAATTGCTTTCTCTGCTAGTAGTTTATTATTGATATTTTTAAGTGTTTTATCTTCAGTTTTTCTATGAGGGGACAGTACATCAGAATTTACAAGTTCTTCATTATGCAAATAAAGGCTTACTTATGAATATCCTAGAAGAAATCGAGATATATGCTCATTTGAAAACCAAATCATCAATGCTGCTCAATGAACAATTAGATTTTCGCGAAAAATATTATTACGACCTTTTTGACGAAATTTTATAATAAAAGCATCTACTCTTTTGTTTTTTAAAAATATAAGATTAGTTATACCCATGGCAAAAGCAATGTATGTAAAATATGCTGCATCAGCAGTCTCATCAGTTATTCAGATATACATAATGTGGAACGTACTATTGGCTGCTAACTTAATGCTATAAAAAACATTGCCATAAAAACTACAGTTAAAACAAGACGATTCTGCAGCATCCAACAAAGATGCAATTGTGATGTAGGCGACTTGGTATAATCGATATATACCACAACGCCAAGGATTTTACATCTTTGATGTAACTGGCACTGTAATAGTATTAAGGTTGTCCATAGAGGGCACAGCTATCACACATCGTAATTCACTGTTTTTATCCAAAATATAAATAAGTTGTAGACACAACTACTATCTGTTAATCAGATATTTAAATGAATCAATTTTATGTTATTAGTGTATTTCCTACTTTTATACTTTGACGATGGCGTCGTATTATGAACGCTGATTGGCAGTTATGAAGTAGTGTGACAGGAAGTAGGCGGAGCCTCTGCATATTTAAGCTCGTGCTCAGCACTCATAACCATCAGTTGACTGCACAGCAGCAAGGAGAGCTCCACCTACCAACCCAAAGGAGCCAATGGGTATAACTAATTTTATTTTATTTTGTTAAAAATTTTGACATCATTAGACTTTTTCATTCATTTAAAGATTGGTATCTAGTATTTCTTAAAATTTATTCACAGGTCTGATGATGGTTTTATAGAAAAAACCGAAACCGGTTACTCATTAAAACAGACATAACGTGATCAAGACTGAGCTTTAATCTAAATATAACAATTAATTGATCACTGTATTCCAAAAATGTTTACCAAAATTGTGCAGAGTTCATTTCATCTCTCTCAACAGATTGATGTAGTTTTTCTTTAAGATGCACAGTTATAGCTTCATTACAAATTTTGCAGTATTGTGAGTTTTGTCTTATCCATATACAGAAAAATACCTCTCTTCTCTCACATGATGCATTCCCCTCCCCATATCCACTCCTTCCCATCATAGCTCCTCCCCCTCCTGCCCCCTCTTTCTCCCTTGGTGTTTCCCTTTACAGCGACCCAACTATTCCCTTGGTTGTGCTATTTCTATAGTCTTGTCTCACATTTATGCTTTCCTCTCCCCTCCTCCCACCCCCCTTTTTCACTTTTTTCTGAGGAGGAACTCCCTCCCTAATGTCTCCAGTGTGGATTCCTCTCCCTCCCCCATCCCCCCTCCTGTCACCTCCCCTATCCCCCCTCCTGTCCCCTCCCCCATCCACCCTCCTGTCCCCTACCCTCCCCTACCCTACCTACTCCCCTCTCCTACCCACTCCCCTGTGGTAGGGATGTGCACGAGGGCAATTGTATGCCTCCTTCTCCCCGCTGTATCAACTGCAATGGCGGCCATGCTGCCTCCTCTCGGAATTGTCCTGTGTATCTTGATGAGCGGGCTGTCCAAGAGAACCAGGTAAAGGAAAAATGCGTCACCCAGTTGCTTGCAAGTTATTGGCTAGTCGCAAACCATGCATTCTCCCATCTGGCACTTAAAGTTCTGTTCTTGTTAACCCTCGCTCCATGAAGATCATGGCCACACAGACATGCGACCTTAAATTCAGCTCTGAGGTTGTGAAATTGCCCAGGGTCAAGGTAGCATCGCCATCCTCTCGTCCAACTGTGCAACAAGCCATCAAACTCTCGCCTCAAGGGGCAAAGCCACCAACTACTCAACCAGTATGCCAGAAAGGGCAGAAGGAGTACTCCTATGAAGGCTTTCTTTGTCCCTCCAGCCAAACAAAAACAACACCCAAGTCTTCCTCTGTTAACCAGAAAGGCTGGAAGAAGTCCACCAAAGGCAAACGGACTTCACCTTCACCGATTCTAAGGTCCTCTTCGACAGTGCTGCCACGTGATACCTTAGCCCGGCTGGCTCCATGTTGCCAGTGGGCACCACCAACCGCGTTTTTTTTTTTAGTGTTGGATTCCACCAACTGACAGCACAAGCAAGCCGATGCTTCTGTGGACCCCATAGAGCAGGATCCTCCTGATTCTGTGCCTTGTAGCAGCGACTCTTCACAGGCTGTCACTTGGCAGCTTTCGAGGTGACACCCCTTCTACATCTACATCTACATCTACATCCATACTCCGCAAGCCACCTGACGGTGTGTGGCGGAGGATACCTTGAGTACCTCTATTGGTTCTCCCTTCTATTCCTGTCACATATTGTTCGTGGAAAGAAAGATTGTCGGTATGCCTCTGTGTGGGCTCTAATCTCTCTGATTTTATCCTCATGGTCTCTTCATGAGATACATGTAGGAGGGAACAATATACTACTTGACACCTCGGTAAAGGTATGTTCTCAAAACTTTAACAAAAGCCCATACCGAGCTACTGAGAGTCTCTCTCACAGAGTCTTCCACTTGCGGTTTATCTATCATCTCCATAACGTTTTCGCTATTACTAAATGATCCTTAACGAAGCACACTGCTCTCCATTGGATCTTCTCTATCTCTTCTATCAACCCTATCTGGTACGGATCCCACACTGGTGAACAGTATTCAAGCAGTGGGCAAACAAGTGCACTGTAACCTACTTCCTTTGTTTTCGGACGGCATTTCCTTAGGATTCTTCCAATGAATCTCAATCTGGCATCTGCTTTACCGATGATTAATTTTATATGGTCATTCCGTTTTAAATCACACCTAATGCCTACTCCCAGATAATTTATGGAATTAACTGCTTCCAGTTGCTCACCTGCTTTATTGTAGCTAAATGATAAAGGATCTTTGTTTCTTCGTATTCGCAGCACATTACACATTAGACCTTCATCTCTTCGTCATCATGACTCTCCTCCAATGGAACATTTGCAGCCTTCGGTCCCACAAAGAGGACTTACGGGTGCTTTTAGCATTGCAGTGTCCCCTCGTACTCTGTTTTCAGGAAATGAAATTGCGTCCTCACGACCGCTTTGAGCTTTCACATTTTTTCCTGGTTTGTTTTGACATTCCCCCTGAGGTCGGCATTCCATCTCATGGGGGTGTCACGCTGCTCATGTGGGATGACGTTCATAATCAACCCAACTCCCTGTCTACCCATCTTCAAGCTGTTGCAGTTTGCTTTTTCCTTCCCTATCTGGCTTTTTCCCTCTGTACCATTTATGTCCCTCCATCACTCAGTGTCACCAGGGTAGATGTCCTTCAGCTTATTGGGCAGGTACCTCACCCATTTCTGCTACTCGGTGACTTTAACGCACATCATCCTCTTTGGGATTCTCCCAGAACCTGTCAGAGAGGTGCCCTCTTGGCAGATCTTCTTAATCAACGCAACCTCTTCTGCCTTAACACTGGAGCATCTGCATTCCTTTCTGACTCCCTGCACACCTATTCCCAATTGGTCCTACCCTTCTGCATTGCCCAGCTTGCACATCGTCTTGAATGGTCCATTCTTCCTGACATTTACTTGAGCGATCATTTCCCATGTGCTATTCACTTGCTGACTCCTACCCCACCTGCATGCACATCCAAATGGCAGCTTACTAAGGCTGACTGGCAGCTTTACTCTTCCCTGGTGACAACTGAAGAACAAGATTTCCCCAGTTCTGATGACCAGGTGAAATATCTCACAAATGTTGTCCTTACTGCTGCAGAACGTTCCATTCCTTTCACTTGATATTTACCAAACCATGTCCCAGTCCCTTGGTGGACTGAGGTGTGCTGCGACGCAATTTGCGCACAGAGACATGCTCTCTGTGTTTTTAATCGTCATCCTACGATGGCAAACTGCATTCATTATACACAGATGTGTGCACAGTGTCATCGTGTTCTTCGGGATAGCAAAAAAGCGAGCTGGATTTCATTCACTAGTTCTTTTAACAGTTCCACCCCTTCCTGTGTCATGTTTGCTAACTTCCAAGGCTCTCTGGACCAAGATCCATTCGCCAATTTCCGGCTTGAGAGTAGCAGATGATGTTATTGTTGACCGTATTGCTATCACAAGCACCTTAGGCCGCCATTTTGTGGAAATTTCGAGCTCTTACCATTATCACCCTGCCTTCCTCCGTCGGAAATGAGCAGAGGAGGCTTGGGTGATACCCTTCTCGTCTCAGAATCGTGAGTACTACAATGCCACCTTTACTATGAGGGAGCTAGATCATGCTCTCAGTTCATCCCAATCCTCTGCCCCAGGGCCAGATGCTGTCCACATTTAGATGTTGCAGCACCTTTCTCTTGCAAACAAGCACTTTCTGCTTAACATGTACAATCACATCTGGCAGAGGGCACATTTCCCAGCCATTAGCGGGAAGCCACTGTCATACCCATACCTAAGCCCAGCAAGGAGAAAAACCTTCCTTCTAGCTACTGCCCCATCTCTCTCACCAGCTGCATTTGCGAGGTGAGGGAACATATGATTCATGCCCGGCTGGTATGGTGGCTCGAATCTCGCAATTTACTAATGACTTCACAGTGTGGATTTCGAGCATGGCGTTCTGCAGTTGACCATCTCGTTAATTTGTCCACCTTTGTCATGAATGGTTTTCTGCAGAAAACCCAGACTGTGGCTGTGTTTTTCGATTTGGAGAAGGCCTATGACACCTGCTGGAAAACTGGTATCCTCCGTATTCTTTACATGTGGGATTTCTGAGGTCACCGGCCCTGTTTTCTTCAAGAATTTTTAATAGACTGTGTTTTCAAGGTGTGTGTGGGTTCTGCCTTTTCGGACACCTTTATCCAGGAAACTGGTGTGCCTCAGGGTTCCGTCCTGTGCGTTGTCCTCTTTGCTATCACCATTAACCGTATAATGGCCTGTCTCCCACCTGGTATATCCAACTCTCTTTTTGTTGATGATTTGGCATCTATTGCAGTTCTCCACAGACATGTCTTACTGAGCGGCATCTTCAGAGATGTCTTGATCGTCTTTAGTCCTGGAGCATCGACAATGGCTTTCGTTTTTCCACTGACAAAACCATTTGTAAGAATTTCTGGTGGAGCAAATGGTTTCTCCCACCATCTTTACATCTTGGGCTTGTTGCCCTTCCGTTTGTTGAAACTACAAAATTCGTGGGGCTCATGCTCGATAGGAAACTCTCTTGGTCCTCCCATGTGTCTCATCTGGCAGCCTGCTGTACGTGGTCCCTCAGTGTCCTACGTGTCCTCAATGGTACTTCCTGGGGTATCGATCGAACCACCCTCCTCCATTTGTACCGGTTCCTTGTCTGTTCAAAACTTGACTATGGGTGCTTTGTTTCTGAATCTGCACATCCATCCCTCTTACACTGTCTCAACACTATCCACCATTATGGCATCCATTTGGCCACTGGCACCTTTTACACCAGCCCGGTTGGGAGTGTATGCTGAAGCTGCTGAACTACCACTGTCTTACTGCCATGACTTTCTCCTCGGTAGGTGTGCATGCCGTTTGTTTGCCATGCGTGGCCACCCATCCTATGCCTCCTTCTGAGATGATTCCTTTGATCGCCAGTATGGGGCATGTCCCTCTTCTCTGTCACCTCCTGGAGTCCGCTTCCGGCACTTGTTATGGCGGCTTAACTTCACACTACCTACAACTTTATCTCTGAGTGTGAACCCTTCACCACCTTGGTTCTGTGAAGCAGCCCTTGTTAACCTTGGTGTTCATTTGCTTCCTGTTAAGGACACTTTTCCAGCCTCTCTCTGTCACCTTCAGTTTCACGACCTTCACATGGAACTTTGCGATAGTACCTTTGTGTACACTGGTGGCTCTCGGACTGACTGTGGTGTCGGGTGTGCCTTCGACATTGGCGCCCGTGTCTTTCAGTATCAGCTTCCGGCACAGAGCTCTTCACCCTGTGTCAGGCCACGGAGTACATCCAGCAACACAGACTTTTCAATTGTGTCCTCTGCTCAGACTCACTCAGCACCCTTCAAAGTCTGTTTGCTGTACATCGCCCATCCCTTAGTGCAACAGGTCCAGGAAAACTATCACTTGCTCACTTTTGGTGAACCCAGCATGATGTTTATGTGAGTTCCTGGTCATGTCAGTCTGCCTGGAAACGAGGCTGCTGATGCTGCTGCCAAGGCTGCAGTCCTCGTATCTCAGATCACTAGGTCCTGTATTCCCTCTGATGATCTCTGTGTTGCCATCTGTCAGGAGGTGGTCTGCCTTTGACATCGCCAATGGTTCTCTTTCACGGGAATAAGCTCCAGCTCATTAGGCCTCTCCCAGCGGTTTGGACGGTCTCCTCTCGGCCCTCCCGCTGGGAGGAGGTCATTTTAACTAGGCTGCATATTGGGCACTGCCTTTTTAGCCATCGTCATTTGATAAGTGGTGCTACCCCATCGCTTTGTACTCATTGCATTCAAGTTTTAACAGTCAGCCACTTCCTGATGATATGTCCATTTTTTAACCTTTTACATTCCCACTTCAGTTTGCATCTGAGTTATCAGCCATTTTAGCAAATGACGCGTGGGCTCTTGACCACGTTTTACTTTTTATCTGCCAAAGCAATATGGTGGAGGCCATTTAATTTTTAGTTTTCGACCTGCATTTCTGTATGTGTCTTTTTTAGCCCTTTCTCCATGTCCCTGTCTTAAAGTCAGTTGGGACTGACGTGTACTCGTTTTTTAACTCCTCTCTGTCTTTGTGTTCTATAGTTTTGACATGGGCACCTATGACCCCAGCTGTTTTTGTGCCCTAAAGCAAAATAAAACAAAACAAAACAAACACAGTTTCTTTAATGTTTACTTTACTTCCGTTGTGTCCTTTATTCCTCCTTCTTCCTCCTTAACTCCATCCTGCCCTCCTTCAATTTACTCCTTCCTGACAGTTCCTGTTCCCCCCCTTCAATAACCACTCCTTCTCCTCAGTCAGAGAAGAAACCCTGTAGGAGCCCACCTTCCCGGCGTCTCTGGGACAACAAGCCTGTTACTTAGAGTCAGACATGGGTGCCGTGCTCTGCAGACCTCAAGACCGGTCACTCTCATTCACATCCTAATATTGCTGTAACTTTCTCTCGACTTCACTTGCTTTTGCCCTCCAAAGGAGGAGGAGAAGAAGATGCATAAGTCTCAGGACAAGACCCCCAACATCCCCTCCCTCTCAATCAGGACCCAATCTTACATTTATGGACATCACTCCATCCTACCAGTGATGGACACTGACTGGCCTGTTCGTTGTCCATCCAGACTCCTGTACTCTCCTCCAATGAAACTGTAATGGTTGCTGTCATCACCTTCCAAAATTGCAGTCTCTCCTTTCTCTTTACTCTGTAGCTTGTGTTGTAAGCAGGAATCTCCAAGCTTTCTGCCAGAACAAGGTTGACTCTTTGTGAGCCTCCGATGGTATCTTTACATTGGTGCTCACAGACGTTGTTCGGTCCTGGGTTCCTCTTCAGAATGCACTGGAAGTGATGGCCATTCAGATCCGTTTAGACTCTGCAGTAACAATCTGCAATATTTATCTCCCACAGACCAGCCTCCTATGTTTCCTGCTCTTCTTGCCCTCCATTGACAGCTCCCTCCTCCTTTCATTCTCCATGGAGATTTTAAAGCCAATAATCCTCTGTCAGATGGTACAGTGACCACTGACCTGGGCAGGATTGTTGAAGACCTACTGACAGAGCTTGATCTCTACCTCCTCAACACTGGAGTTACCACACACTTTAGCGTGACATATGGCACTTTCTCAGCCATTGATCTTTCTGCCCCCAGGGGGCTCACTACTATTTGGTGAGTACATGCTTGTTTACCATGGAGCCCCAGCCTTTGCAGCACTACTTCCCTTTCTGTGCTGCATGTCTATCCTCCTGCTATTCTATTCCCCCTCCCTTGGGGTCCGAGTCATATGCCTTCTTTGAGAAACCAAAGTTCTTGGTAAAACTGTGTATGGATTCATCCTGTCCACCCATCTTTCTTTCCCTGTCCTTCCTTTTCTTATTCTTCCTCCACTTTGGTATTTGTCGTCTCTCTTTTCCGTTTTCTTATTCTTCCTCCCTGCGTGTTCCTGAAGGCCATCCCATGCGTTTGCCACCTGACAAATGCCAAAGTTCTAAGCAATCCAAAGGCAAATTATCTTCCTCTTCTCCACTTCAGTGGTCTTCTTAAATGCTGTCACCAAGTGATATACTCACACTGCCAACCTCTGTTTCGCCAGGATGCACCGCCAAAAACAAGTCCACTGGCCAGCCAAAGCCGAATACCGATTCCTGTGTTGAACTAATGGACAAGGATCCTCCAGCCCCTGACACTGATCATTGTGCACATTCGAATTCTGGCACCCAGCAGCCGCTGCGGTGACTGCACCCTTATATGACCCATCTCCTGTCTGTCATCGGATATGGTTATTCTACAATAAAATATTCGCGGCATCAGACCCAATAGGCTTGAATTACAGCTCCTCTTGCAATCATATTGTCCAGTTGTTTTCTGCTGCCAGAAAACAAAATTACACCCTTACGATTGCTTTCACCTCTCACATTACACTTCAGTCTGTTTTGACCTTCCCCGTGGACTCCAGCTCATGGGGAGTTGTGTTGCTCGTTCAAGATGTCTATAGTCACACCATTTCTTTGCACATCCAGCGTCAAGCTGTTGCTGTCTGTCTGTCTGTCTCTTCCTATTTAAAATTGTTAGTAGCAAGGGACATATTATAACATTACCTAATAAATAAGTGTCACAAATATCGTATTTGATGAACAGTGTTCGTACACTAATGAAATAATAAGTTAGTTACAACCAGAAACACTGAAATTGCTTGTACACTATCTATGTTCCATTCAGGTATAAATAACACAGAGATATACCTGTATACACTAACCCTTCTGAAGTATCTCGAAACCCCATTGTAATGCCCAAATAACCTCCAGATGTTATGAGAGGCGGAGAGTACTGTGTTGTCAGTAGAGAAGCAATAACTACAGAATGGGTCAGAAGAGCTTCGTGACTTCGTTGATCACTGGGTGTCACCTGAGAAACTATCCACAGTAGAATGGTCTCAGTAAAAACCACCCTGGGTAAAAATCAAAAGATACCTAGATATAAAGGTTCAATACGGCCTTCCACTCAAGATATTGAAGTAACATGCAGAGAGCATTGGTTAAACACATCGGATGATAGCTAGCCATCTGAAGAGGCAGTTTACCAATTTCAAAACAGGAATAACGATACTTTCTCAACATTGGAAAGGAAATTCCTCCATGCTCTAGAGACTGGTGAAAAGGGCAAGTATATGACATTGCCTAGCACCCGATAAATGTTAAAGCATTTGCTTGTGGACCCAGTATGGTCCAGCAGCCATGCCATGGCAGAGAGCAAGGGTGTTGGTGAATTAACATTCACAAAACAGAGCTTATAAGGCTTCAGGTGATGGGGAGCAAGAGAAGATGGAATGTTGGCAGACAATGGACTGATGCCGAGGCCTGGGCAAAATGCTGAATGAAATGCTCAGTGACAGAGTCTAAGCTGATGATGATAACACCATTCAGAGAAATTCCTGGGACATCTGTAGGATGATGGCAGCCAAAAATGCTTCTGATCTTTGCCTATACCTGCAAAGAGGGAGTGTGTGGCCCTATGGCTGTGACACACCATTCTCAACAAATCTGTTTCTGGCATTAAATTAGATGATGGGTCCAGGCATGAAGCTGTTTGAAAGTCAGGAGATGATCAAGAGATGGATGCTATTTGTAGCATTGGAGGGAACAACGGTGATCTTTAATAGCCGCAGCAATATCAGGGGTCCACCAAGGAACACTCTTACGTCAGGGAGATCCCAAGAAAGAGGGAATCGCTGAAGCAGCTGGCCGGAAGGACGGCATCCAGTAAAATTGTGTACAGACTCATCAATGCTGTCATATGTTGGAGTGGTAGGGATGACAGACAAGGAAGAGGTATCCCTATCTGCATGGTAAAGGCCTACCTGGAAGGGCATCCAGGAGAGTGATGCTGAAGAAAAGATAAGCCAATCAGCAAAGATTGCTGTCACACAAATCATCATGAACTCTCCATTGAATGGAGAGGCCGAATCCAGATAGAAAGTGTGGTGTTGTTTTTTTTTTTTTTTTTTTTTTTTTTTTTTTTTTTTTTTTTAAGGGCACATAACTGCTAAGGTTATAAGTGCCCATATCATAACATAAGAAAAAACAAGTACTAAATAAAAACGTGAGGCAAAAAAGGCAAAAGCCTTATCGAACAACATTAAAAGAGGAGCAGCTAAGGACAAGGACGTCCCTAGGCAAAATTTCTCAAAACATCATTGATATGGGAGAGGACCCCACGTGGTGGATCAAACTTGATTCGCTATGTCACTGTGGTGAACAAAAAGTAAGAGGCAGTCAACAGAGTGTCTGTCATCTGCTAAAATATCTGACAAAGTAGACGACAAACATAGACATAAACGTAAACAGTTAAAAAAATGGGCAGAATGTGGTGCACAATCAAGAGTTGATAGCAGCAGCAGGCACAGAGTGGGGCAGGGTTCCTACTTAATACATGGCTGTAACTAAAATGATAGTGTTCTATAAGCAGCTGGGCTAGAACGACCTCCTCACGATTTGGGGGCAG
The DNA here is from genome assembly GCF_023898315.1 of Schistocerca nitens. Taxonomy (NCBI): domain Eukaryota; kingdom Metazoa; phylum Arthropoda; class Insecta; order Orthoptera; family Acrididae; genus Schistocerca; species Schistocerca nitens. The sequence continues at coordinate 74,162,166 of NC_064615.1, read as the reverse complement.
CCATGTTATTGGGAGGAGTTCAATGTCCCAGAGTTTGCTCCCCTGGAGAGAAGACCACTGTGCAGTCCAGTGTGATACTACAATCAACAAACTGCGACACAAAGGTCATCCGAGGGAACAGAATGACTAGCAGGTGACAAAATTCTTGGGACTCACAGTTGATAGGAAATTCTGTTGGTCTTCCCACATCTCTTACCTGGCAGCTCCTTGTACTTGCTCCCTCAATATTCTATGTGTTTTTGCGTTACCTCATGGGGAACGGATCAGATCATCCTCCAACATGTATACTGGTCCCTCATCTGTTCATTGTGAGCAGCTCAAGGGTAATGCATGTACTTGTAACTTCCATCACTAATGGCAGTATTATGCAAGAACACACTGTAGCTGAGCTATATGTTGATTGTTGACCTGAATTACAGGATTTAAGAGTAAAAAACTGGAATTTGCTATTGTCACAAAGTAACTCCTCAGTCACAATGTTACCCACTTTAATGATGTTTTCTGTGTGACATCTTTTAGCATGTGTCCTCCTGGAGTACTATAAAAATGTTGTTCATAACACCAGGGAAGCAAACCTTGTGCTCCTGTGTCTTACATTGTTACAAGTCATTCTGAGGCACGCTTTCAAACATATAAAAATCTACAAATAAAAAAAATGATAGACTAGTAATTGAGACTATTCTTTTTGCTCATTTATCATAACATTGATTACTTGTGTTAAGACTTTTCCATTTTCACTGATCCTGAAACAGGTAATTTTGTGTTTTCTGTGGCCTTCCTCTACTATATTTCCTTATAGCTTTTAGTTGCACACTATTTTTGTATCTCTGTTATCACCCATTCCTTCAATATGATTTAACCATTTTATCCCTTGTTTTTCATATTCTTACAGTATATTTTGTATGCCTAATCTGAGTCATACATGTTCACTTTTGATGTGATCAACTCTGATGTATTCTAAAATTGAATATAAAAAAGATTCATTTGTATCGCTTGGATTCATTGTGTTTGTTTTCTGTCAAGGCCCAAGAGACTGATCATAAAGGATTGGAAGGACTGCCATTTTAATCACCAATGTAATACTGGTGATGCATGTAATTTGGCCAAATGATCGTATTAAAGAAATCGGACTTTGTGTCCCACAAGGTTGGGACGAGGAATGATGATTGTATCGCTGTGCACCCTGAACATCAATATGCATGGCCAAAGGCTTTATTCCAGTGGTATACCATCATCAAATATTCTCAGAATATATATGTTGTGATACATTGGGTAATATATCTGCGATTCAAGGCATCCACCATTTCATTATTAGGAGTTTTAACTGACTCCCAGGAAAAGATAGTTGTATCATTACAGTGCATCTTTCCATAATGATTCAGACTATTTCAGTTACTTATAAAAGATGGAGAAGATCTCGGTCCTTGATACTAATAATTTGTGGAGTATGTGTGATACTAAGGAACACTATGAGAAATAGTAGCTGCTGCAAGCAGCACCAAACAGCATGCTGCATTTTGATTTGATGGTGCTAGATGCCAACATTTTATGTGGAAGGGAGGAGTTAGTGCAGATGAACTGTGTGAACGATCTCTCCCAGACTTCCCTCTTACACAACTATCCCATAGATATTATTCACAAACAAATCTCCTGGCTAGTATCCCCCTCTCAGTCTCTGACTAATAAACTTCCCACTTCCAAAAACTCAGAAGTACCCCATCCTCAACCAGTACTACCCACATCTTGAATGCCTCACTAATTTACTCCACCAAGGCTATGAATCTCTCAAGTCAAGCCCAAAAGAGAGGCCCCCCTTCCATGATACCTCTCCAGATCAACCACTATTGCCTAACCGCCATAACATCATAGAAATCTTATGACACCAGCAAACTCCTGATTCTCTAAAGAACCAAACTCACATGTATAAAGTAACTTCAGATGTGTGATTAATTTATAAATGAGGTTAAGTGTTAAAGACCTACGTCGAAACAAGGCCCTGGGAGTAGACAACATTCCATCAGAACTACTGATAGCCTTGGGAGAGCCAGTCCTGTCAAAACTCTACCATCTGGTGAACAAAATGTGTGAGACAGGCAAAATACCCTCAGACTTCAAGAAGAATATAATAATTCCAATCCCAAAGAAAGCAGGTGTTGACAGATGTGAAAATTACCGAACTGTCAGTTTAATAAGTCACGGCTGCAAAATACTAATGCGAATTCTTTACAGACGAATGGAAAAACTGGTAGAAGCCGACCTCGGGGAAGATCAGTTTGGATTCTGTAGAAATATTGGAACACTTGAGGCAAAACTGACCCTACGACTTATCTTAGAAGCTAGATTAAGGGAAGGCAAACCTACGTTTCTAGCATTTGTAGACTTAGAGTATTCCAGTCAACATTGTCAAAAGCTTTCTCTCTTTCAAATTCTGAAGGCGGCAGGGGTAAAATACAGGGAGCGAAAGATTATTTACAATTTGTACAGAAACCAGATGGCAGTTATAAGAGTCGAGGGGCATGAAAGGGAAGCGGTGGTTGGGAAGGGAGTGAGACAGGGTTGTAGCCTATCCCCGATGTTATTCAATCTGTATATTGAGCAGGCAGTAAAGAAAACAAAAGAAAAATTCGGAGTTGGAATTAAAATCCATAGAGAAGAAATAAAAACTTTGAGGTTCGCCGATGACATTGTAATTATGTCATAGACAGCAAAGAACTTGGAAGAGCAGTTGAACGGAATGGACAGTGTCTTGAAAGGAGGATATAAGATGAACATCAACAAAAGCAAAACAAGGATAATGGAATGTAGTCGAATAAAGTCTGGTGATGCTGAGGAAATTAGATTAGGAAATGAGACATTTAAAGTAGTAAAGGAGTTTTGCTATTTGGGGAGCAAAATAACTGATGATGGCTGAAGTAGAGAGGATATAAAATGTAGACTGACGATGGCAAGGAAAGCGTTTCTGAAGAAGAGAAATTTGTTAACATCGAGTATAGATTTACGTGTCTGGAAGTCGTTCCTGAAAGTATTTGTGTAGAGTGTAGCCATGTATGGAAGTGAAACATGGACGATAAATAGATTAGACAAAAAAGAGAATAGAAGCTTTCGAAATGTGGTGCTACAGAAGAATGCTGAAGATTAGATGGGTAGAGCACATAACTAATGAGGAGGTATTGAATAGAATCGGGTAGAAGAGGATTTTGTGGCACAACTTGACTAGAAGAAGGGATCGGTTGTGTAGGACATGTTCTGAGGCATCAAGGGATCTCCAATTTAGTATTGGAGGGCAGCGTGGAGGGTAAAAATTGTAGAGGGAGACCAAGAGATGAATACACTAACCATATTCAGAAGGATGCAGGCTGCAGTAGGTACTGGGAGATGAAGCAGCTTGCACAGGATAGAGTAGCATGGAGAGCTGCATCAAACCAGTCTCTGGAATGAAGACCACAACAATAACAACAACAACAACAACAACAACAAGTGTTAAATGTTTGATGTTAAGCATGTAAACGAGAAAAAGTTTAGAAAAGGTTAGGAATTGTGTTTAAAGTTTGTTGGATGTCGCTAAGTACTCTCATTATCAAACATTGGATGAGTATACTCTGAGTAATTTCCACTCCATTTTAACCAAAAGCTAGTTTTTCACACATCTCAATGTTTATGATGACATATTTCCCGAACTACGTATCGTGATATAATGTTTCAGGTACATTCAGCGGTATATGTGAATACTTTCTGTAAAATATGTTGCAGATTGAGTTAGTAGTAAAGAAGCAATAAATTAAAACATTGTGCTAAATGCTGAAGTGGTGTTGCATGAACTGTGAAAATGTGGTCAGCAATAACTTTTTCCATTTCATCATTTGTGGGCTTGTTAGTGAGAAAATGTTTTTAAAAGGTTTGACATTATGTGTAAAGTTTGTTAAAAGTTGCTAAGTGATCTCATTTTCAAATACTGCATGAATTAAATGTGGGTAATTCGCACATCATGCTTTGTGCTCCCTCAAGACATGTACACAGTGTGTGGCTGTAATACTTGTCATACTGTATTAAACTTTTGACATAAGAATAGACATCTTAATGAGTAGAATATGATACTATTTTAAATTTGGCCAGTAATTAGATGAAATATTGGAAATAAAATCTTTGTTCTTTAAATTTGGTCAATAACTGTATGAAATATTAGAAATAACGTCTTTGTTGCCCCTGAAAGCCATTAGATGGGCAACCTACTACTGGAACTATAGTTCAATTCTTTTATCTTGGCGGCTCGCGCATACCCGCCTAGACGCGGGAGATAGCTGCGTTGCCAGTTGCACACGACGCACGCGCCAAGAGAAGCAGCGCCATAGTATAGCATACTTCGCAAGCTTACGTTTAGGGGGGAGCGCGCAGTTCATGAAGTAAAGCCACCACGGCCGCATTAACCCTTTCGCTGCTACAAAGACGTGCTCCCTGCATTCCGCGCTGTGCGCGATTTTGTCACTGCACTGCTCGCCTGTGCAGACACATTGTGTTCCGACTGCTGTGACACTCTTTATCATTCGATTCAACAAAAACTATTTGGCTCAAAAATTAGATTTTTACACATCTTCTTGACTGATACCTTCCCCCCATAAATGACTTAATTTTGTTTCGATGTTCAACGCAGTTATTATGCAGCATTAAATATAGTAAACCATGGCACGAAATTTTGAAGAGTTTGCAGAGGTAAAGTCCATAGAGTATACTTTCCAGATGGTCGATTTTAGTTGCCACAATGTTGAGAATGAAATGCGGACAAGATACCTATATATTTCATTTAATTTAAGTACCACATAAGTGTCGTATGTAATATTCAGAAATATTCCACCTTTCGCGACTGTAACAAAAGTTTTACTTACACTGGGCACGTTTGGCTTTATTTTAAAGCACTTCAATCAATCAAAAGGAAGTAGACAAAATACATTAAACAAAACTGTGGACTTACAAAAACATTAGGAGTTAAATATACCGTCTGTCAGTGAAGTGCTCAGAGCTATGTCAAATATAATTTTGTGTGTGGCACACACAAACAGCATTTATTTGCTAAAACACTGATGAGCCAACACAAACGTTGAATATTGTGCTACCGCAGCACAAAACTACGAAAGGTGACTTGGCAATGGAGGACACAAAATACAGTCCTCTTATGATGCTTCAAAAGAGAGAAACGCATCTGGTCTAAATAAGTCGCTTATTACAGTTGCAGAAGAGGGATATATTTCAATACCATTGGTAAAACTGCGGTTGTGGAACAAAAACAAGAAATAGAACATGAATACCATTGTGTATGTGCCATACCTTTTCACCTTTCACTTTAAAATAAAGCCAAACGCGCCCTGTGTAAATAAAACTTTTATTACAGTCGCGAAAGACGGAATATTTCTCAATATTACATACGACACCTACGTGGTACTTAAATTAAATGAGATATTGTTATACAGTAAATATTATATGAAATTTAGGTATCTTGTCCACATTTCATTCTCAACATTGTGGCAACTAAAATCAACCATACGGAAAGTATACGCTATGGACTTTTACCTCTGCAAACTCTTCAAAATTTCGTGCAATGGTTTACTACATTTAATGCTACACATCAAAACAAAATTAAGTCATTTATGGGGGGAAGGTATCAGTCAAGAAGACGAGTAAAAATCAAATTTTTTGAACCAATATTTTTTGTGAAATCGAATGATAAGTGTGTCAAAGCAGTGGGAACACCATGTGTCTGCACAGGCGAGAAGTGCAGTGATGACAAAATCGCGCACAGTGCGGAATGCGGGGAGCACGTGTCTGCAGCAGCGAAAAAGTTAATGAAGATGCAAAGCACTAGAAATTTCATTCAAACGAATAAAAATCGTGAAGTAAGGCACTCCAATATTGTTTTTAAACAAAGAAAATATTAAGCACTGCACAACGTTTGAACTCGTGACCTTTCACTAGGTAGCCCATCACCTTCACCGTTCCACTACATCGGCTCATCGAACATTGTCACTCCATAAGGACTCTAACACCTAACGCAACTACTTATAAACACTGTTGGTATGACTATGAATTACTCACGCTTCGTCGAAGTACAATAGGAAATAAACAATTACCACTGTTCTTTATTGCGAAAAAGCAGTTCGTGAGATTCAGACAAACACCTTTCCTTGCTATCGCCTGAATTAGGAGTCTTATTGCTTGTTTGGTTTAATTAATTAATAGAATATGAAGCAATTGGTATAAAGAATGCTATTTCTAAACTTTCTATAAAAGAAAGTCTGCTATCAAGACATTGCTTTTGTTCTATTACTGTATTTATGACTGAACGTTTCTAAAACTGAAGAGACTCGTCTGTGCTCTGCACTGCAGTCGAGATCTGGCAACGTCGTTCTCTGTTCATTGGCTGACTGTGTTTTCTGACGTCAGATGCGCAGAACGAACCTAAACTCGGCCGCCAAGATATATGACGCGCACTTTAGATGACCATGCCAGAGATTAGCCATTTAGTAATATAGATTCCCCAGCCATTATCCCCTCCCCAAGCATCCTACCTCTTCAATTCTCATTCTAGAACCTGCCCCAGACACCCACCCACTATCACCTACTCCTGCCTCACCATGCTACAATATCAGAGGCAAAGCAAATTGTTAAACACATGTTGTTTATCGACTAACTTGTGTCCACTGCACAGCGTTTTGTGTAGGTTTGATCATTTCTAACAAGATTATGAAAAGGATAGTTGCTGCTTGTCATATAGGGGAGATGCCGAGTTGCAGAAAGACGCAACAAAAAGACTGTCGGAAAGTGAGCTTTCGGCCAACAAAGCCTTTGTCAAAAATACACACACACAAATGCAACTCACATACACATGGCCACAGTCTCTCAGAGACTGTAGTCATGTGTATATGAGTTCCATGTGCATATGTGTGTGTGTGTGTGTGTGTGTGTGTGTGTGTGTGTGTGTGTGTGTGTGTGTGTGTGTGGAGGGGGGGATCTATTTTCGACAAAGGCCTTGTTCGCTGAAAGCTCACATCGCAATAATCTTTTTGTTGTGCCTTTCTGCGACTCAGCATCTCTGCTATTTGGTGAGTAGCGACTACACTTTGTTACATTCCATCCTGGATTTTCCAGTGTTTGATCATCTCTGAACTGACTAAGCGCATGAATGGGCGTAGAACTGTCTGCCTTGGGGACACTCGGTACCCAGTTGCTGAACATGCTCCACTGTGTGGTACACCGCAAGGGCTAATTTCTGTGTACTCCGAAGATAGAAACTTGCCCTCCCACACAGCCTTGCATACTGACAACCTCTTGAATTTAATCTCTGTCATTACATTCCCTCCTCTCTTTTTCTTAAAATATAAAATATATTGTGATTATCTCTTTCTTCCCAGACCTTAATTGCACTATGTGTCTCCTTACCTCTAATCTGTCTTCTCACTATGACATTACCATCTATGGAATGAACTTGGCACAATGGTTACTAGTGTACCATCTTTGACCTACTACCTCTGATGCCTACCACTTCATCGTTGTCTACCTTTGTCATCACTGCAGGTGGTTCTCTCTCACATTGGTGTTTGAATGACCTGCCCTTCCTTTTTAAGCTTCCCCAACTTTTCTCTCTCTCTCCTCTATGACTAGGGAACTATTATTTCCAAAAGCTATGTGGTGTCTCTCTTTTATATGTGTGTATCAGCTGTACTACACATTTCATCTTTGGAAGGTAAGTACTGACCAGCAGTTCTGTCACACAACACACAATTTTTCTAAATAGATATTTGTGTATTTTTTGAGCATGGTAGTAATTTTTGCCTTGTCTAATACTTCCAAAACCATAATTTTCCCATTCTTTTATTGGTTGGTTGATAACTTCCTTAACCACTGGAGGCTGGAGGATAGCTTGATAAAGTTTTCTTGTTTTGTACATTTACCTCAGAATCTTAAATTGTGTATACTTTTGACTGTAATCGATTGAGGATTTTACATTATTGTTGCTTCATTGTATCAATACTGAATCTTTTCTCCATATTGGTCTGAGTGTTGAACTTGTGTTTGAAGATGCTGGAGCATCACGAAAAATGACAGTAGCTTCAATTATCTCATCTGCTTTAATTTCCTTAGTTGCATACTATCAGGAGATCACATGTGAGACAAAAACTTAATATTGATCCTTGTAGTACCCTGTAACTCAGTAATGGAAAGCAGTTCAATGTACAGTGATACAAGTCAGAGATAAGCACAGGTTTAGCTTTGACTTGTTTGCCACAAATTATCACCGCACACAGTTCAGTGTTCGCTCACACTAGTAAATAGCTTGGTAGTATACTACAGTTTGCAATGAACTAGATATCACGGCTACAGCTCTTAAGCCCAGCCCATCGTGCATTGCCCACAAACTTGTGTGACTATAACCGAAAACGCCTGTGTTTAACAGGTTAAACAAATGGCTACTCAGCTGAAGTGTCATAATATACAAAGTAAAATAAATGGATGTAAAGTACAGCCAGTGCATGAAACTAATTTCTTCCAAGGTGCTGTTTGTCTTGTCTCAACCAAGTAATATTGTAATAGTTGTGAAACTATGTTGTTACACAGAAATATAACCTCAGAATAATAAACAAGTTTCTAGTCAGTATAAAGCATTATACAATTCAGAAAGTGCTGTGCCACATAAAGAACAACAAAATATTTCTTTATTTGTAAGCAGGCTAATAAGTAAATAGAATACTTTTTAATGCAGCAATCATGCAAGGCAGTTGTTGCCAAAAAACCATGTTATCACATAATGAATGTGCAATCCTGTCCTATAAACGCAGCAGACAGATACACACAAAACAATAAAGGATAAACAGATGCTTGCCATCTCTCTTACATTTCGTGGTAAATAGGTTAAACTGTTCTAGCACTATATTTAGAATATATATTTTATGCATATTATAATTACAGGTCGATGGTGCAGTGGTAAAATGCAGGGATCTGGGAAACTTGTCTGGCCCGATGGAAAAACATATGTAGGGCAGTTTCAGAACAACCTTCAACATGGATTTGGGAAATTAGACATTCCAGCAGTATCCACTTATGAAGGAGAGTGGAAAGATGGGCTGCAGAATGGATATGGTGTTATGAGGTATTAAAACAGTTATCTTCGAGTAGTAATTATTAAATATTTGCAAAACGGAAAACACTGCTTTCAGGTACAGTATTTTCAAACTCTTTGACAAGTTTGTTATTTTTAGCATTCTAATAAACATGGAGTGATTCAAAATTGCTACTGCTCAACTGAAATGCCCACAAACTTGTGTGACTGTAACCCAAAGCGTCTGTGTTTAACATGCATCTATTAACTATGTACCAAACATGTACAATATTCAAGTTTAGTGTAGTAATTGGTAACATAGTTTTGATTCTCACCATATGTGTAAAGCAATAATGACATTGGTGCAAGATGAGGCTGTCACAATTGGGGAATTTTAAAAATTGTAGCCTTTCTCAAATGCTTGTTCTGCGTTTTAGCTTTCTGACTTTCCCAATAAACCAACCCAAAGCTACAGCATGCTGCAACTTTCATTTTGTATGTGTTGTGGAGATCTTTGTTTTAATGGGTGTTGTTTCTAGAAGGAATGTTACTTCTTCAGAATGTGCTATTGGAGTCGACTCTCTCGAATTTTATGAGACTATGAACTTCACTTTATGCTATTTTGAGGAAGGATTTTTCTTGAACTTAAATCCTGTTCAGCATTTTTACTAGCCCAGTATCTCAATTGTACAGTTTCTGAAGCTTGTTTTCATATCTGTGTAATTTAGTGAACTATGATACACTTGAGCTCACACTAGCATGTGCCCTAGAAATCTATTTCTTTGCCATGCCACAGAAAATTACTTAGTTTAATACAACAACACACATTATCTCTCTGACTCTGCTACCTTTTGCTCGTGGAGAGGTTGAGATGTCACATGAGAGAAAAATTCATGCTCACTAGTAGAATATGAGACAGATGTTAGCATATGCTGTGTTAATCAAATACTGTAAACTCCAGGTAGAGATATCAACAATGTAGGAAAAGACAGATTGCTACTTACCATAAAAAAGACATGTCAGGTTGCAGACAGGCACAATTAAAAGACACTTCAGCCACAGTCTTCATCAATAAAAGAGATACACACACAAGAAAGTACACCCCATGCTCACACGACCACCAACTCCAACATCTCTGGCTGGAATCTGGAGGGGGCAGGGAAGGGGAAGAGATAGTAGTGTATTGGTAGGGGGAGAGAGAGAGAGAGCAAGAGAGAGAGAGAGAGAGAGAGACGAATGCTATCTGGTGAGTCATGGAGGGACAAGACTGCGAACAGGTGCAGTGTCAGGAGATTGTGGGGCATGGAGGTGGGGAAAAAAGGAGAGGAGCTGGGAAAGACAGCCAGATACATTGGCAGAGGGCGGGAAATAAACAGGGTGGGAGATGAGGAGGAGGAGGAGATGATACGGCAGATGGGGTGAAAACTGTTGACTGGAGTGTTTGGGGAGTGATTGTTACTGTAGGTTGAGGCTGGGCTGCGTTAGTTGGAACCGGTCCATGGAAAACTGATTAAGTATACTACAAAATCTTATTCAAATTTTTGTACGAGTAGCTTCCAGTATACCTTTTTCTGCATATTTTTGCTATGTGCCAAACCTGCTTTCTCAGGCCAACATAATAAAAAAATCAAAGATAATATTTATTAAGACATTCTCAAACTGCATCATCTGTTGTCTATGTTATTACAACTATCCCAACTGAGCAGTGTTCGGGAGTGTGTAGTGACTAACTGACATGAGACTTCTGCCATCTGTTTAAACTCTTCCAGTCCAATTTCTGCCATAATGATACCATCCCAGAAGTCCAACATTATCTCCAATCCCTACTGAAATCCGTAGGCCCTTCCCAGAACCTCTTCGCCAAGTCCATCTCTCTCCTCACCCCATTGACACCATGCTTCTATATGCTCACCAAAATCCACAAACACAACAATCCCATGTTGCCAATTGTAGCTGTCAACCCTCCCTCACAAAAAAATCACTCCCATACAGCATGCCCTCTGATAGATGACATACCTGCAGTGACAAGTAATCCTCTGCCCATTATGTTGTATTTCTCAGAAATGTTTTCACAGACAGATACTTCACCACTCCCCACGTACCTCGTTCAAAAACAGACTTTGCATGCTACATCCTCACTTACCCACAATCTCCCACTACACACAAGAATCAGTTGCAAAGGATTGCCCCCCATTGTCACCCAATATCAACTTGGACTGGAATAACTGAACCACATCCTTCATCAGGGCTTTGATTCTCTCTCATTACACCCTGAAATGAGGGTCATTCTACTCAAGATCCTTCCCACCCCTCCTAAAGTGCATGATGATTTATTGACATGCAACCAGTTTTGCAGCCTAAAGCTGCTGCATCATGTGCAACGTACATGGTAAAGAATAATGTACAATGTCTCAGCTTTGTGGATTGTTAAAATTAAAATGATAATATCTAAAATATACTCACCATGTTAAAAGGTCATAGGTGTACCCATCACTTGTGGTTAAGATATACTTATTATTCAATCGTCTACATTGCATTGACAAAGAAAGGATGACAAAGATGTGATCCATTAATTTTTTTAAATTTAGTGTAGTTATAGACCCTTGCTCTTAAATATTCCTACACCTAAAAGAAGAAATATTTTGTAGAGAGGAACAGTAAAGAAATTTTTTTTAAAAACTGGATTGGCTGCTGTAAAATAGTCACTGCTGATGTGATTAGTGGAGGCATAATGCAAATTACTATGTGGAGTGGTGTAAGATATATGTTCTTATTGGTGCGAGGGTAGGGCAACCCAGATGTTGGTGGGAAGAGTAGAAACAGCCCACACAAGTGACTAAGATGGGCAAAAAGGCTGGCAGAACAGAAACTATCTTGTGGACCGTGTGACATCATATACCCATGACTAGGAGCTCTGGGTTGCTCTCTTTACTAACCAGTTTAATATTGAATTTTATTACGTACTAATAGCTAATTGTGTAAACAATCAAAATTAGTTATAATATTGTGGTTCTTTAATTCTAATTGATTACTCAATGTGAACTGTACATTTTCTTTTTTATTTCTAAAAATTTCTACGTCCTCATATATATTCAAAACATGGTGTTTCTCCTTTTTATAAAGTATTTTTAAATTTTCTGAAGGGTTTTTGATGCTGTGTTCTCCAGTGCATAAATGCATTGTTAGTGCAGATTGGGGATTATTTAAATTAATGTGTTCTTGAAATCTTTTGCCATATGACCTACCGCTTTGCCCTATATATTTCTTAGGGTAATCATAGCATTTAATAAAGCATACACCCATTTCATTGTATTGATTTACCACTGTTTTTTGCATATGTCTGACTGTACTACCTAGATCCGATCTGCAGGAATGTTGTTGTTAGGTGTCATAGATCCGTCTATTTTTTGGATACTGCACCCAGATGTATTCTTCTGAAAACAGTGTGTTCTTTTATCTGGTTGGCTGGTCTAAGCTTTATATAAGATCTGTCTCTAATCAGTTATTGGAAAGAACAGTTTTGTTTTTTAATATGCTTATAGTAATTGCATTAACAAATTCTTGTTCATAACTGTTTTGATATGCTATATGCTATATAACTTCATATTAAGCTATTTGAGCTTCACTAGTATGGCACACTTCATACGTATGGTTCACCATGGCTTGGAATGCTACGGATTTATATTTCCTTGGGTGACACGACTGCCTATGTGTAACGAGATCTGTTGTGCTTGGTTTTTGGTAAATATCAAAGCCAAGTTTTCCAATTTTTTACGGTCAATTGTAGGTCCAAAAAGGTAAAATGTCAATCTCCATCCATTGCCCAGTACACTGTATCTTTTTGTTTATAGACTATTTAGATCCTGGCAAAACCATAATATAATATGAAAACATCATCATCATATCCATTCCATCAAATTAATCTCCTGACATGCTGACAGAACTTTACCATGAAATCTTGCTCAAAGTTAGTTACAAAAATATTTGCTAAGCAATATGCAAGTGGCAGTCCCGTGGCTAAACCTTCTTGTTGTGAGTAAAAACCAGGTGTGTGTCAATAAAACAACCACTTTCCCAGCTGTCAGCAGAAGTCTTAACGTCATGCCTTTCAACAGCTGTGGATGCCCAGAATATAAAATTGATCCCTGTGACAGACCAAGGTCAAGACCTACCTAATCCGCCCAGCCAGCGCTTTGTAGTCCATTCCTGTCACAGGCTTATACTACCTCATCAAAGGCCGGGAAACCTGTGAAAACAGGCATGTCACATAGCATCTCTGTTGCAAACACTGCACAGCTCATCGTTACGTCAATGTGACTACCAACCAGCCGTCCTCCAGAATGGATGCACATCATGAACCTGTTACAAGAACAAAGTTGACCGCCAAGTGGAATAGCATACAGATGAGCATAATATGCTCAATTTTAATGGCTGCTTCATTACCCTGCCATCTGGATCCTTCCCTCCACCACCAATTTTTCTGCACTATGCAGAAATGAGTTACCCTTACAACACAGCCTTCACTCCATAATCATCCTGGCCTCAATCTCCAGTAACCTTTGTCCCCTCACCCTCCACCCAACAATTTCCTCTTTCTCCTTCCAGTAAGTTCCTCCCAATTCATGTTCCCATGTCGTCACCACCATGTACCATTCCCCACTGGCTCCAACAACTGAGCATCACGTGCCTAGCCCTTGCATCTGCCACTCCTTCCTCCCACATTCCTAGCTGGCAAACCTGCTGCCTCCCTCTGAGCCACTACTTACCCCCCCCCCCCAACCCGTCTCTCTGCCTCTCATCGCCCTTTTTTTCCTCTATCCACTCCGCCTGACACAACCCCCACTCTGGTACCGAATGCCGTGGGTTTCAAATCCATGCCAGACAGCATGGACCTCAATTACCACTAGAGGTCTCTGCAGCTGTCGTGCTGTAAGCTGTGGCTGCGCGCGCTCCTGGTCTGCGTATAATGTGACGGCGCCACGGTGGATCACGTGGTCCCAGTGGCCAATAGCGACGTACCCTATCATGTATTTAAGCACCTGCCTCTCCCTCAGTGAGGCAGTCTGATATTCGCGTGAGTCTATCGACATCTCACTTACAGACAGCGCGTTTACTTTGCTTGTCTCCGTGTACAAGTGGACGTTGTTGATTCCCGAGGTTTTTCGCTTCTGACCCCGTTGCTTCTTGCATGTTGTTGTTTGTAGGGTCTTGCTCGGTCGTCAGTCATTGTTCGTGCCCATCCTTTGCCGTTCATCCATTTTGTTTGTTCGCGGGCCGCTCCGTTCAGTCCCGCTGCGCTTTTGTTCTCGGCAACCCCGCGACCGAAATGGTCACGGTTACAACATCCACCACTCACTCAGCTGACGCATTGTAGGGGTGCCATAGGTATGTGTGTGCGGGAGGGGGGAGCTCTAGCTCAAAAAAGGATTACTGTGCAACCTACCACGTTTCCTTTCTTTAAGCCTTTGCCTGCAAACAATTTTACACTTCTGCTGTAGTTCTTAATTGAACAAAATCAGCAGGTGTGAAGGTAATTTCAGGGGTACCCAACATGGGAGTGTTACAAGGTCCTAATTGTTTATAATAAATGTAAATGACCTACTCTTTAACATTGGAAACTCCATGAGTTTCTTTATGGACAGTGCTGTTGTCTTGTGAGGAAGATTGTAATACTCGAAGATTGCAGTGAAATGCAGAAGACCTACAGAGGATCAACAGTTGGTGTAGAGACTGGCAATTGATCTGGAATGTAAATAACTGTAACATATTATCTATAAATAGGCAGTGAGATCCTTTACTGTTTAATTACATTGTGGGCAATAAATCACAGAAATGGTAATAACTGTAAAATACCTGTACGTAGTGACCTAGTGGATTGATCACATAATACTCATTTAAAAGCAGAAACCAGTCTGAGATTTGTTGGAATAATAATAAGGAATGTAATTCACCCATGAAAGAAACAGTTCACAAATCACCAGTTCACATGATTCTTGTGTATTGCACATCAGCTTAAAATCCTTACCAGATTGGGTTAGTAAAGGAGACAGAGAAGACCCAAAGTGGCAGATGCTACAAGATAGGTGCTGTGCTTGATTTAGAGGTTTACTGTTAAAATTCTGAGAGGGTATGTTCCAAGAAGAGTTGGACAACATATTGCTTTGTCCCATGTAAAAAGTAAGTAAATTGACATCAGCCTGAAGGTTGGTTTGAACACTACAGTGCATTGCTGGACATGGTCCTACAGGAGTCGGTAAGCCATTGCCTTCCTCTGACCTTTGAACTGGCTTACTCAGCCAGTTATAGAGGGACCTACAGCCTAATGTGGACCACGGTGTAACACAGCATTTTTCACATTAACAAAAATTGCCAAAGGTGAATGAAGTGATATGTGACAGATAAAAATCCTGGGACTGACTGAGGATCAAACCCAAGACCTTTCGATCTGTAATCTGGCACTTTATCAAGTATCCACTGAGCTGCTCCCACATAACACTCATCAAATGACCATTACCAGAAAATAAGATAAGTTAGAGCTCATATGGAAACACCCTTCCCATTTGATTTGATTTGTTTGGCAGAGGGAGATGAAGCAATAATGATCTTAGCCTGCTATTGCCAACTCCGAAATTGAGTATATTGTGCAATTTCTTTCTCTGTCATTCTAGTAAAGCCAGAGTAGTAGGAGACCCTTTACTAATTCTTTGTTAGACACAATTTCTTCAGCAATTAATGATCTAAATTTTCTGTCTCATTTGGCCTCCAACACTTG
Organism: Schistocerca nitens; assembly: GCF_023898315.1. Classification (NCBI taxonomy): domain Eukaryota; kingdom Metazoa; phylum Arthropoda; class Insecta; order Orthoptera; family Acrididae; genus Schistocerca; species Schistocerca nitens. Next base: position 74,146,309 of record NC_064615.1, on the reverse strand, counting down.
ATATCAAAAGATTAAATGTGATGTGGTTTCATCTCCCTCACCACATGGTCTACACTTAGGGACTTCTTTCTCTATATCCATCATGTCCAGGTGTTTCTTGAAATTTCCATAGCCAGCCACTAGTCCTACATGAGTTTAATATGGTTCCTGTTCAATTCCAGGATTGCAGAACTTCACTTAAAACATTGCTTCATCATTGTTAACTTGATGTTTCCATTATTGGAACTTGGTCCAATACCCTGTGTGCTGCCTACTGATCCAGCTACGTAGTTTTGATATTTACCATTGCCTTAGTGATGGTTAAAGTGGATTCTGGTCCAACAGATGGAGTTATTGCTTCTGTCCTTGTCAGCCCATCTACTTGCTCATTGCCTCATGGCACTGTGCAATGGTCTTTGATCTCATTGCAGAGGCTGATAGAGATTTCAGAATTGCTTGACAGTCTGAACAAATATAGATGCCATGATCCTTGTAGCTGCTACACAGTTCCTCCCCTGTACAAACACTGATAGCACATATTTCCACCTGCTCTACTGTGGCCAACTTCACTTACTCTGGACTGTACCCTGAGCCAGCACCTTCATCTATTTTCAACCCATAATTAAATCAGACTACATGTCTTCCCTGAATGATATCGTGATTTGTCCTTCCACTGCTTCCTGCTTCCAATTGTTATCTTGGAAGATTTATTGAAACATTTAGAAGTTGTATAGTCAACAGACATTTCACCAATCATTCCAAAATTTACCACATTTATTATATTGGGGTGGGGTTCTGGACATCCTAAAGGTTTTCAGTTACTGCCAGAACCTGTTTACCACTGCCTCCATTGTAAACCAGCATGGCCTCCAAAAGAGCAATGTGGATGTGCTTCTAATTCTACTTTTAATGGCTAAGCAGGTCAGACATTGCAGCTTACCAAGCTCCTTAGCAGCCACCTTCTGTTCTCTTTTACTCCACCAAACTATAGTCTCATGAATTATCGTAGTACAGAGATTTTTATTCAGTACCTACTCCTGCAGATTTGACCCCAGTTTTTATAACATGCCTTTTTAGTGCACATAAGAGCACCTTTTTTTGTTGGAATATATATTCTTTATGCAAGAGGTCCATGACAGTTTTGCATCCAGGATTACCCCAACATACTTCACAATACCCTCTTCGGTAGAATTTTGTTGAAGAGCTTAAGATTCCCGTACGTGTCCAGGATGTGCTTCCTTGTGAACAGTACTACAACAGTTTTCCTGGGACTACCCTTAGATGCTGTTGCTGCACCAGTTTTGCACAATATTCAGAGCACATTGTGCCATTGTTATTCCGTTGTTATTAGGTACTTGCAAATTTACTGTGTTACAATGACTAAATTGTCTGTGTATCTTTGGCAAAAGTAGTCTCTAGTATTTAACTCTTTAATGGGTTCATTCACTACTAAGTTCCACAGTACTGGGTACAAAACTCCTCCTTGTGGACACACTATTGCTGTTTGTGCCCATTTTCTCATCCATAATGATGGCTTCTACATTTTGTCTGCTCAGTACAGTCTTCATCCACCTGCATATAGCGGTCTCACTTTTACACATAGGAAATACTGAAAGTCAGCTTATATATTAATAAATGAGTGTAATGCAAGTCTTTCAAACTTAGCTGATTTTGTGACATCTTCTTCACTAATATACCGAAGGTGAACGTTGTAGCCTCAGTTTATTCCAGTAAAAACAGTGAAAATATGGAGTACATCAAAGCACATCTGCATCTTCTTGTTGAGGTGGCTAAAATTTAATGATACTTGCAATCTGAGGCCAATTTTATGCTCAAGATATCTATGAAAAAGTATGGTTAAGATGGGAAGTGATTCCTCCATATCTTGGAGCCTCATCTGCTTTTGGAGATTTTGATTGTTCCTCGTCACCATTCTGACGTATATCTGTATTCTCATTCTTTGTGTAACAACCTGTAAGATTACAGTTCAGAATTTTGATATTTGCTTTACATAGGTTTCCTGATGTAACTGCTCTTGGTGTCAGACATAAATATGTGGCAGACGGAGAACCTCCTAGCACCAAAAGTAGTTGTGGTTGTGAGGTGGCTTGCTTGCACAGAGCCATTATACAGCCTTATCACATGGCCAGGTACATGGGCTGATCAACAAAGACTGAGGTTATGTAATGTTATCTGCTGATCCACACAGACAATCACAGCAGCTGTGTTGACATTCACTTCAGTCAGAACAAAAGCTCAAGCACTAGGCCTATCTTGCTTGACACATACAAGTTTTCCTTGAACCAACTAAACACTGTTGCACGAGGCAGTGCATCTTCACCATATGCTTACTGTAGCTTTTTGTAAGTTTTAGTGGCTGTATGGTTTAAATGAACACAGAATTTTATTGCACTTACTGCTCCTCTCACTTCACCTTCATTGTTTGATATGTAAAATGCAAATATCATCTGCAAAATAGAGCATTACTACCAACCTACCAATACAAGAGTGCTGCTGCCTATGGGCATTATTCATAAAAACCCGCTCTTTTCAAATACTGGGTTGAAAACTCGACTGATACTGTCTGGCTGGAGATGTGTGTGTGAATTTTTATCCACTTTTGGCATAGCGATGTCCACTTGGGAACTGTTTGAGGTCTTTCCTTGTGTGCCCACTGTTGGATGATAGCCTTAATTCATTTTAATCTGAATAATTAGCAGCTCAGCTTTCTTTTATGTATGGCTGTGTTCCATATTCTTTGGAGAACACTGCAGTTTCTATTATGGTTTTAATGTCCAGTATTTCTTTATCATTAATAACCATAACATATGATAACAATCACCCTGTTGGGAACTTGTGTATGTGTATTTCAGTTATACACTTTATACAGCAATGCATGATATGACTGCAAAAATTCTGATTTGGATAAAAGGTTTCCCTCTGAAAAATATATCTTTTTCTCCATTGGGAATCCTGTGTGAGATATATGACCTAACAGTTATTGTAGATAATTTTGATTACTACTTCTCTTTCTACTGCTACTGAGTATCAGTTCCATAAGCTTGTACTTCTTATTAGTACTGGGACCTGAAGCTTATTCATCAAGTCTTTTCATTACGCTGATCCATATAATTAAAATCTGATAGAAAATGGTGGAATGGCAAACTAGTATTGAAGACTGAAAGTAAAACAAATTAGGCCATGGAAGTGAACAGAAAGCTATTGGGGATTCATTTTCAGTGTAGAATACATCAGCTACATTTCTGTATCATTTGTGCTTGTACCACTCTTCAGTTGTTCAACTGTTGTAGAAGTATAAGGAGCATGCCACAAGTTCTAAAATGCACTAGCTCTGGTTGTAATGGAATTACAATACAATGGAAGGAACATTTTAAGACCTCTCAATCTCAGCATGTTTCTTTTTTCTTTCTCCTAGGGTGAGATTTTCATAAGACACTTTGGGAGGCTATTCAAATCTTCTTACCCGTGCATTTTTTGTCACTTTCTTTCTCTGCTTTTCTTCATGAAATTTTTTGTATTGCCACCATAATATATTTTAATTTTCTTTTCTTTTAATGCTGTATGTATACTTTGTAGGAATATTGGTGACGGTAGCAACAACATGAACTGTGGATTATGTTATATTTTCTTTGCTGGTAGAAATAATTTATAAATTAGGTTCACTGTTTCAGAGAACTGTCTTCATTACTGGAACAACAAGATTGAACATATTGTGTAGGCCACACTCTTAAGAGTCTCATGCCAGGACTGGCTTGAATTCACAGTTCTTGATGCCATCTGTGAAGACAGGATCACCCAGGGGTAATTTCATGTTCTCGAATTCAGATATTCATTCTTGTGTTGATGTAGTTGTTGTTCTGGCTTCGTGAAATAATCCAGCTGCATAGGTGTTTTTGTATTAGGTAGCATCTTATTTTAACTGTTTCATTACATTAGGTGGCAATATATTATGAACTGTTCGGTATGTGTTGTGATAGTAACAACTATTACCCTTGGTAAGTACAGTGAAATGAAAAGTCAGCCATCATGCTGTTTCAAGTTTTTGTGCTGCACAACTGATGACAAAAGACTCCTTTCACTGCTACTTTTATTGCTCTGTTCTTCCTTACATGTAACTCCCATATCATTACTACTCTAGCTGTGACAGCCAGGTCTACATCACAAATTATTTATGCTCACATTCCAGAGGAGCATAGTTCTAAACCCTGTCAAGTCATCCATATGTAGGTTTGCTGTGGTATACTTAAAACACATTAATGAAATGCTGATAGGTTTCATTTGCAAAGACCTTACTCAATTTCCTATCCCACCCTTGCCCAACCTAAACCAGTGCTCCATCTCTAATGGCCTTGTCACCAGCAGCATGTTTAACCTGAGTCTTCTTTTTCTTAGCTGTCATCTGTACTGTCAGCAGATGAAACCATCCATGTCAGCTGAGGTCTGGATTTTCTTTTATCCCGTGACTGTTTATTCAGTGTAAATACATAAAACTGCAACTGGTCACTTTTTCAAATAGTTATTTATTCAGTCCATGAATAGGTTTTTGAACCTTTTCAGGCTTGTCTTCAGATGGTTTTCGATACGTTACATAGCTATTTCTAGCATAATGCTGGGTGGTGGATGCATTATGCCTGAAATAGCTATTAACTTATTGAAAACCATCTGAAGGTGGCCTGAAAGGGTTCTAAAACCAGTTCATGGAATAAATAAATAACTATTTCAAAAAAGTAACTGGTTGCAGCTTTATGTATTTACATGACTTTTCTCTATTTAGCCCAAACTCCAATGCATGTCTCTTACAGAATACACTAGTAAAAATGTTACTATATTATATTTTTAGAAAAACAAAGTTTAGTTTAGTTTGCAGTATTTAATAACTATTAGATGCATGACCAACAAACTTGTTACCAAGATAACCAGATACTGATTTTGACGTGCTACAAAGATATTTGCCATATAGCTAACAATGTGTTGAAACTGTGTTTTTATTACAAGATTTAACCTTTAGGTCAGTCTTATCATAAACTTGTTGCTAAATTACTACTAATACATTGAAAAAAAAAACAATATGTAATGGTTGACTGTACAACCAGTGCACAATACATGTGCAGGCTCTCCCCATATCTGTTTTTGTTGAGTTCAAATCAAATCTTTCTCCTAGCTAGTGAAGTCGATTTTTTTTTTTATCACCTTGCAACTATCCCTTGTTTTACATATGGAACCAATCCATTTGGTACTGAAAATAGAATATTTCTGCTAGTGTCCACATTATGATAATCAAATTAATGCCTGAAATTCCATGGCATATCATGTACAGATTGTTTTGTTTGGATCTCAGTCAGGAAATATGCATTACAGCCATCAAATATAATTGTCTGCGTAATGTAAATGACATCCATAAAATGTCTGCCACATCCAGAAATGTTTTCCAACTGCCATCCTGTGTTCAGTGTGATGTATGATTATGTAATGTACTTTATTGAAACTGACACTTTCTTTTTTATTGGGAACACTGCTATATAGTACCTGGAGTGAGCTGCAATGCCAAAGTGTAGTATCAACTTAAAAACTAAAGCTATTGATGTTAAAAACCTGGACTTTCCATTGTTTGATTTTAGCTATTCATACTATCTTTCCCAGCCATTTCCATGCTGAATATGAAGTTCTACAATTGATATGTAAAGAAAAATGTGAATAAATTACTCTGAACAGAAAATCATGGCTCTTTGCGTGATGTAATAAATTACATTAAATTAAACAATGGAAATTCCACGCTGGAATAATGACAATATTATGAAAATGAAGACTGCTACTCCTCCTCCCCATCCCAGCCTACATCTTATCCCCCACCGCCCAGATTGCTTCTCCCACATGCGCAGTTGCTCACAGTCTGAAGTCAGTGGCCAGACACAGTGGTCGTGCACGAATGAGGTGTTTTTGAGTGAATAAGAGGGAGTGTTGTCTACTTCAGAAGAAGGCCTTTTGGCCAAAAGCTTACTTGTTGAGCAGTCTTTTTGTTGTGCCCATCCATGACTCAACATCTCCACTATTTGGTGAGTAGCAATCTATCCTTTCCATAATATTGTCAAACTTCAGAATTAGTTTAAATAAACAGCGCTATTGTTTTAGCTCAGTGTATAAGTTTGTTGCATACGCTTACCCTTCAATTTGTCTGCTTTCCTGTTCCACAGACAAATCAGATTGAAATAGCATACTTTCATTGGTTGTTAAGGTACGCATGTGGTGACTTGTATGAAGGCTGTTTCAAGGATGGTGTTCCAAGTGGTCATGGTGTTCATAAGCAGGGACATTTCATGGCATCAGTAGCATCTGTTTACATTGGAGAATGGGTCTCAGGTGTGAAGCAAGGATATGGAGTCATGGATGACATTGTAACAGGTTAGCTTTATATTTTTTATTTACTGCAAAATACATTTCTCAATATTTGAGAATGTTCTTATGTCTTTCATTCTTATGAAAAGTTATTGGATGCTTGTTATTGTCATTAGATTTAGAGGTAACAATGTGTATTATGAAAAGCTCTAAATTAGCAGTACTTCCAAGATGGAGATAAGCAAAAAATTGAGGACAGGAAATCATTCATGGGTGGCATGTAGGTGCTCCCTGCATGTGCGCACACACTTTTTACTTACAGCTTATCAGGTGATTTCCAAACTGATGCATATCTACAGTGACTGACTGTGGGTGGTATGCAAGACAGCGACAAGCCCGCCTAAAATTTTAAGCTTTCAGGTAGCCTCTGTTGCTACATGGTCCATGTGTGTGACTTGACCAGGGGGCACTCAGCCTTTTGAGGCCAATTGAGAAACTGCTTGAATGAAAAGTAGTAATTCCATGCTCTGAGAAGCTGACAAAGTCCAGGAGAACAATGTGCTGACCCAAGCACCTCAGTACCCTGTTGAAAAAGTCATTGAAATGTGAAAAGAGCAATTGTTTCAACTTAGATTTTGTCACATACAGGTGAGATGGTTATGCAACTTCGTTCGCAAGCAACATTTTGTCTTTTGTTCAGACTCATAAATTTAAATTTCTTTGCATTCATTACAGCATATTGAGCAACACATCTTCCTTCTGTTCTTTTGTTAAACTGTGAGATTTTTTAAAAGCGTGACAATGACTTCCCACATTTACCATCCTTCTTAGAACTGTTTCCTTTATTAGGCAGAGTTGACCTAGTTTCTTGCCTCCACATGACACAATTGAGAATATGGTTCAGCAATAGTCAGGTTCATGTGCAGGAAACTCTACTGCAGCTGTTCATAAGGCCACCTGTTTTCACATCTGTAATCTTTTCTTAAGTATTGTTTGGTCTTTTGCTCACAGTACATGTCCACACTGCTGCAGACAGCTTTAGCAACCAAACAATTATTCAAGTTTGTGAATAGAATCTGTGAGATGGGAAACATACTGTCAGACTTTTGGAAGAATATCTCCAGTGCAACTTCAAAGATAGCAAAGGTAAATAAATGTGAGGACTATTCCACTCTCCTCTTGACAGCTCGTGCATCAAAGTTCTTGACAGAACAATATACAGAAGAATCAAAACTAGACTTCAGGATCTATTAGATGACAATTTGTTTACCTTCAAGAAACATAAAAGGCACCAGAGTGGCAGCTCTAACATTGTGCTTGATAATGGAAGCAAGACTTAGAAAAATCAAGACACTTTCTTATGATTTGTCAAATTGAGAAAAGTATTCTGTTATAAAGTGGTGGGAGATGTTTGGAATTCTCAGAAAAATCAATGTATTCCATAGGGCAGTGATTCTCAATCTGTGGAGCATACTGCCTCTGTAGGGGAGGGAGGGGGCGGGGGGGGGGGGTGATAATGCTAAATGAGGGGTGCAAACTTTATGAAAAGAAAAAAAATGAGTTCAAAAATTGATTTATCAAAAGGAAAGCAAAGTAAAATGCATTCTGACATAACAAAAAAAAAATAAAATTAACATTTACACTGATGTAATGGACATTTAAATAGGATTTGATCAGTATTGCACAGTAGATTTAATAATTAACTTTTCAATACTTAATTTTCCTGTGCATCCTATACTTCCCTAGGGTAATTGAGCAACTTTTCATATGCTGCCTGTAAGACAGATAGCAATAGAGGGCCATCCATTCTGGGTTTGTCAATGTGGTGGATATGTGTTGCAAAATAGCAATAAATTTACTTATTATTGATAATCTATAAGGTTTGTAGCTTTAGCATCAAAGTACATTATATAAGGGTGAGTCAGGAGGAAAGGTACATGCTTTGAGGGGTGATAGTGTTAGTGATTCTGAACAAAGAACTTCTTACGGATGTATGCCCTATTCCAAATGATTTCGGAGGTAGAACTCATTTAATATCACTCTTGTACATTTCTCTTGAATAACTCGAAAACCGCACCCTCCAGCAAAAATGCGTCGCAGTACAAAATTAAACTATATTAAATTTCCTACAAAAAAGGTCCTATTCATTTTTTTCCTCAAGAACTTGATAGGCTACAAGTGTCCCATATCAAACTGTTTGTCTCAAATTGATACCTCAATATGCTACCTCAAATTGGCCTACAAAAATTAAGTAAGCTACAGCGCACGCGTGTCGAGTAGGTTTTTCATCATTCTCGCGCTCTCTTTGCACAAACCATTAGTTCTAGAGGAGAAAATGAATAGGACCTTTTTTGTAGGAAATTTAATATAGGTTAGTTTTTTACTGTGGCACATTTTTACTGGAGGGTGCAGTTTTAGAGTTATTCAAGAAAAATGTACAATAGTGATATTAAATGTGTTCTATCTCGGAAACCATTCGGAATGGGGCATACATTCGTATGAAGTTTTTTGTTCAGAATCACTAATACTATCACCCCTCAAAGCATATACCTTTTCTCCTGACTCACCCTGTATATTGCTTTCATATGGGAGGGGGGGGGGGGCAAATGTGCTGAGAAATGCTGCCACAGGAAAAGACAGACAACATACAACATGTACAACTGAGAGGGAAATGTAAGTGTGAAAGACCGATAAATAAGTGACCAGATCCAGATTAGGAAGAGCAGAAGGGAGAGATAAAGCCTTTCTCCCCTATTATTCAATCTGCACATCAAAGAAACAGTGAAGGAAATGAAAGAAAGGTTCTCTGATAGTGTTGATGTCCTCTAGTGGCAGCAGTAAGATTTGGAACACACTCAGCATAAAAACTGGTTGCTGTATAGTGGAAGAAATGAAGGAATTCTTTTATCTGTGAAACAAAATAACATGTGACAAATGAAGCAAGATGGATATGAAGAGCAGACTCCCCAAGGAATGGGGAGCACAGGGCAGCTGCAACCCAATTCCAGGCACCCAGGAGATAAAATTGTGAAATGGATGCTGCCCAGGGTGTGTTTGACATGGTGGGCAGTGTTGCGTAGACAGCAATCAAGTGTGAGCGGCATTGCGGCTCATGGAGGTGGGCCCGGTGGTTCAGTACTGCACCAGTGTGAAACGTGAAAGCACTGGCAGTCACGGAGGAGTAGCAGTAGCGGTGGTGCTGGTGCTGGTGCTGGTGCTGGTGCTGGAAGCAGTGGGGGCATGGGGTTTGACCAGTGTGATGTCAGGAATATGGCAGATGTGATGTCGATGGGTGCTGATAGATCTGTGGACAGCGGCCGCTGGCTGTGAGAGCGGCGGGGAGGAGCTGGAACGGAAAGTGTGAAAAGTTAGGGTAGGAGCTCAAGAGGTGCATGACGGCATGCAGAAATGTAGGATGTAGGCTAAGAAGCTATGAACAAGTTGCTGGATACTATAACACAAACTTGCATTTCACAGGCATTGAATAACACAAAAACATTACCTATAGGAGGGGGGGGGGAATATCCCTGGATTGCATACGCATTGACAACCGATACAGAAGAACATAACAATCACATAACTATTGCACAATAACTCTAAAAGCTTAGTGCAAATTGCTTGAATATACAGAACTGAGCCACTAATTAACACAATAGAATGATCCCAACAAATACTCCTCTGTGATACAGACAAGAGGGAGATTGAGTCAATAATTAAATCACTGAAGACTAAGGACTCTCATGGTTATGATGGAGTGTCTAGTAGAATATTAAAGTACTGTGCTGCACATGTTAGCCCTGTATGTAGCCATATTTGTAATTTTTCCTTTAGGAATGGTCAGTTTCCTGAGCGATTAAAGTACTCAGTCGTAAAGCCGCTTTATAAAAATGGAGAAAGGGATAATGTAGAGAATTTTAAACCTATTTCTATGCCATCAGTGTTTGCAAAAGTTATCGAAAAGGCTGTGTATGTAAGGTTAATTGATCATTTTATATCACACGATTTGCTATCAAATGTACAGTTCGGCTTTAGAAGTCATTTGACAACTGAAAATGCTATATTCTCTTTTCTCTGTGAGGTACTGGATGGGCTAAACAAAAAGTTTCGAACACTTGTCGTATTTTTTTATTTAACAAAGGCATTTGACTGTGTTGATCTCACAATATTGCTCCAGAAGTTGGACCATTACGGAATAAGGGGAGTAGCTCACAATTGGTTCACCTCTTACTTTAGCAACAGGTGGCAAAAGGTCATTATTCACAATGTTGATAACGGCTGTGATGTGGGATCTGAGTGGGGTACTGTCAAGTGGGGGGTGCCCCAGGGATCAGTGTTGGGGCCGCTCCTGTTCCTTATTTATATAAATGATATGCCCTCTAGTATTATGGGTACCTCTAAAATATTTCAGTTTGCTGATGACACTAGCTTGGTAGTAAAGGATGTTGTGTGCAACATTGACTCGGTTTCAAGTAGTGCAGTACATGACCTCAGTTCATGGCTTGTAGAAAATAAACTAACGTTAAATCACAGTAAGACTCAGTTTTTACAGTTTCTAACACACAATTCAACAAAACCTGACGTTTTAATCTCACAGAACGGGCATATGATTAGTGAAACTGAACAGTTCAAATTCCTAGGTGTTCAGATAGATAGTAATCTGTCGTGGAAAGCCCATGTTCAGGATCTTGTTCAAAGACTTAATACTGCCATTTTCACTATTCGAACGGTATCAGAAGTGAGTGATACTTCAACCCGTAAATTAGTCTACTTTGCTTATTTTCATTCACTTATGTTGTATGGTATTATGTTTTGGGGTAACTCTTCCCATTCTAGAAGGATATTTTTGGCTCAGAAACGGGCGGTTCGGGCAATAAGTGGTGTGAGTTCATGAACCTCTTCTCGACCTCTGTTCACGAGTCTAGGTATTTTGACATTGGCCTCTCAGTATGTATTTTCCTTATTGTTGTTTCTTGTTACCAATATTAGTTTATTTCCAACAATAAGCAGCTTTCACTTGGTTAATACTCGGCAGAAATCAAACCTCCATTTGGATCGGACTTTGTTAACTCTTATGCAAAAAGGTGTGCAGTATACTGCTGCATCCATTTTCAATAAGCTGCCACTCGAATTCAAAAATCTTAGCAGTAATCCACGCGCTTTCTAATTGAAACTGAAGAGTTTCCTCATGGGTCACTCCTTCTATTCTGTCGAGGAGTTCCTCGAAAAATTAAGCTGATTCTCATTGTAGAGCTGATAGCGTTTGCTTAAACTTGTGGATTGATTTTCTTGCAGGTTCATGAACATTTATTTTTATCTGTTATTACTTTTTATGTTGTAAGTTCAGGTACTGACACGTTCCAAGACCTTGAAGATTTCCTCCTCAATTTGGTCCTACGGAACTTGATTTAAAAATAAAAAAAAAAAACAAAAAAAAAAAAAAAAACGCATGCCATGTCCATGTAGGGGAATGGCAACACTGTCAAAGATAATGGAGAAGGCCAGGCACAGTTAGGGCTTGCGTCAAAATTTGCACGAAGGCACAACCCGAGGCCTGGGAGAAAACATGACTGGATCGGTGTCGTAAGCAGAAGTGGCTCGACCGGCCACCAGAATGACTGCGGAGGTGTCGGTGTTGTCATCGTCGTCATCA